>NW_028227260.1:30503118-31103118 GCF_978045245.1 Mus caroli
GGCTGTCCTAGAACTAGCTCTGTAGGCCAGTCTGGCCTTGAACTCACAGAGATTTGCCTGCTTCTGCCTCTGGAATGCTAGGTTTAAAGGCACAAGTCACCAGGGCCTAGCTTGCTACCTAGTTTTCTATCTAAAGTTTCACTGTAATAATTCTCTACTTTAAAACCAGGAGAATGTGATCTGGATAGCTCAGGTGATCAAATCATTGCCAATGAGTAAAACTATAAATCACTTCCTTATGGACCAGTTACACAGAAGACAATCAGTACCCCCAATTTCACCCTTTTCAGTATCTACACACAGGTCAGGTACCGTGTTAAGCTATGGGGCTACAGTAAATACCCAAAACACGGTCCCTGTCTTGGGAATAGTGATAACAGAACAGAATGTAGCAATCCTTTTATTAACTATTTGTGTATGTGGTGGTAGTGGCAAGTGCCTACAGAAGCCAAAAGAGTGTCAGATTCCCTGGTTACAAACCACCCACCATGCCTGCTGGAAACCAAAGTTAGGTCCTCATGAAGGTCGAGTGCTCACAACCACTGAACCATCTCACTAACCCCTGTAACAATGCTTACCACCACTTCTGAATAGCATTCGACGACTAATATATTAAATCACAATGGTCTCTAGTGTAAGCACTATGGAGGCATTTATTTTATTTTTTAGTATTCTAACTGCACACAAATTAGATACAGGTTCACGTTGACAGCTGACCTTTTCCATTTATTTTAAAAATGTAATGATATTATTCTAGTTTAATCTTATTTACTTATAAACACAAAGTCATTAAATGAGTATTTCTAGAGAATAAAGACACAGTAAGTTCTGTGTTTGTGGACCTTTTTATTCACCTTTGATACTAATATGTCAAGCTATAAAATAAGTTATAATAAGATTTTCATAACATATGGAGTATTTTAAGCATAATGATGGCATTTTTACAGGACCTGGGCATTTCAACAGAAAACATAAGGAGATGAGTAAAAATAGCATTCTTAATTTAATGTCAGGAAAGCAGAAGTATTCATTAAGAGTGAATTACAAATAACAGGGCCACTGATGTCCAATGTGGTTGTTGTAAAACTAAGCTCACATTCAACACTGCCCAGGCATCTTGACACTGCAATGAAGTCAGCAATTGGGCATTTACTGCTATCTGAAACAGACAAAGTCTGTTTGTGAGGGGTTCCTGCACAGTAAATAAACAGCTCTCTAATCAGTAGAACCTGAAACCAATCACCTGGACTTTGGAAAATTCACTTTTTCCATAGTGGGTTTCAAAGACTTGGTTTTTTTGTTTGTTTGTTTTTGTTTTGTTTTGTTTTCCTTTACAGCACAAACTCTTTGGGCAGTTAGGAAAGATAACTGATTTCAGTCAGGAATACCAAAGCTCTTAGAATGGAAGTCTAAGAAGTACTTCTGTCAGACAGAACATGTGTAAGTATGTACAGTACAGAAAGTTGTTCTGTTGGTTTGGACTCTCAAGCATTTCAGCTGTAAGTTTGGAGGGCACAGCTTCACCAGAGAAATGGAATAAAGGGTTAAGTTTTTGATATTATACAAAACCAATCTCTAATAGATAGAGTCTTCAGAACGCAGCATATTAAAGATAGTAAGTAAATAGATGCAACTCTGAAGAAAAGGTCACAGATGAATAATTTGTACATGATCTATCACATTTACAAGTATACAATTCTCATAACTGTTTTGAAAACATCTAGTCCTGTCTTGACTAGGCTGATTTCCACCAGTTGTTATGTCGAGCAAAATTCACAGTTCTCCAATTTTCTGGTGTCAGGACATTTTTACATGTTTTAAAAGTTACTGACGACTTCAAAGAATCTTTGTTTATGTAGGTTATTTCTAGTGACATTTACCAGATTAGAAGTTAATACCAAGGAATTTATAAAATGTTAATTCATTCACTTAAAGTCATCATAAATGCATAACATTATTTTATTAAAACAACTATTATTTCTTCCAAATGTAACAAATAGAGTGGTGTTATTTACGAGTGGAGTCCTATGAAGTACATTTTTACTCACAGAAGCGATGCAACTGGAGAAGTAAGTGTTGCTTTAATAGTATTTTTAGATTAATTGAATATACTGTACTTTGATATTACATGCAATCTGAACTTATAGTTAGTTAAAAGATATTATTTGAAACTATGTCAATGGACCTTCCCTCCTTGGTTAAATGGAAATTCACTGGTTTGCCTTGCATATTGAATGGATATTTATCCACACCCACCTCCTCCACCCTGTGCCCCACCCCCAGTGTGTGTGTGTGTTTGTGTGTTGTGTATGTTCCTGTAGGGAGCTCCTATATAGGTATGTGGGTACATGTCCATGTTTACATGTTCATGGAGTTCAGAGGTCAACCTGAGATGTCATTTTCCAGAAGCCACCTACCCTGGTTTTTTCAGATCAGGTTTTTCTTAGTCTAGATCTCACTAAGAAGCTAGGCTAGCTAGCTAGCAAGCCCCAGGGTTCCACGGGTCTCAACCTCCTAGGTACATGTATTCTAAACATGCAGAATTGTACCTAGCTTTGTCCACATGGGTTCTGGAACTTGAACTCAGAGCCTAATGCTTGCAAGGCAAGCATTTAATCAACTGGGCTATAGCCTCTGCTTCTGCTCATCCACCTTAATATCATGCACTGATCATCTATGAAGTATTGGTTCATTGAATTATACAGATTTAAATAAGAACTCATTTCAAGACTATACAATAGAAAAGGGTAAATCGGTTGTTAATATCAACACGGATGTTATCAGAAAAAGCCCAAGTATCAGGAAGTTATCAAGTTTATATGGTGGCTTCATTTTTTTTTCAGTTCCAATTTTGCCTGAAACCTTAAAAAAATCATATCATTGGCAGCAAATACTGTCAGTGCTTTTCTTTGAAATGACAGGCTCAGTTTTCATTCTTGAGAAAAGGTCTTCCAAATATTTAGCTCTGAAGAGCTCCTGTTTGTCAGTAGGTTGTCAAGTTAAAAGGAGGTATTTGAAAAGAATAGCTAGCTCAGCTGACAGCTCTATCCCACACGTGCTTTGCCTTCAAACACAACACTTGATTGTGTTGCAAGCCGCTTTTATGCCTATGTCACTCACCCATCACACAGAAGCACACCTATGTGTAAGTCCCATAGAGGAGGGACTTAATAAAACTAATTATTTTACTAATTCATCTGGGTATTTTAAAGTAACCTTCAGCTTTATTTCTAATTTTGAAGTAATTTTTTTTATTCCTTGTCTGAGACTTCATAAGGCACACACTGATCATATCCACTCCAGCCAGCTCCACACTCACTTTCTTATCCACCCAATTTCAAGTTCTCTCCTTTTGAAAACCTATCAAGTTTACTGGGTGCTGGTGCTGCACGCCTTTAATCCCAATACTCAGGAAGCAGAGGCAGGCAGATCTCAAAAGC
The DNA here is from genome assembly GCF_978045245.1 of Mus caroli. Classification (NCBI taxonomy): domain Eukaryota; kingdom Metazoa; phylum Chordata; class Mammalia; order Rodentia; family Muridae; genus Mus; species Mus caroli. The sequence goes on from NW_028227260.1 coordinate 30,506,559, forward strand.
CAGCCTGGTCTACAGAGTGAGCTCCAGGACAGCCAAAGGCTATGCAGAGACACCCTGTCTTCAAAAAGTAAAACAACAGCAAAAACAACAAACCCAAACCAAACCAACCATCAAGTTCAATTAGTGTTACTACTGAGTATACGGCCTGCCATGGAACTACTAGGTCCTATAGATATCATGCTCTTAAAGAGAACTTACTTTCCCTCTCCCAGAAGCTATCAAACATCTATGTTCTTCAGCTAGGCATGGGACTTCATGCCCATCTCCCATTCCATGTTGCAATTTTGTCTGGCTTTAGCTTATACAGTTCTTATGCATTCTGCCATAACTACCATAAGTTCACATGTGCAACTGACTGCCTTATTGGGTAGAGAAAACCCCATTTCCATGCAATCATCTACCACTCTGGCTTATAATCTTCCTGCCTCCTCTTTCACAATGATCACTGAGCCTTGCAGAAAGACATGCACTGTAGATGCCCCATTTACAGCTGAGCACTCCATGGTATTTGAGGGATATTCTCTGCGAAGTTGGCATTTACCTTTTCTTATAAGTACACAGGGATAGAAAATAACAATTAATACCATCTAATGTTTTCAGCCTTCATTTGTTTTTAGATGCTAGTGGATAGGTTCCTTGCTGGGGGGAGGTGGCACACACTTTTAATCCCAGCACTCAGGAGGCAGAAGCAGATGCATCTCTGTGAGTTTGAGTTCATCCTGGTCTACAGAGGAAGTTCCAAGACAGCCAACTGTCTCAAAAAGCAAAACAACAAACAAAAATGATGCTAGCAGTTTTCATCACTGCTTTTATATCATTTGTGTAAACATGAATAGAGTGAATGATGTTGAAGTGTTATTATGAAACTAGTCTTGACTTCTTAAACCACTGCAAAATTACAGGGAGCAACAATAGTCCTCTGATATCATTTTAAGACTTTTGGGTAGATCAATGATCCTAAAACTTTACTATGCATGGAACCTAACTGGGAGACTTCCTAAATCCCATTTTGAGTCAGTACATCTGGGGTAGGATGTGGAAATCTGCTGGTTTGACTAGTTTTATGGGCTATTTTGCATTATGTGGTCTACACGTAATACTTTGAGAAGCATTATGTTGGAGTTTGACTGATATTAAGGTTTAGAAAAGTATCAATTCAGTATCTAGAAAAATATCAATTATTTGCCATGTATGGAAAAAGTCTGCCAAGAAAATAATTTTTTAAAGTATGCAATGCATTTCATATAGAAGTTTGAAAATTTAGCCACATTAGAAAGAAGCCCATTCCTTTCCCAATAGAACACATTTTTATTGTTGCTGATATTACCTAAATCACCAGTAACAATTTACCCACTGGAGTCCAAGCCACCAGTCTAGTTCTTTGATTTGCTTCCTTCATTACTATCTTTGGATTGCTCTTTTGGTAAAAGATTCTATAAAGCTCCGCTTCACATGCAGTTTAACATCTTTTCAGAATACCCTGATGCATGTAGGTTAGATGGCCTGATTTAAGCTATCCATGCAGTGTATGCCTTACTCATCCTTCACACCAAGCTATAAATTTCATGTTGGTGACTATGTTTTCCATCATTGTATCTATGGTATCTACCAAAGTGGCAATAACATATGCCAAATAAACACTTACTAAGTGAAGCTTTAATTACACTGTACCCTCTCATCTACTATCACATTTTTTTGACATTTCAATTATCTATATTCCAATATGATTATATAGAAAACTACAGAAATAAAAATGTCATAAACTTTAGTTTTATTATACTGTTATAATTATTCTACTTTACTATTAGTTATTGTTGTGAATCCTGACTCTACTTAACTCATGAATTAAATGTTTATCATAGGTATGTATGTAAAGGAAAATACGTATATAAATATATATAATGTTCATATATGTGTATTATGGTTCAATAATATTTATGGTTTCAAACATCAGTGGAACATCTTGTGCTACTGTCAGCTATATGTGATGGTTCTTCAAAATTTGATTCAGTCTGAAAACCAAATTCATCCTTTTAAGATATGAACACCCTAAGCTATGCCTCTTCTGTTCTATGCCCCAGTATAGGGGAATGCCAGGCCAGGAGGTGGGAGTGGGTGGGTTGGTGAGCAGGGAGAGTGTGGAAGGGATAGCGGATTTTCAGAGGGGAAACTAGGAAAGGGGATAACATTTGAAATGTAAATAAAGAAAATATCTAATTAAAAAGATATGCCTCTTTCTCACATACAAAGCTATCATATTTAAATTAGGTATGCCCACCTAAAGAAAGGACATGAGATATACATTGATAAAAAGCTAAAGACTAGTCCTACTCTATAGACCTTGTGTGCAGTATGATGCTCACTGACACAGTGACACAGTTTAGCTGACTCTGCTAAAATGGTCATGCTGATAGGCCTCCTCCACAGGAGTCAATAATTCCACTCCAACTGGGAACTTGGGTACATCTCAGCTTCAAAATTAGGTTTAAATACCAGGACACAGACAATTTGGGGTCTAAGGTCAGGTTATAATATAGACATCTGTGTCCACTAGGAAAGCAGTGGTTTTAGAACATAGGATCTTGTTCAGAAAGCATAAAAGAAAACCATTGAAACAGTTAGAATAGGTCACTATAAGACCTTAAACTATGTTGAGAAAAATATGTATTATTGCAAGATTCTATAGAATACAGGTTATTCAATTAACAAATATTTTTGTTTTTTTTATAGTATTCTTTTTTATTAGATATTTTCTTCATTTACATTTCAAATGCTATCCCCAAAGCCCCCTATACCCTCCCCCCCCCCGCCCTGCTCCCAAACCCACCCACTCCCACTTCCTTGCCCTGGCATTCCCCTGTACTGGGGCATATGATCTTCACAAAACCAAGGGCCTCTCTTCCCATTGATGGCCAACTAGGCCATCCTTTGCTACATATGCAATTAGAGATACAGCTCTGGGGGGGGGGGGTACTGGTTAGTTCATATTGTTGTTCCTCCTATAGGGTTGCAGACCCCTTTAGCTCCTTGGGTACTTTCTCTAGCTCCTTCATTAGGGGCCCTGTGTTCCATCCAATAGATGACTGTGAGCATCTATTTTGTATTTGCCAATCAGTGGCATAGGCTCACAAGAGACAGCTATATCAGTATCCTGTCAGCAAAATCTTTCTGGCATATGCGATGGTGTCTGGGCTTGGTGGTTGTATATGGGATGGATCCTGGGTGGGGCAGTCTCGGGATGGTCCTTCCTTCTGTCTCAGCTCTGAACTTTGTCTCTGTAACTCCTTCCATGGGTATTTTGTTCCCCATTCTAAGAAGGAGTGAAGTATCCACACTTTTGTCACATTTGAAGCATTCTCTTCTTGCTATAATGGATTGAAGTAACTTTACTGGCTTAGTCATTTCTATAAATTGACAAGACTTTGATATAGTTAATATTATGAGGCCAAAATTAAAAAAAAATAATGGGAGAAGGGAGAAATTATGAAGTGTATGCTAATCAGAATTCCCAAATTATATATATTTCAGATGTTTAGTATTTTGGAGATAAAAAGAAAGTCTATAGATAAAGAAGTTCAGAAACAATACATTAAATGAAATTGAACTGAGTTTTCTTGGCATATTAGAAATGATACAGTGATGTGCAGTGCTAGTCTCCAAGACTGGACTACAGATTAGGTGAAAGAGAAATTAAGCTTTCCTTTTAATGTATTAAAATGTGCACTCAATTCTTTATCTATATTTATCCATCATAATAAGTCTATAATGTACACATAATTATTACTCTCCATTCCACATGGGTAGAAACCAAGTTTTAAAGAGATTAATTTGGCAAAGCATACAAAGATATTACAGGAGATAAATGAAGTGAGAATCATATTAAAATCCATCTGATTCCCAAATTCTTTCTCATTACTTCTATGCTAGAAAGGGGGCCATAAACATTTTCACTGATGGAGTTTAATGCCCTAATACTAAGGTCTTGTTCTGACTTTAAAATGGAAGACATGACAGTTGTTCCTAGAGCCCATTTACTTTTGTTTGGTAGGTTTTTCTTTTTTTGATTTTTTTTTTGTTGTTTTCTTTGTCTTCTTATGGTACTAGAGATCAAACCCAGAGACTTCCATCTGATAGGCAAGCATTCTACCTCTGAGTTATGTCCATGGTTGTTGTCATTGTTTTATCTGTGACAGGGTAGCCCAGGCTTGCCTCAAACTCCTAAGTACCAGGACTACAGGCATTTGCCACATGTCTAGACCCATTTCTTCATTATGCAATTTTCCTATCATTTTTCAGAAACTACCCGGGGGGTGGGGAAGCAAAATGGGTGTCATTGTTCTTTTCTTCTTTTGAATATAAAACAATTACATATTTCAAAGTATGAAACTGAAAAACTATAACAACCAAAGGAAAACTATGGTTTCAAACTAATAAAACTGTTAGCAACAAGTTCAAGGGAACTAACATTCTTCAATTGTTCACTATGTATTCAACACTTTATTTATAGCATCATGGAGAATAAGTATTACTGGGTCTCTTTCACAAATAAGATAACTGAGGTTCAGGTTGTCAAAATGCCCAGTATTACATATTTATTCATGTGTAGAACAGGAATTCACGTCAAGAAATCAGGCTCAAGGACACCTGTTCTTGCATTGTAATACGCTATCTTCAACTTTCAAAAGGAACACCTTCACCCTTGGTACCATAGATTGAAATAAAGAAATAAAGCAATCAAATAGGTTTCCTCACTATCAAAGGTTATCTGTCAGCCTTTCATTACATTACTTAAGGTTAAGTAAGTTCCCTTACCTTGTTAGCAAGTTTAAGTAACAGACATCAGTCAAAAAAGAAGTGGTGAACATGCAATGGTTTGCGAGTGCTGTTGAAATATTCCACCCAGGTGGAAAACTTGTTAAGACTCAGGGAACAATTAACACTCAAAAGGCTCAGGAAATAAACAACTCACAAGTCTCAGAAAATTCCTAAATCCTAGTAAGATTCAAAAGCTCTACTTACCCAAGAAAAAGTTTCTGGAAAGTTTTTTTCTAGCGTGAGGGAATATAACATGAGCATAGCGTATTATAAAAAGAAATTAACAAAAAACATGAACTGTGGGGAGGATCTTGGAGGATACAAAAGAGGAGAAACTGTGATCAGAGTACAATTATTTTGAATAAAAAAGTTTTTAAAATAACTAAAAACAAGTCCCCACCTCACGCTAAGGTTATATAAGCAGTAACTACTGTTGGAGAGAAGTCTCCTGCTGGCTGAGCTCTCTGCAAGTTTTGCAGGGCACTCCAAGGATACAACTTTCATGAGTCATCACCTATGTTGGAGTGGGCTTCTAAGTGATGCCACTGCTTTAAGCCATCCATACTCCTGTGAGTAATCACAATAAACTCACTAGTTCACTAAGCTAGACTCAGGTTGAATTGTTTCTTTGGTCAATGTCCTATTGGAGATGAGCAGATACTTGTTTCTGTCTTCCTAGGAAAAGACACACAACAGAGGACTACAGAAAGGAGGTGAGAGATAATCTTTACATTGGCCAGTTCTGTTATCTCACACCTCTTACTTGCTTTTGAAAATGAAAGAGACTGGGTGGAAACCAAGAATTTGATGCAAAAACTCTTTAGAAGAGCACTTTGGGAACAGTGTTATAGATGGTTTGCTCATGGCTTTATGTATGAATGAAAATCTTCATCTCCATCCAAATGACTTTAAATCCTCTATGAAGAGAAAAGATGCATTGGAAAAGCTACTGGCTAACTGAAGCACAAGTCAAATTTAAGATATATTTTTTAAAACCTTAAGAATAGGGGCTGGAGAAATGATTCAGCAATTAAGAACATTAGCTGGTCTTCTAGAGGGCTCTGGTTCTGTTCTTAGCACCCAAATGGTAGTTTACAACAATCTGGAACTCCATTCCAGGAGATCCAACGTGCTCACCTGGCCAATAAAGGCACTGCAGGCATGTGGTACACAGACATACATGGAGGCAAACACTCATACATTTAAAGTATAAGTAAATAAAATATCTCAAAATTAAGAATATTATAAGCATTATTAGAATAAATATTATGTTCAGAGATCATCTAAAATTAGAAAAACAAAACTTCTTCATGGTGAACCACAGGGAAAGGTGAGGGAGAACCATGATCAATATGACAAAGAAACTCAATACAATAAAGTCCAAAGCAGCACAATTGGAAGAAATGGAATAAGCTGAAGAGCGGCAGGACTATCATTGTTAGAAACATGAAAACACTAATGGGTAATATCTAAAGTTTATCTGTAAGCTAATTATCTGGAACTACAGAAAACACTTTTTTCCTCGCAGTAATGTTGCTAAAGAGATTGGATGTTCAAAGGAGCACACAGACTGTTGCATGTTGAAAATATAATGAGGACTAAAATGTAAGAAAATAAAAATAATATTACTTAACCCCAAATTTAAGAAAACTTTTCCAAAAATCATATCTCTATAATATTTAAAGCAAAACAAACAAGAACATTTCAGATTTATCCTGAATACTAGAACATGATAAGGTAAATTTAATCAGGAGGATTACATAGTTGGTTGGAGTTTTCGTGGCAGATATGGGAGTGAGTGCAACTACATGCTCAAGGTCAATTATATATCAAGAGCACTGATACATAGTGATTCATTTCACTTCAAAAGAAGCAAGGAGCTGAGCTTGGCAGTGGTGGTGCATGCCTTTAATGGCAGCACTTGGGAGGCAGTCACAGGCGGATTTCTGAGTTCAAGGTCAGTCTGGTCTACAGAGTGAGCTCCAGGACAGCCGGGGCTACACAAAGAAACCCTGTCTCAAAAAACAAAAGAAGGAGGAGGAGGAGGAGGAGGAGGAGGAGGAGGAAGAAGAAGAAGAAGAAGAAGAAGAAGAAGAAGAAGAAGAAGAAGAAGAAGAAGAAGAAGAAGAAGAAGAAGAAGAAGAAGAAGCAGAAGCAGCAGCAGCAGCAAGGAAACAGCAGTTTTAAAAAGGAAGAAGGCAAGGGAGATCAGAAACTAAGGAAAGAGGGGTGGGAGAATTTAGGGGAAGGAGGTGAGATAGAAGGAAGGAGAAGAAAAAGAATGAGAACATACCTGTATTTGCAGAGTGTAAGAGTACCCAAGGTAGAGTTAACCAGATCAGTAAAGGTAGAGAATAGGGCAGAAAGTGGGGCAAGTTTCTTAAAAGGAAAAAAAAAAATGGCACCACAGCAACCTATATATTCAAGGGTTTCTTGTGTGAATCACAAACTAGTGGAGTTTCACATAAGAAAAAGTAGTTTTAATGGAAATTAAAAAGTAATTCAATTTTAATGAGCCAAAATGTTCTATTCATCATTAATAAAGTATAAAACAAGAGCACTAAGGTCCCTCCTGTTCTTACTCTAGTAAAAATGCATCCTCCTTTCTAGAGTGACAAAAACTGTATCAGAGCAGCTAGTGCTGCTGGGTACAAATGATCAACATATACTAAGTCATTCAGTAAGTCTCAGTCTTAAAAGTAGTCAATAAAATGGATGCTGGAGGATGCTAGTGAGATTCAGCAAGCCTCTTCTAGAAAAGAAAGGAAAACAGAAAGAAAGATGAGCTATCTAGGTTTCAATGTGCACAAAGGGAAGATAAAAAAAAAATAAATATAAAAGAAAAGAGAAACATTTCATAACAAAATAGGAAGACTGTAGGCCTTCAAGTTCTTTAGTGTTGCAGTCTCTTATACATATAAAAATCAATTAAGGTTTAGAAGGATGTAACCTAATAACCACACAACTGTATCTAAAAGGCCACAGCAATTCCTAAATCCTCAGTCTGTAACCTATTCTATAATTATATGTTTTTGTTATACTAGAGCATTAATTCTTTCTTTAAGATTTATCAAACTATTGACATATTGAGGTTTTTTTTTTTTTAATTTCTTCTGGTTACGAAAGTAAAATATATTCATACTAAGAAATCAGAGAATACAGAAAAACAAGGAAGAGGAAAATAACCTGTAATTTTCACCAACAATGATAATAATATGGTGTTATTTTCTTTTTAAATGCCAAGATGTTGTTAATTGCAGGCAGCATTTGTCTAAGCCACTTCCAGAGAGATCATAAGGCACAAGAAATTTCAGTACCATCATCTTCCCGGAAAGGTCAAAATGAATAGCATTAACTCAAAGTCACAGGTTGGTCCCTGATTGTTCAAGTGTTAAAACCAAGTAATTCACAATTAGATTCTGAACCAAATAGCCTCCAATTACATCTGGTTTCCCACTGCTCAGCTTGAATCACCAGACTTTGTTTAGCTAAGAAATCAATATTGTAGTTAGTCTATTGGCAAATGCAAGCAGTACCACATACCGTGATGCATAGAAGGCCATATACAGCTGAAAAGGAAGTGAGTGGGGCATGAAATAAAAACAAAAGAGTCTCATGCAGAGCTCCAAAGTGGGTGTTGTGGGGAAAAGTGGAGTGGCTCTGAACTATTTTAAAATTCTTTCCAACAACAATAACAACAACAAACCCAGGAACAAGCACACATAAAAATACCCATGTATTTGGTAATAAACATCCAACACTATGTATGGGAGGAAAATCACCATACTGTTTCTGTGGCTGATTGGACCCAATTGATAACTGTGGTACAAACCTTTTTCACATTGGGTTATTTGCTTGTCTTCTGAGATTCAATATTATTTCACTTATCAAGTTAGGTACAGGTTACACAAGTGCTTTCATTTGTGGAAATTTACTGAGCTTCAAGCTAATGATTTATATACCTTTTTAGTTTGTATGCTGTACTTTAATATATATATATATATATATACACACTTATTACATGTGCATATATCATTATTATATTATATATGTATACATTATATATGCATATATTGTATGTGCATATTACATATGCACATATAAATTATCATATGCTGTTTTTCAGTGCTGAATCTCTAACCCAGTGCCAATCCTCTCTGAAAATACATGGAACCCTATCAAAGTTTGGAAAAAACTCCAAGACCATTCTACTGTTGGGTAGACAGAATCGAATTTTTTTCAAAGCTACTTTCAACTAATGGGAGAAAGTCTCAACTGTAAGAAAAGATATCACCTATAGGAATGTCAAGAGAAAGAGAACTCGAGCACAAATGCTGATCAAATCCATCAAAGCTCAGTTGGCAGAATGCTTGCCTAGAATGTAAGAAGCCTTGGCTTTCATCCTCTGTACTGCAGAAACTGAGCTTGGTTTTACACACACACACACACACACACACACACATGTATCCCCAGCACTCCAGTGGTGGAGGCTTGAGGATCAGTACTGCAAGGTCATCATGGCTACATAGTATGTTGGAGGGCAGATTGGAATAGACCATACCCTGACTCAGAAAAAAAAAAAAAACTTTCAAGAGAACAAAGCCACAACAGACAATGCAAATGGAGTAGAGTAGACCATTTTAGAGCTCTTGAGTATATCTTTATGTAACCATCTATACAGAACATATTTTTGTTTTAACTGATGCAAATCATCCTGCTCCTTATCCGACGATTGCACTCTCTTTCTGCTAGCTAATGGGAGCCAGGTTCAATTCCAGTCCCTAGTAAATTGATATAACCTTTAACTATGAGAGAACTCCTTTTTTTTTCTTTTTGCATAAAGGAAAATATTTAATTGAGGCTGGCTTACAGTTTTATCATGATAAGAAGCATGGTGGCATATAGGCAGACATAGTGCTGGAGAAGGAGCTGAGAGACCAACAACTCTGTAATTAAAAGCATTGGGTTTTGATCTAGGGCTGTGGTATACACAGTATATATGTACAATTTAAAAATAATTCCATGCTGGTCAGTGGTGGCTCACGCCTTTAATCCCAGCACCTGGCAGGTGGATTTCTGAGTTTGAGGCCAGCCTAATCTACAGAGTGAGTTCCAGGACAGCCAGGACTACACAGAGAAACCCTGTCTCAAAAAACAAACAAACAAACAAAGTAAATAAATAGTAAATAAATAAATAAATAAATAAATAAATAAATAAAGTAAGAATAATTCCATAAGAAGACCAACAAAATCAACTAACCTGGGTCGTTGGGGGCTCCAAGAAATGGAACCACCAACCAAAGAGCATACATGGCTGTACCTAGCCCCTGGCATATATTCAGCACATGTGCAGCTTGGTCTTCATGTGTGTCCTGAACAACTGGAGTGGGGGCTACCCTAAAAGCTGCTGCTTGCCTGTGGATCCTATTACCCTAACTGGGCTGCCCTGTCTGGCCTCAGTGAGTGAGGATATATATAGTTCTGCAGTGATGTCATGTGCCAGGGTGGGTTGTTACCTGGGGGCCCTCCCCCTTCTCAGAGAAGAAGGGGAGGGAGGTGGGGGAGGAGTTATGTGGGGGAGGAGGAACTGATAAGGGGAGGCTACAATTGAGACAGTGAATTGATGGGAAAAAAGAAAAAAATAGATATGTAAACCAACAATAACAATAATAATAGTATATACTTGGAAAACATAAAAAACACTAAATATGAAAAATGTGTTTTTCTTCAAATTTGTATGCCTTTAATTTTTTCTGAATATTCCTAACATGGCATTAATTATGAAAAATTGTGACTATGACAAATGTAAAATATAATGCTATACTTACACATAGAAAAATTATTAATGGTGTTTCCTTCTGTGCTTTGGAAGGAGGATCATGTGTTTTATATCTTACCTACCCTTAGCTGTGTAATCAGAAAATAACAAAGAAATGTATGTTTGTACTATGTATACTGCATTCCATATCGAAGCTCAATGCTTTTACTTACAATTTTTTATCATTTTAGAAGTGGGAACAAAATCCGAAAGGAGATAGGGAGTGTAGAGGTTAAATGTGATAGTAGATATGTGATCATCTGTATTTCCCAGAGATAGAGGAGGAAAAAAAACTATATGTGCAAAGAAATCAATATACTGATCTAGCTATATTTCTTTCCTTAAAAGTGAACTCATTTTATGCTGGGGAATTTAAAGTTGAACATGTTCGATGGAAGCATTTTAATTGGAGATACAAATTGAAGGCTGGCATAGTTTTTTAAGCATCCAAAAATAGCACAGGGAAAGCGCAATGTAAAAAGTCTAAAATTCATTTGTCATTATTTCACTTGTTACCCAAGTCATTTTGCTTAAAAAAAAAAAATAACATCGAATTTAGTCATTACTTGGTCCCTACAGAAATTAAGGAGCCTCTAATTTGAAATATTTCTATCTTTTTATTATATGTTCTTCATCCTATGAAATCCTAAATTCTTCACAGAATATGGCGTTTACTCTATTTCGTACACTCAGACAACACACACACACACACACAGAGTTAATAATGCTCAATAAAACATAGCCCCATTGCCAGGCCTGAGATACCTTTCTAGTGGATCTTATGACCCTCTGGCATTTGACTTCTTGGGAGCCGACGGCAATTTAAAAGGCATTTCTAAAGTACACCCAGAACAAAGGCTCCTATGAAGAATCTAAAAATTAAAACATAAAAATGACTACCATCTACTCTGAAGGAAAATGTATATCAACAAATAACAACCAGCAAAAGGCAGAAAGTATGAAAAGAGATGAGATGCTGTTTGAACTGATATTTTGTTTCAGGTGTGGACTACAGGGGTGAGTTGGGGGGGGGCTGTATAGAAATGCCACAATTGAGGCTCATAAATATGTGTAATTAGTGTGCAATAATTAAAATTGATACTGGCATGCACAAACTGGCCCATGCCTGCATTCCCAAGACTTAAGACTTAAGAGGCCCAAGCAAGGGGAAGGCCGAAGCCAACGTAGCCTATGTATCTACTTTCAGGCCAGTTAGGCACACATAGTGAGACCCTGTCTCAAATAAATAAACAAAGCTAAGCAATTTTTAAAGAAAAAAAAAGTATCTTCAAGGATGAGGAAGCATTTGTGCTGAAATTTGAAGGATGAATGGGTTTCTGACCAGCAGAGTTAGAAAGAACACATGGGTAAAAGTGAACTCAAGTGAACTCAAACAGCATGTTAAAGATCTTGCTGCACAGCTGGGCAATGGTGGCTCATGCTGTTAATCCCAGCACTCAGAAGTTTTAGGCCAGCCTAGTCTACAGAGTGAGTTCCAGGACAGCCATGAGTACCAGGAGAGCCAAGGGTACACAGAGAAACCCCATCTAGAAAAATCAATAAGGAGCTCGCTGCCCAAGCCTGATGACTGGAGGTGGCTCCCCAGACTCTAAGGTGAAGGAGAAAATCGACTCCTAAAGGTCATCTTCTGAGTTTCCCTGTATGCTACGGCATGCACAGCACACACTCACAACGATTTAAAAACTATTAAAAATGCACATTTAAACCACTGATACTAGGAGAGGACAGATAGGAGTAAAGAGGGATATAAAGTTTTGGAATGACTTTGAGACCAATTCAGTTGTGTATGTTATGCTGAGCAGAGTATTTTAAAATGTATAGGCAAGGGCATTTATGTGATCAGAGCTGCATTCCGGTAGCAACATGGAAGAACTGTGTACAGGAAGAAAATGACTGGAGACAAGGAGACCAATCAGGAAGCTAGCTGCTTCTGTGTCTCTCCAAGAGAAGACACAGGAACCGAAAGCAGGGTATTAATTATCACAAGAGAGAAGGGGACTGTGTGACAGTATTTAAAGTGATAGCATCAACTGGATGCTGCAGCTGTTATAATGGGGGGGGGGGCTGTGAGATGCAATGGAAAAGAGCTATGAAGGATAGTCTGGAAATGGATTTGGCATTGGTATTTCATATTGGTAAATTATCACCACCCAATGCTTTAATCAACTTATTCTAACTTATTCAAGAAGCAAAGAAAAAAAGGAGTCCAGAAGGAACTAGGATATTGGGATGGTGATAAGTCAGTCTAAAAGCAAATTTCAGGGCCAGGCTTGGTGGCTCAGGCCTTTAATTCCAGCACTGGGAAGGCAGAGGTGGGCAGATCTCAGTGAGCTTGAGTCCACCTGGACTACATAGTGAGATAGCTCAAACCAATAGTATTTCAAGGTTCTTTTTGAATGGAAAAGGAAAAGATTGGTAGCTTGACTGAAAAGAAGCTATTAAAGAAGAGAATGTCAAAGCTAGGAAGATCAAAGGAGTTTTTCCTTGTTTAAAAAAAAAAAATCTCTCCGGTCTACTCTCTGCCTAGAGGGTTTAAATTAAGATTTTGAGTTATGCAGACTTTGAAGTACCATAGGCTGCTCATTTTCAAATTTTGGTCTCTAAACATAGGACTCAATTTTCATTTTATAAAATACATTTAGCTAGCTTACTGGGATTCCTAAGAACATTTCGTCAACACTAGCTCATTTAATCCTACAACCTCAAGAGATTTATTTTTTTTTTAAATATTCCTACCTTGAATAAGAGAGAATTCAGAGAAGTAAAACAAGTGTTCTAGAGATTAGAAATAGTGAGTGGCAGGCCCCATTCTTTTAACTAATGCGCTATAGTATCTTTCAATAAAGTATACAAGCGACTTTTCTTTTTCTTTTTTATTTATTTATTTATCTTTTTTTTTTTTTTTGGTTTTTCGAGACAGGGTTTCTCTGTGTAGCCCTGGCTGTCCTGGAACTCACTCTGTAGACCAGGCTGGCCTCGAACTCAGAAATCTGCCTGCCTCTGCCTCCTGAGTGCTGGGATTAAAGGCGTGCGCCACCACGCCCAGCTAAGCAACTTTTATATACCACACTATGCTTGATGAAAGAGCAGCCAATCATTAATGTACACTATTTAGTTCATTCACTTTTTAAAATCTAAAGCCCCCCAGAAACGCTGCTTCTCCTATCACCTTTTCGCACATGTTTCAAGTACTTGTAAATGTGCCATAAATGAGGAACGCTGTAGCTCTACATGGGTCCTTTAAGAAACCCATGCCTGCCCCTATTGGTGCAAGGAAAATTGGACCAGCAAGTATACAGATCACTTCAACCCGTAGGCTGAGCTCAATTAGACAGCAGACATGGCTTAGGCCCATCTGCTTGATCCGAGAAAGAAGTTTATGTTGTGTAATAGAGAAGGCATGCTTAACACACTTCATTGTGAAAATCGACATTTTAGATGGCTGCAGTGCTTACTCTAAATTTTGGCTGCTCTTCGTCTGATTTTCATATTTGAAGTGACTCTGAATAGTTAAACTTTGCTACCAAATTCTCCTCAGAATTCTCTTCTCAGTTCCTAGATCACTTTGGTTGAAATATATATATTTTACACACACACACACACACATATATGTGTGTGTGTATATATATATATATATATCATATATTTCATATATATATATTTCACATGTATTTCATATATACATCACATATCTCATATATATATTCCATATATATGTATATTTCATATATATTCCATATATATGTATATTTCATGTATATTCAGGTATTCCACAGCAAACTATTACTTCATATGTATCCTTTGTAATACCTTCTCTATGTGAAGCTGGGTTTTCTGAATAGTTTGCAATCATAATAAAATACAAATATAATTTGCACAAGTCGATAGTAGACTACACTTTCTTGCGTTTGTGTGATTTTTATTTTTTGAGACAGGGTTTCTCTGTGGAGCCCTGGCTGGCCCTGAACTCAGAGGTAACAGATGTGCCTGCCTCTGTTTGGCATGGAGTAAAGGCATGCACCGCCATCCTCAGAGAGCAGAACACCTTTTCATCCACTAAACTACAGCTTCCTCTTCCTAAATGATTGCTCGATATTGTAAAATTTCTCCAAAACGGAATAAATGAATGAATGAATAAATAAATAAATAAAGGTTCTGCTAGGCATGGCAATGGCCTGTAATCTCAACAGGCAGTACAATCAGCCTACAGCCAGCCTGAAGTCATTGGATTACAGAGTGAGTTGGAAGCCTCTCTGGGCTACCCAGTAAGATCTTGCCTCCAAAACAAGTAAACAAAAACAAAAGAAATGGTTTCAAACCCCTCATTTCAATCACTTGAAACAATGGGTATAAAAGATTTTCCAGTTCTGGTAGGTGAAAGCAGAGGTATTCTGTTCAAATGATTCATGTGTAGCCCCCGTGTGCTACCCAGTCTGTGAAGACTGGGTAAACAAAGAAGGCAGCAACGGCTTTTCATGTTTGGTGGCCCCATGTAATACATAATGAATTAAAACTTAAACCTCCGTCCCACTTACCCACTATGGTCAAGCAGCTGCTTAAAAGGAAGCCCCAGATTTGTTCTCAGGAGAGAGAAAAGCAAACAGCACACAACACGTCCCAAATCCTCAATGGCAAATGGGAATGAAGTCCTTTCTCTCTATGCTGAAAAGTAGTAGTTTCTCTAGGAGTTCCATAGAGAAGTGTCATTTTATGCCTCAAAAGTATCTGTTAGCTTTTTGGGTAGTTCATATAACAGCAATATTGTTTGTGTCATCAATTCGGGTACTAAAAAGCTTCAAAAGTACCCAAATATCTTTCAGTGCACTTGTGACTTTCTTTCTTCCTATATGAGATCCTGCAATGCAAAAGACCGAATTAGATTTTCAGGACATCCATGTCTTCAAAGTGGTAACTGGAAAACCATATATTTGTACACTCACTTTTCACTTCTTCTTATCATTAATCTATTATGCAACTAGCATTTATGGATGTTTCTCCTCTGCTACCTAGCTTATATGTTATTCTTAGTAATTATCACAATATAAATATCATCTTCATTTACAAGTAGGGGAGCCAAGACTCAATAAGGTTAAATAAGCTGCCCAAGGTCACAAAGCTATTGTGTGTTAAATCCAGAACTGGACTGTCAATCTTGACTTTGATGAATGTCTGTTTTTCCTACTACACCATAGTCCCTGTTAATAAATAATAATAATAATGTGTAGATGGAAAGCCTAGCACACAGTAGGAGCTCACCAAAAGTTACTTTTGTCTCCTAAAACTGCCAGATAAATATCCTTCACACAAGTCCAGTCATTTAACCTGGCGTGCTCTCAATAAAATATATTATTCAACTGAGAATCATTCATGCAAATGAAGCTCATTTGGAGAAGACTAAGTCAAATCCTTGTAAAATCACATAGCCAAATAAAGACTTGAAATTTTCCTAAGCCTCATTATTCAACTTGAGTAGCCTTTAAAATGTAATTGCATTCTAATCAATGCATTATCATCTAGGAAAGATAAGTTTGCTCCCTTAATCAATATACTAAATCTAAGAACTGCAGCCTTTTAGAGCTGATCTTGACCATTGTGTTCTCTTATCTCTGCTGTATCTGTGCATGCTCTGCCAACTTGGTGCCCACCTCCCAATGCTTACACTGCCATTTGACATGTAGCTTGGACAAGGTCGTCACAAAGCTGAGCAAAGCAAGGGAGGGAGCTTACAGGAACTCCAATCTCTGGGGTTCCGGGTTCAGTGCTCTTTCCATTGTGCCACACAGCCCCTCACTCAGGGCCAGAGCTCTCCAGGCCAAGCCAATGGTAGTACTGCAAGCAAAACACACATTCTCATGCAGTTAAATAACTAAATTCCTTCCTTCAGGGACTCCTAAAGGAGTCTCTGTCTCTGCTAACCTTTAGTTACACTGCCCTAGACTCTAGAAGGTTTGATTTCATTTTTACCCTAGAGGCAAACCTGTGGATAATCGGTTTCTTATTATCCCGTCTCATTTGACTGATGAGAGAGTACCAAGACTCAGAGTTCAGATAAGTTGCCCAAGGTCACAGGACTAGGAAGCACCAGCGCAGAAATTTGAATCAAGGTCTGACTTTAGGCCCAGCTCTCAACAGCCAGGAAACATTGTTATTAGACTCTTCCCTTCTCTCTCCTGTTCCCCTGCAACACACACACACACACACACCACCACCACCACCACCACACACACACACACACACACACACACACACACACACACACACACTTTGTCCTTCAGGTCCTAGGATCACAAACCACAAAAAGGAGGTTTCTGTAAAGGCAGTTGAAGGGAGTTAAATAGTCACCCCCACCATGTCCACACATTTCAGAAGTACCTGGATGACTTTTTACAAAGTCTGGGCCTTTATATTATTTTATTTTATTTTCAGTAACATTAATCGCCTGCCTTGGAACTCAAGAAGCTAAATCAGGTTTGTCAAGAGGCAACAAACAAAAGCACTGATAAGAAGAACTACTTGGGATCCAAGACCACTGGGCAGAGAACTCCTAAGCTAAAGTTTCCACAAAAATTACAATGAGGTTAGCTGAGTCCTGTAACATAATCTTGTACTCGATTCATAGGAAATGTGAAGAGAAACCCAGAGAGAGGAGAAAAATCCGTTTTTATACTGCAAAGCGATTCCCAGGCAATGTTCTCCCTCCTAGTTTAAAAGCCAATGCCCACCCTCCCACACCCTTAATCCCAGGAAAGCACCCCTGTGAAACACCAGGAAAAGAAGCGAAAACCCCAACTGTGCCAGCCTCTGCGACCCCCCCCCAAGCACCCCACCCCGTTTGTCTTACCCTTTTCCACCAGAGGCAAATTAAATTCTGAAGAATTCTTTTGCACCCAACCCCTACACCTGAAGTCTCTTGGGAGGACCCTGCTCTACTTAGTGGGGGCAAAAAAGGGGGCACCCGTTTTCTTTCCAAGCAAAGGGACAGGGAGAGACAAGCAGGGAAGGAAACCGGGGAAGCTGGTCACCAGTAGAGGTTTGAAGAGCTGCAAATTAGTAGCTGCACTCACCCGGGTGAGACATGGGGATGACCTCATTGCGGGTCCCAGGGAAGTTAAAGATGACCGCTCCAGAAGCCCCTCTCTCGGAAGCCAGATGGATCTTGTCCGCGAAGGTGCAGCCTCCACCGCGTTGGATGAGGGCCAACCAAGATACTTGCACCGTGCTCCCCCAAACCGTGGGCACCGTGAAATTGGTGTGCGGGTTACAGGCGTTGAGCGCCCCGGGCCCGTCGGGCGGTACGAGGACCCCGGAGACGGGCTCCAGCGGTGAGTCCTGGCCGTACACGCCCTCCTCGCTCAGCTCCCACACCGTGCGGTTCACTCCGGTGTGCGGAACCCGCCAGGACACGTTGAGGTACGCGGTCCACACGGCTTCGGCTCCCCGGGAACCGGGCGCGTGCGGACTCAGAGCTAGAAGGAAGCACCAAGCCAGTAGCCGGGCAGCTCCGCAGCCGCCGCGGCAGTAGACCCCGATCCCGGGCGGCGGCCCCATGGCGCGCACTCGGCAGGCGACCCGGGCTGGGACTAGGTGCGAACCAGGTGGGGAGCCGGCGGCTAGCAGCGGGCGCGGGGCCAGCGAGGTCGCAGGCTGCCCAGCCAGCCTGCACGCAGCGTCAGCGGCCAGGCTACTGCAGACGCAGCTCCTGCAAGCAAGCGCTAGGGATGCTCGCTCGCGACTGCCGCGGCCTCGTCGAGCTCTCGGACGCTCGCGCGAAGCTCCGCCCACCCGGCTGGGGGTAGAGGTGGCTGGGAGAAAGAGCCAGCGAGCGAGCGAGCAAGCGGAGAGGAAAAGGACACTGCGGGATCCGCCTCTTAAAAGGGTCACAGGATGGGAAAACATTACAGGAGAGACTCGAGGTTGGCCAGCCAGGTGTGTCCTGTCCTTTTTAGGAAGAATCCTCGGCCCGAGAAACTGGAGAATGCGCCAGTTTACAAGCTTTCAGTTCGGAGTCGGATTGGAGTTGGTTTTGAAAGGCACAAATTCCTTCTCCTTTGCCTGAAGGGGAGTTTGGGCTTTGTGGTAGGAAAGTACTTCTCAACAGCCCCAGGTCCAAAGGGTGTGAGTTCTGAGTAGGTGTTTAGTGCTGGGGTTAGAGGCTTCCTGTTTCCCCCTCCCCCTCCCCCCGGAAAGGACAAGCAAAGCACGTCCTCATTGCTCCCTTTATTTAATTACCTTCTTAGTGGCCCCAAACAGCACGTTTCTCTTTCCCTGATCTCAGCAAGTGCTATACGTGTCTTTCCTACCGGAGGCTAACACACTACACCAGATGCCTCTTGCAAGCAATTTTGATAACCACAACAGAATTATCATCTCCACACACCTCAAAGTCAAGCTCCCCTTTTTATTCACCTTCCACAAATTAGGTTTGACCTAACTGATTTTCCAGCGAGATTCATGATCTTAACTGTAGTTACTTTTCTTCTCTTGATACCAACTAGAATGAGGCCGGCCCACCTGGACAACTCACACATGTCTCTTGTCTATGAGTTAGTCATAGTTCAGCATACATTTCTGTCAATACTATCAATGACTACATTTACTGGAATCACTAAAACTGTGCATGGAACTAAGCTGAATGAATATACCAGGTGACAGCCAGTTTAGAATTTATTTATGATTTTGAATTTTAGACAGAGTATCCCTGTGTAGTCCTAACCAGCCTGGAGTTAACTATGTAAATTAGCACCATAGGCATACTTTAGGGCAATCCTCTTGCTTAGCTGAGATTACAGTTAAAGACATGTGCTACCCGGCCCGGCTTCTGAACAGTTTTTAACCTTTAGAATTTACTTCTCTGTGCCTCGATTTGTTTATAAATTGTAAAATGGGAACGAAAACATTGAGCGCATGGAGTTGATCAGATGGTTAAAAGTCTTCCTGTAAACCACTCAGGATGCTGTTTAGCTGAGTATGAAAATTACGTTAAATATTGTTACTCAACAAGTTCAGGGGCACAGGAGTTCTACAATATCAATTGTCGTTACCTCCCGGTAATAACCAGAGACCGTACTGTTTATGAATCCAGTCTTAGCTACATTTTTGGTTCAGTCTAATTTCCAGCATTCCCAATCACTCTCATCTCTAAATCCTTGGCTAAGCATTTACTTAATAGTATTTCCCATGATTAAGCATAGGTTTATTCTATTCTTGATTCTCTTAGGACCCTAGAGAAACCTAGAGGAAAATTAACACCATCTATCAAAGACCCAGCTAAAATACAAGTGAGTATTCTGTGAAACACGAACCTTGAGTGTTAAAAGAAGCTTTAGGAGCCATTTAGAGTAGGTATGGGGCCAGTGGAAAAATATCCGCCCCCAATGTCAATGATGTTAACCTTTGAGATTTAAAATAACCCCCCTAAAAAAAAAAACAGAATAGTACCAGCCACCTATAGTATTAGTATAATTTCAGAAATTATCCGAGTTTGTTCATGGAGAACAATCAAAACTCAACTAAACAATAATAGTTGAATGAAAATCAACTATATTGTTCTTTGAAGAGAATGTGATCAAAAGAAAGGAGGTATTTTATAAGATATCTACAAAAATAAATAGAGTGGTGCTTATTCATTTCCTCCATTTATTATTTCTTAAGTATTTCCTCGCATGTACTATATGCTATGAACTAAATGTAAGTCAAATAAAATATCAGTTATGCTTTCTAAAAGCTCATGAATTAACTTCAACGGATAAGAAGTGGACTAGAGAGATGGCTCAGTGGATAGGAGCACCATCTGCTCTTCCAGATGGCCTGAGTTCAATTCCCAGCAACCACATGGTGGCTCACAACCATCTGTAATGAGATCTGGCACCCTCTTCTGGTGTGTCTGGAGACAGCTACAGTGTACTTACATATAATAAATCTTTACACAAGAAAAAAAAAAAGAAAAGAAAAATAGAAAAACAAACAAACCAAAAGGATAAGAAGTGATCATTTCATTACTGACTAGTGTATGCATATGGTACCGTCTCTACAATAGAGGTTACACAGCTCAGGCCAATACTGGACAACAGAGAAGAGTTCCCTGTGCTGAGCTCAAGAGGATTAGTCTTTCTAGGCAAAGAGCAACACAAGAGAAGGCATGGGGACCTGAAGTGCTGGAAACCTGCGATTACACCAGGCCTTCTAAGTGCAAAATGATTGAAACCGAGAGTATGAAAGGAAGGTTATAGAGAGAAAATGGGGGTTCTGAGAATGAAGTGCAGTGGTAGAGAACTTGACTAGTACACTGAGGTTCTGGGTCAATCCCCAACACGACAAAGTTCAAGGAATAAAAATAAAAGATAAATTCAAGTGCTATATAGAGGCCAGACCTTCAGAGTTTGGGAGAGTAAAGCTAGTAAGTATATGGACTTTATCCAAAAACAGTAATATAATCAGGATTTAAACAGAGAGTAATATCAGATCTGCAAGTTAGAAATCACTATGGCTTGTCTGTGGATAATAGATTGGAAGGAACAAGGGTAGTATCAGGGAGCTGAGGTAGATTTTTGACAATACTCCAAGTGGGAAATAAAGGTAACCTGGACTAGATAGGCAGTAGATATGAGCGGATGTGGGCAGAATGGGGAATCGATTCATCTTAAAGGCCAAATCAACAGCACTTATTTTGAGGGATGCTACAGAAGGAGGATGGAGTTGAGCCTAAAGACTGGATTGTTCAGACAGGGAGTAAAGGAAGAGGCCTTAAAATGTGTACAGTTGATAAGAAAGAAAGAGATAAGTTCACTTTAGACGTGTTGATTTGAGCTGTGTGTAATGGAACCAGGTAGAACTCTGTAGTAAGTCATTGGCTTTTCTTCTTATTGAACACTTACTAAATGAAAGGCACTGAAGAGGCAGGGGCATAAAGGGAACAGTTCTGTTCTCAATGAAGTCAAAGTTTAGCAGGAGAGTCAGAGAGAGAGAGAGACAGATGATAAGCCTATATAATAATGAGCAGTATGATTTAGTAAAGCATAGGTGTTACCTAAGCAGAGAGGGTAAAGACGATCAGGCATAAGTAATACCACATGAAGATAGCAGAGAACAAGCAGAAAACTTCCATTCAGGAGTTAGGTATGGCTTGGATATATGCTACCAAAGGTGAGTTAATGAAAAATGAAACTAGTCAAGTAGGTGGAATGTAAAGAATTTCAAACAAGCAGAATCGTACACATATCACATATGAGTACATGCATAAAGGAAATTTGACAACATGATTAATGATTGTTACATCTAGATGGTGGGCAAAGAGATATTAAATTGTGTTTTTTTAACTTTTCTGTATATTTTACACTTTTTGTAATTAATGGGTTTAAATTGTGAATTTAAAATTTTTAAATTGTCTTTCATATGTATGTTTGTTTTGTTTGCATGTATGTGTGTGTATCATGTAAGTGCCTGGTACTTATGGAGGTCAGAAGACAGCATTGGATCCTCTGGAAGCAGGGTTACAGACAGTTCTAAGCTACTACAAGAGTGCTGGGAATTGAAACCATGTCCTTTGGAAGAACTCGTAACCACTGAAACCATTTTTTCTATTCTCTAAGTGGTGGATTTATATTGAAGCTAGTGGAACAGATGAATAATATAACAAATCTCAGTTTAAAAAAATATCCAGATTGTTTTGAAATCAAGACTGGTAATAGAAAGACTAGTGAGGAAGCTAACATCATCAGATCTCTTTTGGCGGTCTAGCCCAATTATGAAATGAAGACATTAGACTACCGTAGCTTGATGACGCGAACCATTAAGCATCCCCTTGCTCTGAGTCCGTCCTCACCAAGCAACCTTCTTATTATCATTTAGCTTCTCATGTAAATATGCCTACAGGGAGATAATGTACTCATCAGCAAACACTAGTATCAGGTCCATTTGGAGGTTATACTTCTCATTATAAATTAATCAATTGGCATTCTGGCTTACATATTGGTCTCCTGTGAATTTGGTTAACTCTGAGTCAGTCCCCAGGAGGCCAGCCTCTGGTTATACTACCAGTTAAATTTCAAAGCTTTCAAAGCTGAGAACCAGATTGTCGATCCTGATTGCATCAACTGTCTTTCCATGATGAGTAACTTGCTGGCTGTCCCTACCTTATCCCCATGTCTTACTGCAGAATATTTTCACACTACAACAGCTGCCCACTACTAAGAGTTAAGCCTGCTGCTGATCAGGCACATCACCATTGTCAGGGAGTTGACTAGAAATGCTAGCACCCACTTCTGCCTGAGAACTTGCAGTACCAGATCTCACTCCTTCACAAGCATCACACCCTGAGTAAGACTACACTTTTCCTGTTGGAAAGTTCCTGTTAATGTAGTTCAATTCTCTCCCTCCCACTTCCCAACTCTTTCCCTCTGATTCTGGGCCTTCAGTGTCTCTATAGTATCCTTGCCCATATCCCTGTTCAACTAGGGCCTTCGCTCTCAGGAATGGCCCTGAATCAGATCTCACTTGATTCTTGACAACTGAGTTGATGAAACCTAAACATATTCTCTCAGAGTGCTACTCTCCTTAAGGATAATAACACTAGGTGTTTTACATGCATATCTCTTCTTTAATCCCCCCCCCTTTTTTTTAACAAAACAGGAAACAGGCTCAAAATTAGCAGCCAGCCTAAAGTCATAGTTAAACAGAAGCAGAATTCCAAGGCAGTTCTGACTATAAGTATTAATAGCTGATAATGACTCACACCATTCTTCTGTAGAGTGGCATGCACACTGAAACTTTTTTTATGCTAAAGAAAGTTTAAGGAATGTTTCGCATATGCATTTCAGGCACTGTCACCATTGAGGGAGGGAATAATATCTGAGCCAAGATCCTTTTTGAATTCTTCAAATCCTACCACAAAGATGAACCCTGCCAAATTCTTCTATTAATACTAGCAAATGAAACAGCCCTGAGCAAGCTCTATCTAATAATGAACTGATAAACAGAGCAGCATCCTTCAGGAGCAACAATATGGCACCACTGTGAGAGATTACATTTCCTATCACCCGGAGTATCTACAGAGGCATAGAGATGGTCAATAGTGTGCAGCCTAAAATATGTCTGCAAAATTAATTGGGATATCACATATGACTTCTTACCACTAACGAAATGACAAGACATAGCTTGAAATGACTAATGCCTTCCATGTCGGTGATGCTGTAGAAATACAAGTGGATAACATAGTTGTGCAGGATCTGTAGAGAAAGCATGACAGCTGCTATTTAGGTAGGAAGATAAAAATGGTGGGGTGTAGAGAGAAAGAAGAACTGAACAAAGGGAAGCAAATTGCCATCA
The DNA here is from genome assembly GCF_978045245.1 of Mus caroli. Taxonomy (NCBI): domain Eukaryota; kingdom Metazoa; phylum Chordata; class Mammalia; order Rodentia; family Muridae; genus Mus; species Mus caroli. The sequence goes on from NW_028227260.1 coordinate 30,530,536, forward strand.
TGTAAGGCGACTTCATGTTTGCAGATAACATACCATCACTTGCAAATGCAGACACAACTCAAATTTGCTTGCACTGGCCTTCAGCACAAAATGACCATATATTTGAAGTTTATCATTCAGTCCTCATATGCCACTCCATAGTCTAGATCCTGTTGTGGATGGGCCTGGTGAGGTTTGTAATGATACTGGGAAGGGCTTCAGACAAGTAGTGAGTCATGTACTCAGTGACTTCTTGTGAACCAAACTCCAATGAATAAAGGAGCCAATCGCTGGGTGAGTAGGAGGGGCTTCCAGGTTGGATAGGGGAAGAGAGGAGGAGGAGAGGGAGAGCAGCTTTTTGGATGGGGATAGCATGAGGACAAGATGTAGCTATGAGTGTCCCCGAGCTTATGGCAAATCCTGGTGGATTTGCCACCATAGAAATTAGATTTTATATGGCTTACAAGATTAGGATCCTAGTTGTTGTGTCCAGAGATTGAGCTACCATTGTTTCTGAACTAAGTTTGTGTGGTATTTTTCTTCTCAAAGTGACTCAACTGCTTTCCAGAGAATAAGGTACGGAAGCAAAGCATGGGTTTGCCTGATGTGCACAGCAGAGGCAATGGGCTGGCATGGTAATGACCCGCCAGTGGGAATCTAGCAAGCTGGGTGGAGAGATTTTGGAGTTCTGAGTCAGAGTCTCCATGAGATAATAAAAGGCCGGCCATTGCAGGCCAGTGCATGGCTGGCCAGGCCACAGGAGCAGAGTTGCCGGCACAAGCACTGGGACTTGCAGGTTCTGTTTTAGTATTTTCCCCAACAAGATCAATAGAAACTCATTTCAATCTCTACCCTTATTTTTGAAGTTGACTGGTTTATGACACTAGAAATTCTAGTTCTTCTTTCTCAACCAAAAGTGGGAATATTAATGATAAATTGAATAGATTTATTTTGAGCCACTTACTATTTCATTAGATTATAGCATAGCAATTCTGATAACACAGTTAAGTTCAGCTTCACTGAGAACTGCATAATTAGGAAATTTCATCATTTTGTGAACATTACATCATCATGTACTTCCATAAACCACTATCGAGTAGCCCACTACACAAGTGTAGTACATGATAAAACCTGGATAGCACACTATTGTACTGAGCATGGAGGGCAGAAAAACAGTCAGAAAAACAGCCAGGAACATTTGTATATGCAAAAACACCAAGGGACAAAAAAGATAAAAGAAAAATATGGTATAAACCATTTTTAAATGGTACATATATATGCAGCAATTATCATGAATGGAGCTTACCAGTCTCTTACCAGAATTTATACACACTGTATATTTATACAACACTAAGTTAATAAAAATATTTTTCTTCCTTCAATAGTGAATTAGCCTTGTACTACATTGATACCAGTGTTGCTCCCCCACCCCCATTATTTCTCCCAAAGAGCCTGTTCAGAGAAAGAGCCTGTTCAGAGAAATTGAAGGACTCTGAAAGCAGATCACAAATGCAGTCAGAGACTGTATTGTTGGTATCCAGACGTTGGACACTTTTTGCTCATGAGCTTTTGGAGATCATTCATATAAAAGACTATTTGTTCTTAGGAAAATATTCACCAGCAAAGAAGCCTTTAAGAAGACAGAGAAATTTTGTTTGCTACTTTTTCCTCTGTAACAAATATATATATATATATATATGAACTTGGACTATTTGCTTAAGAAAATAAGTTTTCTTTGCTTGTTTCATCTTTTTTTAGTTTATAAATGTTTATATTTTAATTTTTTTGTAATAATCATTAAAACACAAATTTTACAATCTTTCTCTTCCTCCCTTTCTTCATCCCTACTTCCCTCTGTTCCTTCCTTCTCTCCTTTTCTCTTTTTCTCTTTTTCTCTTTTCTTTTCTTTTCTTTTCTTTCTTTCTTTCTTTCTTTCTTTCTTTCTTTCTTTCTTTCTTTCTTTTCTTTCTTTCTTTTCTTTCTTTCTTTCTTTCTTTCTTTCTTTCTTTCTTTCTCTCTCTCTTTCTTCCTTTCTCTCTCTCTTTCTTACTTTGGAAAGGAGCTCTTGTTATGATTTTCTGGCATGGACTCATGTTGTAACCCAGGCTGTTCTCTAAGGTGCTTCAGTTCCCTGACTTAGTTTCCCAAGTGCCAAGATGACTCTTTCTATATATCTTATTTTGTATGCCTTTTACACTTATTTATTATTATATTATTTTCACATTTAAAACTTTTTTTATTAGCAATAGAGACACAAATGCTCACACTGTCCTAGGCCTACACAAGGACAGGATCATCAAAATCCCTACTCCCCACTTCTCTGTACAGTCTTCAGGGAAATAACAGGAACAGGACGGTCATCCACTGTAATAACAAGGTCTTCTGGCATTTGTCTTTAAGCAACTGCCTTAGGATCTTCTTGAGTGTGCTACTCTTTATCTCAGAAATATGTCCAAGCTTTATTTTGTTCATTTTGTAAAGCACAGAATCACCTTAAAAGAGGATAATACTTTGTGAGCCTTATATTTTTAAATTTCACTTGTTTAACTTTTTGAGATGATAATATAATTATTCCTTCCTTCTATCCCCTCCCTCCAAACCCTCCTATATACCTCTTCTTGCTCTCCTTCAAATTCACAGCCTCTTTTTGCATTGTTTTACATACCTATATGTATATGCAGATACATATACATAAATACAGCCTGTTAGTCATTTGAGTTTATATATGTTTTTGTTTTTCAAAACAGAGTTTCTGTGTATAGCCCTGGCTGTCCTGGAACTCACTCTGTTCCAGGCTGGCCTCGAACTCAGAAATCCACCTGCCTCTGCCTCCCAAGTGTTAGGATTAAAGGCGTGTGCCACCACTGCCCGGCCGAGTTTATATATTTTTAAACTTTTTAAGGAGCTATAGGATACATGTAGAACTTTCTGATAAACATTTTACCAAACTTTCTTGGAAATCTCTTTTTTTCTCTTATACTTTCTTTTCTTCTTACATCTTCAGCTATGCATTCATTACATGACAGGGAGTTTTCAGTTTCATTTTAAACTTACGGAACCACCATCATCTATCACTGACCAAAATGTCATTATGTGGCATATGACTATACATCTAAATAGATATGATTTTTTTAATGTGTAAGACACATAATAGAAGAGACATCCCATGAATGATATAGACCCAGTACTAACAGTAAATAAGGCACAAGTTAAACAATTTAAAATGCACCTGGGCAATACAACCCACAAACAGAATTGGATTCCTTTTCAGTTGTAATGGCATTAGCTATTTCCTACAAAAACTGGTGATATTGAAAAGGCATTTTAAGAATTAGTATCCAGGTTTAGGGGGAAGCTCCTTGGTTTTCTCACTGGGACAGTGAGAAACATTCTAAAAAAGTAGGACTATTAGTTCCAATGCTCAGTATAGAGCAAGCCCTCAGCTAACTTCCCACTGAGGATTGAAAAGTTGGAAGCTTGCCCTCTAAGATCAGGAACAAGACAAGAATGCTCACCTCATTACTTCTGCTCAACGTAGTACCAAAAGTCCTTATATTACATAAGAAAGAGAAATGAGAGCCATTCAAATGGTAATGAAGGAAGAAGCAAGCATCATAACATGGTAAGAAGTTCTATGATAAGTGACCTTTTTCCCCCTTTGATTCAAGAAAATTAGTGCATTATAAAAACTCATGTATGTGAGAGATCTTACAGGTCTCCAGAAAATTAGAAAAAAGTAGTCAGATATTATTGAAAGGAAATGAATCCTTATTAATATTTTGGTAGCAGTGTCCTCCAGGGGCCATGGAGGAGCTATGGACTAATGTGAACTTCTACCATGGCCTCTTTTTGACAACCTTTTATACACAGAATACCATAAAACCTCCTGGAAACAACTTTTGAGACTGATAACACATATTCTGAAAGGTTACAGGGTAGAAAGTCAACGAAAACCAATCAGATTAATAAGACGGTGTCCTAAAAAGACATTGAGATAGACATTGAACTTACAGTGACCTCAAAATGACATAGAATAGGAAGAATTTTAACCAAAGAGGTAGAAGATCTCTACAGCAAATGCTATAAAGCATGGGTGAGAGAAAGTTAAGACAGCACACATAATTGGAAAGACACTAAGCTGATGAATAGAAAGAATTAATAGTTAAAACATCTGTAATACCCAAAGTGGTCTACAAATTCAGTGCTTCCCCTATAAAAATTCCAATGTCATTATTCACAGAACTAGAAAAGCCCCTAAACATTTGTTTGGAAGTACAAAGGCTCTGAAGCAATCAAAGCAGCTTCTAACAAAGCTGAAGGGTAAGAGATGCAGCTCAGACTGTAGCGCACTTGCCTAGCACACACAAGGCCAGCACCATATAAAACTGGGCATAGTGGTACACACTTGTAAGCTCAGCATCTTGGAGGTTGTGAAAAGAAGTTCAGGAGTTCAAGATCATCTCTGAGTACACAGTGAGTCTGAGGCCAGACTGGGATTTGAAACCCTGTCTCAAAATACAAGGAGATAAGCTGTGGAGAAAGTTTGTTTGGAATCAAGAGTGAATAAAATATTTGAAAGTCACAACTTCAATCAGGAGCTGATATTAAGAATATGAAAAGAATTCAACAAGAAAATTAATTACCCTCTTAAAACTGGTAATAGAAGTGAACAGAGATTTCTCAAAAAGAGAAGCAAATAACCAGGAGAGATATTGGAAATGCTCAAAATCTATACTCATTAGTGAAATGCAAGTGAGAACTATGAGGAAGTGCATTTTATACCTGTTCGATTGACTGGTATGGAAACTGTAAAGGACAAATAGAATGTAGGCAAGGTTGTTGGGAGAAGGGAACCTGTGCGGCAGTATGAAAAACAGAATGGAAGTGCCTCAAAAGACAAAAAAAAGAAAAAAGAAAAAAAGGACTACAGTAAGATCCAGAAATCTTACTACTGGGCATCTACCCAAAGGTCATGAAATACGTGTTGAATAGATTGCTACATTCCCATGTTTGTTGTAGCACTCCCCACAATAACTAAAATAAGGAAACAACTGTAGTGTCTATCAATGGATGGTTGGATAAAGAAAATGTGGCACACACACACTATGGAATACTATCCATCCTTTAAAATCAAACCACATAGATAAGCCTAGAAGCCATTATGGTATGTAAAGACAGCATATAGGGGGCAATTACTGCATTATCTGACTAATACATAAAATCTGAAAGCCAAAGTCATAGAAGCAGAGAGGAGGATGACAGCTTCCAGAAGCTGGGGTTAGGGTACTGTCACAAGGAAAGGGAGATATTCATCAATGGTACCAACTTTCACTTAGGATGAATAGTTTCTAGTGATCTATTCCACATCATGTGATTATTTAGACTATAGCTAATAATAATGTGTATTGCACATTTCTAAATAGGTTTAAAGCCTCATAATGAAGAAGACAAGCATCTGACATGATGTGTATGTTAGCTAGCATCATTTTATTATTCTACAATCTATATGCATTGGACAAACATCTCATTGTACTCCATACAGTTACATAGTTACTATTTACCAAAAATAAAATAGCTCCCTCAAGTCTCAGGGATCACCACAAAAGAGAAGGGGGAGAAATTTCAGAGCCAAAGAGGGTAGATACCTATAGAAAAACAGTATTTATTGAATGACAGTGCAGCGACACACATGAACTCAAAGTAGCTGGGACTATATACATAAGACTTGCACAAAATCAAGTCAGCTAAAACCACAGCTCCTCAAATAGTGACATTCCTGGTGACTAAGTGTCTTAGTTAGGGGTTTCCTGCTGTGAACAGACACCATGACCAAGGCAACTCTTGTAAGGACAACTAATTGGGGCTGGTTTACAGGTTCAGAGGTTCAGTCCATTATCATCAAGACGAGAACATTGCAACATCCAGGCAGGCATGGTGCAGGAGGAGCTGAGAGTTCTATATCTTCATCTGAAGGCTGCTAGCAGAATACTGACTTCCAGGCAGCTAGGGGGAGGGTCTTGAAGCCCACACCCCCAGTGACACACCTATTCCAACAAGGCCACACCTACTCTAACAAGGCCACACCTACTCTAACAAGGCCACACCTAATAGTGCCACTCCCTGGGCTGAGCATATACAAACCATCACACCCGTCATCAAGGAAGTTTCTTTTTCAGCAGATAGAGGCTATCAGAGAGCTTCGCAACTGGTCAAGATGCAGAGAGCAACTCACTGCGGAGTGTCTCTTCCCAGTTGATACATCTACCACACTCTTATATCTAAGGCTAAAACAGCATCGCAGAGGATGGGGTGGGAATATTGTAAGAGTAATTTCTCCTTAGGGAAGCATGCTCCAGTAGATGGCCCCTTGCCCATGCACACACTGGCAGCACTGAATGGCGTCAGTGGTTATATTAAGAGATAGAAGAGCAAACACATTATGTTGGGAGGGAAAAGGTGAGGGTATAGGGGAAGAACTGAAAAGGTGGATAGGAGTTTAGACTGTAATTGAGAGTTATACTGACCTAAAGACTTTATTGACATGAATGAATATTTGAAGAATAAAAAACAAACAAACAAACAAAAAAAAACAAAAACAAAAACAAATGAAAACAAAACCTTAAAAGTCATTTGGGAGCTGGGCGTGGTGGCGCACGTCTTTAATCCCAGCACTCGGGAGGCAGAGGCAGGCGGATTTCTGAGTTCGAGGCCAGCCTGGTCTACAAAGTGAGCTCCAGGACAGCCAGGGCTATACAGAGAAACCCTGTCTCGAAAAATCAAAAAAAAAAAAAAAAAAAAGTCATTTGGGGAAAAATAGAAAATTCGAAAACTAGCATTCTTATATGTGCGTTTCCACCGTGTGTGATCACAATCACCTACTGAAGCCAAGACTTGCCCTTTAGACGCTAAAGTTTCCAGGGATGTGGGCAAAGGCAAACTTGTATTTGCAAGGGGCAAAGTCACAACTTCACAGCTGCCAACTATATGCATTAGGATTAGCTACAGCTGCCCAGGGCTCCAAATTGATCAATAACCTGGAGTAAACAAGTATCTGGCAATAAGTGACCAAGTGCTAGTCCATAGACGAGACAACTGCAATTGGCTAGTGGCCTGCTTCTGGTTCACACAATAATTAAGTTCTATCACCCCACCCAATGAAACAAATGCTATGGTTCTCTTGGTAAGAGGAAAGCAGCAAGGGACAAGCGAACTATCAGCAAGAGGGTATTATATAGCTATGTTAGTTTTGATTCACCAAAACTATACAGTGTACAGTATAGTAACTTTCCTGGGGGGAAAATTACTAACAGGAACATCAAAAGGAAGACATACCCAGATGTACTGAACCACAGTTCACCATGGCATCCATAAAAATCGCTTTTTCCTAAGCTGACCCTCATCCAATTATTAGGGCAGCATACTTTTTGAAGTCTCTCTCTGCACTGTCTTTCTATGCACCTTTGAGTGCTGATAGGATCACAATATTTTAGGATCTTTACAGCAAACTCATTCAGACATAGGAATCAGTCACTGCTTAATATTCTGTATGCTGTCCACTCTGGAGCCACAGAAAGCCTTTTTACCAGAGGCAGCCAAGTGGCTCTGCAATGTTTGCTTTACATAGTAGAGGGGTGGCAGAAATTGAAAGCTTGGAGCTCTTTTTGTTTGAAGAAGTGTCTCTTTAAGTTTACCTTCAATGAGCCCATCAGTTCATTAAACATCTTATTTTCTTAGATGACAACGGAGGTATTTAGAGAGCTGCCAAGAGCACATGTTTGGGCCATTCACAGTGCTTAGGGCACAACTCTTTGCTCCTTTCTTTTCAGGCCTTTTTATTGGGTTGGATTCAAGACAGATTGAAAACTTTTTTAACACACACGTTCCAGGAAGCAGGCAAATTTATAATCAGTGCCACACCCATGGCATGTAGCAAAAAAAAAAAAAAAAAAAAAAAATTCAAGTTTAAAGAGAGAGGCAATAATTTCTTGCTTCAGAATAGTATCCTAGAGTGGAATTATATTATTTTTGGTCATTCAGCTTTCTCTTCAATAGAATCTTCTCACTACAAGCCTTGTGAGATAGCATGGAACAACTTAAGAACAAGCAGACTTTTCAGAAATAAACATTGCTAGCCCAATCCTACCTGATCTTTGCAGTCACCATACAAATTTAGGCATAAAACTTAAAAAAAAAACTAATTTCCACTCTCTGGTGTACTATGACATATGAAATCACAGAATGATTACCTGTGGGTGTACACGTTATACAATTTTCTATTTTGGTGTTTCAGTGATCTAAAAGAAATTTGGGGCTAGGGATGTCACTCCGTTGATATAGTGCTTGTCTACTTGCAGGAAGCTCTGTCTAGGATGGATTCCCCAAGACTGTGTACAACTGGGTATGATAGTGCACATCTGCAATTCCTGTATTTGAGGGCTACCCTCTGCCTCGTAGCATGGTTGAGATAAGAGTGGAATACTTAAGACCCCGTCTGAGAGACAGAGGGACAGACATAGAGACAGAGAGACTGACACAGACAGAGACACAGTGGGGGGAGAAAGCTCACCTATTCTCTAATAATTATAATAAACGTTTTGGGGCTGGAAAGATGGCTCAGAATTTAAGAGGACATGGTGGCTCATAATTGACCCTAACTCCCATTCTAAGGCACATTTCACTCTCTTCCGGATTCCATGGACTCCTGCATGAATGTGGTGCACACACATATGCTCAGGTATATGTGCATATACATAAAATAAAATAAATATTTTAGAAAAGTAATACATATTTTTGAAACTTCCCATATCTTTCTTCTGGGATGACCCAAAGATGAACACAACAAAGTCTCTCCACTAAATATCTTGGTCCAACGGGTGTGTGTGTGTGTGTGTGTGTACATTATTATTTAAAGCATAGTTTGCATAAAATAAAACAGACTCTCTTAAGAGTACCAGTTCTATAACTTTTGATAAACATACTTAATGATGACCACAATGAAGATCTAAAACAATTTCTCCATTCCTCCAAGTCCCTTATGGTAAGCTTTTAGTGTCTAACCCTCCTCTTTATTCATAACCACTGGCAACCACTCTTCTATTTCCTTATAATTTTGTCTTTTCCAGAATGCCATATAAATGGAACCATTCAGTCTTTTGTGTGTCTGACGTCTTTCACTTAGTAAAATGCATTTGAGAGTTGTCTGTGGGTTGCTTTTTTTTTTTTTTTTTTTTTGCGTCGGCATAGCATTTAAACAAAAGAATGGTCAGAGAGATGAGCGCTGTGAGTACAGAATCCTACTTGAATATCGATGCAGGAATTTAGAAAGGTTTCGTGGAGTAAGTAGCATTTAAGGAGGGCCTTAGAGATAGACTATTTTCAGAAGCTCGGAGGACAAGAGAAGAGAGAGGATTTCAGGAACAAAAGCTCACAGCCAGGGTTTGAGCTTGGCTAGGGCACAGGCAAAGGCTACGTGGGATGGAAAGGGGATGTTAGGGGCTCTATTGACCTTGAATAACATGTTAAGGAGTTGGTCTTGATTCATTAGGAAGTAGAAAGCCACTTCAGAGTTTTGATACATGCTCTCTTTGGAAGAAAGTTAAGTTTTACCTGTAAGCAGTCCAACTACCCTGCCTGAGCTGAAGGAGTTTATTCCCTATGCTGGTGAATGTATGGTGGCGAGTTTTAAAACAAGGTGACAAACTGCATCTATTGATAGCCATAGCATAATCTCCCATTTTGTTTACACTCCCAACAAAATGTTGCTGTATTCCAGTTTCATTACAGCCTCACTATTTATTTTTGGGATTTTTTTTTGGGGGGGGGGCATGGTTCTCTCTCTCTCTCTGTTTTTGGGTTTTGGATTTTCTTTAAGATTTATTTATTATATGTAAGTACACTGTAGCTGTCTTCAGACACTCCAGAAGAGGGAGTCAGATCTCATTAGGGATGGTTGTGAGCCAACATGTGGTTGCTGGGATTTGAACTCAGGACCTCTCTGGAAGAGCAGCCAGTGTTCTTAACCTCCGAGCCATCTCTCCAGCCCCCTATTTATTTTTAAAAGAATAATACACATTTTTAAAACTTTCAATATCGGCACAGTCCTATAATAGTTTCTGAGGATGATACAAAGATGAATATAACAAAGTCTCCCCGCTAACTTTACACTGTCCTACAGATACACGATAGAAAGTGCATCTGTATAAGTTATAAACAGCTCACAACTTGTCTATAACTCCAGTTCTAAGGCATCTCACACCCTTTTCTGACCTCCAACAGGGCTCCTGTGCACACATGGTTCTCATAACACACACACACACACACACACACACACACATACATACAATAAATATACTTTTAAAAAAATCCATGTAAAACTGTTGCCTAGAGATAGTTTGCTGCATTCATGTGTATTCTTGGTTAGCTTTGCCATCAGGGTATCAGAACACCAAGCCTTGTTCTAGGAATCTTCTTTCCTAGTCCTCCATTGGAACATTTTCCACTGGGGTAAGAGTCAAACATTAGAATATCTGATCTGTCCTTGCAGACAACTCACTCTAGAAACCCCAGTTGAACAGCATTCCTTTCTTTGGGAGAAACATGTTATCCACAGACAAACTCAAATCCCTTATCTACAAAGAATTCATTTCTGTTTTGAACGCCTTTTTAGATACTCTTAACCAGGTATTTCACCAAGGAGAATATACTGATGTCCAATAAGCACATGGAAAACTGTCCAATATTGCTAGTCATTAAGAAAACAGCAATTTAAAAAAAAAACACAGTGTGGAGGCTGCAGAGATGGCTCAGTGGTTAATAGCACTTACTGTTCCTTCAGGGGACCAAGGTTTGAGTCTCAGTACCCACATGGCAGTTCACAACTGTCTATAACTCCAGTTCCAAGTTATTCAACACCCCTTTTTGACCTCTGACAGGGCTCCTGTGCACGCACGGTACTCATAATCCACTCACACACTCATGCACACACAGAGAAAATATACTTAAAAATCCATGTAACTGTATGTATGGCAAAATGGACAAAATGAATAAGAATGACAGCTAAAATAGTAACAACAAATAATGGTGAGGACCCCATGACACTGGAACATAGCAACATTTTTGTATGGGAGTGTAAAGTGGCACACCTAGGATGGGAGTCAACCTGGATTTCTTATAAAACTTATCATGAAATCTCAGATAAATGAGTCATATTAATAAAGACATCCATAAAATTTCATTTCTTGTTTTATTAACATTTTTGTTAGTGTACAAAATTGTATCTTCATATGTGTACAACACTATACTTTGTTCGTATACTTTGTTGTACTCTTGTGTTTTCTTCCTATTTTCATAGTTTCTTAGGCACAGATACCAAATTCTGTAAACAGCTTAGTTATATTGCAATAAGTAAATTATGATACTATGGAATATTATTTATCAATGAAAAAGGAAAGGTTTGTTAATATATGTTGTTGTACGCAAATACAGCAATCTAGGTGGCTATCCAGGTATTTGTTCTAAGTACAAAAAGGCAATTCCAATACTATGATTCTGTTTATACAACTTTGGTTTTGTGTTTGTTTGTTTGTTGTTTTTTTGTTTTTGTTTTGTTTTTGAGGCAGGATGGTGTTTTTTAACAAGTGATCCTCCTAAGAGTCCCTTGATCCTGTGAAGGTTCTGTGCCCCAGTACCAGGGAATGCCAGGGCCAGGAAGCAGGAGTGGGTGGGTTGGGGAGCAGGGCGTCTAGGGGAGGGGATTTTCAGAGGGGGAAACCAGGAAAGTGGACAACATTTGAAATGTAAATAAAAAAAAAACCCAAGTGATCCTCCTGTCTCGGCCTTTAGAGTGTTGAGATTATAGATGTGTGCCACTTTGCCCATTTTCTAGAACACCTTAAAAAACCTTTAAAATTATAAGGACAGAGTAATGGAAAACAAATACACGTAGCTGGAAAGCACGAAAGGGGTTTCTCCCACTGTTAAGAAGGGGTTGTAAAGTAGAAGAGTATGCAGCTAGCAAAAGTATTACCCAAGAAAGCCTTGTGATAATGAAAATCTTCTGCATCTGGACCGTGCTGTTGATCACACGAACCTCCATATCTGATAACACTTCAGTACATACAAATGAGTTCATGTAAAACCGTTGAAATCAAAGGTGCATGGATTATATCACTGCCAATTTCCTGGTTAGGGTACTGTCTTAGAGTTATGCAAGGCAGAAATTAGGTGAATAGTACATAGGACCTCTTATTTCTGAGAAGTGAGCACTAATCTGCAATTTAAGGGAAAGGAAAAAACAGTCAGGTACATGCTGCTTACAACGCATATTATTTAGACTTCATTTCAAGTATTAGAACTATTATTAGTTTGGGGTAATGAAAACCTGGGTATTTTCCTTTTGCATGAAGAATGAAAAGCAATGAAAACCACTGTGTTTCTAGTTTTAACTTTGTTATTGGGAAAACGGCACCCAAATGGGGCGACTTGGACTTCTGCTATGACAGTTTTTAGCTCTATTGAGGTTATGGGAGAGTTGGGGGGAGGATTTTGAGCCCCAGAGGGGAAGGGAACCTCACAGCAAGACCAACAGAGCCAACTAACCTGGGCCCTTGAGGGTTCTCAGATCCTGAGACAGTAACCAAAGAACATTTATAGGCTGGCCCTAGGCTTCACTGCACATATGTAGCAGATGGGCTGTTTGGTCTTCATGTGGGTGCTGAACAACTGGAGCAGGGGCTGTCCCTATAGCTGTAGCCAGACTGTGGAATCCCTTCCCCAACAGGGCTGCCTTGTCTGGATTCAGTGGGAGAGGATGCACCTAATCAGGGCCAGAAACTTGATGTGCCTGGGTGGGAGGTGGGGGGTGGGAAGAGTGAAGGTAGAGGGGAATACCCAGGGGAGGCCTCACCCCCTCAGAGGAGTAGCAGAGGGGGGGATGGGGGAGAGACTGTGTGAGGGAGGGACCTAGAGTGGGGACAACATTTGGGATGTAAATAAATAAACAATATTTAAAAACAAACAAAAGTAATTTTAATTTTATATGACTGAAGAACACTTGATGGTTTTAAGCATAGAAAATATTTTTGGTGGGAAGCCTAAACATGGAACAGATATTAGGAAATAGTCAAGAGTAAGGCTCATCTACATAACACTGAAATGCTGGTTAGCATGACACACTCAGTTACTTTGTTCAGCTAGTATGTTTTCCTTACTTTTATATCAGGTAAACATGTATGATATTAATGATGGAAAGGGGTTATTAAAATAGAACAGGGAAGAAGAGCAAGACTGTAAAGGCTTTGATCAGGAAATAAGTAGTTGAGTTGAATAAGTTTAGAAATGGAGGCAGGACAACATGGAGGAAATGTAAGGAAAACTGTCTTGCCTTAAGCAATGTTCTGATTCACTGTACTGTATCAGGGGTTAAGAATATAAAGTACCCCCCAGAGCTGTGTCTCTAGCTGCATATGTAGCAGAGGATGGCCTAGTCAGCCATCAATGGGAGGAGAGGCTCTTGGTCCTGTGAAGGCTCTATGACCCAGTATAGGGTAATGCCAGGGCCAGGAAGTGGGAGTGGGTGGGTTGGGAGCAGGGCGGGGGAGGGTATAGGGGACTTTTGGGATAGCATTTGAAATGTAAATGAAGAAAATATCGAATTAAAAAAATATAAAGCATTCATGCTTTTAAAAGTTGTGATGATTTTCGCTTAAATTATAAACAACAACCTTACCTTCCTGGATTTTTTTCCTTCAGTTTTGAGATCGGCTTTATGCTTTGTGAATTTAATTTCCTTTTCTGTGTGAGCTAAAGTGTAGTTTCCTTAAGTTCCTGCTCATTTGTCCGTTAAAAAAAAAGTGAGCAGGGGACCTGTGAGATGGCTTAGCAGATAAAGGCAGTTGCCGTCAAGTCTGATGACCTGAGTCTGATCCCTGGGACTGACTCATACAGTGGAAGGAGACAAACAACCCCTGAAAGCTGTCTTCTGATCTGCACTACATTTCTGCTGTGACTTCAGCATGAGCATGTCTGATTGTGTACGTGTCTGTACACTCATACAGGCACACGCGCACACATATGCTCGCACGCACACATAGACACCCACAAGCACCCGAACTCAAACACATACACGCACAGGCAGCACACTAAAAAAATTAAATAATTGAATCAAATTTCAATTATAAATACCAGTATATAGGAAGCAGTGATAATAGAGAATATACCAGGGCCAAGAAGTGGGAGTAGGTGGATAGGAGAGCAGGGGGAGGGGGAGGGTATAGGGGACTTTTGGGATAGCATTTGAATTGTAAATGAAGAAAATATCTATTAATATCTATTAAAAATTGTTAAGAAGTATATAATTAAAAATACACTTGGATTTGGCATTTAAATGTTGTTCTTTCAGGATGAACTCATGTTTTATACACCACCTTAATCTTATGAGCATGTATCCATAAAAGAGTTTCTATCCACTCACTGCTCTTTTTCAGGAAAATTATTCACATCTTTGAATGCTTGGCTTTAAAACAATCAATTCGATGGATTTTTGTTATATTCAAATCTGCTTGGCTGACCTTGCCTAATTGAGTATCTTGGTGTTCTCTTCTCTCTTCCCTTTTTTTTTTTTTCTTTCTTTTCTCCCTTTTGGTGTTCCTTAATTGAAAGAGTTGCCATATGGTGTCAGAAGACACTGGAAATTTCACTTCAGATGCCATTGTGACAAGTTACCATTTAAATATGCTTGAGATGAAGATGAAAGTGTTAGAACTGGCAAAAAAAAAAAAAAAAAAAAAAGGTTCACCATGCTCTCTGCTGGGCCTTCCTTTATAAGATTGGGGCAAAACAAAGTATAAAACTATTCACTGTGTCATCTGATTGTACAATGGCTTGAGGAAGGGAATGTCACTGGAACTTCAACATATGATGAATAAATAAACCCAAGTGTGAACTCATATTTTGAAGGTGTGGGTAAATCTGGCTTACATAACTAGTTTCAAAAGAGAAAATTAAGGCATTTATAATGCAATGCTACACCAAAGGCTGAGAGATCACTGAAGAGAGGATAGAAAAATTTTAAGAGTTGTAAGATAATGGCTTCTTAAGAAAATGGAAGTGGGGGTTGGGGATTTAGCTCAGTGGTAGAGCGCTTGCCTAGCAAGCGCAAGGCCCTGGGTTCGGTCCTCAGCTCTGGAAAAAAAAAAAGAAAAAAAAAAAAAAGAAAATGGAAGTGGATGACAGAGTAGATCTGGGAGAAGTTGTGGGGATGAGTGGGCCAGGATCATGATCCAAATATGTTGTATGAATATCTCAAAGTGTTAAAAATATTATGTTATTAAAAAACATACTCTCTGAGTTCCTTAGGGTGAACTTCACAAAGAGAATTTGCTTCTTCTAAAGCTACACCGCCCCCTCCTCAAATGGGAGGCAATGCAAGGCCTATTTCTATAAATAAGCTCACATTACTGAAAAATAAGTGGGCATTTTTAAGTCTCATTTAATTACGTGGTGGTGGTGGTGTATGCCTCTGTGTGTGTGTGTGTGTATGTGTGTGTGTGTGTGTGTGTGTGTGTGAGAGAGAGAGAGAGAGAGAGAGGGAGAGAGGAGAGAGAGAGAGAGAGAGAGTGTGTGTTATGGGAGTTAGATCCCTTCTTTGGCTAAGTTATAATGTGAGTCCCAGGTAATGAACTTAGGCTACAAGGTTTGGCCCCAGTTGCCTTTTCTGAAGTAGCCAATCTCAGGAACATAAGTGATAATTTTTTATTATGGAGGACAGTAGGATATTAAACTCAGCGTTTTCTTTTTTTTTTTGATTTTTAATATTTTTATTACATATTTTCCTCAATTACATTTCCAATGCTATCCCAAAAGTCCCCCATAGCGCCCCCCACTTCCCTACCCACCCATCCCATAATCAGCTTCTAAACGCTGACACCATTGCATACACTAGCAAGATTTTGCTGAAAGGACCCAGATATAGCTGTCTCTTGTGAGATGATGCAGGGGCCTAGCAAACACAGGAGTGGATGTTCACAGTCAGCTATTGGATGTATCACAGGGCTCCCAATGGAGAAGCTAGAGAAACTCAGCGTTTTCTTTGGAGAAATTATTCACATATTAGTTCCCAAAGTCCAGCCCCAGCTTAGAGAGGGATTCTGAGGAAGGGGTGTCTGGAGCAGCAAAAATAAATAAATGACTCAGAGTCAAAGGTCCAAGCTAACAAACTATGTTCTGCTTTAGACAGGTTTCCAGAAAGCAATCTATCTTTCTCTAGGTGCTGCTGTCTCTGGAGGTCTCCAGACAGCTCTCTCTAGATTGTGGTTGTGACAGTTCTACAAGAAATACTCTCTTGCTAGTCTAAAATGATCTCTGGATAGCTCATCTCTTGCAGATCCTAAGCCCACTCTTTTCTTTTACATACCAATCCAGTCATTTACTCCAGGTTCCCTTTTGATTAGCCTATGAGTCAGCATCCCATGACCCCAGCCCTTTGACTCCTAGGAGACAGCAAGCACACATTTAAAAAAAAAAAAAAAAACATTGCAAAAGAATCCAGAGATCTGCCTGCCTCTGTTAAGCACAGAAATTAGCATTTCTGTCATGCCTAGACCTAACCTTGCTGTGCCCCAGGCCCACCCTGAACTTAGGAATCTGCCTGCCTTTGTAAGCACAAATGGAACAATTTGGCTGGGTGGGATCTCCTGTGGTCACCCAGATCTCTCTATCTTCTTCCTTAGGATCTTTCTGACAAATTGGCTCACAGCACAGCTGCCTCTGTTCTTTTAGATCTGTGAAGCTCCTATACAATTTATATTGCATCCTTATATTTTGCATAGTTGAGAAATGATATCTTTTCAAACCCATGCTTTTAGATTTCTTTTCTATAGCCTTAAGGGCTGTCCCGAAGTTTCCAGCACGTACCATTTTGCTGAGACATTAGCCACACCTTCACCTCCCTGACTCATGCTGTCTCTGGTTATCATGGAGGCACTAAGGTTAACAGGAAGGACATTCCTTGAAGGAGGAATGTAAAAATATGTACATTATACAAATGAATCTTATGCCCACAGCAGCCATTGACACTCATGGTAGGTAGGAACCATGCCATTCTGTCCCTACCAAGGCCATGGTGGACATGGCATAACATCATATACTGCTCTTTCATATTACTGGAATTTGGTTCCCAGAACATACCTTGGGAAACTCACAACCACCTGTAACTCCAGCTCCCGGAGATCCAATGCCCTCTTCTGGCCTCCACAGCTACCTGCATTTATAACAGTTCTGCCCACACAGACACACCCAAAGACTCAGTGCCATACAATAAAATGAATCTTTAAAAACTATAGGTCTTTTATGTTTCTATTTTAAAGGCATATATTTCTAGAAAATAAAATACCTTCATAAACTTGGCTAACGTGGCTAAAATGGGTCAATGTTTATACCATGTTTTCCCCTTGATAGAGTAGAAAGCAGGTCTCCTGCCTTTTAAAAACAACTTCAGATTTTGTGGGTGATGATAGGGAGCAAACACGGGGCCTTGAAATACTGGCTCAAGGCCAACCACTGGTACACAGCCACAGCCCATAAGTTCTTTCATTTTTTGCCTATCAGAGACAGATTTGGGGGCCAGTCATGTAAATAATATGATTGGCTGGGGAGGTGGACAGGAATCTGTCTATGCAATAAGATGTCCTTCTCTACTAATAATGCCGTTTAAATTTCACCCATAAATTAATACCATAGCAGGGATTAATTCCCTGAAAGAAATCGGATCACTCCTCTCAGTCAGTATAGCACTTAGCTCACTGACAGACCCAGAGTACAATCTCATTGAAGTGTGAATAAATATGAATAAATTAGACTATGAGGATGGTAAATGAAGGGTATATGAGATTCAGTAAGAAGGGTACTTACCTAGCATTGTCTCCAGTGCCACAAAAAAAAAAAATGAGGCAGAAAGTGAAATATTTCCTTCCTGTCAAAAAAACTAAATATTACCTCCCTCATGATTCTATCTATAGTTATGTGAGGGTGATAAAAAACCAACAATTTTTAGGTTCCTCAGCTTAATGATGCTCCACAGGCTACTAACAGTGTTCTTTTTGATCTCTGGCTGCTCCCCTGCAACTATTTGGTGCCTCCTCTTTAGCTGGTAGTCAGGGACATGACTTCTTTGTGAGGCTGCTTCTATATAAAGCTCTGGCGAGAGGAACTGCTTAGATTGCCACCACATAGCTGCCTAGAGTGCTGCACCCACACAGGGTCACAGAGGGAAGCAGATTGCAGCGCTGATCTTGTTTCACTGCACTTCTTATAGAGTTGTTACTCTTCCACAATAAGCTATTGTCAGTGGCGTGATCTGCCCTGTGCTATAGGAAATTGGGTAGAGCATTCAGAACTTCATTCATTCATATTACTGCCCAAGTTTAAAGTGGGAGATTGGCACATAGTGAGGGGATGATTAAGAACCTTCAGAGACTTAGAGCTTTTCTAAGAGTAGATAAAAGTGACTGTTTCCTGAAAACTATCATTGTCTCTTTATCAAAGTAGACCAAACAGTACTTCTTGGATTTATTTTAGTAGCAAGTCATTTGTGTTATTGTATTGATTGAAAATAGGAAAGCTGCATTTGCGTTTTGTTGAACATTTAAGGAAGATGGAGAGATGATGGCTCAGCAGTTAAGAGGATTTGCTGTTCTTCCAAAGGACCCAGGCTTCCCAGCACCCACATCAGGCAGTTCACAGTGTTCTATAATTCCAATTGAAGGGATTTCAAGGTACTCTTATAGCCTCCCCAGGTTCATTCACAAACCTACACATAGACAAAAGACAGACAGACAAACAGGCACACAGATATTCACAGACATATTCAGTAAGGTCATCAAAACTAATAAAATGCAGACATCTGAAAAAGCCATGTAAATCATTTGGATTCTATATACAGTTTCTCCTTTGAACATGAATGTGTTTCCTGTACAAAACTACTGCTTCTAATTTGGCACTCAGGTATAATATAAATTATTTTTATCATAGAATGAATACTAGCTTTCCCCCAACAGTGAAATATTATTATATTCCAAAATCCCCTGTTTAAATTATCTAAGTAATTGTTTTTATAAGATTTGACTCTATTTGAAAATAGGTTCATAATAAAAACAGTTGTATTTTCTTCATTATTGTAAGCTCAGACCGTGGTAAAAGTTAAGTATACAAGAATATCCCCCTTGTTCACTTGTAACAATACATATAAGCTGGGTAGCCTACCAATGCACCTCTGAAGATGTAAGATAGCCACAGGCCATTACTTTATTCTGAATCCTCAAAAGAAAACATCAAAGTGCAAATATCTTAAGTGGTGGTATTTCATAAATTTGCTTCTCTGGAAGAACGATGCACTGCTCTATAATTACTTTTTATTTTAGATACTAGGATTGATTAAACCCAGGACCTTGTGCTTGCTAGGCAAGCACTTTACCACTGAACTACATGTTCAGACATGCAATTATGTTTTGAAACCCAAAGTTGGACTGGGGAGATGGTGCAAATTGCAGAAAGCAAGCATAAGGACAGAATCCCCAGGATCCACACGAAAGCTGAGAAGGCACTGTGGCTCATCCATAAATACAGTAACTAGAGCATGGGAAGTGGCTGGCCGGAGAGGTCAAAACAGTGAGTTGGGGTTCAGGAGATATCCTGTTTCAATATAGAAGGCACAGGGTGATTGAGTCACAGTGTCAATCTTCTCTGGTTTCAACGAGCACACACACATGCACCCATCCTTATTTGACCATGCATAAACATATACCACATGGAAAACATATACAAAACCAAACACCAATAAAGAAAACACAACGTAATGATTTCATTGTGTTTTGTTTTATATTCATTTGAGTCATTTTCTTTTTTCTTTCTCTCATTTTTTTGTGGGATCATTTGTATTTTCATAGAGTAAGAGCTTAGAGAACGTTTGGAAATTTGTCCTTCCCAGGTTATATATCCCACGCGACTTTTTTTTTTTTTATCACTGAAACAAACAGCTGAGATTATCAACTTACATAGAAAATCAGCCAGATTGTGTAAGTGGTTTCAAAGCTTTTGGTTCATAGTACTTTGGTCCTGTTGCCTCTTGGCCTGGGTCTGAGCAGCAGATTATAGTAGTAAGCAACCTAGCAAAGTTGCTTACATCATAATCAAAATATACAAGGAAGGAAGAGGAAAGAAATGGACATGAAGATGTTATACTAAGCCCCTCCTCTTAAAGGTCCTGCTACTTCTCAATAGTGCCAAGCCTGTGGAGCAAACCTATATATAACACATGATCCTCTGAAAGAAACTGAATGTCTATACTGCAATGGGCAATGATTGTCCTTTAGATAAATGGTTATTTAGACTCAAAGATCATTGGACCCTCTTGCTTTTGGCCAAATATAATGGCAAGACCAAACAAATCCCACTCACAAATTTACTTCATTTAATTATTTCAGATATTGTATTATGATTTTAGAGACTATATAGAGTATATTATCATATGCTATTGTGAGATAAGTCATTAAATAATTCTAGTTACTTCAGTATGGTTATTTCTTCCATCCTTCTGGTAATCTGACTCGAGAGCTGACACAGTGCTGACATTAATAACCAAGGGAAGAGATGAAAACCAACACAAACCAAAGAGCAGGTTTCTGCAGATCTAAGAAATGAATATACATCTGCTTTTATTCATTGTAAAAATGGCATAAGCAGTTGAGAATGCTGTTCTATGAGGTGCAGGGAACTATGGTCTAATTGAGGAAATTGACTTAAGAGAGTACAGAAGATACGTCTGTGTGATAAAAATGAAAAGCCTTTGACTCTCCGGGGTATGAAAACCCGATCTGAGTGCCTTAGGGAGAAGTTCATAAAGGGAATACCAATTGCATTCCCAAGCAGCTGTGTTTTCTGAGTGCCAGACGATGCTTTGGAATGGAGAAATAATGGCTTCTGGAAGTTTAATCTGGTTTTGTGGTTTGCCTCTTCAGAAGCTATAAGCAGGAGTATATAATAAACCTAAATATGATATGTAAGCTGTACACAACTCCATTTGCCTGGGAAGAGAGGCTATGGGAAGACACTTACTGGACATTTGTTGCCTTTAAAATACACAACTTAGTAAGTAAGATATTTCAAGCTATGACAAATTGCCAGGTCTGGCCTGGCCTTGGTAGGGACAGAATGGCATGGTTCCTACCTACCATGAGTGTCAATGGCTGCTGTGGGCATAAGGTTCATTTGTATAATGTACATATTTTTACATTCCTCCTTCAAGGAATGTCCTTCCTGTTAACCTTAGTGCCTCCATGATAACCAGAGACAGCATGAGTCAGGGAGGTGAAGGTGTGGCTAATGTCTCAGCAAAATGGTAAGTGCTGGAAATTTCGGGACAGCCCTTAAGGCTATAGAAAAGAAATCTAAAAGCATGGGTTTGAAAAGATATCATTTCTCAACTATGCAAAATATAAGGATGCAATATAAATTGTATAGGAGCTTCACAGACCTAAAAGAACAGAGGCAGCTGTGCTATGAGCCAATTTGTCAGAAAGATCCTAAGGAAGAAGATAGAGAGATCTGGGTGACCACAGGAGATCCCACCCAGCCAAGTTGTTCCATTTGTGCTTACAAAAGCAGGCAGATTCCTAAGTTCAGGGTGGGCCTGGGGCACAGCAAGGTTAGGTCTAGGCATGACAGAAATGCTAATTTCTGTGCTTAACAGAGGCAAGCAGATCTCTGGATTCTTTTGCAATGTTTTTTGTTTTTTTGTTTTTTTTTTTTAAATGTGTGCTTGCTGTCTGTATCCTAGGAGTCAAAGGGCTGGGGTCATGGGATGCTGACTCATAGGCTAATCAAAAGGGAACCTGGAGTAAATGACTGGATTGGTATGTAAAAGAAAAGAGTGGGCTTAGGATCTGCAAGAGATGAGCTATCCAGAGACCATTTTAGACTAGCAAGAGAGTATTTCTTGTAGAACTGTCACAACCACAATCTAGAGAGAGCTGTCTGGAGACCTCCAGAAACAGCAGCACATTGAGAGAACAATCTGGAAAGCTGACTGGAGCAGAATATAGGCCACCTGTTTAGACCCATGATTTGACTTCAGGGCGTTTGATTTTGCTGCTCTCAGACACCTCTTTCTTAGAACCCTTCTCCAAGCTGAAGCTCATCCTTAGTCACTAAACCACCTCTCCAGAACTGAAATCATAGCTTTTAAAATCCAAAGGAATGCTACTTTCAGAATGTATGACATTTGGGCCTGGAGAGATCCGGCCCAGTTAGGAGCCCTGGTTACTCTTCAGAGAACCAGGGTTCTATTCCTACCACCCAAAAGTTGGGTCCCAACTGCCTCAACCCCAGTTCCAGAAGTTCTTCTGCCCTCTTCTGGCCCATATAGGTACTGTATGCACAAGATGCACAGACACATGTAGCCAAAACACCCATACACATAATAATTTTAAAAAAAAGTACTGCTAAAGTATGAGTGAAATTTAAACAGCATTATTAGTAAAGAGTGTCACCTTGTTGTATAGACAGATTCCTGTTCATTTCCCCTGGTCAATCATATTATTTACATGACTGGCCCCCAAATATGTCTCCTCTACAAGTAAACTGAAACTACTCATGGGCTGTGACTGCGTATCAGTGCTGAGCCTTTGCCCAGTATTGCAAGGCTTTGTGTTTGTCCCCCACCATCGCATATAAAAAGTTATTGCTATAAAGGTTTGCCTCCTACTCTATCAATAGAAAAAAAGTGGTCTAAACATTGACAATGATTCGAATTCTACTATGGATTAAAAGAGAGCCATGTCAATTCTTTTCATCGGAAACTAACTGAATGCTAAAGTAAACAGAAAACAACTTCAAGTTGTGAACTGTCTAATGTCCTACTTTGTCCAGAGAAACATAACAAAGAAAAATGTTTGCAAGTTAGAGGCAGAATATTTGGGGAAACTTGAACTACACAGGAAAGAGGGTGCCCAGGAAGAAAATGAAGTGAGTTGCTTCTGAGAGAACTGAAGCAGGAAAGAAGCTGCTATAAGACTATTTTCATGGAAGGGATAACTGAGTTAGGTTAAAAAGACTTCTATTCCTTTACATCTGGCCTCTGAGACTATGATTTTTTGGCAATTCAAGAACAACGCACATATGAGAATACATAAAAGTTGGGCTTTTATGTCATCTAAAAGAGATGACTCAGAGGTTAACAAAAATTCAGTGAAGTTAAGTAATTTGTCTAAGATCACAGAACATGGTCAACAAAAAACAAACAAAACAAAAACCCATAGCAGGTTTGAAATTCAAATTTATAAGTCTCTTTCACCACAAAGATCTAGCCTGGAGTTACTCCTGTGTTCTGTATCTGGTGGAAAGCTTGCTGCATATTTGAGGGCTCAGAGACAGCACTGTGGAATGAAAAACTTAAAGAGACCAGTGTCTGACAAATTATTGGCTCTCAGAAATACTTGTTGACTAAGTAAACCATGGTTTTTGTTTGAAATTATAAGTACTTTTTATTTTATTAATAATATTTATTTTTAAATGAGTTTTTAAATTTTTTCTTTGTGTGTGTGTGTGTGTGTGTGTGTGTGTGTGTGAGAGAGAGAGAGAGAGAGAGAGAGATCTCACAAAAGACAGTTGGTGAGCTGTTAGTGCTGGCAATTGAACCCAGGTTCTTCTAGAAGAGCAGCCAGTGCTCTTAACCACTGAGCCATCTCTCCCGCTCCTGTTTGTTTATTTTGGAACAAGTTCTCATATAGCAAAGGCTGTGTAGCCAAGCGTGTCCGGGAACTCCACATCCTCCTGAGTGGTAGGATTACAGGCCTGTATTATTATTACACTCGGCATAGCATTTCAATTTTTAAAACATTGATGTGTATTTTTGTCTTTTTATAAAACCCGTGTTAAAACTCCTATTGTCAGCCAGAACTTGCCCTCCCTGTGAGATTTTCTCCTAGCAGCTCATTGCAGTGCCAGCAAGCATTGCCCAGTCTAGATAAGTAAACAAGAATATGCCTCCCCAGGGCCTTTACCCTAGGGCTTCTCTTCACCTGCTAGCCTCCCAGGAGGCAGAGGTATCTGTGGTAATATGCAAAGGGTTGGAGCCTAGGACTTCTCTTTAGCTTGTCTCTATCTAGCTGTTATGGGAACACTTTTTCAGGGAGCATGGCTGAAATGGCCCAACTATAAATCTTCCTTCAGCCAAAATGCCATTTGCCTGAGCTTGCTTTACAAAAGTTCTTAGGTGTCACAGATTTTCTACTGCCCTCCCCACGTTTGTCGTCTCTCAAATCTCCTTTCTAGTCCCCCCACTTTGGGCTCTACACATTCCCATATAAATACATGTGATATGAAAGTAGAAGAAGGGGATGTAAGGACTTATGATGTGATGGAGAGGAGCAACAAAAGAGGAGAGCAGAGGGAGGCCGGTCAGAACTAAGTATGTAAGAGGATGCCATAAGGAAACTTGCTACTTGGTAAGCAAAAAATATAAACAATGAATAAAGAAGATAAACAATTCTTAGAGACCATTTCAGTAAATGTGGCCTCTTTTTATATTCCTGGATTTTCAGACAAGATACATTTCTAAGAATATTTTACCTGCCTGTATGCATGAATTCATCACTGTGCCCTCCAGCTGCAGTGGATGCTTCTGTCCATAAGTTCCACTGAACATTATGCACTGGCTATCAACACCAGTTAAAAAGCTATTTCCACCCCCTCCCCCCCAAAAAAAACAGTTAATTGAGCATGCTGACATTTTTAGGGTTAAAATAATGTCAGACATCTTCCTTGATTCTATACTCCTCCTCAGCTGAACCCACTACTTTAAGGAAACAAACTCAATTTACATTTCCATTTAAAAGCTAAAAATACACACAAGTAAATGTAGATTGGGTTGAACACAATAGTGGAATGCAGGCATTTAATGACAGCAATTTTGACATCTGAAGGTCGTAACTAAATTTCTCCTTTTCCTACAAATCCTAATCTTCTCCATGTGAAGATAGGTAATTACCACTAGTCACAACAAACACTATTTCTCAGAATGCCTGGCTTACTAAAAATGGTTCCAGGGAGCTCTGCCATTAGCTCAGTCTTTTTTAATGATTTCCAATTGCTAGGCAGCATCGTCAAGACACCCAGGTAGCACCCCAGTCAAGGACTGGCATGCACCTTGATCAAAGCTTAAAAACAGCTCCGTTTGAGACCTTTAGTGGGTTGCTTTTATATTCAGGCCATTCCACACCACTTATTACCTCCCACTGTGTCCCCAACCACACCAACCTCTGTCCTTGCTCTGTGCCATCAACATGCTTCTTTCACATGCTTGTGACATACAACATGCCAGCTGCATTCCAGGTCTAGGCACAAAGCCTTCTGGGTTATGTTGGTCTATTAATCTTCAAGATATTCACTCCCTCCCCCTCTGAGTACCTTAAAGAGTGTCTGCTGTCTCTGAGTGTGTGTGTGTGTGTGTGTGTGTGTGTGTGTGTGTCTGAGAGAGAGAGAATGTGTGTGTGTGTGTGTGTGTGTGTGTGTGTGTGTGAGAGAGAGAGAGAGAGAGAGAGAGAGAGAGAGAGAGAGAGAGAGAGTTTACTCACATCCTGAGATTCCACCTCACACCAGTCAGAATGGCTAAGATCAAAAATTCAGGTGACAGCAGATGCTGGCGAGGATGTGGAGAAAGAGGAATACTCCTCCATTGTTGGTGGGATTGCAAGCTTGTACAACCACTCTGGAAATCAGTCTGGTAGTTCCTCAGAAAATTGGACATAGTACTACTGGAAGATCTAGCAATTCTTCTCCTGGGCATATAACCAGAAGATGTTCAAACATATAACAACACATGCTCCAATATGTTCATAGCAGCCTTATTTATAATAGCCAGGAGCTAGAAAGGACCCAGATGTCCCTCAACAGAGGAGTGGATACAGGAAATGTGGTACATTCAAACAATAGAGGACTACTCAGCTATTAAAATCAATGACTTCATGAAATTTGTAGGCAAATGGATGGAACTAGAAAATATCATCCTGAGTGAGGTAACCCAGTCACAAAAGAACACACATGGTATGCACTCACTGATAAGTGGATATTAGCCCAGAAGCTTGGAATACCCAGGAAACAATTCACAAGCTACATGAAAATCAAGAAGGAAGACCGAAGTGTGGATACTTCGATCTTTCTTACAAGGAGGGATAAAATACCCATGGAAGGAGTTACAGAGACAAAGTGTGGAGCAGAGACTGAAGGAATGACCATCCAGAGACTGCCCTCCTGGGGATCCATCCCATATACAGACACCAAACCCAGACACTATTGCTGATGCCAACAAATGCTTGCTGACAGGAGCCTGATATAGCTGTCTCCTGAGAGTCTCTGCCAGTGACTTGCAAATACAGAAGTGGATGCTCACAGTCATCCATTGGATGGAGCACAGGTTCCCCAATGGAGGAGCTAGAGAAAGTACCCAAGGAACTGAGGGGGTTTGCAGCCCCATAGGAGGGACCAGTACCCCTAGAGCTCCCAGGGACTAAACCACCAACCAAAGAGTACACATGGAGGGACCCATGGCTCCAGCTGCATATGTAGTAGAGTATGGCCTTGTGGGACATCAATGGGAGGAGAGGCCTTTGGTCTTGTGAAGGCTTGATGCCCCAATGTAGGGGAATGTCAGGACCAGGCATCGGTAATGGGTGGGTTAGTGAGCAGGGGGAGGGGGGATGGGATAGGGTGTTTTTCGGAGGGGAAATGAAGAAAGGGGATCAAATTTGAAATGTAAATAAAGAAAACATCTAATAAAAAATTAGATTCTCTCTCTCTCTCTCTCTGTGTGTGTGTGTGTGAGAGAGAGAGAGAGAGAAAGAGAGAGAGAGAGAGAGGCGGGGGGAGAGAGAGAGGCGGGGGGGGGAGAGAGAGAACACACATGCCACAGTGCTCCCATGGAGGTCAGAGGACAACCCCAGGGAGTCAGTTCTCTCCTTCCCTCTTGTAGATCTAAAGGATCAAATTCAGGTTGGTAGCAAGCGCCTTTCTCTACTGAACCATCTCACTGGCCCAACCTCATGTAAATAATTCTATCTTATTTCACATACCCTGGTGGTCATTTACCCCAGTAAACCAAGTCCCAAACTAGTGTGAAACAAATTTCCTCCAAAATTCCATTTGAAATCTTAACCCCAGAGACACCCTGGCCTGTCGGGTTTTTTTTTTATCCCTGACCTGTCATTTTTATATCTCCGCTATTGATCATGGAGTTCATCATTACCATCATTGTCCTCATTGTCGTGGTCGTCATCAACATTATCATAAGTTCATGTATGATATACAGGTTTGAGTGTGCGCACACATGTGCCCAGTACTCAAAGGTAGGTCAGACAACTTCTATCATAGGATCCAGGAATCAAACTCCTGTTGACAGCCTTGTGTAGCTGAGCCATCTCAACAGTTCGTGGTGCCATCACTTATAACTTAAATGTCCATGGTTAGACCCTTCCAACACTCACTCTCACCTCACAATCTCTCAGGCTCTTAAAGTCTAATAAACTTAATTTTCCATGTTTCACTTTTTGGCAATTTGTATATCAGTTCCTCTTGCTCCATTTCTCTGGTCAAAGGCCATAATGTTCCTGTACTAATTTTCAGTGCTTTGCATGGTCCACATCCTGTGTAATAATTAAAAAGTATGGGGAGTGGAGTCAGGATATCAGGTTTCAAACTTTATATTCGAAACCTACCAGCTCCGTTTCCATGGGAGAAGCTTAACGGCGTGCCTGTGTCTCAATTGTGTTCGGTATAAAATGGACATGCTGATACTAGGACTTCCAATTGTTCTTGAGATTATCACACTTTGAATACTTAGGGCACAAGTAACAGAGTACTTCTTAGTACTAATTGTCCTCACAGAGTGGAAAAACAAACAGGTAGTTTTCTTTTCCTATTGTTTGTGGTGCTGGGGATTGTGTCTTCGAGCAAACACTCTTAACAGTGGGCTATCTCTCTGTCTCTCAGATAGACTGCTTTCCCAGGCAAAAGAACTTAAAAGCTTCAATTATTCTGAGTGATGATAATGACAAATGAAAAAAAGTGAGAATTAGAATGGACAGAAAACAAATTTGAAAGTGAGGATTCATTTCCCCATGTCTTGTTTTTGTTTTCCCCTGAGATGTCAGTGTATTAGTTATTTGGGTATAAAATGTATTATCATTGCACATGAAGTATTTGTATAGGTCATGTTATGAAGATATTATTAGTAGTATTACTATTATTATTATTATTATTAAATATTAGATTAAAATATAATATAAATCTGACAATTCACTGGCCTCACTTTACTGTTGAACATTTATATATTGAAAGCAGGCTTGAGCATACATAGGTGAACTGCCTTCTCGTTCACACACCGTGAAAAAGGATGCGCTGCAGCTGTGTTCCCCCCGTGCACTTGTCCACAGTTACTTCAAAAGCCCTGATATTCTCACCTGTTACATTTGTTTCCCCTTGAAGGTGTTTTTGAGGTACCACAATTAAAATGTCCCCATATAGAAAAATGAACCAAATTCCCAACTACTAAACAAATTAACTCAAAACTCAGAAAGTCAAAAATCGCATACTCCTTCCTCATACAGAGGTCTTAGGTTATAATATTTATATGTATTACAGTGCAAGTAAGAATAGGTATAGGCTTAAAACTGGGAAGGGAGACTAAGAATCAGGTTGTTGAGGAAGAGAGGAAGGCAATAAGGCACATGAGAGAATAAATGATGAAAGAAGGTTTGTAGGGGTCGAAGGGATGGGGTCAGTGATGGAGGAGTACAGGGAGGAGAAGAATCAATGAACAACTGTGTTTGAAAACTGCCCTGCAAGAGAACACAGCTCACTAAATCCACAGAGACTGAAGTGCCAATAATGGAGCCTGCAAGGGTCATGGCTGCTAGCTTGGTGTTTTTGTGGCACTGCCAACTGTGGTGGTGAAGGTCTGTGACTCTTTTGCCTGCTCTTGGGAGTCTTTTCCTCCTATTGGGTTGGCTTGTCCAGCCTTGATATGAGAGCTTTTGCTTTGTCTTATTGCATCTTATTTTGTTGTGTTTGATTGTTGTCACTTGAAGGCCTTCTCTTTTTGGATGGGAGATGGATGGGAAGTGGATCCAGGAGAGAGGGGAGGAGGGAAGAGCTGGGAGAAGTAGGAGGGGAAACTGTGGTAAGGATGTATTGTATCAGAGACCAATCTATTTTCAATAAAAAAAAATGCCCATGTGAAATGTAATACTATGTGTGCTGATTTAAAATTAATAAATAAAATATACCAGGTTGCTTTATTAAAGTAACATATGGATATATTAATATTTCCTTTGCAAATGTAGATAGATACAGATACAATAGAATCAGAGTCTTCGCTGTCTAGGATAGGAATATTTGAATGGTCAAGGAAGGATGGGGTAAAGGATCAGGATAAAGGAAGCAAAGGAGCACTGAAGCAGCCTCAAACTATTTAGTACAGTCTTCCCCAGGCAGTTATTCTATGTATTTGTACACATATACATGTATGCACACTGTTTCTTAATTATTATCAGGAATTATGAGGAAAACTAACAAGCTAACAGATGACAGTATTATTTAAACACAAAACAAAACATTACTTTAGGCAGAAGATGCCAGGAATAAAAAGAAAACATATCTTTAAGCCCTGACAAAATATTCTCCAATCCTCAATTTTAAAATGAAAATGTATGCTTTGGAGAACTCACAGTGAATTTATTCATTTTAATTAACCTGAAAAATCAGGGTCCATAAGCATTATATCTTTATGTCTTTATAAATTAATAACTGTTTACGTAGCTGTTTCTAGGTACCTTGATCCCAGGAGAGACAGGGAGCATTTAGACATTGCTGAAAGAATAAGAAAGACACTAAAGCCTTGTTATGGAAAGTCAGGTTATACAAAAGCTTTTACTGTTTACACAGATTCATAAATTACACAGATGACTAACTACCTAGCCCTAATCTGTCATGTTCTTGCCAGGACAGCTCATGTTCCTGTCAGTTTTCAAAACGTTATTTAAAAGGATATTACACACATTTGTTGGTGTGTGTGTATGTGTGTGGGCATCCATGTGGCACAGAACACATGTATGTAAGAAAAAAAATAGGAAAAAGTCTGAAAAGTTCCATATTGAATCAATAACAATCACAGTTGGTATTCATAGGAGGAGTCTAATCATAGACTGGTTTTTAGGCAGAGAAATTACTCATTTACAACTTCTATCTGTAAAAGTGAAAATGACTCCAAGCACAGTGGTTTGCTCGGTTTTCCTAATCAAGTTCCTGTAAGCATGTTCATTCTTTCTCCTACAGCGGAGATTCCTCTTCAATCTCTCAAACCAGTGGTTCTCGACGTCCCTAATGCTGCGACCCTTTAATGGCATTCCCAATGTTGCAGTGACCCTAACCATAAAATTATTTCATAGCTACTTCATAACTGTAATTTTGCCACTGTTATGAATCATAATGTACACATCTATGTTTTCCCATTGTCTTAGGTGACTCCTGATGATGGGTCATTTGGCCCTTTTGGGGTGTAGTGACCCACAGGTTGATAACCACTGTCTGAAACTTTTGTTCTTCAAGGAGTAAAGATGATGTTGAATTCTCAGCCCAAGGAAATGCAAAAACATTGATGGTCTATATTCTCCTAGAACTCACTGTCTGAGAAGGTAGACAGGCAGTAAGCAAATGACAAATAATTGTACATTTTAAGAGGTTAAAACAATTGGGAAATGATGTGGACACTGTTCAGGGAAATCTCTTAGAAGAGACATTTAACCTAGGATTCAAAGACAAAGAAAAGCAAGGCTTCCTGAGTTAGAGAAATTGTGAGATGGTCATTTTAGTTGGTGTGTGGTGAGAGGGGGAGGGCTGGATTGCTGGGTTGGGAGCATAGCCAAGGTAAATAATGCAAATCCCTTCAGGTGTGGGAAACATTAGATTTTATCTGAAGAATAAAGAAAACCATAAAACAGTACAGGATTTGGCGTGGCTGACCCATACATTTAGACCATCATGGTGGCTATAGTGATGAGAATGTCTGCAGTAGGTATCAAGAGTAGAAATAAGGAACCTAGTTTGGAAACTTGTGTAATTGTCATTTGGGGGATGAGAGTAGCTAACGTGCACTAGACTCATAGTAATAGACATCTTGGATTCTGCATTATGGTACAAGAAGAAGGAGGAAGAGGAGGAGAAGGAAGAGGAAGAAGAGGAAGGGGAAGAAGAAGAAAAAAGGAGGAGGAGAAAGTGGCTCAAAGGGAAAAGTGGAAAACATATGTTTTTTTTTTTTTTTTTCTGAATTAAGAAACACAAAAAGGAGCCGAAGGACGGCTCAGTGTGGGCAGAGCTTGCTGTACAATCATGAGGGCCTGAGGCTCGGTTCCTAGCACCCACATAATAAGCCGTGTGTCATACAATGTGTCTTTAACCTCAGTATTACAAGGATCTGAAACAGGCAGGTCCTGGAGAATTGCTGGTCAGCCAGTAGAGTGGAGTGGCTATGGTCTCGATTCAGATTCAGTGAGTCCTTGTCTCAAAAAGGAAGAAGGAAGGGAAGGAGGAAGGGACAGAAAGAAAAAGATAAATCAGACAACATAAACACTCTTCTCTCCCCAAAACAAAACCATAAAAACAAAAGAAACAACTAACCAACCAAGGTGGAGAGAAAGAGAAGGTACCCAAGGTCAACCGCTGGTCTCCGCATGTGTGTGCACAGGAGTGTATAGCTGCCAACATACATGCACAAAAGCTCCCCACAAAGAACAGAGTGCCTGAAGCTTAGCAATGTTTATCCTGTTCACAGAGAGACTCTGGGCTTGATATATATATATATACACATATATATATATTCATATATACATTATATACATAATCATATATAACTATAACATATTTATATAACAAGGTCACTTTCCCAGACACTGTGGATAGTAAGAGTCACGTGGAGACCAGTTGGGAGGCCAGCAGTGACTCGGGTGAGAGCTGTTGTCCTGGACTTCTCTAAAAGTAGCAGAAGTAGGCAAAGAAAAAGGGTATAAAAATAGGATATTGGAGGTAGAATGAGCAAAGGCTTCATGTCCATTGAAATGTAGGAGAGAAGATGGTTAAGGAAGGTCAAAGGTTACTTTCAGGCTCTAAGGCAGGAAAGATTTTAATGGACTATGGGGAAGCGAAAGTAACTGATTGTGGCTAGACCTCAGAGAGTAAGACATGAAGTACTGCGAAGAGGTGAAGTCAGAAGTTGACAGGCAGTAGTCTGGGGGTTCCTGTATGAAGAATGACCAGGAAAGCGGGATAGCTGACAGCTGAGACTTCTGTTTCCTGAAAAGATATTTGGAAATTTGGGGATGTATCTCAGGTAGTTGTGTACGTGTCTACCATGCCCAAAGCCCTGGGGTCAATCCCTAGCACCACAGAAGCTGTGCTAGTGAGTGGCGCACAGGCTTGAAATCTCCACACTCCAGAAGCAGAAGCAATGGGAGTTCAAAGTCTTCAGCTACCCAGAGTCCTGAAACCAGCAATGAATGAGCTACATGAAATCCCACCTCTGCTGCACAAAGCAACTTGGGTTGCAGGATAGGCTTGGTATGCAATGGGGAGATCAGTTTGAATCTCCTGTGGTGGCCTGCGAATGAGGATGATGCCATGAGAATGAATACTGCTGGTCAGATCTAACATTCATGTGAGGCAGAACTGGTCAGTTCCTTTGGATTACCCTCTTGCTTATGTACATAGCAATGTCCAGACCTTATTGGGAAGTTCATTGGCCTCTTACTTCATCTGTATAGTATGGCTGTATTCTCCCTTTCATTTCTACAAAAAGCATTTTGATACAGCTGGTGAGTTTGCCACGCTGATTAAATCTTTCCCTCCTTTCCACACACTTAGTTGCTCTAAAATTGGTGAGTGTTGGGAATTTTGAAATGCTGTGAAGCTCACCCTGTGATTCACTTCATCAAACACAGTCAAAATGATAAAAAGGATCCTCCATCTATGGTAATTGAGAGTAAATAAATAAACAAACAAACAAACAAACAAATAAATAAATAGAATATATAACCATTTTTAACTCTAGAAAAAGCGTTTTCAATAATACAGGTGCCAATTGTATATTTTGTTTCTCTTTCTGTATAACCTCATGAGAATAAATGTGCATTTTTCATGCTTAGTATTATTATATGTATGCATTTCTATGTAATAAAAACTACATAATCTGGGGTAAAAAATGATAAAAAGGACGTTTGTCCTTCCCAAATTATTGATTTTGCTGACATAAACTACATTCAAAAATAAGCATTTCTTAGGGCAATTCATCCATAAATAGCATATTTAACTTAAAAAGAAAAACCAGAAAAACCAAAAAAAAAACCCTGGTCTGTTCAGCAAGTGAGTACTTACATGTCTTACATTTTTGTTTGAATAGCTCAGGAGTCCTGATCTTTCCTGTATATCTGGGAAAGAATTTGTTGTCTGTCTCTGCGGGGGCTGGGGGGTTTATAAAGAATTATTACAAGTTAGACTGGGAAGGTGGCTCAGTGGTAAAGGTACCTGCTGCCAAGCATAGTGACCTGAGTTTAATCCCAGGAAACTACATGGAAGAAAGAGGGACCTAACTGCACACACATGGACAATCAGCAGGTCAGCCTTTGTTACATAGTGAGTTCAAGGCTAGCCTGGTTTATGTGTGACTCTCAGAAAAAAGGGAGAGATGAGGTATGTAGAGAGCTTGTTTGATTTAAAGAGTGAAATAAAGCATTTGAAAGTTACAACTTGAACCAGGGGGTAATATTCAGAATATGGAGTTAAATAAATAAACAATAAATTACCCTGTTAAAATTGGTAACAGAAGTGAATAGATATTTCTAAAAAGAAAAAATATAAATAACCAACAGATATATAGGAACTGCTAAAAATCTCTAATCATCAGAGAAATACAGTCAAAACTATGATGAGCTACATTTCATACCTGTTAGATTGTAGTATATACACACACAATAAATGCAAAACAAAAAATTTAATTTAATTTTAAAAAGAAGTTGTGCCTACCAATTGGTTATCCGATACTAAATAGCCAGCCCTGAAAACAAAATAATGTTATGCAGACTGAGCAGGGGATAGTAAGGAATATATCTGTATGTACACACACACACACACACACACACACACAGAGAGAGAGAGAGAGAGAGAGAGAGAGAGTAACACTTAATGAATGAGGCCAAGAATTTGTAAGAGAACAAGAAGTCACCCTCCTTGGGCTTTATTGAGAGAAAAGGAAAGGGAGAAATGTTGTAATTATATTGTAATCTTGAAAAAAAAAAGTTAAAGCAAAGGTATGCCCTTACTTAATGGCTAAGTAACCCTATTTCTAATGCCATGAAAATGGCTTCTGTCGATAACAAGAAGTTGCATACAAGAAAACAGTATGGTTCCCTAAACAAAACCTGTACAATGGCAATACCAACTATGTGCCAACATGGGTGATTAAAATCGCACAAGGCTTGACCACAAGATCAAGAGTTATAGGCAATTAATTGCCACCAAGAAAGGAAGAACCAGTCTCCCAGGGATGAGCTCCTTGATAGATAGGTTATCCCATCCCAATGGGTCCTCCCTAAACTCGAATACATATGAGCACAGTGAACAGACTCAGCAGATTGTGGTCTTATATGCATGTATATACAGACGCATAAAATTATCATAGAAGAAGAGGCCATAAAGTTGAGAGGAAATGGGGGGGGCAAAGACATGGGAGGACCTAGGGGACAGTATGGGGCAAAAATGATGTGAATTCGGTACTCATGTATGACATTCTCAAGGTGTTTAAAATAGAATAAAAAATGCCAAGTCAAACACAGAGTGATTTGGGAGACTACTTTAGACATTTATCTCCAAGGATGAGCAAGTACAATCATTATCATAATGATAACAATAATGATACTAATGTAGCTCTTTCCTCTAGCTGTAGCTAGCACTTAGAGAAAAATGCCAGGAGAAGGCCATAAATAGTCAGGGCACAGCAATAAGGATATTTGGTTCATCTATCACAAAACTCTGATGAGCAAGGAGTAGAGTAAAATCCTGTAGCTTTAGTTCATCCTTGCTGGCAGCCTCTATTGGTCATGGAGGCACAGAAATGTACAAGGCCATTGGGACATAGAACATATTTATACATGCACAAAATAGATTGTCACTGGGAAAGAAATAAGTGCCCCGTATTGTCCACAACGTGGATGGTAGTAGCAGTTTGGCCTTGCTTTTCCTTGTTGAAGATAAATTATTTTATAGAGTATTAGCAACAGAGATGGTAATCCTGTGACCATGATTTGTCAAGGCAGAAATAATCAATTGCGATCGCGATCATGTATGAATACAGACAAAACGTGAACAGTATCAAAGCCACAAAAATGACCAAGTAACCCCCTATCTACCTAATATGAATAGCTATTGTTTTAGCCTCTGACTGCTCTTTGCCATTTATAAAAGAATTTACTTGGAGACCATCAAAGGCTTTTCCTGATTTTTTGATAGCATACAAATCCCAAATAAACACAGCCATCAGAATCAATACTTCTTGGTTTGCCCAGGAACTTCCTGGTTTTAGCTCTGAAAGTCCAACATCCTGGGAATTGACATAATTTCAAACCAGCTTAGACAGATGGTCAATGTCCTGCTTCCTTAAGTTACCTAAAGTATGCCTGCTCTAACTGAGGCATCCTGTGTTTTCTAACAGCGTGAGTTTGTTTATTGGCTGCACCAATTGAAAAAAAAAAGTTTATTATAGGCCTTTTTAATTTTAATTTTGAGATTATAATTAAACAATTTCTCCCTTCATTTCCCTCCCTCCAGACCCTCCCATTTAGCATTTAAGAGGAAGGGCTAGGCAGGCCTAGGGAGAAACTGGGGCTGAAGGAAAGGAAGGAGGAACCAGGGAGGAGTGAGCGGTCAGGTTCACAGGTCACAAAGACAAGACTGATTTTATAAAATGGTAGTCTCCAGCTTGGACAAAGCATGGGGTGGTGGGCAGGTAAATTGTTCCTTCATCCTTTATCGCAAAGAACATAGAACAAAATACTAAAGAAAAGGCAGCAAGTACTAACTCACTTTTCCTTATGTAGCAAAATAACCACTCTGTGTTATATTTATCAACTGCATCGCAAATAGTTTCTATGTGAGGGCCATTTCCAGGAAGGAAGGAACCCAATGCTGGACTAGTTAGTAGTGCTAATACTAGTAAAGGCAAAACTGAAGCTACTGGTTTAATCCTTTACAGTTGGCACCCTTCATTGTGTATTTGTGGAAAGAAATAAAGTTGTATTGTTATGTGCCAATAAGTGTTAACTGTTACAGTCATGATTTTGCTCTTTGCTATTTA
This sequence comes from Mus caroli, assembly GCF_978045245.1. Classification (NCBI taxonomy): domain Eukaryota; kingdom Metazoa; phylum Chordata; class Mammalia; order Rodentia; family Muridae; genus Mus; species Mus caroli. Next base: position 30,566,957 of record NW_028227260.1, read on the forward strand.
AGTTGTCATAAAAGCACAAAAGTTGGACATATTAATACAGTGATTTATCATATATGGATAAATCTCTAACTCTTCAAACCCTGAGCATTTCCTCATGACGAAACCTTAAAATTGTCCCCCATTCTTTTTTTTCCTTTTCATACAGCTTACAGTATCTTATTACCTAAAGTCCCACTGTGCAATGAACAGAAACCCAGAACTTCCAACTCACACCCTACTGTAGCTTTGTTTCCTACCTGCCTCGGTTAATTCATTGACTTTTTTGTCTAGTTTACCTCCTCTATTCCCGCTCTTTCTCACTGTCATCTCTTCTCCCTGTCTTTGTTCCTCTTTCCTGTCCTTCATTTTGGAGACAGGATCTCGCTTTGTCATTCAGGCTAGCTTTGAACTTATGATCCTTCTGCCTCGGCCTTACCCATGCTGGAATTGCAACCATATATCAGTGCACCTGGCTTCTATACTAGCTTTTTTTTCAGTATGCTTATTTTATTTAATATATGTTTTGAGGTGGACATCTCACTATGTTTCCTCTAATGTCTTCAAATTCTCTGTTCTTCAGCCTCAGCCTCCCAAGCAGTTCTGATATCAGGTGTGTATAATGCATGTTACTTGGATCATTGCTCAATTTCAAAACAGGGCTAATGATGGACCTTAAAGGAAATGTTGCTGGTCATAGAAGTATAACTGCTTCCTGTTAAAATGTCTGTTCGGAGCCCCATATTCACACGATGGTCCACATGACTTTTAAAGAGGTTTACAGTGAGTGACTCTCAGTAAATATTTTAAATTCAGCAACGGGACACTCATATTTCATACTATGTTCATCCTGACTGGACACATGATAAGAAAAGTTTGAGAACTATGTAATTATACTATGTAATTAGACACTGTATTTTACAAATACAGGAGCATAGATGAGCAGAATATGGCTGTGTATGGCCAAACAAACCCAGAGCACCCAGGATTTCTAAGCTTAATGAAAAGGAAGCCATGTTTTGCTTTTTTCTGTTTTGTTTTTCAGACTAATTTTAATCTCCAATCACCAGAAAATTGTATTAATTTATTTATCACCATTATTATTATTTATTAATCACCAGAAAAATTGTATTAATTTATTTATGCCAAAATCAAAGGATTGGTCAAAATTAAAAATGGTCACAGGAGGCTAATGAGATTGTTTTAGCTTGAAAAAGAAATGTGCTCACCAGAAGCCCTAGCAATGCCCAGGACATATTTTAAAAAACAGCAAAGTAGAGTGCGGCTGCATTTTAAATAATTTGGTATTGAGGAAAGACCTCTGCATCTGATTTCTCCATAGCCAGAGAAAGCAGCAGCTTGACTTCCAAACAGTGTTAGCAAACTGCCATGTTTCAGGTGTTGCCATGATGAACTCCGGCTCTGTCGTTTTCTTCTCATGCTTCTGAGGTCTGTTTAACTTGGTTTGCGTGGCCAACACCAAATCCTGGATACAGTTGCTTACAACTCTTCATTTACTTCCAAATGAAAATAAGAATTCTCGGAACTACCTTCCCTTGCACGATTAATGAGGTAGATAGATGATTCACTTTGCCAAAGACTTCATAAGGAAACCTTTCCAAGGGAAATCTTTAGTTTTGATATGAAATATTCTCCTGTGGGCTTGTAAACAGGTAACATTTCTTATAGAGTCATTTGTATGTCTTCTTCCCTTAGATAGACCTAAATCTCCATGCATACAGCACAGACGGATTCCCCTTCCTGTAAGTCTCGCTAGCTTACGATCTGCTGTTGTCTAAGAGCACTAATGGATCAGTTTCACACTTTCATGACAATAACTTTCAGGAGACAATCAAACTGAGAAATTTAAAATAACACCAAAATGAAAATGCTATTTTGATGCTGGTGGAGGTAAATGCGCAGTATATTTAAAAGCTTCTATATAATGCATGTTGATGAAACTAATAAAACTATGCAAACCGAAAAGCAGGAATCACTTCATTAGTTGTTCCCGTCCTTGGGACAAATTAAAAATATTGACTAAGAATAAAATAATTGCAAATAGTGCCAGGTAAGGCAATTTAATGTAAAATTATAAGATTTAACTTCTTTGCCAGATCATACAGTAATTCTAGATGGGAATACAATTTTAAGTCAAACAAAACATTGATTCTCTTAGGGAATCAATCATTACTTACCAAAATTTGCCATCTGTATCGTCTGGTTGCCCGTCTCTGGGGAATTGTAAATCACAACAGCATTGGCATTACTTCTGCTGGCTGTTTGAATTTTTTCAGAAAATGTGCAATTACCTCTTTCTATCAGCGCAATCCAAGGCTTATCAGTGTTGGTAAACTCAGTGTTGTAGTCACAAGCTTGGTAGTTACCGTTCTTAGGGATACCCACCACTCCCATAGCGTTAGCAACCAGTGAGACTAATCCATAGACACCGCACTCACACGTTTCTGTCTTGGTGTAGTTGCTGCTTTCGTTGAAGTAAGTCACAGTCACATAGGCATTCATTGCAAACGATGCTGTACTTTGCAGTAAAAAGGTAAAAAATACCAGGAGCTGAAGAAAACTGTGTTTAGTCTTCCGAGTCATTGTCCGTTCATTTGTTCACAAAACTTAAGATGTCTGCAGATATTTCCAACCATCAGTCACCATTGTCCACTCATGTCCCTTCTAAACAGAAGTTTGAAATTTCAGTTGCAGGCAGGTAACTGATCTCACCTCTAGCAACATAAGCTCTGAATACATCGGCTCCTTTTCACTTTATCTACATTCCCTTCTGCTGGTCCCTCCTCCAACTGTACACACACACACACACACACACACACACACGCCTTAGCCAGACTATTAGTAATAAAAAGCAACACTATCGACTTTATTCTACAAATCAGTTTATCAGGATTGGATGACTTCCTGCAGTGAATGTTTTTCTTCTGTTCCAGCTAATGCACTTTCATAAACACGGAGTGGATTGGAATGAGGACCAGGACTCTTGGGAATCCCACGTGACAAGGCTGAAAGTCACCTCTTGGAATATTTAAAACACAAAACTGGTTTTCCAAGCTCAGCTGAAATATGCTATCAACCAGTTGAGCTGAGAATAAGTAAAACTCCCCACTTTTAATTGCTATGCCCTTAAGTAAAAAGGATTTTACTACTGTTTCCTCTCCAATTTTCTTTGTGAATTATTTTCTAAGGAGGTTCCCCAAGGAATAGCCTCTATTACCTAGTTTATTCATTGCAAGTAAACATACTTCACTAGTTCGCAATCTCTTTGAGTTCCTTGTCCACAGTAGACAGCCAAATATTTGTTCATTGTTATCTACAGGCTGCCGGGTTCCATTATTTCTCTTCAGGTTTTATACTCTGGAAAGGTCTATTCAAGCCTTACTTTTAAACACGGAAAGCTTTTACATCCCACCCCCACACACACAAAGGTATAGCAATTTTATTCCACTGCCTTCTTTGTTTTACAGTTTTGAATTGGGACTACAGTAGATACTGGCAGCAGTTGCTAGAAGGTCAAAGGGTCTGTGCAACTTGCTGGGATGGGGAGATTACAATGTGTGCTGAAGGCTGCAGAAGGAATAGATGAACAGACAAGACAAACAAATATCAGGAGTCTCATGGGGCCAAGAGTTACAATCTACACAAACAGGTCTCAGGCTATTGGAGGAAGCAGTAAGCTACCAGGTCAAAAGGAAAGCAGTTACACTGGCAGTCCAAAGTCCTAAGCAAGGAATCAGGAAGACTGGGGGAATCTAGGGAACTGCCCAACAGTAAGAAGGAAATACTGTCGGTGAACAGGAGTAATGAAAGTCCTTCATCTCATTCTTTTGTCTTTTCTTTATAATTATTAATACTTTTCTTAAATAATAAAATTATTAATAGCTACAACCTAACTGAAAAATGACAAGGTCTCATGTCTTATGTCCCATGTAAACACAAGCTGTTCATAATTTCTCTTTGAATACTATCATGTTGATGTAAAGACAAAGAAAATTATAAGACTGAAAAACTATTACTGTTCCTGTGTTATTGTCCCAAATCAATTTTCTGACGGCCAATTATTAGTGATAAATTTAACATCAGCATTCAACATGCAGCATAATAACTTTCCAGAAAGTTAATTTGAACTTTTCTACCAGGAAGACTCATAAAAATCATTTAAACATTGACTCAAGCCAAACTAGCAAAATATGATAGAAGGCCGATTTTGATGATCTTAAAATACTACATTCTACCCACATTTTGCCTATGGACAAGTCACACTATCATGTGCCTTCAAGCCTACAAGTCTCCCATAGCATCTTGGGGCAGTGCTGCTGTCCTGAGGACGTTATCACTAAACTCTTAGATTAAATTTCTCTGGAGAAAGAAGGCGTAGGTTGATAACATTTCATCAGGAGGGCAGAACATGAGGTTCTACCCCACCGTGCTGTTGGGTACTGACAAAGTAGTGCATGTTCCAGTAAATCACCTTTATTCGTGCTCATCTGTGCAATCTGAATTCAATGTGTCACATGCAAAATAAGGCATGAAGTTGAAGGGGGACTTCTTAGAAAGAAGGAAGGCTGCAGAAAAAGTAGTAGAAAGGATGAGTGTGGGTCATGGGGGTTAAAATTACTAAAAATTAAAATTATTACCAAAACTATGCATGTATGTGTGTATGTATGTGTGTACCATTACAATAAAAACAGGTAGTAGTAAAAGATTTTAATGCTTATTTTTCAGGATAGTGAGCTGTTATACCTGGTATTTTAATAAAGAACATAAGATGTTCTTAATAAAAAGCCACATTTTTTAGAAACAAAAAGGTATAACTCAATGACATTATCAGTGTTCTAATAATGATACTAACAAACCAAAGGACTCATAGAATTTGCTGGGCCCATTAGTTTGCAAATGTTACAAATAAGGAAACTGAGGTCAACCTGTTTAACTATATTTCCTCAAGATCCCACAAGGGACTTAGGAACAGAGCACTGGCTAGATTTAAAGCTCCTTAATCGCGCGCGCGCGCGCGCACACACACACACACACACACACACACACACACACACACACAGAGAGAGAGAGAGAGAGAGACAGAGACAGAGAGAGACAGAGACAGAGACAGAAAGAGACACAGACCAAGAGACAGAGACAGGGGCAGGGATGGAGAAACAGAGAAACAAAGAAGAGACAGAGAGAGAGGGACAGGGACAGAGAGACAAACAAGAGATACAGAGAGAGAAAGAGAGAAAACAACAGAGAGACAGAATATAAAGGCAAGTAGAAAGTTCAAGCTAGAGGTATTCAATATACTATGAGAATGAATGACTTAGATTTTTTTTTTTATCTTGGTGGGTTTTTTTCTCTGTGTGTAGATACAACACAAACTCAAATATAATCTCAAATCATTAAAACCATCACACAGACCCCAAATGTAATTTTACCTATTTTTAAGAATTTTCCCCTTTCAGCAAAATCTTGCTAGTGTATGCAATGGTGTCAGCGTTTGGAAGCTGATTATGGGATGGATCCCTTTTAGATGGTCCATCCTTTCTTCACAGCTCCAAACTTTATCTCTGTACCTCTTTCTGCTGAAAGGACCCAGATATAGCTGTCTCTTGTGAGACAATGCCGGGGCCTAGCAAACACAGAAGTGGATGCTCACAGTCAGCTATTGGATGGATCACAGGGCCCCCAATGGAGGAGCCAGAGAAAGTACCCAAGGAGCTAAAGGGAACTGCAACCCTATAGGTGGATCATTATTATGAACTAACCAGTACCCCAGAGCTCTTGACTCTAGCTGCATTTGTATCAAAAGATGGCCTAGTCGGCCATCACTGGAAAGAGAGGCCCATTGGACTTGCCAACTTTATATGCCCCAGTACAGGGGAATGCCAGGGCCAAGGGGTGGGGGTGGGTGGGTGGGGGACTGGGGGGGGAGTGTATTGGGGACTTTTTGGATAGCATTGGAAATGTAATTGAGGAAAATACCTAATAAACAAAATTAAAAAAAAAAAAGAATTTTCCCCAAGTGAGCTCTACTAAAACCAACTCACCACTGAAACAAGAATGTCTAGTTAATATGCATTTCATCTCTCATCAATTAATCTACATAATCTTTGGTACTCATGATCATGAGAGAAAGAAGAAACAGTCAGTGCATCTGAAAAGACAACCAGTAAAACAGCAGACTAAAAATCACAAAATGACTTCAGAAAAATTGCCATGCAAAAACAAACAAAAATAAATGACATCATTCATCATGACCAAGTAGGCTTCATTCCAGGGATGCAGGGATGGTTTAATATATGGAAATCCATCAACATAATTAACTATATAAACAAACTCAAAGACAAAAACCACATGATCATCTCGTTAGATGTGGAGAAAGCACTTGACAAAATCCAACACCCATTCATAATAAAAGACTTGGAAAGATCAGGAATTCAAGGCCCATACCTAAACATAATAAAAGCAATCTACAGCAAACCAGAAGGCAACATCAAACTAAATGGAGAGAAGCTGGAAGCAATCCCACTAAAATCAGGGACTAGACAAGGCTGCCCACTTTCTCCCTACCTATTCAATATAGTGCTTGAAGTCCTAGCCAGAGCAATTCGACAACAAAAGGAGATCAAGGGGATACAAATTGAAAAGGAAGAAGTCAAAATATCATTATTTGCAGATGATATGATAGTATATATAAGTGATCCTAAAAATTCCACCAGAGAACTCCTAAACCTGATAAACAGCTTCAGTGAAGTAGCTGGGTATAAAATTAACTCAAACAAATCAATGGGCTTTCTCTACACAAAGGATAGACAGGATTAGAAAGAATTTAGGGAAACAACACCTTTCACAATAGTCACAAATAATATAAAATACCTTGGCGTGACTCTAACTAAGGAACTGAAAGATCTATATGATAAGAACTTCAAGTCTCTGAAGAAAGAAATTGAAGAAGATCTCAGAAGATGGAAAGATCTCCCATGCTCATGGCTTGGCAGGATTAATATAGTAAAAATGGCAATCTTGCCAAAAGCAATCTACAGATTCAATGCAATCCCCATCAAAATTCCAACTCAATTAGTCAACGAACTAGAAAGGGCAATTTGCAAATCCATCTGGAATAACAAAAAACCTAGTATAGCAAAAACTATACTCAACAATAAAAGAACCTCTGGTGGAATCACCATTCCTGAACTAAAGCTGTACTACAGAGCAATTGTGATAAAAACTGCATGGTATTGGTACAGCAACAGACAGGTAGATCAATGGAATAGAATTGAAGACCCAGAAATGAATCCACTCACCTATGGACACTTGATCTTTGACAAGGGAGCTAAAACCATCCAGTGGAAAAAAGACAGCATTTTCAACAAATGGTCCTAGCACAACTGGTGGTTACCATGTAGAAGAATGCGAATTGATCCATTCTTATCAACTTGAACTAAGGTCAAGTCTAAGGAACTCCACATAAAACCAGGGACACTGAAACTTACTGAGGAGAAAGTAGGGAAAAGCCTCGAAGATATGGGCACAGGGGAAAAATTCCTGAACAGAACAGCAATGGTTGTGCTGTAAGATCGAGAATTGACAAATGGGACCTCATAAAATTGCAAAGATTTTGTAAGGCAAAAAGACACTGTCAATAAGACAAAAAGGATACCAACAGATTGGGAAAGAATCTTTACCAATCGTAAATTAGATGGGGGACTAATATCCAATATATATAAAGAACTCAAGAATATGGACTCCAGAAAATCAAATAGACCTATTAAAAAAAGGGGCACCGAGCTACAGAATTCTCAACTGTGGAATACAGAATGGCAGAGAAGCACCTGAAGAAATGTGCAACATCCTTAAACATCAGGGAAATGCAAATCAAAACAACCCTGAGATTTCACCTCACACCAGTCAGAATGGCTAAGATCAAAAATTCAGGTGACAGCAGATGCTGGCGAGGATGTGGAGAAAGAGGAACACTCCTCCATTGTTGGTGGGATTGCAAGCTTGTACAACCACTCTGGAAATCAGTCTGGCGGTTCCTCAGAAAATTGGACATAGTACTACCAGAGGATCCAGCAATACCTCTCCTGGGCATATATCCAGAAGATGTCCCAACCAGTAAGAAGGACACATGCTCCCCTATGTTCATAGCAGCCTTATTTATACTAGCCAGAAGCTGGAAAGAACCCAGATGTCCCTCAATAGAGGAATGGATACAGAAAATGTGGTACATTTACACAATGGAGTACTACCCAGCAATTAAAAACAATGAATTCATGAAATTCCTAGACAAACATATGATTCTGGAGGATATCATCCTGAGTGAGGTAACCCAATCACAAAAGAACACACATGATATGCACTCACTGATAAGTGGATATTAGCCCAGAAACTTAGAATTTCCAAGATACAACTTGCAAAACACATGAAACTCAAGAAGAAGGAAGACTGATGTGTGGATACTTCGTGCCTTCTTAGAATGGGGAACAAAATACCTATGGAAGGAGTTACAGAGACAAAGTGTGGTGCAGAGACTGAAGGAAAGGCCATCCAGAGACTGCCCCACCTGGGGATCCATTTCATATACAGATACCAAGCCCAGACACTATTGCAGATGCCAACAAGTGCTTGCTGACAGGAGCCTGATATAGCTGTTTCCTGAGAGACTCTGCCAGTGCCTGGCAAATACAGAAGTGGATGCTCACAGTCATCTATTTGATGAAACACAGGGCCCCTAATGAAGTAGCTAGAGAAAGTACCCAAGGAGCTGAAGGGATCTGCAGTGCTATAGGAGGAACAAAGATATGAACTAACCAGTCCCCCCCCCCGAGCTGTCTAGTTGGATATGTAGCAGAGGATGGCCTAGTCGGCCATCAGTGGGAGGAGAGGCCCTTGGTCTTGAGAAAATCATATGCCCCAGTACAGGGGAATGCCAGGGCCAGGAAGCAGGAGTGGGTGGGTTGGGGAGCAGGGAGGTGGGTGGGGAGGGTATAGGGGGCTTTGGGGATAGCATTTGAAATGTAAATGAACAAAATACCTAATAAAAAAAGCTCAAAAATGGCATTTTAAGGATGGAAGAACGTCTCTGCTAACTATACATCTAGCAGAGAATCAATATTTAAGATAAATAAAGAACTGCAAATTAAACACCAAAAAGCCAAAGCAACAAACCCATGCATTAGTTAATAATCTGGATAGTTAGTTCTCAAAATAAGAAACAGACATGGAAAATAAATGCTCAAGAATTTTTGACGGACCTCAGCCATCAAGAAAATGTAAATTAAAACTATTGGGAGATTCCAGCTCTCCCAGCCCTAATGGCTTCCATCAAGAAGACAAATGACAATGAATAGTGGCAAGGATGTAAAACAAGTGGAACCTTTACTTACTAGTAGTAAGAATGTAATTCTTGTGTGCCCAGCATGGAAGTAAGTCTTGCCTTCTCAAAGCAATAAAAATAGAATGATCATGACCCACATATAATACTCTAGGGTATACATTCAAAGATACTTGCACAGCCTGGCTTAGTGCTGCACTATTCATAGTAGCCAGCAAATGGAACCATCTTAGGTATCTCTTAATGGATGAATGAAGAACGAAAATGTGGTCCATACATACAACAAAGTTTACACAGCCATGGAGAAAAATAAAATTCTGACACTTTCAGGAAAATGAATGCACCTGGAAATTATTAAACAAATATACTAAATGCAGAAAAATACCACGATTATTCTTACATGTACAACCAGTATTTACAATTGTGTGTGTGTGTGTGTGTGTGTGTGTGTGTGTGTGTGTGTGTGTGTGTGATGAAACTGAAAGGGAATCATGAGATGTAGGACAAGATCTTAAGGGAGGTAGAATTGAGAAATAATGGAGGATATAGCAAAGAAGATGGAACAGCGTGAAGGAATTAGCAGGAAGGTAGCAGGAGGTAGAAGGAAGAGCTGTGGGGAAAGGAGAACGAGTGAGAACAAATGAGAAGATGTCACAAGGAAACCCATGATCCTGCATGCTCAACTAAAGATCAATTTAAAAGAAAAGATAATAATTTGGTTATACTTGTTAGTCCATAACAATACTGGTCATCATCACCAAATATGAATTTCAAAGTTCTTTAAAACCCTTTTCTATATATGAGCAAAATAAATTAGGATCAGTCCAACAAAAATTTAAAAAAATATACTTGGTAGAGGGCTGGAGAGATATCTCAATATGAAGAGTGAGCACTGTGACTCCAATGTAAGAAATTTGATGTTCTCTTCTGGACTCTACATGTGCAGGTTGCTTTACTAACATGTGCCCATACCTCCTACTCCCATATAATTAAAAAATAAAAATAAAGTATAAATATATATTTGGCAGACAGCATGTTTTCAAATTAGGACTTCAATATTGTACCCAAGTAATTTTAATGTCTCTATCTCATGTGCTATTCAGAAATAGAAATTATGGTGAGACTATGGTCCTTAAATACTATGGTATTTTGTCATTTATCAACTGACTTGTTTCTTGGAAGATGGCCTCATGTTAGTATATTTGAAATTAATATTCTCCTGATGGCAGTTAGCTACTTTCCTTGGGAAACAGCCACTGTAAATGTGTACCTTCTGCAACAACTAAAAGTGGGACAATGGGTGCTTAACTCTGAAATTAAACAGATGCATTTCTAGAATATAAATTTCTCAATTACAAAAGATGCTATTTTATGTGTATTGATGTTTGCCCACATATTTGTATGTGTATCACATGCATGTCTAGTACCGACAGAGATCAGAAGATGGGGCGTAGATACTCTGGAAGTGGATTGACAGAGGGTTGTGAATGAACAGGCAAGTGCCGGGACTTCTGCAAGAGTCACAAGTGTTCTCAGCCACAGAGTCACTTCTCCAGCCCTATAGCCCCTTTCTAAGAGAAGTTGTTTAAGGTGGTCACCTGCTCAGAGGAGAAGAGGAGGGGGTATGGGGGAAAGGGTTCTGACAGGGGGTGACTGGGAGGGGGAGCACTGAGTGGGATGTAAAGTGAATAAGTAAAAAAGTAAAATAAAAAAACTCAAAAAATTGGAAAAGTTATTTTCTATTCAATATAAGAACAGACATCATACTTGTGCACAGCTTCTCTATCTTTGCCTGTGGTTTTCAGTTAACATTTTCCCATTATGGATGTGGCTCTAACATTAAATTGCCCCTTTAAAATTGTAATAAGTTAACCCCAAACCCCAAATCCCATTTGAAAACAACAGTATTCAAACCTGCATGTGAAAATCATCTTGGATCACTTTCAAGCACAGATATAGCCTTTCAGTATAGAGGACACACATGAACCATGTTCAAAATGAGACAGGAGACCAAAAGACTTACTGCATTTTATCGTATTTAATAACACTTTGAAACTAGTAACACACAAATTCACAGTTTTAATTAACCATTTAATATAGTTACAAAGAAACCTGAACATCTTTATAAACAAAATACAGTACACCTTTAAGTTCTTAGGCTGCTCACCACATTAAAACTGTACAGCACATGACATCACAAAATTATAGGGTTATATGGAAATCTTGTTTCCTCATAGATTTTCTTATACCTCAAGTACAATCAGACCTGTCTTTATAAATGTAGAGTGACTATTGACCTTGAAAACACAGTATAGTAAGTAGAGAACCAGACTGAAACAAATTCCCTCAGTTACCTTTCTTTACTTTTAATACAAGCACTTCAGATATTAATGTGAGATAAAATTTCATAGTCTAAATTCACATTACATATACTGAAATTACCAATGAACACCATATGAATGTAGTAGATATACTGTAGCCTCTGAACTTAACATTACACACTGGTCAAAACACTTAAAACTTCAAGGCATTGGAAATCACAATAAAGGGTTGAAAACATTTTATTACAGTTCAGCATATTCACATAGCAAATGCAGGGAGACTGGGGCAATTGGATCACTACAATCCATTTGTGTGTGGACATGACAGGAACTACCCGGATTACAAGAAATGTAGGTGTTCACTTTAGGAGACTATTAACTTAGACTTTGAATTTGCAATGCAAGATTCATCACTGTATGTGAATAAAATCAGAAAGCTGTTAAATTGTGTAAGCCAAGACACACTGGAATAAAAAATACCCTTTGCAAAAGGAACTGTAAAACATAAATTGTTACAAGTTAAAATAATAGTCACATACAAGTGAAATAATTTTTGACACATAAAAATTGACTTGATGACTTTTTTTTTTTCAAAATGAATCTAATATGAAGTGAGAGCGCCAAATACAAGATGAACTGAAAACCACTTAACTTTCCAGGTCATGTAATATTCTGATGAAAATACCAAGAAAATTAACAAATTCTCTCTAAAGCAGTGTATTGCATATAACCTGTAACTGCTTTCTCTATTAATCTTTAAGAAGCCTATTCTGGAGTATAAATTTTCTGCAAACAGACTTCCACTTTATTGTTACCCAAATTACAGATATCCAAGATACCAATGATGTGGACTCTATCCAGGTCAGCTGCTGCCTTTACAATATCACCTAAAAGTGCAAAAACAGATGGTAAGTATTGTAAAATAGTTAAATATTTCCTTGGATTTAGAATCATACAAAGTGATGATTGTTTCCCTTATAGTATTAATGGTGTCCTTACACTTTTTAGTTCATTACATGTATTTACCCAATTTCTCCAGACAGAGAACATGCCTATAGATACCGCCTATAGATACAGTAGTTCTTATATACATCTCTGAGAATATTTGGGTTTCTTTCTTTTTATGGGTGAAGTAAAGCAAACAATCAATGTATCTTATGAATTTTGATTTCATTTATATGCATGTTTATAGGTAAATATGCATGTTGCTAGGGATTCTTTCAAAGTATATTTTTTCAGAACTAACACAGCTTAGTATATTCTCATGAACTTTTATGAAAAAGTCGTATCACTTCAAAAGGCATAGCAGGAGATTTCAGATCTCTGTCTTTCTAAGCATGCATATAATTTGTATATAATTTGGCAAAATTCTCAGAGTCCATATATACACAATTGCAGAACTTAGAAAAATATTTAGAACAATCAGGACAAAGATTCACGAAGAAAGAAATTATTGGCTTGTGCTCTGAGTGTACTTGGGAGCATTAAACCGCCTGCTTACCACCATTCACACTCCAGATGACTAGCAACCATAAGCAGAGAAGTTCTCATCCCTGGATGAGTTTGCTAGACTAAAGAGACCAGTGCAGAATTTATCCTCACTGATGCCATTGTGTTTTGCTCTCTCTGAAAGCTACCTCAACGACAGACATATAGCTTGCTTTTGTTCTACCCAGTTTCGTGTGATCTCATAGCTCATGGCCTTCCAACAGAGGTTTTTCTTAAAAGCATGTAATATAAAGTATTGGTGATACACGTGCCGTTAGAACGAGCAATAGACTGAATATCCAGGGTGGCAAGAAGTTGAGAAGTGTGATATATAAGGGAACAAGTTCCTTTACATGATCTTGTGTAAGACAACCAGACACACACCCAGGGCTTTGCCACATGGCCTGAGAAGGCCTCAGAAGACTATGATCATCCACTTGTGGCAGACTTCAGGAGGAAGTAAAGTCCAAGGCAGCATTGCAAATGACCTGGTTACATGATGAAGTATTGTGGCACAAAGCCAATTTGAAAACTTTAGGGAGAAATCGTTTGCTTTCCTTTCTTCCATTTTTGACTCTCATATTTGATCGAAGCTATCAAAACACTAGGCAACTACTATTAAGGTAAACAGAAAACAGAATTCAGTGACAATAGTTTTAAATACAAACTAATAAAAGCACTGAGAAATAACAATCAGCGTTACATGGTGATTCAATCCACACATATGGCCTCGTGGTGTGTGCTTCTCGCTTTTTATGCTACAAATACTGTACTAAAGTCCAGGGACTTCATTTGTTTTTGTTTGTGTTTCATTCTTTATTTAATTAAAGCACACAAACATGCCAAAGACAATCAAATGAGCCTTAGATGGGATATATAAAAGCTCAAGCTTCAATATCTCAACAGCCTCCTCTGCCAGACATATAAATAAAAAACACCCTAATGAATGAATTGAATTTGTGAAAAAACAATGAGTATGGCCAATAAATGCTAATACTATATAATTATCTTCTTTAAGTGTGAAGGACATTAATCCAAATACTTTGAAAATTTTCTAAGATCTTTATATTTGGTGCTAACTGAAACAAACCAAAGCTATCATATAGTGACTTTTAAAATAGATTTACATACCATCTATAACATAAAACTGAAGAGTTCTCTCTGGCTGACTTCATCAGTTATCTTATACTTTGAGTAAATAACAAGTTACTCTCAAATTTGCATATCTAGTATGTATATCATAGACTGTCCTACAGATGAAATAGATATGAAGCTCTTAGAGTGGTCACTAACACACAGAAGCCACTAAAATAGCAGCATTAAGTTTTTTATTAAAGAAAACCCTTCTATTATAAAATTAAGATATTAACTATGTCACAGAAGTCTTTTGGAAAAAGACTATAGGATTTTACTTATTAAAAAGGACTTTTATAAATTTGCTTGAAGTTGTTAGACATGATAAAGGAAGCCCTATGTGTTCCCAGTGCTTCCTATTCTTGGTCACAAGGAAAGAGAAAGCATCCTGGTCTTTGTAGTTTAGTGGTATCATGTTCACAGTTCTGGCAAATGGGAATATGAGTTGGAGTGATACATCATTTCTTGTCCAAAGTAAATAAAAACGAATTTGTCTCCTATTTTTTTCTTTGCCTTCACAACTCTAGAAGCCATTTGCTCCTGCTGTGTTAGCAACAAGGAAGCAAGCGGGGTTCATGAGAAGGGAGTTACTGACTGATTGCACAACACTTGAGCAAGAAAGAAGCTGTAATTGTGCTCAGTCACTGTGACTTAGAGCTGCTTTGTAACTGCGCCACAGTTCAACCTACAGTATAATGCAGTGCAGTGTTTCTTGTTTTTGAAATCAATATGGGGGACCCTGACTACCCAGAGAATCATTTTTCTCTTTTTTTAAATTTTTATTAGATATTTTCTTTATTTACATTTCAAATGTTATCCCATTTCCTAGTATTATGCTACAGATATGTTCAATAGATACATTAACATCATATTTTCAAGTGGGTATATAGGTGTATATATGTATATCCAACTTTATGATTAAGATGATACCAAGATTTCATATTAGCAAGTTTTGTTAAATGATGTGTGATAAATGGTTGATCATTTGTAAAATATATGTTAAATCATTACTTTACCCTCCACATGAATTCTAAATGGATTAAAATTTTAAACTGTAAGAACAAAGTTGTATTAATGATACTTATTCCATAAAAAAATTAAGAGATAAGCAAAGTACTTGAATAGAAAGTTCTCCAGAGACATACATGTTCTCCATATATCCATGAAAAGATGCTCAAATCATTAGTCATAGGGAGAAATGCAGAACTAAACTCACAAGAGTACCATTTCTTATGCATTCGTACAGCTCTAAACAAAACAGAACACAACAAAATTGGGGTATGTGGGGAAGGTCTGATTACTTGAGTTTGATCCCTGGAATCAACAAAGTAGGAGAAAACGAACTCGTTCAAGTCATCCTCTGACCCTCACATATATACTATGGCACAGATGGCATGTGCCATAGTGAATGTGCATGTGCTCATGCCATGACATTAAAAAAAATAAATGTGTAATTATTTACAATAGAAAACAGTTTGGCCTGTTCCTTAAAACCTTACACAAAAGAATACCATTTAAAATCTGAAACTGACAGGGGTGGGAAAGTAGGGGGCATCTCCAGTAAAAGACAGAGACTTGGACTAGGGAGCTGTCCAAGAATAAATGGGGATGGCATTGGGGATATAGATCCTGAAGAGGCCACCTCCTTTAGCCAGGTAGGAACCTCAATGAAGCGACAAGGATTCCAACCCACCCACAAAACTTTTGACTCCAAATTTATCCTGTCTATAAGAAATGCAGGGATGGGGGGGGTGGAGCAGAGATTGAGGGAAAGATCAGTCAATAACTTGAGACCCATCCCATGGGCAGCACCAATCCCTGACATTATTAATGGTTCTCTGTTATGCTTGTAGTCAGGAGCCTAGCATGGCTCTCCTCTGAGAGGCTTCGCTCAGCAGCCAACTTACACAGATGCAGACACCCACAGACAAACAGTGGATGGAGCTTGCAGACTGTTATGGAGGAATAGGAGGAAGGATTGTTGCCTGAAGGGGATAGGAAACTCCACAGGAAGACCAACAGAGTCAACTAACCTGAACCCTTGGGGCTCTTCAGAGACTGAACCACCAACCAAAGAACATACACAGGCTGGACCTAGGCCTCCCCACACATATGCAGCAGATGTGCAGTTTGGTCTTCATGTGGGTTCCACAACTATAGTGGGGGCTTTAACAAATTTTGTTGCCTGTCAGTGGGACATGTTCTTCTAGCTGGGCTGTCTTGTCTGGCCTCAGGGGGAGAGGATGCACCTAGCCTCACAGATACTTGATGTGCCAGGATAGGGTGACATCCAGGGGCTCATGGGCTCAGAGGAGAAGGAGATAGGGGGTGGGGGGAAGGACTAAGGATGGAGTGAGCAGGATATAAAGTGAATGAGTAAAAATAAAATTAAAGCTGTGAGTGGTGGCGCATGCCTTTGATCCCAGCACTTGGGAGGCAAAGGCAGGCAAACTTCTGAGTTCGAGGCTAGCCTAGTCTACAGAGTGAGTTCCAGGACAGCTTGGGCTACACAGAGAAACCCTGTATCGAAAAAACAAAAAAAAAATAAATTAAAAAGAATACCATATAATTCAGTAATTCTATTTGAATCTATGGATTCAAAAACACGCATATATATGTATATATGTGTGTGTGTGTGTGTGTGTGTGTGTGTGTGTGTGTGTGTGTTTGTAGCAGAATTATTTACAATATCCAAAGTTGGAGATAAGCTAAATTTCTAGAAATTTAACAGATGAATGGATAAACAAAATGTGATATATTATACAATGAGAAATCATTCAGCCATAAAATGAATGAAATATTGATACATATTCTAACATGGATGAACCCTGAAAGTGTTATACTAAGTCAAACAAACCAGATATACTGGGGAAAATATTGTATGATTTCATTTGAATGAAATCTCTATAATAGGCAAATGCATAGAGAAAGTAAACTAGTTACTAAGTGGTGGGGAGAAGAGGAAATGCGAATTACTGCTTAAATTTCTGGCATTTGATCATAATAAAAATATCTATGTGAAGAAAGAGAAGACTATAAAAGTATCTCCAAAACAATGAATTGGTATATGTATGTACATGTGCATATGTGTGCATGTGTCTGTAGAGTCTCCAGAGGTCAACCTTAGGTGTCTTTCCTCTTGAGCCAAAATACGTTGTGAGGTTCTCTCACTGGAGCCTGGTACTTGCTGACGAAGTACCCAGGGATCTGCCTGTCTCTGCCTCTGTCACCAAGCCCATATTTTACATGGATGCCAGTGATCTGAACTCAAGTCCTCATGCTTGCAGGGCCAGCACTTTACGGAAGAGCCATCTCCCTGAGTCAATAGTGTAGTTTTATACTTTGGAACCAGTGATACCTTTAAATATGACATAAAATGAAGAACCACAAATCATGATATACTTAATTACTTAAGAGTAAAATTACTTATATATCAATGCAAGCCTCCCTTTGAATAAATGTCAAACCGGGTAAAAAGTAATTTTAATATATAACAAAGGGTATTTTAAAAAGTCTTTTTTTTTAAATGAGGGGTATTTTTTTCAACGTGAAAAAACAACCCCAGTTAATAATAAAATGAATAACATTCATAGGAAAAAGTTTTTTTTTTTTACATGCTAGCAAGTGAGGTTTCTAGAAAAGACAAAAATAAATGATTGGCTAACAAGGATTTTTAAGTTTTAAAATAAAGACATATTGTGCTAGTGAGTTGGTTCAGTGGGCAAAGTGCTTGCTTTCAAGTCTGCTCACTTGTGCTTTTTCCTGGAACCAAAAGGTAGAAGGAGAGAACTGGCTGCTGCAAGTTGTCTTTAGGCTTCCACCTACTTGGCATGGAATGAGTCCCCTACAAATAAATCAATGTGTCAAAAATAACTAAGAAGAATAAAGGAAAATAATGTGTTACTTTTGGCCCAAGGGTTGGCAAAATATCAGCAAGCCCAGTAATACCTAGGGTTCACAAAGGTGTGAGTGAAATATCACCCTTGCTTTGGTGCCAAATAAATTAATATAGCCATTTGGAGGACAACTTTACAATATTTACTACAGTTTTCAATGGATTTATCTTTTGAGTCACTGACTTCTTGGAATTGATGTTACAGATGTAGTTGTATAATTATACAAAGATTTCATGTCTACACACAAACACACACACACACACACTTGCATACTTGGTGCAGTATTATTTAGCAACAGAAAAATAATTTGAAAACAAACTATTGAGACAAGATCTCTAGAACTGTCTGGCCTAAAATTTGCTATATAGACAGGCTGGTCTCAAAGTCACAGAGATCCTCGAACCTTAGCCTTCTGAGTTTTGGGGTAAAAGGTATTAACCAACGTGACTTGACTGGTTGGAACCGGTCTTAAAAAACTCTTCAATACGGGATCATTAGTGGAGTATTTTCTTGTTTCTGAAAAGAATGAAATAGCTCTTTGCTATACAAGTTTGAAAAATGCCCAACGTGTGTTATAGGGGGAAAAGCTGATTATAAAAGTGTATCTATAGAATATAATTTATATGCATTTATTCGATAGAATTTGTAATTAGTATATGCTGTTGAATAAAAACATGTTATAAAGAAGTAAGAAAGGTTGAACCTGGGAAGACCTGAGGGAAACTTTCACTTTTACCCAGGATTTTTCTGTAGTTGTTAAAAAATTTAAATTAAAAAAAATAATAATTCATATGCACAGCTTTTGCACTTAAAAAGAAAACAACGTCTAGTGTTTAAAAGATGACACCAGTGTTATCCCATGGACCACTGTTTTATATCACCAAGCCTATTTTGATTTCTCATGCTAGAATTGTGAAAGTAATGGAAAAGTTTGGAATCAGGCAAACTTTCTGATTCAAATTAGAGCTCTGTTATTCATGCTGGTGAGACACTGATTTTCAATGTACTTTGCCTGTGAATAGGGGATAGCAGTGTTCACATTGACAGGGTCTCTATGAGGATTTGTTGAAAGGCCAGGCATTGTGATCAGCACAGAGTTAATGCTGTCATTATTATTACTGCTGTGTCCTAAAAGTGTGCTATTCCACTGACAATGAATCACTTTGCTTTAGTTACTACCTTGCTTTTCTCCTTTAGTGATCTGTGTCCTTCATGTCCAAATATTAACTAGTTGGCAGACTGGTACCAGGTATTTCTCATGTGACCACGCTAATGGTGCCTGGAAGAATACTCGCACCAGCAATGAGCAGATAAGTGGGAACTCTGACCTACAATTGTATAAGAACTGCATGTGCATATACCAGAAAGCATGTGACAGGGTAGATGAGGTATGAAAGAAGAATATTAGTACAGAAATATTTCAAGAAGTTAAGACATTTAGGACCAGTGAGAGCCCAAGGAGTTGTGATACAGAACATGATATTGCAAGCTAATTAACAAATCATCTCTACATGGAAAATTTATGAATCTCATAAAATTCGATACTCAAACTCAGTTTGCACAATGAGGAATGTCAAGTTATATCATCAGGGAGCATCCATGCTCAAAAATCAACAGAGATTCTAGCGTTCCATCGGCTTAGAGGACCCACCAGAAACGTGCAATAAATGGCTTTCTTAAATGCTCTTTCAAATGCATTATCTTGTTGAGCTCAATGAAAACAACTACAAGCTTTATCACTTGCACAAGGAATAGAAACAGCAGAATGGACAAGACACCTATAATTGCAGAGTTCAACTTGGGTGTTTTAATTTGAGGCAATCATACAGGAAAGGATAAAGGACTAAAGGGAAACTTTACACTACTCCATGCACATGCTCTGTCAGTCTGATGAAGTAATTACAATTGTAAAATATTCTTTAGGTCTCACTGGAGTAGAAACAAGCTACTTAATTTACTTAAAAGCCACAGTCAAGTTTAAGTTCTAGGGGAATCCACATATCAAATGAGTTAAGGCAAAACCAAAAATTTGCCACTAGGAAAAGTTTAGGGTCATTTACAGTATTTTTAAAAACTAAACAAGCAAACAAACAAGCAAACAAACAAACAAACCACAGTCACCTGCAAGTGCCTTGGGATCGGGCAACCTTCCACTGCCAGGTGCTTCTGGTGGACACACACAGCTGAAATTCATGCAAGTCAAAAATGTATCGATTTGAGATGCTTGAACATCTTCTGGAGAGTACATAGGTAGAAATGCAACATCGATCGCAATCTCATGATTCAAACCTGTGAGAGAAAGACCACATGTTATTAAAAGTTCGGAGGCTTAACATATTTTGCTACTTTGAGTTTCCTGGTTTGATCTTACCTAACATGTGCCAAATAGTTTGAGCCCTGTGAAAACCTGTTGACATACTGGGAACTAAACTCAACTGCATGATGAGTTTTATATACTTTACCTCTGTATTATGTTAAACCATTAAAGAGCAGAATTTATGGATTATAAAATCAACGAAATATATTCATTTGTGGATTTATTTAGCCATGCCTCGTTGTTATAAGTGATTATATACAAGGACAAGGTAGAAATCAACTATCTCTGATGTATTTTCATATCTTTAGAAAATAAATCTAGATGAAGATAAAAACACATTTGCAACCATGTTAATTATATAATAACTTTACATGGTATATTTAGAGTTGAATTTGATTTGAATTAAAAACCCACTATTCCAATATTCAATGTTTGTTTTCTCTGAAACAAAAGTGGTTGAGAAATTCAGGAAACCTGGTATTTAAAAAAAAAGATTTATTTCATATATGTGGTTATACTGTCGCTGTCTTCAGACACAGTAGAAGACAGCATCAGATGACCATTACAGATGGTTGTGAGCCACCATGTGGTTGCTGGGATTTGAACTCAGGACCCCTGGAAGAGCAGTCAGTGCTCTTAATCACTGAGCTATCTCTCCAGCCCAGGAAAACTGATTTTTAATCATGGTCTTCTTTGTATTCAGCCTGAGTGTGCGACTTGAAGGCATGTAAAGCTTCCTATAGCTCTAAAACTAAATATGCAATCAAATAAAAGAATGCCCTTTTTCCACGCCAGAAAACTCAGGGAAAATTACTGCCAAATGGTGGGAAATTTGTTATCTCTATGGATCTAGTGATACCTTCATTCTATCCTTCTTTTAAAATCCATAAAAAGTTCATCCTTTGCCTCTAAACCATCTTTGAAAACAGGTAAGATAACATTTATATAAAAATAGCACACTTCTAACATTGATTCAATCTGGTGAGCAGTGTGACAAATTTGTGTTCCTTCTGCCCTATTCTTGCTTTTAGCTGACTCATAGCCAAAGCTAATAAAAAGTGACAACTACATATGAGTCAGCCGAGACGTACAGTCAATCTGTTTCAATCAATCTGTAGAGCACTAAAGGAAGAAAAACATTCAGTCCTGTGTTTCTCTATGACTCTTTGTTTCTATGGTTACTTTATGTGACGTATGGGAAATCTTGGCTTGACTTTTGTTTCCTGGCTATGAAACTAAGTTTGATAAAGGACCTGAAGAGATCAAGCACCACAGTCTAGTGAAGACCATCTGAAAATTAAATCTCTCATTGTCAGTGGATATTTATATGTTTTACTGCATGCATATTTACATGTGAGAGAGCAGGAAAGAAGGGGCGGAGGAGATAATAGTAAAAAAGTGTTGCTGGACAAAAGTTAGCATTGACACTATAGGAACAAAGATCAGCAGGCAGTAGTCAGTTTAGTCATGGGGAAAAAAAAAAAGCTTTGTTAGTTCCTACACTCACATCCTCCCAATTTTCAAAGGAAAATTGTCAGTGTTGAAAAGCCCACAATCTGAGCTTTATTTTATATCAGAATCAGTGCTCCCTTCGTTTAGTTTGAGCCAAACAGAAATTCCCCCCTTGGACTAGCTATATGGGAGAGGTTGCTTACATACTTTTAAAAAGCAACTTCTAACTCTATTTAAATATGAAAATACATTAAATCAATAGTGCTCAAGAAAAATAGACAAGAAGTTCACCTACCTAGAATGGTTACTTCAAAATGTCCAAGGCTTAGGGCGCTCTGAAATTCATCAAGTTTGGGGGGCTTTCCTTCTGGTGGTATGTATTTTGCAGGCTGAGAATTAAACTGCTGGGTGAGAAACTTTTCATGCTCCAAAATAAATTTCCGTGGAATACTTTCAGGATCCACGTGACCATAATGTAGGTGGTCTCTCAAGCTAAACTTCTTATCTCGCCACAGCCGGCTCTCCCATCTATCATTTATGATTCTTCTGGACTTCCCTGTGGCATAAGCAGTTGAACTTTCTCGACCTGTTCAAAACACAATGAGATAGGCACAATTGGCCCATAGACTGGCTGTATCGAGGCATTCACTCCATTAAAGAGGACAGATTAATGAGGAAGAGTTAAGCAGCTTTAGGAAACAATCACTAACAAAATGAAAGTCGAGTATCTAAAAGATAATTCTTATTAAAGTTGGGAAAGAGGGGGCTGGAGTGACAGCTTGGTTGGTCGAGGACAGTTGCTCTTGTAGAGGATACGGTTGAGCACTGCCATGGTGGCTCACAACTGTCCATAGCTCCAGTTCCAGGGGATTAAATACCCTTTTCTGACCTACGCATGTGCCAGGCACGCATGTGCTGCAGTCATACACGCAGGCAAAATAACCATCTACATATAATAAAGAAATCTTTTAAAATGTACAAAGAATTTTTTTTTAAAAAATCAGAAAGAATTAATGGATCATGTACTTTCCCCATTTGTTGGAATTATGGAGATTTGTAATTAAGTTTTTTTTAGTATGTCTACATTTTCCAAATGCTCTTAAATAAACATGTTTCATTTTTTTTAAATTTAAAATTACCTATCATGACTGCCCTCTGAAATACCCAACAAGCATCTAAGAGAGTCAGATGCAGATATTTGCACCCAACCAGTGGACAGAAGCAGCTGACCCCTGTGGTTGAATTAGGGAAAAGCTGGAAGAAGCTAAGGAGGAGAGCGACCCTGTAGGAGGACCAGCAGTCTCAATTAATCTGGACCCCTACGCGATCTCTCAGACACTGAGCCACCAACCAGGCAGCATACACCAGCTGATATGAGGCCCTGACACATATACAGAGGACTGCGGGTCTGGGTTCAGTCAGAGATGATGCACCTAACCCTGAAGAGACTGAAGGCCCCAGGGAGTTTAGAGGTTAGGTGGGATGGGGGTGGGACATCCTTGTGGAGACAGGGGCATGGGGAGGAGGTATGGGATGTGACACAGTCGGCAGGTAGATCGGGAGGGGAATAAAATCTGCAGTATTAAATAAATTAATACATACATACATACATAATCAAAAAATAAAGTGACTTTTATTTATTTTTGCATATTATCTTTATTTACATTTAAAATGGTGTCCCCTTTCCTAATTTCCCCTCTGAAAATCCGCTATCCCCTCGCCCTTCCCCTTGCTCCCCAACCCACCCACTCCTGCTTCCTGATCCTGGGATTTCCCTACACAGTGGCATAGAGCATTCACAGGACCAAGGGCCTCTCGTCCCATTGATGACTGACAAGGCCATCCTCTGCTACATATACAGCTGGAGCCATGAGTCCCACCATGTGTTTTCTTTGGTTGGTGGTTTAGTCCCTGGGAGCTTTGGGGGTGGGGGTCTGGTTGGTTCATATTGTTGTTCCTCCTATGGGGCTGCAAACCCTTTCATGTTTCTTTTACTTTATGTACAACCCAGTAAAATCAAATTCCTGACAACAGTAATATTCACGCATTTATTTATTGTTTGTGTCAGTTAGTCATGGCTCAGAATCTTGAGGGCATCTCAAGCAGGGCATTGTCCAGATTGAACAGCTCTGGAGCCATGTCTGTGAGAAATTACCATGACTAATAATTGATAGGTAATAGCTCAGGCCACTGTAGGCAGTGCAATTCCTGGGCTATAGGGTAGCTTGGCAAGCCAGAGGAAGCAAGCCAATAAGCATCATTCCTCTCTGGTTTCTTGCTTCAGTTCCTGTTTTCAGTTCCTGCCTTTGGCTTCCCTCCATGATGGATGGACTCTCAAATGTAAGCCAAACAAATCCTTTCTTCCCTCAAGTTGCTTTTAGTTGGTGTTTTATCACAGCAACAGAGAAGCACACTAAAATAGCTTGTATTTCAAAGCTTTATATAGTCCAAGATGGACTATTAACTCATTATGTAACTGAGGCTGGCCTTGAACCTCTGATCATTCTGCCTTGGGCTCCTGAGGGCTGGAGTTACAGGTAACTATAGAAATCACTCATTGATGGTAGAATTCAAGCCTAAAATAAAACTGTTATTTTTTGCTAAAAGTGATCTGAACAAATACAGTCTTTTTCTCTAATAACATTTCTCCTACAAAAAATATTACATTTAGTATGTCTGATACTCCTTTCACATACAAATAGCATATGGTAAAGAAAGAGGCAAATAAGTTGAGATGAAATATCTCAGGACTTGGGCTGGTAAAGTGGCTCTGTGGGTAAGGGAGCTTGCTGTGGTGTGAAGGGACAATCAACTCTCACAAATTGTCCTCTGAACTTTACATATATGCAAACACAATGAAATGCTTAAAAGAGGTCTCTATTCTTATTTTTATTTTAAGTTCTCTATGTGTATAACATATGCATGTGTGCATGCAGACACATGTGCATACAGGGTCAGAGGGTAATGTTGACTGATCTCCTATATTGCTTCCCACCTTAGTTTTTGAGACAGGTTCTTTAACTGAACATGAAACTTACTGATCATCTAGAGTGGCTGGCCAGCCACCCCCAGGTATGTGCCTGTTTCTGTGTCTGTGGCAGTTGAATTACAGGTATGTGTTTCTCTGTTTCTCTTTTTAAGTGGGTGTTAGGGATCTGAGCTCAGCCTGTCAGACTCACAGTACAAGTACTTTGATGAGGGAGTCATTTCCCTAGGACCTTATTTGCTATTAAGGAGCTAATTTATTATCTATGTACAATTCAACTGGTATGTTTAGAAACTAAATATAATATTATAAGTTATCCCTTCCACATCACAACATTCATTCAACAATTGTACCTAATATACATCAGACATGGTGCTAAAGAATTTGGTACAAAGAATATTTTGATTGAATAATACACCATTAGAAGTAAAGACACATACGTGCTAAAATAAGAACAACAACAACAAAAACAGAATTTTTTCTTTCTTTTTTTTTTTTTTTTCTGGGACAGGGTTTCTCTGTATAGCCCTGGCTGTCCTGGAACTCATTCTGTAGACCAGGCTGGCCTCGAACTCAGAAATCTGCCTGCCTCTGCCTCCCAAGTGCTGGGATTAAAGACGTGCGCCACCACGGCCGGCCAAAAAAAAAAAAAAAAAAAACAGATTTAAACATAAGACTCTCATGTTGTCATTTCTACAGTCGAAGGCAAGCTACTTAATGAGCAACTGTAATTTTAAGTTGCTTCTCTGAAGTGGCTTACATCCTGCTGTTGTTTCCTGTCCTAGCATAAGAAAGCACTGAAAGGCAGCGGCATGAGACATGTGACTTCGAGTTCCAGGTGTGCTATGATAACATTGTCTAAAAGAAAAAGGTGAGCAGCAACAAGCAACAATTAACTACTCAGGTGACCCAAACGTTATCGGACATTCCTACAGCATGAACAAGTCATATAGTATTTTGATCTTTTAAAAGTATCTCTTACATTATAAAAAGTTATAGTAATGAACTTGGTAGGAATAAGTCTCACACATACATAGACAAACACAAATTAACACACACACACACACATATACATGTGTGTACCCACAAAAAAAATGTATTACTAAAGACTAACAGGGTATACCGGGGTTTACATGTTTTATAAAATTTCCCCTCCAAACCTTGTTCTATATTTTTATCTTAGTAAACTCGGATTATAATTTCCTACTTGAATTATATGTTCCCAACAAATGAATATGAAATAAGTACAGGCAACAGTGGCAGTTACAGGTTGGGAATAACTACTTGTCAAAAGAAATTGGGAAAAAAAAATCTATTCATAGTTCAGGCTTTCCTAAAAATGAGATGAAGAATAAACTAGAACTATTTTATATACTTAGCTTGAACACTACTAGAATTATTATACAAAAGATATATTTGTTTATCTTATGAAAAAAAGAAAGACATGCCACTACACAAATTAATGTTATCAATGTGGACTGGAGAGATGGCTCAGTAGCTAAGAGCATGGGCTGCTCTTGAAGGGGACCCAGGTTTTGCTCCCGGAACCCACACAGTATCTTACAATTGTCTGTAATCTCAGCTCTAGGGGATCTGACACATACATGAAGACAAAACAACCATCCATATAAAATAAAAATATTTAAAAACAGTTATCCACAGTGATGGAATAGGAGATAGGGGGCATTATGAAAACCAAAATTCTTTAAATATATATTCTTTGGTATAGTTAACTTTGGAACTATGCTGACAATTAGCCAAATTATAAAGTGAGCATTATTTAAATATATTTAAAGAAATCAATCCCTAAGCAATAAAATACAAGAAATGAACTTTAATATCTACCTAGTTTACAACAGAACCATGCAGAAAGAAATGTTACAAGTTATCAAGCTATAACAGTAGGTATACATTTAAAACAAACAGAACCACATTTTCTGTATCCGTTCTTCTGTCATGGGACATCTGTGTTGTTTCAAAATGTAGTTCATTTACACAATGGAATATGACTCGGCTATTAAGAACAAGGACATCCTGAGTTTTGCAGGCAAATGAATGGAACTAGAGAATATCATCCTGAGTGAGGTAACCCAGACCCAAAAGGACATGCATGCTATGTACTCACTAATAAGTGGATATTAGCCAAAAAAGTACAGAATACCCAAGATAAAATCAACAGATTTCAAAAAGGTTAACAAGCTGAAGGGCACAAGTGAGAATGCACCAGAGACCTGGGAGGTGAGAGACTCTCCGGACTAAAAGGTAGGAAGGGACCTTAGATGAAATTCATTGGGGAGAGGGAACTTTTTTTTTTTTTTTTTTCGAGACAGGGTTTCTCTGTGTAGCCCTGGCTGTCCTGGAATTCACTCTGTAGACCAGGCTGGCCTCGAACTCAGAAATCCGCCTGCTTCTGCCTTCCAAGTGCTGGGATTAAAGGTGTGCGCCACCACCACCCAGCTTGGGAAGAGGAAACTTGTAGAGCCCACCTCCAGCAGAAAGACAGGGCATCAAGTGAGAGATGAAGTTGCCTTCCCACAGTCAAAACTCTCACCCATAATTGTTCCTGTCTGAAAGAATTGCAGGGATGGAAATGGAGAGGAGCCTGAGGAAAAGAAGGTCCAGCGCCATGACCGAAGTGGGATTCAGCTCAGGGGGAGGCTCCAAGGCCTGACACTATTACTGAGGCTATGGAGCGCTCACAAAAAGGGACCTAGCATAACTGCCCTCTGGAAGACCCAACAAGCAGTTGAAAGAGTCAGATGCAGATTATTTGCACCCAACCAATGGACAGAAGCAGCTGACCCCTGTTGTTGAATTAAGGAAAAGCTGGAAGAACCTGAGGAGAAGGGCAACCCTGTAGGAGGACCAACAGTCTCAATTAACTTGGACTCCTGAGATCTGGACCACCAACCAGACAGCATACACCAGCTGATAGGAGGCCCCCAATACACGAGGACTTGCCGGGTCTGGGTTCAGACAGAGAAGGTGTACCTAACCCTCAAGAGATTGGAGGCCCCAGGGAGTTTAGAGATCAGGTGGGGTTGGGGGTTGGGGGTGGGGACATCCATGTGGAGACAGGAGGATGGGGAGGAGGTATGGGATGTGGAACACTCGGCAGGTAGACCGGGAGGGGAATAAAATCTGCGGTTTTAAATAAATAAATAAATAAATAAATAAATAAATAAATAAATAAATAAATAAAAGATGAAAAAAACCCTAA
This sequence comes from Mus caroli, assembly GCF_978045245.1. Lineage (NCBI taxonomy): Eukaryota > Metazoa > Chordata > Mammalia > Rodentia > Muridae > Mus > Mus caroli. The sequence continues at coordinate 30,595,099 of NW_028227260.1, forward strand.
AACTAAAAGAACTGCCAAGAAACCTTTAAAACATTTAAAAAACCTTTTCAATTTGTGATAGGTATTATGGTTTTCCTATGTCCCCAAAGGCTCAGATATTGAAGGCTTTTTTTTTTTTTTTTTTTTTTTGCATCTAATGGTTCAATTCATTGAGAGGTTATTTAATAATGAGGCCTTATGTCTCACCAGTGGATCTATCCCTTGGTGGCTTTTCAGATATACAACATATCCTTGATTGCCAGGGCAGTTTCACAGATGTTCTTAAAGAAAAGTTGCAGTCCTTGATTTGAGTGATTTTATAGGGGTTTCTGGGTCAAGGGAGCAGGGAACCACTTTCATAGGTCACCTCAGGCTTGATTACAGAAAGAGGAAGCATAGAGCTTGGATTCTTACAGAGGAATACATTTCTTTTATTTTAATCTTGAATGTGAAAACATATTTGTTTATTTGAATTAGAAGTATAAGGGTGAAGTAATATTTTGACTTAACATTACCTAAATACCTAATAAATAGTAAGGTAAGCAAGCACTTTTTCTAGTTCTACCTACCACGGGGGCTTAGAAAGAACTAGACAGCTCTATTTGCAAGCCTACAGTGCCCTGACTATAACTGGTAACTAATATAGCTGTGGAGAAGATGGCTGCTTTCATGTCTGAGGAAAGAATGTTCAAGAGGAGTTTGTAAATATGCTGCCAAGCTATTAGAAAAATTCCAAAAAGTCCTACGACAGTCATACATCACTAGGGTCATATGAACAGTATAAGCATACATGAAGAATTTCTGACCCATTAACCCTGGCGGTGTCACTAGTCATGACAGTGAATATGAAAAAATACCAAAGGAAGCAAAACCAAGCCAAGACAACAACAAATCTACCCCACAACTGGTTACTTCTGCAGGGTTCTCGGGATGCAAATCATTACTTTGAACACTGAGAAAGAAAAATGAACTACACATCTACATAACCTTCTAAGCCAGGAACTGTCTCCTTATGGAGCTGTTTATCTTCTCAGGCAATGGATAAAGAAGGGAATATAAAATCATATGACCTTTTGGACCTCAACAAGAAAACTTTATAAGCGTCTAGAAAAAAGGCACAGCAAGCGTGTTAGAGCTCCTGTCCCTCAGCAGGGAACAAGGAACAAGGAACAAACAAAACAAAGCAAAACACCAGACTGAGTCTCCCTCTCACTGTCAGCCCTAATCACAAATACATATAAGTAACACAAATGAACTCAGCAGGGTGTGTGTGTGTGTGTGTGTGTGTGTGTGTACACTATTAAATAAATAATATGAGGCTGTGTGTAGGGCACTTGAGAAGCTGGAGCAGGGAGAATAGGGTGGAAATGCTGACTCCAAAAATGTAATTAAATAAAGAAAACCTTTAATTATTAAAAAAAAAATTAAACAGAAATTGTCAGAACTGACTGGGCAAGAAAGCTGTGACAAGAGTTCAGAGTGATCGTGTGAACACAGTCCGGATACAGACAACTTTAAAACAGCAGGAAAGCTTTATGGACTTTTAATTACCTTTGCTCTGGCCCTCCCTAGGTACAGCAGGATTGGAAGGTACCTAAGGAAGCCAGGGTTTACTGTGTGGGATCCTGGTCCTGGACACCTTATACAACTATGAAGTAGCTTTCTGTGTTCTTTAGATTGTGGGCGGCGGATGGGGTGTGTGAGCTCATGCGTGTGTGCAGGGCAAAGGTCAACAACAGCTATCTTTCTCTTTGCGTTCTACCTTAGTGGAATTTTTTTTATTAACATTTTGTCTATGCAAATATTTTGATAATATTCTTCACCTCCCCCAGTTCCTCCCAGATTATCTTCGCCTTCCAATTTCATGGTTCTCACTCAGAAACAAACAAACAAAAACACAAAAAGGAAAAATACAAAACAAAATAAAACAAACAAAAAACCCTGAAAATCAATGTTTTGATTTCCATCTTAAGTTTTTAGACAGGATGTCTCACCAAACCTACTTTATTTTTAGGTTGGTTGGTGGGTCAGCAACTCAGGGTATCTCTTCGTCTCATTTTGCCCCGTTCCACCCGGGGGCTTACTGCTTCACGCTGCCACGCCTAGCTTTTTACACAGCTGGAGATCCAGACTCAGGTCTCCATTCTGATACAAGCAGTTTACTCACTGAGCCATTTCCCAGACCAATTTAGATATCTTCTGACGTGGCAGGGCATACCTGAAGTACAAAATAAGGTCCTAATCTCTGGTTCATGTAACTTAACTGAAGGCTGAAAAGGCAGTTGGTATGCCTTAAAAGCACAGTGCAGTGGATAAACCACCTGTAGAAATCTAAATCAGGAGACTGGAACTGAGATAAAGAGTCAGTTGTCTAAGGTCACAAAGGAAAAAGCAGTTTGAAATTTTGGGATTGAAACTGGTGAATTCAAATCACACATACATCATCTTAGGAAACTGGGAGCAGGCTCCCTCTGAGTGGCAAACTCAGAAAAGACCCGAGACCTTCAACTTTCACTTCAGGCTGCTCCTAAGGCTCTGGGGAGGTCCAGGTAAGCACTGAAGGACAGGCACAGCACAGAGTCAATCAGCCACGCTTGGGAGAAGTGGTATTTCATTGTAATTTCTGTTGTTCGGGGAAATGTCTGTCAGGACAATAGAGGGACACAATTAAGGAACGGAGAATTGTGTAGCTACATACAATGAGTTTCTCCCAAGAATTTGAGGAAGTTACTAGGTAGAAAAAAGGGACATTTATAGTTTAGGGGGGAAAAGGAGCAAGCCCTTTGAGGAAGAAAAAGCTGATTTCTATAGTCACTGCATCATAATATTCTAAATGTTCAGTTTTCTATTAATAAGAAGCTAAAACTTTACAAAGGAGAAAGTGGATTTAGTTGTTATTATATTTTGCTGTTTGAATAATTTTCACTTTTTCCATTTTTTCATGACCCACAGTATTCAATAGCACCATATTTCATATTGTTACTGTTTTCAGAAGCAGCGAGATATAAAAATATTAGCAATAGGAAAACATCAAAATTAAACCAGAGAAACAGTACTTGAACCAAAGTCAAAATATCAAAGAGGAAGAACTACAATAATAAAAATCAAACAAATGAACCCGCAGGGGTGGGAGGGGGCGGCAATTACAGAAAAAGAGACTTCAGTGGAGAGCTTTAATGGTATTTTTTCCGAAGGGAGCAAGAGAGTCAGCAAAATGGGAGGTCCATTAAGGGCACAAAGGGAACTGAGCTAAGAAAACCTAGGCCTAGGGAACAGGTGTGTCCACTCTAGGCTGACCAGAGCTGATGTTATCAGTTATAAAGGAAGGGAAGGCAAGGGTACTTGGGGAAAGAATGGCCCTAGGTTTCACAATGAGACCCATTAGAACAAAATGGGTGAAAGGTATGACAAAAGAAAGAAACACAAAAGCAAGCAAGAACCAGCTTGGACAGCACAAAAACGTGCTTTACAGCAGAATTTTCATTAAAAAAAAAAAAACCCTACAGGGCCAACATGATGAAAAATTTAAAAATATATATATTTAATTAAAAAGAGAAACTAAGCAACAAATGTTTATAAAAATGGGGGGTTGGAACCCTTCTTTGGTGGGACTATAATATACCCAGTGTGGAACTCACTGAGGATATTCACAAAAATAGAACTGTCTTATGATTCAGCTATAACAATTCTAGGCACAGAATCGAGATGACAAGAAGACCATTCACCAGCCGAGGAAAGAGAGCCCAGAAGAAACCCAACCGACCTCCATAGCTTTTAGTTCCAGACTGTGTGGGAAAAAAAAAAAATGTCTGCTGTTCTAAGCTCTGACTATGGTATTTCATTAGTTTGACCCTTGCAAATGAACATAGTTGCTAACCTCTCATGGAATTCTCAGTCTCTTCCAGTTGAAACAAAGTGTGGGGACCTGAGAAGGTGGTAGCTTTCCTGGCTCATGGCTTCCCTACTTTCAGTTTCTATTAACATCTACATCAGTTACATTTTCAAAGTTATGTCTCATTTCTTTTCTTGTTCTTCATTTTTATAACCACAACTATATATTCCTGGACTCATCATCATATCCACATTCGGAAATCATTGGGAAAAGGAAACCACGTGACTCTTTCTAATTATTATCTTCAGAGTTCTTTGTTTTGGTGTCTAGATTACAAGATTCTTCCTATAGTATGTCCTTCACTGATTTAGTCCTTTGACCACTTAGACTACCTTCTGCCTCTTGCTTTTGATGTAGCACACCAAAACTAGAACAGACCCCCAGACACTGACTGACTCCATGATAGAAGTGCCACCCAGGCATAAAACTCAACACATAGACAGCACAATCAGCCACAACTAAAACAAAGATACAATCCATCAAAGTCCATAGTTCTGGGAAAGTCTCTAACTGTGCTAACCTTGCCTCTTGGCTTCTGTAGTTCTGCTTCTGGCTAACTGTTCTTGTTAACTGAAGTGTGTCGACCCAGGGCATCTTTTTTTTTTTTTTTTTTTTTTTGTGCTTAAAAGCTCACCCGGAGAAAGGCTTGGTGTTACATTGAGATCCTGAATACCCAGAGTAGTCATCCACTGGCTAATAAAGACTTTGTATTGGCTAGAATCCATGTCTAAGTACTCTTTAGGATGAGTACCCTACAACTAAAAAAACACCTTGTTCTAGTTTGACGTTATATAAAATTTATTCTTTTTGAGCTTGTGCAAAAACTAATCTTTGCCTATATACCTGATAATTTGTCAAAACTCTACTTATTGTTTATGAATTAATTAGATATTTCATGGAAACAAGTCTCTCAAGCCCATTTTTACCTTCCTTAAAGCAATAGAAAAACTGGGTAAAGACTAACACAGTATTAATATACTCATCAGTCAGACTTATCTATTTCTAAACTTACGTTTGTCGTTGCTGCAAAAATGTTTTTCATAGTTTAAACTTAATTTTGTTGTGGAAAAATTCAAACAGTAAGACAAGACTGGCCTTCAGGCCTGTCTGTGAGACATCATCTTGTTCACTACTTGATTTAGGAAGGCTCGGGTATCATCCCTGGGTAGGTTTGAGCCATTGCAGGAAAGGTACTGAATAGCAGCAAGGAAGTAAGATAGTTAGCAGCATTTCTTCCTCATCTTTGCTTTAAGCCTGCCTCCAGGTCCCAATTTTGAGCTATTTCCCTGGCTTCCTTCCATGATGGATTATAACTTGTAAGATAAAATAAATCGATTTCTCTGTTCCTCCCTAAATTTCTTTTGGTTTTGACACTTATCAGAGCAACAGACAGCAAACTGGAACCATTACTGACCTATGCTAACAGCCTTTGGAAGTACTTTTTAAAGATTGATTTTGTTGTTGGTGTTTGGTTTTTGTCAACTTGACACAAACTAGGGCCATCTGGGAAGAAGGCATCTTAGTAGAGAACATAGGATTGGATCGTAGGAAAGTTTGTAGGGCATTTTCTTGAATGATGGTGTGGGAGGACCTATATCAGCTTGGGTAGTGCCACCGTTAAACTGATGTTCTGGGTACTTTAAGAAGCCAGCCTGACCAAGCCATTAAGCAGCATTTTTCTATGGCTTCTGCATCAGTTGTTGCCCCAATTGCCCTGGATGATAGATTACAAATTATAAAAGGAAATAAACACTTTCCTACCCAACTTGCTTTTGGTCATGGGGTAAAACATTTTCCATAGAAATATGAAGAGAAGAGTTCAAATTCTATGAACCAAGTAAAGCAGGTAATTTGCTGATTCTACAGGGATATAGAAGGCAGAAACAGGAGAATCTTGGATATTCAGAACCCACATAGCCTGGTGTACATATTGGCTTTATCAAGGTAGAAGTTGAGAACTGGCATTCAAGGTTATGCTCTGAGTTCCACATGCCATAGCACATAGGCACTTGCACATACTCATCACACATACACACACACACACACACACACACATGCAAACCCAGCATTTCATATCACGTAGCTATCAATAAAAACTGTACCAAAATCTTTGGCACCATTTACTGATAAGTCACATTTAAGAAGCTAGTAGAAACAAAATGCTAGCTTCACCTTTGTCTGGGTGAAGAACTGAAATAAAATACACACCAAAAGCCAAGATAGAGGTAAAGGGCTAAAATGTTGAATCTAGATAGATGATCCCTTGGCAGTGACTTAAGGTGTATGTGTGGAGGAAGGGGGCTCTAGGAGGAGAAGGGGGCTGTGACCAGGATGTAAAGTGAATAAATAAATTAATTAGTGGAAAAAGACTCCATTTAAACCAAATAATTCTAATGGCATCTTACCAGGACTAAATTCCACTATGAAATCACTTCAGAAGCCAGCCCTAAATTTAATCCAGTTAACTGGCTAGGAAATTACACTTGCTTAGAACACTGTATTCAACCTCTTCTCCCTTGAAAGTACCCTCTGTGCTCAATTATGAACAAATGAACAAAAAAACCCAGAGAACACTTACTTGAATTTACTTATTCGGCCTGCCAATTAAAATTAAACCTACTTAAACATTATTCTGCTAAAACTAAAACCCATATTTGCTGCTACCAAAGGAACATTTCTCTAATTACTTTCACTCTTAAAGAACATCATCATTAGTCATTTATTAATACAAGTGGTGCCTACCTAATAGTCTTATGGACAGTAGAAAAAAAAACATTGAAGAGAAAACTTTAAGACAAAAAATGTTGATAGAAGTCACTCTTAAGACAGAAGAAACTGCTTTCATTTTGTAGTCACAATGGCTACATTTTAGGAGCACCTGAATAATGCTATACAAATTTATGTGGCAAATATGTCTCCTTGAACACTTTTCTTCCTTTTGGGAGTTGCTGTGCTTTGAAACGTCCCTTTTGGGTTTAAAATGTACTAAATATTTAGAAATAAACATTTCATTTCGTTGAAAGAGCAGTTCTCAGCAGCAGATAGGATCATGAGCACAGAGCACATGGCCCCAGTCATAAGACTGATGAGATTGTGATAAGTTCCCTTGCACAAACATCTGTCCTTCTTCCTGGAGGCATCAACCTTAACCTTCTTTTCTGCTTGTCAGTGTTTTCTGCTTTGTATCGGGGTTAAACTATTCCTTCTAGCCAATAGCATCTCTATGTTGATGGTGAATCCCTCTTTAAAGCACATTTTACGTTTTCAATACTTGGTAGCTATTCAGATAAATTAATCAAAAAATGAGTTAAACATACAATTATACACATTTATGGGGTGCAATAAAATGCTTACATATGTATATACAATGTATAATGGTGAAAGCAGGGTAACTAGAACATCTATTACCTCATAAACTTAGCATTTGTGTTTGGATCCATTTCTAATCTCTTCTAGGTATGTACAATTAAATGTCAACTCTACTAGCCCTAATGTGTTATAGAACAGTAGAAATAAGTCCTCTTAATTGTACCCTGATACCTTGTAAGCATCCTGTCTCCATGCTTATATTTCTATTCCCAGGCTCTGGTAGCAATTATTATAGTTGCATTCACTTTTCAATATTTTTAATGATGACATAAACCAATATGAAAAGCTTTATCTGTTGCTTATGGGAGCTATAACACAATGCTGGAAATGAAATCAAATACTAATGTGTATGCAACAGAGTTCTACCAACTTTTGTAAGAGATAATAACTAAAACATCAAGACACAATGGAATGAACATACTTGGTATGTTGTGTTTGCTTCCTTTCATTTGTGCAGAAGAATATGGCTGAGGAACAGGAACCCTGCAAATGAGAAGAAAATAAGATAACCACAAATGATAAAAAACAAGACTTAGATAGGAAAAAAACCTCATTGAGTCTATTCAGAACTTATTTTAATCCAATAATGTAATTCATACATTTCTTAAAGTAATACATTAAATATAACCCTAATTACCAATAAATGCATACATAATGTATTTGAAAACTCTCCGATGGAGTTGTTAAATTTTATTATAAAAAAGAACATTTAACTTCATTATAGACAAACTAAAGATGCAAACATTGTCAATATCGTATGGGAATTTCAAAATAAGTGCAATGACCTTGTTTGTTCTCCTGTTTTTATTCAACAGTTCTGTAAAACAGCCACTTTTCCTGTCCTACAACTTTACTTCATAGTTAGTTCCATACTACTTCAGATCTGCATTTATTTTTTTTAAGCAAGAAACAATTCTATGCCTCTTTTCTTCTGTTTGATTAACTTTCTTTTGTCCTTCAAACTTTAACTCAGTTATTTCCTATAGAATCCTAGCCTGATTTTTATTCAGGGCTAACTTCTCCTTTTAAATGCCAAGATAGTACCAGAATAAACAGTGTTGTCTGATGCTGTCCTCTGTGTGTGGCATGGCCATTGCCTTCTTGAACTATCAACAGCTGGGATTACTAAAGATAGCACAAGAAGATTGGCCTCATTGATGTTCCTTCATGAAGGGAGGGGGCAGAAGATTTCCTACCCTTCCTGGAATTGAATTCTATAAGCATTTAACAGTGGCTAGGAAGTTAACAGTGGTTAGGAAGGGGGAGGGCGGTTCTTCAGTGGTAGAGCTGCTCCTAAATTCCCTATGTTCTAGTAAATGACTCCTTACCCATTACCCTATTAATCATCCCAATTAAACCCACTGGCGTAACAAGCTAGGTGTGGGAAGAATCACTGGAAATAGTTGTCCATCTTACCAGAGAAAGTTCACCTAACACACAACCCTAATCCACGTCACAACAGAATTACAAAGGAATATTGGAGAAGTAGAATGGTGTCTGTTGTAGGCTATGAAGCATGCAACTGAAGCTAAGCTGTCTGGGGGTAGAACATCTATGCAGGAAATCCAGGTATGGTTGTCTTTCCTGGTGTAGTACAAAATGATGTGCCTTCTTGCTTTAGTGGCCCTGGCATTGTCCCTGGCATAGCTAAACAAGGCTGTGTTGAAAGTACAGTGTCCCTGGAGAATTCCACTTTGGCTGTCTTCCTTTTTGTGGTATGGAATGGCAAGATGGCCTGATGGATGGCATCTATCATGTGAATGGAGAGATTTCCCTCAAATGGTTGATGAAGAATATATTATAATACACAGAAGTAACATATATGGGACAGAATCTTAAGCAAGCTGTGGTGTCACTTGTGTGGTCTTTGCTCTGGGCAATAAGACAAGTAATTGAGTTTCAGTTTTCTGCCTAGAATGATTCTGCTTATGTGATGGAAGAAATACAAGAAGAAAAAAAAAAAAAACCATGTTCTGCACTAGCTACTAAATTAGCAGGAAAAAATAAAGGCTGGAGGAGGAAAGGGAAGAGAGAATAGGATAGAGGAACTAGCTTGTAATTTCTTATTGTAGAATAAGGAAAATGATATAACTTATATCTGTCCTAAATAGACTATCTTGGGATACCCAAACTTGGATTCTGTAGGAAGAACTGGGAAATGAAGAAGAACAAAGTGAGATAGGAGTGATACAAGATACCTCTCAGGTCTTTAATACAGAGTATGGTGGTTTGAATATGCTTGGGCCAAGAAGTGGTACTATTAGGATGTATAGCCTAGTTGGAGTAGGTGTGGCCTTGTTAGAAGAAGTGTGTCATTGTGGGGGTGGTGTTTGAGAACCTCCTTCTAGCTGCCTGGAAGACAGTCTGCTCCTGGCTTCCTTTCGATGAAGATGTAGAACTCTCAGCTCCTTCTGTACCGTGCCTGCCTGGATGCTTCCATGCTCCTGCCTTGATGATAATGAACTGAACCTCTGAACCTGTAAGCCAGCCCCAACTAACAGTTGTCCTTATAAGAGTTGCTTTGGTCATGGTGTCTGTTCACAGTAATGGAAACCCTAGCTAAGACACAGAGGAAGGAAAACATGCAGAATACAGGGAGAGCCTTAATAATGTCCTGAAATAATAACATGAACTACTATAATCTGGAATAGTTTGACTTAGTATTGTGCTCCTTTCTATAAGACAAAGGCTACATAATGAGGGAAATCATTCCCTAATTGATTGACTTATAAGAGCCCTTAGAGACACTTGGTTATCACTGGCTAAGGTCCTCATGAGCATCAGGAACTTGAAGACAATAGAATGACAAGCACTAGTGAAGGAAGTAAGTATGCACAGGCAGTCTTTGATGCTCAGTTCACTGAGCCAGATAGGACTGTGTTCACACAACAGCCAAGGAAGGGGATGGCTGATGCAGCAGGGACCTAGGGACTGGTATGGAGCTTTAGTGGCTTTGCTGAACTCCATGGTGGCACACAATCTTTGAAGCAGGAGAGATTAAAAGACTCAGATTGGCATGTACATGAGGTTTGTAAAGTGTTAAAGCAATTTAAAGGACTTAAGCAAAGACACTTAAGAAAGTGTTTGTCTAGGTCACCCAAAAAGCAAATATGGCAAGAAGTGTGTGAAGCCAGAGTTTCTAAAGAAAAAATAAGTCAGAAAGCCAAATTCGATTCTTGTGAGCATGAAGGTATAGTGAAAGAGCAGTGAGGGTTAGTAAGACCAAGCTTGCTTCAGGAGTGCACTTTGCCCCCAGAATTGGCAGTGCACATCTCTCTTCTATAAGAAGGATGCTGGGAGTAGGAATTTCTTTGTTTAGCTCAAGGCTGTCTCAGTAGCAGATGTGGTCAACGGAAAAGTCATCAGCCAGGTGGAGCTTGGCCCTAGAGATCGCCAGATGCAAGGAGCCTGTGAGGAAACAGCAGGTGAGAGCATAGCCTTGACTCTGGGACAAAGAGAATGTGCTCACGCGTTGCAAGGCAGTTTTATAGATGGTGTAATGCTAACCAGTGAGACTTTTGTAGATTTAGAAAAGCATCTGAGAGACATGAAAGCTCCCCTGAAGGAGGAAGGATAGAAGATCACTTCACACAGGGCACAGACACTATGGAAATCTTTAAAACTCGTGAGATCTTTTGTGGTTTGGACAGGTACAGAGGATGGCCTAGTTGGCCATCAATGGGAGGAGAGGCCTCTTGGTCTTTCGAAGATCATATGCCCCAGTACAGGGGAATGCCAGGGTCAGGAAGCAGGAGTGGGTGGGTTAGGGAGCAGGGTGGGGGGAGGGTATAGGGGACTTTCAGGATAGCATTTGAAATGTAAATGAAGAAGATATCTAATAAAACAATATTATGTAAATAAATAAATTTTTAAAAAAGAAAAAAAAAAGGAAAGGTACAGATGACACACAAAAGAGTGAATGAGAAAAATCCTGAAATACCCAGTGTCTATACAAGTTAAAATCACAGTTTGAGAGTGTGAACATAGGTACTCTGAATGGGCAGGAAAAGATGGTCCCAGAAGCCATGTGATTATTAGATGAAATTTCTATTATTGGGGTTGGGCTACTTCCCTGGGAGCTGTTATCCAGGGAGGATTCTGAGGTCCCTAAAACAATACAGGCTACTGACATTGATGTTGACTGTCCATCTGTTAGACTGTGAAGATACCACAGGTTTTGGTTGTAGAGTATGAAGAAATTAAACTTGAACAGGGCTGGAAACTTCCCACCCGTTGGCCAGTTTTCATAGTGTTACATGCTGTTGGGGAGGGACAGCCATAAACATTCCTACATGGTTATGGACTCTGCGTGTTATATCACCAACATGCCAGGCAAGATGCCCACTAGTGCAATAGTGACATGACTGTTTTATGATTCGATTTGGCTCACTCCAAACAAGAGAATTTGAAATTAGTATTATAAAGGTAGTCAAAGTCCCATGGCTAAGGAGATCATAGGAAAGCTACAGTTATTGTTTTATTTTTTTTTCTCAGTATACTGTTACCCTCTCAACATTTATTATACTGCTATGACCTGTGGCCAGGAAAGCTTCTTTTTGAAGCAGCTAGCACTTATTATAGAGATTCATATTGCTTACAGTGCTGAGAAGTGGCTGCTGAAAGTTCAGCTTTATATTGTCCCCTTCAAGGTTTTGACAACAGTGGAGGGGTTAAAGGAATGTAAGATAGATAAGATGGCCCTAGAACCCTCTTTGTTCATCAGCAACTTTTCCTGGGTAAGCTACATATTCCTTTTCTTTGCCCTTTCTCCAACCCAATGTCATCTGTAAACTTACAAGTCCATTTCCAGATCTGTAGCCCTGAAACTTCTTCATTCGTAAACCACCTTTGCCAGTTAAGTCCCATCACTTCTCCACACCCACCACTATCAACAAACACATAAGCCCAGATCCAGACCATAGCTCATTAACCCTCTTTGTTCCTGATATACCTTTGCTGGGTAATCAATCTAATCTCCTGTTACTTCCCCTCCCACTGTTCCCACCAGTAGCCATCTCTACACCCACAGGCCTAGCTCCAGATAAGGGGACTTTGAACCTGCTATCTTTTGAGAGCTACCTTTGACTGTTGAAATGCTCCGGTAGCAAACAGAGGCTATCACAGAAAACCACAACTGGACACAATGCAGAAATCGACAGACCTCGGGGAGCCCCGTACCAATGGATACATGATTATCACAGCTCCTGCACTTTTGGTTTAAGGAATATTTTGGAAGAGGGTTTGGAAAAACGAAAACCAGAATATCAGAAAGTCTGCTGCGAACTAGTCTTTCCTAAAACATGTCTGTATGCACAATATCAGAACAATGGCTATATCAATGGACATGTTCATGTGGAAGGGAAAAATTTCATATGCTCCATACCAAAAAAAAAACTATAGGCAACAAATGACTACTGAGAGAGGAAGAATTTTAGTTTCTATCAGGGAAGAGTTCTCATAATTGGTGTCCAGTGTACAAAGTGGTCAGCCCTGAAAGTGTAAACCCACAAACAGAAGAGACTCAGCAAGTTTTGTTTATATATCTGTGCATATATATGCATACATACATATAACAATAATGATCAAAGAAAAGGGGCTATTTGAGAGCACTGGAGTATGGGAAGGATTGGAAGGAGAGCGACTAGAGGAAGAGACTAGAGGAAGGTAAGTGTATGGGGGGAATGATGTAATTCTATTTGAATTAAAAATATATTAAAACGGAATGTGAAATACTGAGGAATGGGTGGAGTACTGGGGAATGCTGTCCTTCAGGTATAACTGATCATTGTTCTTTTGAACTCTCAATAAACATAATTACTTCTTTTGGGTCTTTTAATGTTCGGTCCTGGACAGGGTGGAGTTGAAAGAGTGGTGGTTATAAGTCTACAGCTCTGAGGAAGTATAGGAACTTTTCAGTTGCCTGGGAGGAGAGTGAGAATTTTGGTTTCTTTGAAAAACACAAAAATATTCCAGGAATATGTTTTTTTTTGTTTTTTGTTTGGTTTTTTGTTTGTTTTTTTTTTTTTAAATCCCAGGTGTGGGATATGGAGCTGCTTCAGACTGTCTGGAGCAAGTGACTATGATTTGCCTCAGGCTCTCAGCAGAGGGATAATTTTCACCAGCTGCAGATAGTTTCTTCAACTGTGTGACATTTGGAATTCTGTGGACATTTCAGAATGTATAAAAATGCTAGGGCCCCAAGAGACACATGGGTTATTGGTTGGATTCTGTTGGTTGTGGTTTGTTAAGTCGTCCAGTGCAAAGAAGAGATAACAAGAAGAAATTAGATAGCCTGACAGAAAAGATCAAACTTGCTCCAAAAACTTGATGCCCCCATGCTCCTAAGAAACCCTAATTCAACTCATTGGCTCATCAAGAAACACCTAATTGAAAATCTGTTTCATCTATTGTTGGTGCCTTATCTGGGGCCTAGACCGGACCTGAAAGCCTCCTCTCTGAGGACTAGTTTTCATAGTACCTACCAGAAGGCCCCATGCAAGCTGCCAAAGGAGAGAGACAACCAACATTCCTACCCAGCTATAATGCTTATAAACCACAACAATGTCCACCGTGGCAGGCTAACTTTAACGGTGTAGTAGTGGCTTGAATACCTTGGCAGTAACCAACAACTCTCTAATTGGATTTAAGACCTCCTTGACTAGAGGGAAATCATGCCTTGTACTGGAAACTTAACGAACTACTGAGGGCCACTGAAGTCATGGGTCTTGGAGGAGAACCTACAACCACCATTTTACTAAACCAAAATGATCCCTAACTGCATTCTAAATATCTGTGGTTATACCCACATATCAGTGTAGTCCTTACCCATCATCAAGGAAACTTCCCTTTGGATCAGATGGAGACCTTTATAGAAAGCCACAACCAATAAAACTCTAGAGTTGTGAAGCCCAATGACCATATATACAAAACACCTCTGTACCTAAGGCTAAGGCACCTTTTCAGAAGAGGGCTAAAAAACTAAGATCCAGAGGATCAAGGAGTTTTCTGTGAGATTATATCTCCTAGCAATGTCACAAGTTACACACATAATGTCTCACCATCATAATTATTTAGATGTGAGAAGAACAAGGACAACAACAATAAACATGCTAAAGTGGACAAGAGAAAGCCCATGAAACCTTAACCCTTCAAAAAGAACTGTGGGGAAACGCTGTTGTTTATGGTCACAGTCTACCAGGTCCAGATAGCTCCACTGAGCTCAGCTCAAAATGGTGGACTCCCTTTTCCAGCAAGGTTTCCTTTTCTCTCTACGACCTTATCTGGGGAGCCCACCCTCAATACCCTGTACCTGAGGAAGGTCACATAGTCCTTGGCAACACTACAGGTTCAACTTCCTCTTTCTAGATAAGAACCTGTCCAGCAAGTACCTGAGGTTCCTGGAATACCTCTCTATGCAAATGAAGCATTCTCAGGACTTTAAACCCTAGACAATGATTTACATTCACCCTGAAAACTCCTTCCAACTCTCCAGGGTTCATATATAGCCCTTGTCTACCCCAAATAATGTGTATGCATACAAGCTGTTTCACTGAAGATCACCGAAGAGTGTTGTTTCACTGAGTGCCACCTAAAAGAGCTGGGACACCCTGTCCCCCTGCACTCCCAGGGGCACAAGGATCCTGTATACCCCACCAGTTCCCATTCCCAGCTCTGCTTCATCCTTCCAGCCTGGTGTGCAGCAGCGTCTGGACACTCTGAGAGAGGAAGCATACACAAGGCAACTAAGGAATGCTGAGAATAGGAGAAATAGACCCCCCTCACCCAAGGAAAAGCATACCAACTGGTTATCTGAGAGCAAATGGTCAGCCCTGAAAACAAACACACAAGTAACTTTGTACAGACTGAGCAGGTTGTATTTATGTGTTTAGGAATATATATGTATATATACATATATATGTAACAACAATTAATGAAAAGAAGAGGCCTTGAATTTGAAAGACAAAAATTGGTATATGAGAGGATTTAAAGAAAAGAAAAGGGAAATGATGTGATTATAAATCATAAGTGGTACATTATGTTGTTCACTTTCTTTTCATCAATATATTTCTTTAATTTTATCATGTTCTTAATTCTTATGGCTAGTTATTAATGAACTATAAATGAGTATCATGAACAATGGAAATAGCATTTGACTATAAAATTTTAGTAAGATATTTTACATGGTATTAAACTTAAATTAGTGAAATATATTATTTCTACAAATGATTAAGAAAAAACTTTAAGAGAAACCTAAATAACTAAAATAGTTAAAATACATCAATTTTGAAATCCTTCAGGGCATGTATTGTATATACTTATAAAAATGTTGACTTGAAAATGGTTTTACAATCGTGTACTATAAAGAACTTCAATACCCCTGATTTCAAGCTCTACTACAGAGCTATCATAATAAAAACTACACGGTATGGAATTGAGGACTCAGATGTAAACCCACACATCTATGTACATCTGATTTTTAAGAAGCCAGAAATATACAATGGGAAAAAGAAAGCATTTTCAACAAATGTTTCTAGTCTAACTGGATGTTGGCATGTTGAAGAATGCAAATAGATCAATATCTATCACCGTTCACAAAACTCAAGTCCAAGTGGATCAAAGATCTCAACATAAAACCAGATACACTGAACCTAATAGAAGAGAAAGTAGGGAATAGCTTTGAATTTATTGTAACAGGAGACAAGTTAGAGAACACCAATAGCCCAGGCACTGAGTTCTACAATTAAGAAATGGGACTTCATGATACTAAAACGCTTCTGTAAGGCAAAATACACTGGCAATAGAACAAAATGTCATCCTACAGATTGGGGAAAGATTTTCACCAACCCTACATCTGACAATGGGTTAATTTCCAAAACATATAAAGAATTCAAGAAACTAGACATAAACAAATTAAATAAATAATGGGTGTAGACCTAAACAGAGAATTTTCAACAGAGGAATCTCAAATGGCTGAGAAATACTTAGATAAGTGTTCAACATCCTTAATCATCAGGGAAATGCAAATCAAGATGACCCTGAGATTCCACCTCATACCAGTCAGAATGGCTAAGATCAAAACCTCAGGTGACAGCAGATGCTGGCGAGGATGTGGAGAAAGAGGAACACTCCTCCACTGCTGGTGGGAATGCAAACTGGTACAATCACTCTGGAAATTAATTTGGCCGTTCCTTAAAAAATTGGGATTAGGTCTACCTCAAGACTCAGCTATACCACTCCAGGGCATATACACAAAAGATGCTTCATCCTACCACAAGGACATTTGCTCAAACATGTACACAGCAGCTTTATTCATTAAGATCCAAAAAGTGGAAACAATCTAAATGTCCCTCAATGGAAGAATGGATAAAGACAATGTGGTACATTTATACAATGGAGTATTTTTCAGCTGTCAAAAACTGACATCATGAAATTTACTGACAAATGAATGGAACTGGAAAAAATCCAAGTAAAGTAGCCCAGAAACAGAAAGACAAACATGATATGTGTTCACTTATAAGTGAATATTAGCTTGTAAAGTAAAGGATAATCATGCTACAATCCAAAAACCCAGAGAGGTTAAGTAACAAGGAGGGCTCAAGCTGAAGAATACATGAATTTCCCTGGGAAGGGGAAATAGAATAGATATTGTAGGTGGACTAGGGATAGGTGAGGGATAGGAAGAGAATCAGGTTGGGAGAAGACTGAGTACTTGAAGTGACAACTGTTATTTGTGGACATTTGGAGGGTGAGATAGAAGCACTGCAATGGAAACTCCCAGGAATCTACGAGAGTGATCCCTAGGTAAGACTACCAATAATGAGGGATACGGAGCCTGACCCATCCATTTCCTGTAATCAGGCAAGACTTTCAGTGGAGGGATTTGGACACCAATTCAGCCACAAAACCTTTGCCTTACAATGTGTCCTGCTTGCAAGGTGTGCTGGAGTAAAGGTGGTACAGAACTTGTGGGGGTGGCCAACCAATGACTGGTCTGACTTGAGACCCATGTCCCGAGAGGGGTCTCATGTCCTACACTACTTGGAGGGCCAGGAACTAGAGGTTGGATAGCCCAGGAACCTAGGGCAGAACTGAATAGGTCAGGCAAAAACAAAACAAAACACCCCCCCCAAAAAAAACAAAAACAACAACAACAAAAAAAAAACAAAAACAAAAGGTCAGTGAAACGATTCCTAATGATACTCTGCTATACTTGTAGACTAGAGCCTAGCATAATGGCCATCAGAGAGGCTTCATCCAACAACTGATGGAAACAGAGGCAGAGACCCACAGCCAAACATTAGGTGGAGCTTGGAATCTTGCAGAGGAAGGGGAACAAGGATTGTAGGACCCAGAGAGGTCAAGGACACCACAAGAAAAGCCACAGAATCAACTAACCCGACCTCATAGGGGCTCATAGAGACTAAACCAACAACCAGGGAGCCTGAATGGGACTGACATAGGTCCTCTGCATATATGTTACAGTTGTATAGCTTGGTCTTCTTGTAGGACTCCTAAGAGTAGAAGCGGGGGGGGGGGGGGGAGGGTCTGGCTCTGGCTCTTTTGCTCCTACTGGGTTTTGCTTTCAGCCTTAATATGAGAGACATTCCTAGTCTTATTACAACTTGATATGCCATGTTTGGTTGATATCCTTGGGGAGGCCTGCCCTTTTGTGTGAAGGAAAATGAGATGGACTAGATCTCAGGGAGAGGGGAGTTGGGCAGGAATGGTGTGGGGGAGGAGGGGGCAAGGGAAACTGCAATTTCAATGTAATAAATGAGAGAAAAATAAATAAAAAGAAAAATGTTTTAATTTGTATCATTTAAGTGAGCCAATAAGAGCATATACCATTCATGAAGGGGTCCTAACATGCTAGGCATAGTTTGGTATTGGGATGTAGGATATTCTTATGATACATAGCTACCAACTATTATAGAAAAAAAGCCTACAGAAAGGTCTTGAGTAATGATAAAGGAGAAAATGGTGTAATTATATTATAAAAATTAAAACTGTAGAAATGTCTTTGAAATTATATATTAAATTGAATCTCAGTTTTGAAATATGCAATAAAAAGTCTAGAATTCCGTGAAGATAATGTTTGTTGAAATCTAAATTTTAAAGGAAAATCTCATGAGATCTCAGCATAGGAAGAGAGCTTTAGAAAATGCTTATCATTTTAGACAATACATTGTTATGAACCAAACATGGCCATAAATAGGAACATGGCAGGCACTTCTGCTAAAGTGTCAGACAGAAATCAAAAGTGTGTTTTTGAGAAAGTGTTCCTTTTATGGAGTCTCAAGTGGCTTTGTCATACTATATTCTGTGCATAGAAAGTTGACCTTATAAATAGAAAACCTAGATATTTATCTGAGGGTATGTCTAATCAAATGTGGGCCACCTAGATTCTCTTTCCTATTCACAGTAAAATATACAAAGAATGATGTTACCAGAGGGGGAATTGTCAAGCAAAAAGAACCCCATAATGCAAATATTTGGGAAACTATCAACCTCCAAATATAAAATATCAGAAGATTTTATCTGGACAAATCACCAAAGGTGTTGCTAGAGAACCGTTTGCTCTGAAATTTGACTGATATAAAGAATAGCTGTGTGGTTCACCTTTGTTGGTTAAGTATTTTCCATACAAGCATATGGATCAGAGTTCTATCCCAGCATCCACCTACAAAGCCTGGTACAGTGTCATGCCCTAGTAATCACAGTGTGGGGGAGAAAGAGACAAGCAGGCCTCTTGCATTGACTGGAGAGCCCACCTAGCCTACTTGGCAAGCTCTAGGCCAATAAGAAACCAGGTCCAAGAAGCAAGGTAGATAGCTCCTGAATACCCAAGGCTATCTTCAGGTCTCCACATGCATATTCACACACAAGGAAATGCATCTATATAGAAGAACACACACACACCACATACACCACATATACAAGATTGAAATTATGACTTGGAGATTACCATGATAAGCAAAAGAATCCCGACAAAGACAAAACATATTTTTTCTTAAACAAGGAGTGTGTGTGTGTGTGTGTGTGTGTGTGTGTGTGTGTGTGTATGTGTGTCTGTATAGAAGGACTATTTGGAGGATGGGAGTGGATTAAAAGAAGTAGAGAGATGTGAATGAGAGAGGACAGTGGAGAAAGAAAGATACATTTCAAGTTTTCTTTCATATGTAATAAAGATTTATATGCACACACACACACACACACACACAGAGGACATTAGAGCAGAAAGTAGATTAGACTATCTGATGAAGAGAAAGACTTGTGAAGAGGACAAGAGAGAGTCAGGAGTTGGAGGATGAATATGAGTGAACATACTTATATACATGAATAAAGACATCATAATGAAGTCCATTATTTTTTTCACTAATTAAAATTAATAGGTGGTTGGACTGTGGCTCAGTGTAGCAGAATTTTAGTTGAACTGTTGTGTCTGGCTTTTGAAGTAGCTTTTTTCCCCCTTTGGTCAGTGATTGCTATCTATGAGCCTTTGCAAAACTTAGTCTCAAGACTTGCCTGCCAAACCAGGAAGTCTCCTTAGATTGAGAATTGCTTCGGTGATAGGTCTTTCCAGACAACCCTTAGATCAGATAAAGAGGTTTGCTATGCGGAAATTGACTCAGTAAATGTGCCTTTTGTGGAACAATGAAAATGGCTTCTAGGAAGTTTCGGGACACTAAACCCTTCTAGCAGTGTCCCTCTTTTCTGGGATTGATCATTCTGCATTACACAGAACACCCACAGCTCAGCACATAAACATGATTGTCAACAAGACAGATCACCTGAGTTAAATCCCTAAGATCCACAGGGTGGAAGGGAACCAACAACTCTTAAAGGTTCTCTTCTGACCTCCACACATGGATGCACACAGCATACATAAATAAATGTAATAAAATAAAAAATTAAAACAGATTAGGCCAGAGAACCAATTAGCCATCAAAACAGAAGGGTTGCTAGCCTAGAGTACTACAGGAAATACAGACGGAATGAAATGAAGAGAAGATGTGAGCCTTCTAGGATTCTACAGGCAGGAAATGAGTGTAAGCAATAAAGTACTTTTGTAATGACCAAAATTAACTTGTAAGCCCCACCTGTCCAGGAACCAGGTAACTTCCAAGAATGCTGGGAATTTTAGTTCTGAGAAATAACAAAGCCTCATGGACTAGTACGGTGGCCTATAGGTTTGTCTTTATAAGCCTCAGTGACATTTGTCTCGAAGTGGGAAATTCTGGGGAACTATCCATAACCAAAGTCCATTTAAAACTTGCTTCAAATTTGGCCCAAAATGGTGGAGGTGGTTTTTCTGTCGAATCCCAGGATTAATACTTTCTATGAAGGACTCCAGAAGTGCAGGCATTAACTCAAAGATTTGACAAATGGAAGTGCATGAGATTGAAAATATTCTGCACAACAAAAGAAATTATCAATACAGCAAAGAGACAAACTACAGAAGAATTGTTAAGCATCCTTAGCCTTACAGGAAATTAAAATTAAAACTACTTTCAAGTACAACTTCGTCCTACTTAGAATGGCAATCATTAACCACCCAAAGGTCAACAAATGCTGGTTGAGCATACAAGGGGGAAGCGAGGGCTCCTCCTTACCAACGTATAAACTTGTGGCAAGCTTGTAAACTGTTATGGCCACTATATGAACCAGAATGAAGACTAGTCACCACTAAAACACAAATGCCATAACTGAGCAATACCATTCTAGGCATACACCCAAAGGACACTCTATATTCTTTCACCGATACTTGCATGTTTATGTTAACTGTTCCACTTTTTATAACAACTAGGAAATGGTATCAGCTCACATTTCCATTAACTAATGAATAGTGAACTTTCTTCTTCTGGAAAGAAGAGTGAAATAATAAAATGTGTAGGAAAATGGACGGAAGTACAACATATTAGATTAAGTGAAATAAAACAGACTCAGAAAGACAAGTTTTTTTTCCTTTTACATGCAGTTAGCAGATTTTAGAGAGAAAGACAAGCAAGGTTATAAAACTATAAAAGGTCAGTGAGAAGGGGGGAAGATTTTAAGAGAGAAGCAAAGAAGGGAAGAGGTGAAAGAGTACATGTGACATGAAAGCAGAGGAACCAGAAGGAAAGGGCCATGAGGATGGAGGAAGGGAGAGCAAGCCAGATGAGACATGACCATTGCTACAATAACAGCATGAAAATAATGGGAAAAAGAAGCCAGTTTCTTTTTGGTGTTGGTGGTGGTGTTTTGAGACAGGGCCACTCTTTCTAGTCCTGTCTGGCCCAGAACTTGTGATGTAGGTCAGGGTAGCCTTCAATTCCCAGAGATCCATCTGCCTCTGCCTCCTGATTAAATATGCATACCCCAACAGCCGGCTTCCAACCACTTTTTGATAAATTTAAGCTCGGCTCCACAAAATGATGCCCATTATTAGGTTAAGAAACTATGGCTAGACAGGCATAGGCCCTAGCAAAACTGACTATTATACTGCTAAATGGACATAAACTGACTCCCAGTGATATGCTGATATATACCCATAGATCAATGCATCTCTCCACTCTCATCTAAGAAGATTCTATTTGCAGTAGATGGTGACTAACACAGAGTTGTAAAACTGGTCAGATTTCCGAGAATAAGAGACTACAGAATGCTCAGCCCTAAATAGAACATAGATAACACAACATCTCCCAAGGCTCGGAGATCTTTGCAGAAGAGGGATGGAAAGAGTTGTGAGACTCAGAGACAATAGAGACAAGGAAGCAATATTTTCTGGTCATAGCAAGGCACCTGAACATATGAACACACACTGGTTGCAACAGCATGTACAAAATATGTGCAATCCCAAAATGAGACCAAATCCCAGTATTGAGAGGGCAATTCCGCACACAGTTCCACTCTTAGCTGTGGAACTCTTGGCAATTGCTAGAGGCAAAATTCTTTAATAAGTGTAGTCTATGGTATTTTGACCAGTCTCCTATAGCAGGCCACACATCTAAGAATATATAGCAGCAGAAATTTGTCTTGAAAGATTTTTTTTATAGGATACAAAATTAGGTAAGTAGGAAAGAAGTGGATCTGGGAAGAGTTGGGAAAAGTGTCAATATGATCAAGATAGGATCAAACTGAAGAACTAATTTTAAATAAAACAAAATATATATAAACACCATAGTGAACTCCATTACTTCATACTTTAAAGATTTTATTTATTTATTACTTGTATGGATGTGAGTACACTCTAGCTATCTTCAGACACACCAGAAGAGGGTATCAGATCCTACAACAGATGTTTGTAAGGCACCATGTGGTTGCTGGGAATTGAACTCTAGACCTCTGGAAGAGCAGTCAGTACTCTTAACCGCTGAGCCATCTCTCCAGCCCTTCTTTGTATTTTAATTATTATTAAAAACAATAAAATAAATAAGTAGAGTCATGAAAAAGGAAGAAGTATCTTAGTTCTACATCCAGACCAGCAAGCAACAAGAGAGAGCCATACTAGGCCAAGTTTAAGTATTTGAAACCTCAAAGCCCACCCTCAAGGACACACTTCTCCAAAAAGGCCACACCCAACTCCAACAAAGCTACAACTCCTGATATTGCCACTCCCTATGAGCCTATGGGGGGGGGGGTCATTTTCTTTCAAACCACCACAAGAAGAAAAGGCCAGAATGATCTCAATGGGGGGGGGGGCGCCTCACCTCTTTGGTCCCAGAGTGCTGTGCAACTTCTTGGGGATGAGAGAATGAAGCTACA
Organism: Mus caroli; assembly: GCF_978045245.1. Classification (NCBI taxonomy): domain Eukaryota; kingdom Metazoa; phylum Chordata; class Mammalia; order Rodentia; family Muridae; genus Mus; species Mus caroli. The sequence continues at coordinate 30,618,083 of NW_028227260.1, forward strand.
TTAGGGAGACCTGGAAAACAGCACTGAGCCAGACAATACAATTCTGAATACCTTGGCAATTAAGTGGAATTTTCCATACTAAGTTTTGGAGTGGCCTTTATCTCATAACTCCCCTTTTCATTCTAATTTTGCTTTTTTTTTTTTTTAAATAATGGACATGTTTAGGCTAGGCCCTGTCCCACCACTAGAATTTGGACATCTAACATGTCTGTTTTAACTAGCTAGTAGTTAAATAAATGTCACCAGGATGGCTTAGCTAGGTTTTCTTTACATTAAGACTGTGGACTAGAGTGGAGAAAGGTGAGGGGTGAGACTTTTAAGGATTGTTGTGATAGAATGTTTTTATGTGTGAACAATATGGATTTATAGGAAGATTGGCAGCAGGCAAATGCGAGTTATGAACGGTTAATCTTCCCTATGTCTATGAAGAGAGTTCGAACTCTGGAAGACCTAATTTGGAAATAGAGTAATTACAACTGGGATCAGTTAAGGTAAGTTCATAGCTTGGCAGAGTAATTCTCGGCTGTAATTCTAGCACATAGGAGGCTAAACAAAGCAAAAGGTCATAGGCCAGCCTGGCCTACATAATAAGATTTTACCTAAAGAAAAGATGAATTTGGACTGGACTGGAGTGGTTCCTCAATCAGTATGGGTGGTATCTTTACAAAGAAGGGAAATTTGGGAGGCTGGAGAGGCGGCTCAGCGATTTAGAGTACTTGTTCTTGTAGAAGGCCTGCGTTGATTCTCGGCTCCCTTATGGTACCCCACAATCATCTGTGATTCCAGTTCCAGAGGATCTGGCCTCCACGAGTACCAGGTATGCACATGGTACACATATACACTTGCAGGTAAAACATACATATAAAAGAAAGTGAATCTAATTTTTAAAAAGTGAACAACTGGACAGTCGGTCAGACAGTGTGGAAAACTGTTATGTGCAAGTGACATAATGCAAATGACTTACGGATTAGCACTTGGGCCTTGAAGAATTTTTCTTTTTGCGCAGAGACTCAAAACCATGGGGGTATATTGAAAATGCTGAGACCCCATTGGCCTGTCATCTTGGGACCTTTTACTACCTCGTTCATGACAATGATCTTCTTTCCCAGCTGCTTGAGATGTTGAGGGATGGCTAGCATTCTAAAACCAATAATTACACAAAATATTTTCAAACAAATTCACAAAATTATTTCTCTTCCGAAAAACTATACATTTAACTCTCATACTTTGAAGAGGTGGGCAGAATACTGCTTTTATAAAGATGATTAAATTTATATCTGTCTTGTATTTAGGTTAAAGAAGATAAAAGTCCTCCTCTGCTACTATATATTTCTACATATATAGTAATACTCTGAGACACAGCTTTGGCAAAGGTGAACTAACAGGAAAAATGAACTCTTAAGGATTGGGCATTCCAGTATTGGTAATCTAGTAGACCATTTCTCCTATGAGAGCTCTTGCTGTGTTTTACAGAACATGAGAAAGCCACCATTACAGATAGAGAAGCGAAACATCCCACGTAAAGTTTTCCTGTAGCTTTAGCCTAAAAGAAGTTTGCACAGCAATTAGTCATATACCCCACCAAGGCATTAAAGATATATGCAATAGACTTGAATTATTTAGAAAACAAAGACAGGGTCTGATGCCTTAAGAAATTCAGAGGCTTGCCCCTCACCCCAAAATGACAGAAAAAGGAAATGAAGCAGGGATAAAAACTAAAATAATTTTTTTCTCTCAGATTACAATTAAGGGTCAATATATAAGGTACCAATGGTCATTATGATCGCAGTGCTGTCAGAGATATATTAGGAGCCCTCTGGCACCTTACCCAGAATGCTTCTGGTGCTGGGGCACTTCCGGCTGAGTGGTTATAGGGGATGTACTTTATAGCAGTAATTATCCCCTGAATTGCAATGCGCTTTTGTTCCCTATACTGCAAGTCTTCAATCACCTTCTTTACTTCACTTATTGTTGTCAAGAGTGACTCAGCTGCAAAAGAGAAGTCCCAAGAAATTATAAGTTTGAAAGAGGAGGCATGATTAAAAGTCAAAAGTAGATTTCCAATGTATTTTTATAATGTGAACCTGCCATATTAATTTTATGAGACTTTTGTGTTTGTATTTGGTATCCTCTTCAGTATTTGCCATCAAAATATAGGTAAAATACATGTATCAGTCAAATTGTGATCTAGGCTTCCTATCTGAAGTCTCCATAACAGTAATTGTACATATTGATTATAATTTATAGATCATATTTCAAGCTACAAATTATTGGTCAGTTACTGCCTAGAAAATCATATTTTCATTATTTAAATTATTATTTAAAACATATTATATATGTTGCAATCATATACAACACCCAAGAAAATAGCAACATTTAGATGGTGACAGCTCAGTATTTCAATGTTTTTCTCCCAAACATGCAATCATTTCAAGCTTTAAACAAGAAAATACTTAAACTTTTGACTGCCCTATATCAATTCTACTTAAAAGGAAACTAATGCTAATCCTCTCACTCCTAATTCAATTCTAAATTCAGCACCCTATTTACTCTAGTATCCCTTTTTATTTAAAGTCAACATGGAATCCTGTTATATACAAGAGAAACATTGCACAGCCATCACCATCTGGATATTAGATCATGTAGCACTTCATTGAGATACCATTGACATCTCTAATGTCAGAGCTGATCTTTAAAAATTTAATCAAAATATTATCCACAAGTTACTTTTCCTTCTTTTACATTCTCTTGCTTCCCCTCCCCCCATTCTGATAAAATAAAATAAATAACTTTTAGGAAATATACATATATTTTGTATTTACATTTGGACAAAATTATTGCTACTAAGGTTTGCTACACATCGCTTCTGTGAGAGAAGGGAATATATACGATTAACAGAAATAACATGTGGTATCATTAAACAGCACAACTGGAAATTATACCAATACCTTTAATAAAGCGACTGTACTTGGAAAATGTCTCTGGCACTGGTGGATAGGGGTAATATCCACCAATAACAGTGTTCTTTGCTTCCAAATTAGTCTTCGTTTTAATCCACTGAATAATTTTTTTTGCCTTGGGATCGTATGTATATGGCTGGCCTCTATGCCCTCCTTGCCAGAAGGGAGAAATGCAAATAAACCAAACAAACAATGAAAAAGAAAAATAATAAAAGTCACTGAAAACATTTGTGTGGACTTTCAAACATTAAAACAGTGTCTCATTTTATTAAAAAAGAAAGCAATTTTACATATTATGCAACATATTTTCCTTATCTACTATGTGGTATACAACTATCCAAAGAAAGTAAACACATCCTAGGAAAATAAGACATATCAGAGTTCAGTTGGATTTAAGACAGAAACTGTCTATATGATAATAAGAACCACAGGACAAAACCCCAAAACTCTATTCTAAATGGTTAGCATCTTCTGAACAGCTGATTTTTTGATAACTTATTAACTTGATAGTATGGTGTAATGTAACAATAAAAATAATTGTGGATATAGATTGGAATTTAAATTCATGTTCTTAAGGCGGACTTAAAAGTGACACATTGATATCAGATGCTGTTAATATTTACAAAATATTGATAAAGACATGTTTATACATTTCATAATACTCGTGACAAATTTCTTAATTACCAGCATGGTAGAATTCTGGTAAATACCTCCTTCCATACTATTCTTTCATAGTGTTGCTTGGGAATTTGTATCTTATTGGTTTTAAAGGGTAAGTAATACACTGCTCTTCCTCAGTACTTATGAACTTTGTATATACAAAATCTAGAGATGCTCAACTCCCTTGTATAATATGCCATACTATGTGGATAGAACAAATACACATCCTCTTGGATAATTTTCACAATCTTTGGATTACTTATAATACTCAGAATGTTGCAAAAGCACACCAATTATTGTTATATTGCTCAAGGTATAATGACAAGAACGAAGTTTGCAGATGTTCAGCACACACACACACACACACACACACAAATATTTGTGATATGATCTTGGCTGAATTTAAGGAGGTGCATCCCACATATATAGAGGGACAAATTATTTGAAGATAAATAATGATAGTTATATAAATTAAATGTGAAATTCGGGGACCACAATTTGACCCACATTTTTATTTGGTACATTGTAAAAATAATGTTAACCGCACACTTCTAGGCCTTTTGGCTAAGATCAAGCATGAAAATCATGTTGACTCTACACTGTGGTACCAAACCTAGCAGTCTTCGATGTAGCAAGCAACATTTTTTCTATTTTCTTTGTCAAGTAGTAATCAAAGTTAACCAAATGGCATAAATGTAATTTTCCAGTGAGCCATGCAAACATTTCCCATCAGCAGTAATATAGAAGTAATCTATTTTGCAGGCCAAATATTGTTTATTAAAATATTCTATGGTCATAATGATGTCAAACTAAAACTATCCTGAAATTGAATGTTATAAGTTAGAAGTTAATATGTACTAAACGGTTCTAGTGAAACGACAGTATATTGCATTCCCTATAAGGAAGATATAAAGAGGTTACTCACCAGTAGTCAGCACTCTGCTTTCATTTGTAGTGGTAAGATACAGCAGCTTAGGTACTTGACTGTTATTCCTAACAACTTTCAGCTGGGTGCACACAAAATATGTCACTACAGAAAATGAAAAACACAAGTGACGTTGCATTTGCATTCTAAAGAGGAGGATCTCTGGAAATTTTCCTTAAGCCTTAACAAATGCAGAAACCAGAATGATTTTTTTTTCTTAAGATGCCATTTCAGATTTACTACGTGTGACAGCCACCTAAGATGTTGCACTTGTAACATGTTACCAGGGATTCTCTTGCAGCCTGTCCTTCTACAAAACAGTGATCTAATACTATCTAGTGTGTTCCTTTTCTCTGTCTCTCCCTCTTCAGCCAGAGGTCTTTCTTTTGGAAAGTACAAGGGCTGCATTTAAGTAAAGCAAGCTGCTTACTGTATAAGAGTCATTCTAGTTGGGAACGTGCGTGTGAATAGTTATTTTCTACTGGAAAAAAATATGTTTCTTCATAATAGTTCTATTGATTTACTCAGTATAGTACTGAACCCTGGATACTTGGAATCCTTCTACCAGAGAGGGATATAGAGTTATAATTTTATTTGTTTATACAGGTCATTTTTTTAATATCAAAAAGTTACCTTAGTTAAATAAATGTCAAGGCTCAGAGACAGGATTTATATGACCTGTTTAGTTGTTGTTGTTTGTTTTTATCTTGCTAACCTATTTGATAGGTTACAAACCTATCATATTTAAAAAAAAAAAAAACTACGTATGATGTTTACCTGTCCCCCAGAAGCCTGACGGCCACACCAGCCAGGGAATTGTGTAGAGAATCTTCCTCCTCCTGCCTCCTCTCCAATTCCAGTCCCCTAATCTTACCCACCACCTTTGTAGCATACCACCGACTGTGGCCTCCCCTCCCATTCCCAGAAGTCTAGAACAGATCCTGGTGGCACACACATCTTTCCTCCATCCTGTGGACCACTTCATCCCCCACCTAGCCCATCCCCATCTCTAAGTGTCAGCTCCCAGTACCTAAAAATACCTGGAACCCCAGAGGCCACACCTGGCAGGATCTCAGAAGCATGCCCTCCCAGGCAACCCATGGCCACCCCAGTCTCCCAAGAACCAGAGAGGGCAAGAGAAAGCAAGGAACAAAACATCTGCCCAACAAATACAAGACCAGATAATATCATCTAGAATTACAGTCATCCCAAACCCAGATCCCTAGCTACCAGCATAAAAACACAATAACAGCCACGATAATATGTCTCCACTAGAACTCAACAATACTACTACTGTAGGGACCTGAGAGATGCAATACACCTGAAGCACAAGGTATATTTGAAGCACAAGGACTTCAAAATAGCTATTATGAATATGCTAAAGGTCCTTGAATAGGATCTGAATAAATCTACTAATGAAGTCTGTGGAAGTACAAACAGTGGAATAAAATAAAGAAAACTGTTTAAAACGCAGTAGTGGAAATAGAATCAATAAAGAAAAGCCAAACTCAGGGAAAACTGGAAATAAAATTTCATTAACCAAATCTTATTGTGTAGTACAGCTCACTCTGTGCTCAAATAATTTTCATTTTATAAACTAGGACACAAACAAAAAAGTGTAAATCCAGGCAATTATTCAAAAGCAGGTTTTTGACTAATAATAAATAATATATAATAATAAATAAACATTTCTCCACAGCATAACTATAAATTCATTTCTATCTCTTCAATTACTGTTTTTCTATTATATTGAAAATAAAAGAAAATCTATTCAAATTGTAAGAATGGTTTTAACTTTTTTACATTTTTAAAATTAATTAAGCTCATTCTTTGCTAGTTTCACACATGAATATATTCTATTCTGAGCACTCTCTCCACACATCATCCCTTTTGTCTATGCAATAATTACATCAAGAAAACAACTTCATTTTCACAATAACCTCAAAACCACCTAAGAATACAGTCAACTAAAGAGATGAAAGATTTTTACAATGAAAACTATTAAACATTGAAGGAAGAAATAGAAGATACTAAAAGACTAGAAAAAAAACCCTTTTAACAAATCAATAGAACTAATAGCCTCACACAGACATACATGCAGGCAAAACTATGACAATTAGTCTGCCTTTGTTTGAATGGGAAAGAATTTTATACAAGAAATGGGAGTTTCTTAAAGCTTGATTATGAAGCTGAAAGACAAGGGAAAAGTAGGATCAGTGTGGAAGTACAGAAACCAAGTAATATAATTATTCTTTCTCCCTTGAGAAAAGACCTCACAATATGAGAGAAATCATTATCCTTCCCTGCTGGACCAGTTCATAAGAGTCATTAGAGACACATGGTTACAACTGGCTAAGGTGCCTATGAATACATATGACATACAGGAGAGATAGAGATAAGATAGGAGAGAGCTGGGCATATGAGAGCAGTGTTTTGATGCTCAGTTTACCAGGCTGGATATGACTCTGCTCACAGCAGAGTTAAGAAGAAAGTTACTCCATCAGGGAACTTAGAGAAGCAAAAGGCTATAGTGGTTTACTGAGCTCCATGGTATATGGTGATCTGGTGAACCTGAATGATTTAGACCACCATGCAAACAGGGGTTATAAAATGTGACAGCAGTCAAGATGGAATGAGGGAAAGAAACAGCAGACAATAGGGCCTGTCTAAATCACTCAACACCCTTTAAAAATCAATTCAGAATGGATCAAAGCCCTTAATGTAAGTCCTGAAATTTGGAAAGTACTAAAGGAAAACACTTTTAAGATGTAGGTACATGCAATTACTTTCTGAATGGGAGTCCAACAGCTTCGGAAATAATAGCCAGAACTGGCAAAGGGGATTGAATCCAACTTAAAAGCTCCTGCACAGCTAAGAAAACATCAGAGTGAAGAGACAGTTTAAAAATCAAAGAAAATCTTTGCCAGCTATTTTTCTGAAACAGAATTAGTATCCAGAATATGTGAAGAACTAAAAAATTACATGTCAAGAAAACAAGTTTTCTGATCAATAAATGGGGAAATGGATTTAACATACAGGTCACAAAAGATGGACAAATGGAGACTTAGGATGCCCCATAGTTGGTAGAGGGCTTGTTCAGTATGCAGGAAGCCCATGGTTTGATCTCCTGAACTACATAAGCTGGGATACACAGATTCTTTACACACACACACACACACACACACACACACACAACTTGTTTATAAATGTACAAGAAAGCACTCAACATTCTTAGCCAGAAGGAAAACGCCATTAAAAAAAACTACACTGAGATTCCATCTCAGCCCAGTCAGAGTGGCTACAATCAAGAAATCAAAACACATCAAACTCTGGATAGGGTGTGGAGCAAAAGCAAACTGTCAACGCTGTTGATCAGAATGTAATTAGTCCAGAAACTAAAAATCAACATCAAGGTCCTCAAACTCCCAGAACAGAGCTGCCTGTGGCTCAGTCGTACTACTGCTGGGTTTCTGTTTGAAGGAATCACAGGCAACGTATAAGAGATGCTTGATTAAGGCTTGAATATTTACGCTTACTAGAGCATCACTTACAATAGCCAAGGTATTTAAAAGTAGCCTAGGTACCTTCAATGGGTTAAATGTGTGTGTATGTGTGTGTGTGTGTGTGTATACATATAATCTAATCAGTCATAAAGAAGGAAATAATGCTATTTTCAGGAAAATGGATAGATGTAATTAGAGCTTGCCATGTTAAGTGAAATAAACCCGACTCAGAAAGGCATTAATTGGGTTTTCTGTCACTGGTAGAACCTAGATGTTAAAGAAAGACAAGAAAGTAGGAAGATTATTATTTGGGAAACATAAGAGAATCACTAGGAGGTGCTATGGAAATAGGAAATAATGTTTTGTGATTTAAAACTTAAGATAACTCCTGAATAGACAATAAGGTGATTAATGTAGATTATTAAAAATACATGGGAAAGATTTGAAATGTTTTTAGATAATTTGTGCTCCTAACTCATTGTCAGATCACTCTCCCTTAAAAAACATAGTTTCTTTTAGGTATATGAGTGTTTGCCTGCATGCATTTATGTGTAGCATGTGCATGCCTAATGCCCACAGCAGTCAGAAGACAGTATCCAAAAACCTGGAACTGGAGCTATAGATGATTGGGAGACACCATGGGTGTGCTGAGGACCAAACTTAGGTCCTCTACAAGAGTAGCAAGTCATCTCCACCACGGAGCCATCAATCCAGCCCCTATCTCACTATTTTTAAGTTCCCATTGCTGCTTCGAAAAAAAAAAAAAAGAGCAAAGTATGGAGTACTTGGGTAAATATTTTCAAAGACTTCTGGCTGTGATGTGGAGAACAGCTGCACTATGAATGGTTGCTCTGAAGTCCCATCACTGATGTGAATCCAGCGGTATGACCAAAAGTCTTCACTGTTCTCTATGTGGATAGAACAGGGAGATACATGAAGGTATTCTATGAGTATTGAACATGATAGTCTTCACATTTAAACACTCACACTTTCAAATTTAAAAGCTTACCTTTCTTCTTTGACCGTTGCACCCTCCCCACAAAGGATAACAAACCGATTACATCACAGATGCTATTTTCTGGCATATCGTCTAGTTCTGATCTGAAAAGGAAAATCTTCAATAGATGTTGTGTCTTTAAACAGTGACAAGACATTCTTCAGTAATAACTATGAAAATACCTATCTGAATAATTCATACAGCTTCATCTGGGGTAGATATTAAATATGTTAAAATCCATTATTTTTGGTTTACTAACATTCAAAGATTACTACTTAAAGAGGTATTACAAGGAGCTATTTTACCTTGTGATGAATCGGTTAATTAGTTTTGGCAATTTCCATTCTGATTTCAATTGCTTTTCTGGAATGATAACTATGTTAGTTGGTGGATCTCGAAGATTTAGGCAGATTTCTGGAAAAAAATGTATATTACATTAATATATTATTTCCCATAAATTACAAAGCAAAACAACCAACTAAACTCTTTTTTTCTGAATTTTTGTTTGAGACAGCATCTCTACTGTGTCTTACTGACTGCTCTGAAACTCACTATGTATGCCAGGCTGGCCTCGAACTCACTGAGATGTGCCTGTCTCTGCATCCTAACAGCTGGGATTAAAGATGTGAGCCAACTATGCCAGTGCCTGGCAAATACAGAAGTGAGTGGATGCTCACAGTCAGCTATGGGATGGATCACAGGGCCCCCAATGGAGAAGCTAGAGAAAGTACCCAAGGAGCTAAAGGGATCTGCAACTCTATAGGTGGAACAACATTATGAACTAACCAGTACCCCCAGAGCTCTTGTCTCTAGCTGCATATGTATCAAAAGATGGCCTAGTCGGCTATCACTGGGAGGAGAGGCCCTTGGTCTCGAAAAGATTATATGCCCCAGTACAGGGGAATGCCAGGGCCAGGAATCGGGAGTGGGTGGGTTGAGGAGCAGGGGGAGAGGGGTAGGGGATAGGGGACTTTCGGGATAGCATTTGAAATGTAAATAAAGAAAATTTAAATCTAATAAAAAAAATTTTTAAATAGACGTGAGCCAACAAGCCCAGTTTAGACTCAAAATAATTTATTTAGCTATGTAATGAATGTTAGTTTTGGAAAAGAGGGTAGAAAAGAGAATGGTCATATATAAAGCCATATATTGCCAGTAGGGAAGAGAGCCTTAGTTTCACAAGGGAAGTTTCATAGTTATAGATTTACTTGGTCTTTTAAAATAATTATATAGTACTGTCTTAGTCAGGGTTTCTATTCCTGCACAAACATCATGACCAAGAAGCAAGTTGGGAAGGAAAGGATTTATTCAGCTTACACTTCCATACTGATGTTCATCACCAAGGAAGTCAGGACTGGAACTCAAGCAGGTCAGAAAGCAGGAGCTGATGCAGAGGCCATGGAGGGATGTTCTTTACTGGCTTGCTTCCCCTGGCTTGCTCAGCCTGCTCTCTTATAGAACCAAGACTACCAGCCCAGAGATGGTCCCACCCACAAGGGGCCTTTCCCTCTTGATCACTAATTGAGAAAATGCCTTACAGTTGGATCTCCTGGAGGCATTTCCCCAACTGAAGCTCCTTTCTCTGTGATAACTCCAGCCTGTATCAAGTTGACACAAAACTAGCCAGTACAATTAATTTTCTCTAACTTGGACCTCATACGTAAATACAAAAGATAAACCAAGATGAATAATCACAATAGTTTTCTAATAACATAAAGCACAAATAGCAGTGATGGTAGTCAAAGTCTCTAATTCTCCCCTAATCTCCTCTCCCTGACTACAAAACCCTCCTTATTTATTCTGCACGTAACACTTAACTGTCCTGCTATTTTATACTTTCTTTATACCTTTGTACTTTCTCTTTTCCTCATAATTATTCAACTGTCTTGTCCATTCTTTCCTCAACTACAATTCTGCTTGTAACCTCCCCTGTTGTCTATCACAGTTTTGCTATAGCCATTAATTTTTTGTTTTACTATTTTTTGTTATCATACCTATCTGTTATCCATTAGGCTGATATTTAAGGGTAAGACTATTAATATATTATTTACAGGTATGTCTCCAATCTGTAGCATGCTGATGTAACTGCCCCCTTCCCCTTCATTAATTAACTTAAAATAGGTTCTTTTAAAGACCAGAGGTATATAGTTCTTAACTTCACATGCATATTAGAATCAACTAAGAGGTTTTAAAGATATAAAGATGCCTTTGTGTCCTCAGACTAATTAAAATAATATCTCTGGTGTTGGGAACAATTCCAGTGTTGGTTTTTTTTTTAATCTCAACTGACTCTAATGTACATCCAGAGCTAAGATATAGTAAATAGATAGTCTAGGCAGAATATAATTTGCAGTTAAATGCTCATTTTTAAAAATTAAAGTTTTCCAGGAACATTGTCATAATCATTTACATATTAACTATAGTGGCCTCCTCTTTCCACAGACAAAGTAGAGCGGCTACAATATCAACCTTATTGCCAGCTGAGACTAAAATATTTCTTTTCTGGAATTTTACATCAAGAATTTATTGATCTCTGACAGAGAATGAAAAATAAAAAGTCTACTAATAATCACAATTATATGGGAAATAGAGACAGCTACTACATTAATAAGAAGGAAAGCATTTTTAAAGACTAAAGGACATATTTTAAATATATTATCACCCAGGTTTGCCATCACATTAAAATAATTGTGCATTTGCATTTACACATTTGAAGGCACAGATATCTTTATATTTTCAAGAACAGTTTTTCATCATAAAATATGGACATACGGTTGTATTCTAATTTTATACTGGCTGCTTATTTATTGACTATATGCTTTCTACTGTCCTAGTCTTCACGTGACTTTAAGGCTCAGAAGCAACTACTAGAATCAGACAGACTTATAGAGGTATCCACAGACATGTAAGAAGTATAATTTAAATTAAGACTTACGCCTAGGTTACCTCACTCAGTTTATTTTTTATTTACAATTAATTTTTAAATTTTTATTTATATTATTTATTTTTCTCTCATATAATACAACCCAACCAGTTTTCCCTCCTTGTCTACCCACACCACCCCAAGATCCACTCCTCCTCTTCCTCTTCCTCTTCTTCTTCCTCCTCCTCTTCCTCCTCTTCCTCCTCCCCCTTCTGTATTTTCCTTCAGAAAAGAGCAGGCCTCCCAGGGATATCAACTGAACATTGCATAAAATGTTACAAGAAGACTAGGCACAAATCCTCATATCAAGGCTGGATGAAGCAGCCCTGTAGGAGGAAAAGGATCCCAAGAGTAGCCCAAAGGAGAGACATCCCCACTCCCAGTGTTAGGAGTCCCACAAAAACACCAGGTTAGCAACCATAACATATATGCAGTGGACCTGGTGTAGACCCATGCAGGCTCCCTGGTTGTGGCCTCAGTCTCTGTGAGCACCTATGAGCTCTGCTTAGTTGATTCGGTGGGCTGTGTTCAGTATATTTTCAAGTGCTCATGATCTCTTATTTGTGGATCATAACTCCGAATCTTTAGCTTTCAATGTATAAACAGAAGTTACCAGAGAAGCCAGAAAAGTAAAAAGGGAATGTGTTCAGGGCACGGATGAGAAAGAGCTCTAGCGTCAGGGATAGTAAGACACGGGGTACTGTGAAGAGGGAGAAATGGGAAAAGAGGGAAGGGACTTAAACTGCTAATCTAGTGGAGAGAGGGAGAGTAATACCAAGTGTGAGGGATGAAGGAGAGAATAACACTAAAGATGCTGAAAAAATTCATAGGGAAACAATTTAACAAGCTTACTTAAAAGATGCATACTATACTAATGTACACACACACACCACATGGTTTAAATGGAGCCACATGGGGTCGGTGATAAAGCTTTCTTCAATAGCTATCAACAAACAGATGCATAGACAGATACACAGATGCACACACACACACACACACACTACCACCACCACTAACATACTAAAAAAATGAATAAAATCAAAATAATGCCAGGCACAGAAAACCTCCATTTGAGTTTCTGGCCTGGAGCCTCCAGTATAATTTCTAACTGTATTCTAAAAACTCATCGTCATAACTAAAGATAGTTGTCGCATTTACTCTTTTTTAGGAACAGATAGAGACTATTACAGATATCTGCAACTGGTCAAAATAATAAGTAACATGGGTGCTCATCTCCAGTAGATTAAATTCACAACTTAACTCATGAAGCTAAGGCTCAGGAACCTATTGAGGAAGAGGAGACAGACATAGGAACAAGAAAACCAGGAAGCCTAGTGCTCAATAGTGTGTTCTAGAGAAGACAGAGACACTGCAAATATGAGATCTCAACAATATGGTTACCTAAAAAAGACCTGCTTGACAATACTAGTTAACATGCCAACATAGATGGGATAAATTTCATAAAACTCCACTCTAATTAAAGAGTTAAAGGCAATAAATGAGTGCAGAGAGAGGGAGAATAAGTTCTCTCCACGGAAGAGCTGATAGATTATCCCATCCCAAGTAGTCAGCTCTAAACACATATCCTTGAGGCAGCACTAAAAAAAAATTCTATAATTGTTAAATACATATATATATATACTTATTATTACATATATAGCTATATAAGTATGTAACAATAATAACTGAATAAGGGTCATGAATTTGAGCAGAGGACACAGGAGGAGTTGGAGAAAAAGAGAGAGATAAGTCAAATATGAAATTCTCAAAAATAAGTTAAATTTAAAAGCAGCTCATCTATAAAAATTGCAATTTAGGGCTGGAGAGGTGGCTCAGAAGTTAAGAGCACTGACTGCTCTTCCAGACATCCTGAGTTCAAAACCCAGCAACCACATGGTGGCTCACAACCATCTTTAATGAGATCAGATGCTCTCTTCTGGAGTGTCTGAAGACAGCTTCAGTGTACTTACATATAATAAACAAATCTTTTTTAAAGTTGAAAGTTAGTGCAAGGAATACTGGACCAGGTATCAAGAGAATTTGGTAATTTATTATTGTGATAAATAGTCATTTTTACCATATTTCCTATTTACTAGGAATATCCCAAACCCTACTAAAGTAATTTTGTCACTTGGATTGTTAGCTTATGGAAAATAATTTATAATTTCCTATGGGTAATAGTGTATGTTGTCAATTATTAACAGCTTCTTCTGGCAAACTTTTCTGGTATTTCTACAAGTAATCCCCAAACTATTTACTGACTTATTTTTCATCTTTTCCATGATGAATATTTAATGAGATAAAGTACTAAATGTGCAAACTATTCAGGTAATAATTTCTTCCTAGCAAGAGTTAAACAATCTCTGAAAAATAGTTAAGAATTTAATAGAGGGCCCCAGAGCAGACCCTGTGTCACAGCTCTCCATACCCAAATCCTGCCCAGAGAGAACTGGTCTCCCAGGAGTGCTGACACACAGGCTTAGAGGAGGGGCAAGCCACAGTCAGAGACAGCAAGACCATCTAACGCCAGAGATAACAGATGGCAAGAGGCAAGGGCAAGAACATAAGCAACAGAAACCAAGGCAGTTACTTGGCATCACCAGAACCCAGTTCTCCCACCACAGCAAGCCCTGGATACCCCAACACACCATAAAAGAAAAACGATGATTTAAAACCACATCTCATGACGATGATAGAAGACTTTAAGAAGCACATAAATAACTCCCTTAAAGGAATACAAGAGAACACAGGAAAACAGGTAGAAGGCTTCAAAGAGGAAACACAAAAATCCCTTAAAAGAATTACAGGAAAACACAACCAAACAGGTGAAGGAAATGAACAAGATCATCCAGGATCTAAAAATGGAAATAGAAACAATAAAGAAATCACAAAAGGAGACCACCCTGGAGATAGAAAACCTAGGAAAGAGACCAGGAGTCATAGATCACCATCAGAATACAAGCGATAGAAGAGAGAATCTCAGGTGCAGAAGATACCATAGAAAACATTAACACAATAGTTGAAGAAAACGCAAAATGCAAAAAGCTGCTAACCCAAAACATCCAGGAAATCCGGGACACAATGAGAAGGCCAAACCTAAGGATAACAAGTATAAAGAGAGAGAGATTCCCAACTTAAAGGGCCAGTAAATATCAACAAAGTTATAGAAGAAAACTTCCCTAACCTAAAGAAAGAGATGCCCATGAACATACAAGAAGCCTACAGAACTCCAAATAGACTGGACCAGAAACGAAATTCCTCCCAACACATTTTAATCAGAACAACAAATGCACTAAACAAAGAAGAATATTAAAAGCAGTAAGGCAAAAAGGTCAAGTAACATATAAAGGCAGACCTATTAGAATTACACCAGACTTCTCACCAGAGACTATGAAAGCCAGAAGATCCTGGGCAGATGTCATACAGACCCCAAGAGAACACAAGTGCCAGCCCAGGTTACTATACCCAGCAAAACTCTCAATTACCATAGATTGAGAAAACAAGACATGTGACAAAACCAAATTTACACAATATCTCTCCATAAATCCAGCCTTACAAAGGATAATAGATGGAAAACTCCAACACAAGGAGGAATACACCACAGAAAAAGCAAGAAAATAATCTTCTTTCAACAAACCCAAAAGAAGATAGCCACACAAACATAATTTCACCTCTGTTCCTTAATAGAAGAACCTAAAGAAATTTACATCCTTAGTCATCAGGGAAATGCAAATCAAAACGACCCTGAGATTCCACCTCACTCCAGTCAGAATGGCTAAGATCAAAAATTCAGGTGACAGCAGATGCTGTCGAGGATGTGGAGAAAGAGGAACACTCCTCCATTGCTGGTGGGATTGCAAGCTGAAAATCAGTTTGGCGGTTCCTCAGAAAATTGGACATAGTATTACCTTAGGACCCAGCTACACCTCCTGGGCATATACCCAAAAGAAATGTAAATAAAGAAAATATCTAATAAAAAGGAAAGAATAAATAAACAAAAAAGACAAGTCAGAAAAATTATTATGAGCCAGTGATAATACTTAAAAATCTCGCATGAGTTTGTGCAAAATTCTGAAAAACTAACTCTAACATGCATATCTAATATCTGTTAAAGTTTCCTGATTATCCCTTAAACATTTGAAGACACTGGTTCTCAAAACTTTGATTATACTAATTAGAAAAAAAAAATCTGGGAATGGTGGTACACACATGTAATCCCAGCACTTGGGAAAGTGAGGTAGGAGGATTGCAATAAATTTCATGTCATGATGGTCTACACAGTAATTCTCATGAGTGCTTGGGTTTCAGAACTAGCTTAAACAATAAGAAAAGTCCTTCTGATTGGCAACATTTGAATATTAACAAAAGGTTCCTTGATAATAATGTGTTAAATTTAAGTTTCTTGATTTTTGTAAGTGTACTGTGATTATGCAAGGGGATCTTTTCCCTTCCTTCCTTCCTTCCTTCCTTCCTTTCTTTCTTTCTTTCTTTCTTTCTTTCTTTCTTTCTTTCTTTCTTTCTTTCTTTCTTTCTTTCTTTCTTTCCTTCTTTCTTTCTTTCCTTCTTTCTTCTTTTCCTTCCTTCTTTATTTCTCTCATTTCTTTCTTCCTTCCTTTCTCTCTCTTTCTCCCTTTTTTCTTTCTTTGTTTCTTTCTTTGTTTCTTTCTTTGTTTCTTTCTTTGTTTCTTTCTCTCTCTCTCTCTCTCTCTCTCTCTCTCTCTCTCTCTCTCTCTCTCTCTCTCTCTCTTTCTTTCTTAAACAAAGTCTTATCACAGAGCAAGGCTGGCCTTGAACTTGTCCTCCTGTCTTCTCCTCCAAGAGACAGGATTACAAGGATGCACTGGCACAGATATCTACAATATTCTTGATCTTTAGAAATACATATTATTACTGAAGGGTTAAGGATATAAAGCTATGCAATGATGTATGATGGCTGTTATTTTCTCTCAAATGGAAAAGTGTGTGTGTGTGTGTTTAGAGCAAGAATTAAATAGCAAAAATAAAATGAATAATTAATGAGTTAAGGTAACCTGGGAGTTCTTTATAATCAACTGTGAGTTTTAAAATGCAACTAAACCTCATATGTGGAATAATTACATGCTGTTTTTTCTCCCTCTTTCAGTTTTGTTTCAAGTAGTACAGTTATAAAAATATACTTTAAGGATTATAAACTTTATCCTAATCTATTTGTCTTTTCCATGCTTCCCCGGGTTAACTACTGCCTCAGTGTTTGTCATTCACTTGCAAAACTTATTCATCTTACACATGTATAAAGATAAAGACTGTGTCGTTATGCTTATATATTGGTACATTGTGTAATATTTTATAACAATCTACTTTATAGTATTACACAATATCATTCATATTTTCTGGATTTCTAATGTTGTCCATTATATAAATAAAAAATAAAGGTATTAAATGATAAAGTTAACAAGGATCAGCAAGATGGTTCAGTGGGTTTAAAAGCACTTCCCATGTAAACCTGATCATTTGAGTTTGATCCTCTCAGATCACAAGGTAGATGGAAAGAACAGACTCCCAAAGTTCTCCTCTGACTTCTACAAGCACATACAAATATGCACACACAGAGGGGGCAGGGAGAAGAAGATGGGGGAATAGGCAGGCTCACAATACACATCATACACACATAGACAATAGTAAAATATTTTTAATTTAATAGAAATCCTTGTAATATAGTACTTAATAAAGTACTATAAAATGTACTCAAGTGATGAACTTAATATTACACACTAAAACTGAACAAAATCAAATTTAAGTATATCCCAAATGGAGCTCATTTGTTGGTCAACAATAAATGTCTCAGATAATTGTTCTTAATAAATGCACCAATAAGTTAATGTGTTTATTAATTTAGTAACTGCTTAAAATTAAGTTTGCCAGTTTCTAACAGCTTCAGTAATTTTTACAGACTTTTGCCTGATACAGCAGTTTGCAAAGCCATATAAGCAAGATAGCTATGAGAGAACAATTAGTTAGATACTTAACCCATAGTAGAAATGAGTTTCATCTGTGGATCAACAGGGTCAGGCTGGATTCTTAATGGATAGCTCTTCTTCACAGTATAATCTTGAAGCAGAAGAATCAAGCCCACTCTCAAACTTTTATACCACTCTGGACACAGAGTATTCCACAGAATCACTGACACCATGCCCGAGCTGTCAGCAACCTCCAAATAGGTCTAGAGAAAAAGGGTAAAAGCATAGTCGCATTCACTATTTTTATCTATATGGGTGGTGCACAATCTGTGAAATTTTATAGTGACAGCAAGATGACACTTAAAATTTACTTTTTGTTAGTAATGACTGAATTGTTAACTCTGTTAAGATTGCTAAGCTAAAAGAGAGACTGCTACAATATACTGGATGTCAGAGATAGAACTAGCTTACTCTGCGATTATAAACTTCAAAGGCACAGAGCAAATCTTAGTTATGTTTTTATAGAGCAACCACTCGATACAGTCATCAGAAGAATTAGGTAAGCCTCATATTTTGAAGATCTTCATAGCATTCATCATTTGCAAGGCTGAAGGACCTTGCTATTATTCACTGATCCTACAGCATTTTAGATAGACATTGATTAAGACATAATCCCATCAGTGCTCTGATGACATTAACTATACTTATACTGGCATCCCAGAATTTATTATAAATGGCATGGGTATTATTTCTGTTATACTAGTTGGCAGGAAGAAATACTAATGTCAATGTTATTATTGCTTGGTTTGGTTATGGTTAAGTATTTTGAAACAAATAATGTTTTCTATTTTAAAATATAAAGATGGACAACACTGGTTATATATAAAAAACAGTATCCCAAGTTTTCTCTAGCTCTTCTAACTTCGTTTCAAATGATGTTATAGTCTAAGATCCTTTTTCTTTTTTGCTAATTCATTCCTTCAATCATCAAAAATATATCAAGTCCATGTTACCCTGCAGATACTATGTTAGGCACAGAGTAGGATGAATCAGACACTATCCCTGACAATAGCTTAAATGGAGGACTTGGTATCTGACCAAAGCACAGTTAAACTATTTCTCCATATTAAGAAATTGTATCCTCATGTCAGCTCTGTAATCAGCTGTTTATAATCAGCACTTCCATTTTGGTGATTAGAAAATTGAGGCTTTAATAATACAAATAGCTAATGCCATAAAGACATGATCCAGCTGAGATTTGAAACCAGTGAATATGAATAAGAAGCTAGTGGCATGAAACATAAGACAGATACACACATGCATATTTATGTAATACATGATAGATATGTGTATATGGGATTTAAATATAAAATGTTATGTTTGACTCACACAGTAACCAGAGAGAGGATAATATTAACCATGTTAACAGTAGATATTCTGAGTGCTAAAATCTTGAATAGTATTATTCTCTTAATATAGCCTAGGCTTTCTCTTGATTTGTCTCCATAATAAGCACACAACTTTCACAATCTGAAGTTAATAAAACACCTAAGCTAACTCTTGATACATGGAAAACTATAGTGTTATATTAAGTTTAAAAAACATATATATATATATATACATATATATATATATCAGATCTCATAGCACTATATAGCACAGAGCTAAGTTAACAGAAAAGGATGGGAGTGTGGGAGTGGAGTGTCAATTAGAATGTTACTAGTGAATTATGAACTGAAGAAAAGGCCAACTAATTGCATTGAGAAGTAAATGAAAGGCAAGAAAGAGGAGAGGCAAAGATGGTCCAGAGATGTGTTTTCCTTTTAAAAAGTCCGACTGCAGACTAGAGCCTGCTTACATGCTGGTAACAAAAAGCACAAAGAAAAGACTGAAAACAAAAGAACTGTGAAAGAGACCAGATATATCAGGAATCTAAAAGCTACCTATGTCTCGTATATAGATAAGGTTTTTTTTCCTTTGAAATACATTTTGTTGTGCTGGGAACAGAAACGAACCAATGGCCTTGCACATGCTAGGCCAGTTCTCTAACACTGAGCTATATGCCAAACTCCAAAGAATTTTTAAGAGAAAAATAACCTTGAAAATTACCGTGAAGTAAAAAAAAAAAAAAAGAACACCTCTATATGCATTCAAAATTATTAATTTATACCTGTGGAATGTTATTTAAACATATTTTTTTTGTTTTTTTGAGACAGGGTTTCTCTGTGTAGCCTTGGCTGTCCTGGAACTCACTCTGTAGACCAGGCTGGCCTCAAACTCAGAAATCTGCCTGCCTCTGCCTCCCAAGTGCTGGGATTAAAGGTGTGCGCCACCATGCCTGGCTAACAATTTTTTTCCATAGAGATTTACATATGCATGTTATAATGTATACATTTAAATGAGCATATATTAATTTTGCGCTACTTGTACCTGATATGGCTCAATCATCTTTTTATTAGGTTTTCCATAGTATCGTAGTTTTGATTTATGCAGGACCCTTACAAGCAAGGCAGGAAAATTCTTTCTGCTATTCCAAGTCAACTCAAGATGAGAGAGAGAGATTATTTTGATGTCTAAAATATAAAAAGATAAAAAAATGTATGTTATGCCATCATAGTTTCATAGCTCTATTCTAATGTTAAAAATGGTAGCCAGACCATATCTAGTGCAACACATTCTTGTCAGCTAGGCTGTATAAATTAAAGCCTGACAATATAGTTCTTTATAGTTCTCTGAATATACATATTATATCTATGTATATATGTATATATATATATATGACTTACCATGCAGAATTAGATAAACACATAAAATAAAACATTGTTTCCCCTTACTTTCCTTCTTCCACATCAAACCATTTCATTACATTATAAAAATCTTAGAACTAAATCCATTTATCAATATTCTCCTCCAATTTGTGCTTCCTTTAACCAATACAGTCATTTATTTAACTTACAAAAATTAAAAGTTGGGGCTCTGGGGATGTAATGATCCCATTGGTAAAATGTGTGCCATACATTTGTAATCCCAGCACAGGAAAAGCAAAGGAAAGAGGTTTCCTGAGGCCCATAGGCTAGCCAAACTAGCATAATTAGTGAGCTGAAGGTCAGCAAGAGGCACTATCTCAAAAGAGGTGGGTAGTCTTCCTGTGGATGACAATGCAGTAGGCAGAGACTCCATACATGTAAGCCTTCAAAAGTAAACTGAGAAGCCTACATTTGCATAAAAAGCCTGTGCATACACGGACACACACACACACACACACACACAAACAATTATTAATTCACCCAGTCTGGGTTGAACGGATAACCATGATACTCCTCTCTCATCAAAACATGCAATGAAATTATAGACATGCACCACTATTACCACTCCTAGCAGAATAGAGAATTGTTTCTGACACATTTTTATGTATTGTCCTCACATCCCATTTGTCTAGATAGGCCCCATCTTCTCCAAACATACTGCATATGGCTCTATTCTCTCACTTGCTACCCTGTTTCTGGAATGTCCTCCTCTTAGACATGGAAGTGACTTCCTTTCTTCCCTAGCCCAGTGTTGCTCACAGGGTTCCTTCTCAATGACCTCTCTAACTACTCTACGGAAACCAACCCCTTACTTATTCCCCACCCACCCTGTTTTTCCACGTAACACTTATTATTTTCACATACACCATATAATTTATTGTAAAATATGTTAATCTCCAGGCCTAAGGGAAAACAAAAGCTGTTTAAAAGCTGTTCACCATATTGAAGATTCAAAATTTAAATCCCATTTCATCTTCTATCATTAAAGGGGGTTCCACTTTCGATTTTCTCTACATGTTGTTTTCATAGCCTGCAATATCAATATTAAAATGTAAATCTGCACTACATACTTTATGTATTATACATACATATATATGTATAATAAATATTTGTTGAAACATTTCCAATGAAATGTATCAGCTACTCATTATTTTAGCAAGAAATTCACACTTATACTTTATTTTTAATGAGTTCAAATTCTGTTTTAATTATTCATACCATTAATTAAAACAATTTCTAGTATATTAAGACACTATGGATAGTTTTACTTCCAAATTCTCAAAATATATTTATAGCAGTCTCAGAAGTCCTAATAGTTGGCATTATGTAATTAAGTATTTTTTTCAATATAATCAAATCACAGATCAGGTTTGAATTATCTACAATGTACATGGAACAATCTTAAGTGAAGCATATATTATCTCCTTTATTTATAATCTGAAATAAATTTAAAAGACATCACCTGGCCAGTTGAAAGTTTTCCAAGTTTGTGTTCTTAATGGACAAAATCATTATAGAATAAAACTCAAACTTAAAAAATATAGTTACAGGCCAATTATAGATAATGAATTATCTGTGTATATTTATGGTACTAAATATGCTTCATTACCAAAAAAAAAAAAAAAGCATGAAAAAAACCCTGCTATTTAATACAACATTTAGACAATAAACTCTCAATTCTTTAAGTCTCAAGACCTGTTACCATTCTTAAGAATTAGTACATTTTGGGGGGCAGGTATTAGAGACAGGGTCTCTCTGTGTAGCCCTGACTGGCCTGGAACTCCTATAGATCAGGCTACCCCCGAACTCTGAGATCCATCTGCCTCTGCCTTCAAAGGGCTGAGATTAAAGGCATGCACCATCATGCCTGCCAAAGATCTTGAGTATCTTAAAGAGCTTTTGTTTATGTGGTTTATACTCATTACTTGATATGTACATTATACACTTAGAAATGAAGAAGCCATCAGTTACCTAAATATATAACCAACATTTTTTTTGGAAAAATGACTATTTTTACCAAATAAAATAAAATCAGGAGTGGGGGAATACAGCTCAGTTTGCAGAGCACTGACTTAATAATATTCATGAACCTATGAATTCAATACTCAGTACTGAAAAAAAACATTTGGAAGGGCTGGGAATTTAGCTTAGTGGTACAGTACCCACAGAGGATGCATAAGGCCCTAGACTGCACTCCCAACGTCCCACATGTCAAAAAGGAAAACTGTAGAGAAAAATGCAGTTCAGAACACTGGGTGCTTTTCCCGAGGCTCCAGGTTTGATTCTTAGTACCAGCAGGCAGCTCAAAACCATTTGTAACTTCAATTCCAGAGGACCCATCACCTTCTTCTGGCAGTATTAGGTACCAGACAATCATGTATTACACAGATACATATGCAATCAAAACACCCATACTCATATTTCTGTGGAATAATATTTGAGCTTGACCTCTGGACTCCACAATTAGGTACACACATGTGCAGCCCATCCCCCACTATGTACCCTCATACACATGAATCTTTTTTTAATTTTTTTATTGGTTATTTTATTTACTTGCATTTCAAATGTTATCCCCTTTCTCAGTTTCCCTCCACGAACCTCCTATCCCCTTGCCAATCCCCCTTGCTTCTATGAGGGTGCTCCCCCACCCACCTACCCACTCCAACATCCCCACCCACTCCCAACTCACCACCCTAGCATTCCCCTATGCTGGGGCATCAAGACTTCACAAGACCAAGGGCCTCCACTCCCACTGATGCCAGAGAAGGCCATCCTCTGCTACATATACAGCAGAAGCCATGGGTCCCTCCATGTGTGCTTTTTGGTTGGTGCTTTAGTACCTGGGAGCTCTGGGGGGTCTGGTTGGTTGATATTGTTGTTCTTCCTATGGGATTGCAAACCCTTCAGATTCTTCAGTCCCTTCTCTAGCTTCTCCATTGGAAACCCTGTGCTATTACAGGCTCCTGTCAGTAAGCACTTCTTATCATCCACAATAGTGTCTGGGTTTGGTGACTGTACGTGGGATGGATCCCCAGGTGGGGCAGTCTCTGGATGGCCTTTCTGGGGATCCACCCCATATGCAGGCCATCCAGAGACATACATGAATCTTTTTTTTTTTTTTTTTTTTTTTGGTTTTTCGAGACAGGGTTTCTCAGTAGCCCTGGCATACATGAATCTTAACAGTACCCTTCTTAAAAAAGACAAGTATAAAAGAAAACTGAAATTAAAGACTAGAAAAAAGATACACTGCTCCACTAATATTGTACAGAGCTAAACAAAGAATTTTCAACTGAGGGATATCAAATGGATGAGAAGCACCTTAAAAAATGTTCAACATCGTTAGTTCTCAGAGAAATGCAAATAAATGCTGAGATTCCACCTCACACCAGTCAGAATGGCTAAGATCAAAAACTCATGTGACAGCAAATGCTGGTGAGGATGTGGAGAAAGAGGAACACTCCTCCATTGCTGGTGGGATTGCAAGCTGAAAATCAGAAAATTGGACATAGTACTACCGGAGGATCCCGAAATACCTCTCCTGCGCATATATCCAGAAGATGTTCCAACCAGTAAGAAGGACACATGCTCCACTATGTTCATAGCAGCCTTATTTATAATAGCCAGAATCTGGAGAGAATGCAGATGTCCCTCAACAGAGGAATGGATACAGAAAATGTGGTACATTTACACAATAGAGT
Organism: Mus caroli; assembly: GCF_978045245.1. Classification (NCBI taxonomy): domain Eukaryota; kingdom Metazoa; phylum Chordata; class Mammalia; order Rodentia; family Muridae; genus Mus; species Mus caroli. Next base: position 30,642,492 of record NW_028227260.1, read on the forward strand.
ACTACTCAGCAATTAAAAACAATAACTTTATGAAATTCCTAGACAAATGGGTGGAACAAGAAAATATCATCCTGAGTGAGATAATCCAGTTCCAAAAGAACATACATGGTATGCACTTACTTATAAGTGGATATTAGCCCAAAAGCTCAGAATACCCAAGATACAATTCACAGACCACATGAAGCTCAAGAAGAAGGAAGACCAAAGTGAAGATGCTTCAGTTCTTCTTAGAAGGGGAACAAAATACCCACGGGAGGAAATACAGAGACAAAGTGTGGAGCAGAAACTGAAGGAAAGGCCATCCAGAGACTGTCCCACCTGGGGATCCATTCCATATACAGACACTATTGTGGATGCCAACAAGTGCTTGCTGACAGGAGCCTGATATGACTGTCTCCTGAGATGCTGTGCCAGAGCCTTACATATACAGAAGTGGATGCTCACAGCCAACCATTGGACTGAGCAGTGGGTCCCCAATGGAGGAGCTAGAGAAAGAACTGAAGGAGCTAAAGGAGTTTGCAACCCATAGGAAGAACAGTAATATGAACCAACCAGAGCTCCCAGGGACTAAACCACCAGCCAAAAAGTACACATGGAGGAACCCATAGCTCCAGACACATATGTAGCAGAGGATGGCCTTCTTGGTTATCAATGGGAGGAGAGGCCCTTTGTCCCATGAAGGCTCAATGCCTCAGGGTAGGGGAATATGAGGGTGGGGAGGTGGGAATGGGTGGGTGGGAGAGCATCCTCATAGAAGCAGGGGGAGGGAGTATGGTATAGGGTGTTTCTTGAGGGAAAACCTGGAAAGGGGATAACATTTGAAATGTAAATAAAGAAAATATCCAATAAAAATATAAAAAAATAAAATAAAATGAAAAGAATTTTTAAAAGTGTAGTTTCTGTTGGATCTGTGTTACCACCAAGGAACTTGATCTACTTTAACCCCACTGAATCAGGCATTTATTGTATGATTCAGAACCATGAATTTTAAAAGTCAACTGAGGGACTGGAAAGAACACAAGCAGGAAATTGCTTGTCTTACAAATATGACTCCCAGAACCACCCCCATAAAAAAGCTAGGCATGGCAGTGAAGGCTTGTATTTTCAGCATGGTGGAGATAGAAACAGAGAATTTCTTCAGTCTTCCCAGACAGTTTGCCTACTGTATAACTGTTACAAGTTATAAGCCAGTGAGAGATACTGTCTCAAAACTAAAATGGTGAATGGCACTTAAAGAATACAACCCCACATTGTCCTCTGGCCTCCAAACATACACGCACATGTGAACATTTGCGACTGCATCAACACAAATGCACACACGTGTACACACACCAGAGAAAATACTTCTGAGGTCTGAGTAGACCATTCACATTTATTAGTATTAATGTAAATGTTACTAAGATGGTAAATATCAATATTATTAGAAAGAATAGAATTAGGCAAAAATATATAGGAAAATTATACTGGTGGGGTAACTTTCACCAATAAGATATTAACCAGTTATGGAATTAACTGTATGAACATATGCTCATTAGAGGAGATAGAGTACCTTATTATAGGAGTACATTAGGGGTCTGGTACTCTCACTCTGACATTCCTTTTAGATAGGGTCTATCATGCCTGTCTCTGCCACTACAGTACTAAGCTATGACAAACCTTTTATTTTATGTGGATTCTGGGATTTAAAGTTAGGTCTCATGCTTGCAAATTAAGCTCTCCTGCACTTACACACGAAGCCAACTTTCCAGCTGCATATTCTTTTTTATTTTATTTTATCTTATTCACTTTACATCCCAATCACAACCCCCTCCCTCCTTTCTTCCCAGTCTCACCCTTACAAATCCTTCTCCCATTGCTCCCCCCCACCTTGGTTACCATCTCATCTTAGGACATCTAGTTCCAGTTTTTCTAGGCACATCCTCTTCAACTGAGACCCAACCAGGCAGTCCAAGTATGGGGTAAGGAGATCCAATGACAGGAGACAGAGACAGTCCCCATTCACTATTTAGGGACCCCACATAAAGACCAAGCTGCACATCTGCTACAAATGTCTAGGAGGTCTAGGTCTAGGTCCTGCATGCTCCCTGGTTGGTGGCCCAGGCTTTGTGAGCCCCATGGTGCCAGGTTAGGTCTGTGGGTCTTCTTGTAGTGTCCTTGACCTCACTGACTTACTCACTTCTATCCCCAACTCATCTGCAAGACTCCCCAGGCTCTGCCTGATGTTTGCCTGTGGGTCTCTGCATCTGTTTCTATCAGCTGCTGGTTGAAGCCTCTCAGGATACAGTTATGCTAGGTTCCTGTCTGCAAGCACAGCCTAGTATCATTAATAGTGTCAGGGGTTGGCTCTCTCCCATGAGATAGGACTCAAGATGGGACAGTCATTGGTTGTTTGTTCCCTCAGTCTCTGCTCCTTCTTTATCCCTGCACATTTTGTAGGCAAGACAAATTTGTGCTTTAAAATAAGTTGTGCTTTAAAAATTAACATTAAAACCAGGGCTGGTGATTCAGGTTTATAATCTCAGTTACTTAAGAGTCTAGGGCAGGAAGATGACCTCTTTGGGTTACAGAGTGAGCTGAAGGCCAATCTAGGCAACTAAGCCAGACCCTGTCTCAAAATTTAAAACGGGGGGGGGTGGTACTGAAGATACATCACAGTAGTAAAGTGCTTCTGTAGCATGGGCAAGCTTCAAGTTCAATATCTAGTCTCTGTCTCTGTCTCTGTCTCTGTCTCTCTCTCTCTCTCTCTCTCTCTGTCTCTCTCTCTGTGTCTCTCTCTCTGTCTCTCTGTCTCTCTCTGTCTCTCTCTCTGTCTCTCTCTCTGTCTCTCTCTCTCTCTCTCTCTCTCTCTCTCTCACACACACACACACACACACACACAGAGAGACACACACACCCCAAAAATGCCAGATTTGGTGCTATATACTCTTAATCCTAGGATGCAGGAGGGAGGCTGGAGAAAGAAGAACAGATGTCCCATGCCAGCATGTTCTGTAGGCTACATCAAAAATAAAATGATAAAATAAAATAACTCCCTGTTTTGCATAAAGCCTGTGGTAATACAGCTAGACCCAATAATTTGCATATTGTCTAGGACTGCTTTCACTCTACAGTGGCAAAACCAAGCAGTTTCTCCAGGACCTGGGAGATGACTTAGCAGATGAAAGTATTTGGTACTCTTGCAGAAGTCCTAGGTTTGATTTCCCAGGGGTTGGAGATGGGGACTCAGGGGTTAAGAGGACTTGATGCCTTTTTTCATGCCAGTTGTATTTGGTTCTATCTTAGATAGATCCCTGGGCTATCCAGCCTCTGAGTCCTAGCCCCCCAGGCAGTGCCAGGGGTAGGTTACCTCTCATGGCATGGGTCTCAAAGGGGACTAGTCATTGGATGGCCACTCCCACATGTTCTGTGTCAACTTTACCCCAGCATATCTTGTAGGTAGGACAAACTGTAGGTAGTATGTTTTACGCCTGGGTTGGTGCCCAAATCCTTCCACTGTAAGTCTTGCCTAGTTACAGGATATGGCCAGTTCAGGTTTTGAATCTCCCACTGTTAGGAGTCTTAATTAGGGTCACCCTGTCTCTTGGGAGTTTCTATTGCACTAGGTTTCTAGCTTATCCCAGAGATTCCCCCCATGATTCCAGTTGCCTCTCCTAGTACTCTCTTCCTGTATCCTCCCCACTTTCACCCATCCTTCCTGTTTCTAGCCCCACTTCCCCATCCTGACCCACTTCATTATGCCGGCAATGTCTATTATATTTCCCCTTCATGACAAATTCATGAATTCCCCGCTTTAGTCCTCCTTGTAAAAAAAAAAATTCTCAATGACATGATTCTTAATGATATCTTTTGTACTCATAGATTGATGCCTAGCCCAACTGCCATCAGAGAGGCTTCATCCAGCAACTGACAGAACCAGATGCAAAGACTGACAGCCAAACATTAGGCTTGGGGAGCTTGGGGAATCCTGCAGAAGAGGGGGAGGAAGAATTGCAGGACCCAGAGAGGTCAAGGACACCACAAAAAGACCCACAGGATCAACTAACGTGGGCCCACAGGTGCTCAAAGAGATTAAATTGCCAACAAGTGGGCCTGCATGGGTCTGACCTAGATCCTCAATACATATATAACAGTTGTGCAGGTTCATCTTCTCCTGGGATCCCTTACAGTGGGAGCAGGGGCGTGTCTCTGACTTTATTGCCTGCTTTGGAGACCCTTTTCTCCTACTGGGTTGTGCTGTTTCAACCTTAATAGGAGAGGAGGTGCCTAGTCTTAGTGCAACTTGATGTGTCATGTCTGGTTGATATCCATGAGAGGCCTGGTCTTTTATGAAGAGAAAGGAAGGGGGAGTGGATGAGGGCAAAGGAGAGGAGGGAGGGGAAACTGCAGTTGTTCAGGATGTAAAAATCAATAAATCAATCAGTAAATAAATATGCAAGTCTAAAAAATAAAAGAGTACTTGTTGTTCTTGCATAAGACCTGTATTCAGGCTTTCAACAAATACGTGGTTCACAATCATCTGAAACTCCAGTTTCAGGGGATCCAACACCCCTCTTCTGGCCTCCTTGAACACCAGTGATGCTCACTGTACATATATATGTATGCAGGCACCCATACACATAAAATAAAAATAAGCAAATAATAGTCAATCAATCAATCAAACAAACAAACAAACAAAAAGCTGGGCAGAATGGCACACATGCTTGTGATCTCAGAGACTGGAGGAGTATGTGTCCCAGGCCAGCCTGGGTTGGAAGGTAAGAGAAATGATATGCAAGCTAACTCGGTGGGTAAAAGAACTTGCTACCCTGGAACCAGGTGGTGCAAGGAGAGAACCTATATCTCAAAGTTGTCCCATGACCTTCATCCACTCACAGGGAAATCAAGGTACTTATGTATTCTCTGCTGTGCCCTCCAAACTCACAAATAAATACAAAGTGTAAAAATTAAAATCAGAAAAACAAACAATCCACGGTTGTCACACTGTCTGTAGACCAGCACTTGGAAGCAAGAGGCAGGGGATAAGAAGTTCAAGGCCATCTTGGGCTTGCTTGTTTTTTTTTTGTTTGTTTTTATTTTTAATAAGTAGAAAATATTAAAAAGGATGTTTGTAAGGTTGCAGTGTGATTTGCCACTTTTCAAGTAGGATATAAACAAGGAATGAAAAAGACTAAATCTTTTTTGGATGCCTGAAAATTTCTAGATCATGATGGAAGCTGACCATATAAGAATACAATTGATCAGGTTGGATAAATCTTTTTCGTGTTACTATGTAAAGATAAATTTTAATAAAAAATATTCAAAGGCAAAGTTAACCAAGAAGTGACAGGATATCAGAAAAGTAATATGCAGAGTACAGCAACCACAAACTTAATACCTATTAGTAAAGAAATCCAGTAAATGAATAATAAAAAGACAAGCTTGGAGTGTGGCTCAGCTATAAGCCTGTCTTTTAGGATACATAGGAGACCTTGGGTTCAATTCCTAACTCCAGAAAGGAAGACATGATAAGATAAAGAGAAAGCACATTATTTTAGAATAGCAAGGTATGGGGAAATGGACACTCATACATATGCGGTTAAATTTAAATTAGTGCAAATTTTCAGAAAATAGTTTTCAGGAAATAATTTATCATTACCCACTTAAAATCTGAAATATTCTTTAATTCAGTAATTATACTTCTAGGAATCCATCATTTCAACAGAAATATTCAAATACAATTAATGCTCACACATTTTACTTTTTTGGCACTGTTTGCAATACCACGAAAGCCTAAAACAATAAATTACCTTACATGGGTACAATTATAGAAGTTATCATATTTTTACACTGTGGAATATTGTATTTATAGAAATATCCCCAGAGATGCCTAAAATATATTATGTGCAAATGTCACATGGTTCATTTTATTTTTTCAAAAATGTGCACCAAACTCCTAAGCTTGGCAGTTTAATAGGGATGTTTAAGGCATTCAAATGTTAAAGATGTATTTCACTAAATTCCAAATTTTGTCATTTACAATTTCAAACCCACAGCAAACCTGAAGTCCTGATTTCAGTCACTTCCTAGATTTTACCACCATGCTTTTAATACAATCAGACCTCATGATTTTAACACAATATACTTTTAAATGCACAGTTTGAATTTTTAGCACATGGACATTGCTTTTTGTAATAAAACATCATCTACTGAATATGACTTTCTTAAGAACAGAAACCAAATACATTTTTATAAATGATGCCCCCTCTTTATTTCTTTCTTCTAAACCAACTGTTCTTTTACAAATTGAAGTTTAAAAGTCTAAGTGAATAACATTTACACCATGGATACTTCGCTTTTATATCTTAGCTATCTAAGCAATCATTGACTACAAATGTGAATAACGTTTTCTTTCCTCATTTTGAGTGGATGATTATAAATACATATTTTTGAACCAGTTATCTTTACGCGTTTAAGTCTGCTATGCTTGCTTGTCATAGAAAGACGCCCTATGACTTAGAATTGTGATAACAAGATAAAGAGAAAAGGGGGTGTGGCTTGGTAAGTGGTTCCACTAGTACAGTGCTTGCTTAGCATGCAGGAAATCTGGGCTTGGATTCTCAGGTATAGTCAAGTTGTCCATTAATTTCAACACCTGGGAGATAGAGGTAGGAAGATCCAGAGTTTGGGGCTAGCTTGAGATATATGAGATCCTGCCTCCAAAACCAAAAAGATCTAAAACCAGTAAATGTATATTATAATCTTTTTAGTTTTTCTGTTTTTTTTTTTGGCATTTCCAGTCCCATTTCTTATGTGTTCAGCTTGTAGTGTTATCATCTGCCTTAATTACATGTTTTAAACTAAAAAGAGCGTTTATTGATGACAAACTTCCATTTTCTGGCTGACTTCCTACTTCTGATACAGGAAATATGAACTTCCTGTATCAAGAAAAATGATCACTTAGAGCCTTTCTACAGTCATCACACCTTCAAAAGAAAACACTTCCACGGGTTTTACATTCAGTGGCATAAATGAACTGAATAATATGAATGGACTAAACCGAACATCCCTTTGCACCAATGTGCAAAGGGATGCTAAATGCTAAAACATACAATGTGGGAAATATTTCGTGTTTATGCAAAATAGAAGTCAATACACTCTTCAACCTACACATTTTTCATAAGTGAAATAGGACTGAAACTATTATTAATTCAAACCGTGTGTGTGTGTGTGTGTGTGTGTGTGTGTGTGTGTGTGTGTGTATCACAGGAGGAGTCCCGAGAACCACATCTTCAATCTGTCTGCTACCCTAAGTTTAAATCACAGTCAGGGATGTCAAGGCACTTTGCAATCAAACCAAGAGGGCACAGGCTGCTTGAAGTTAAGACTGTTTCAGTACTCTAAATCCCACCTTCCCACCCCTGGCTTGTAATGAACTAAACAGGAGCATTTTGTTTTCTGTTATCATGACTTTCCAAACTCATTAACTGGGTTTGTGCCTGTTATTGCTGCCGCTGTTGGTTTTTGAGACAAGGTGTCTTTCTGAGGCTCAGACTACCTTGGAATTTGCTCTCAATGCTCCTGCCCCAGCCCCCCTAGATGCTGGGTCTTCCTGGTGTGTGCCACCTTGCCAGCTTTCGAACACTTTTAAAAGCTTGCCTCTAAATCCCTCCAATTACTTACTGTTAAAATTGAATTCCTCAGGTTGCTTGTTGGTCTTCCAAATATCTCCGTAGGGATCTTCGTTATTCCACAGAGCCAGGTAGTGACTCTTGCCCCCTCTTAAAGGCCTCTCTGGTTTTTCCTCATGCGCTCTGTTTCTAAATGGAGTTTCTACAGAAATGACATCTAGGGGCTCCCCACAGTGGACCTTATCTATGCACAGGATTCCTTGGCCCAATCTTTTCTCGTTGTAAAGGCACGAGACTCTGGAAATTCTCATCTCTATGCCAACTTTAAGAATATTTTGATAAACGAGAAAGTTTAAGCTGGGGTCTAAGTAGCACTTCTCCTGGTACACCCCGTCTGAGATTGTCACATCATAGCAGTAAAGGGGAGGCTTGGGCACTGTATCCCGTGGCTCATCCTCTAAAAGGTATCTTTGGACAGCCAGTACAGTGACAGGCACCACTTCCGAGAGGGTGACACACTGTCTAGGGGAACCAGTAATTTGCTCAATAACCTTTTGGATCCAGGACCTGCGCCTCTGGCTATCAGCTCTTCGGATCACTCCACCTGGGACCCCAGCCTTATCCCTTTCGCGGTGCTCCAAGTAGAGACCAGCGTGCGAGGGTCCTGGCTGAGGCTGACCCGACTCACCCGACATTGTGAGGTAACCGCGAACTCCTTGCACTCCAAAAAAGCTTACTTTCCCTGCTCAAAAACCCGGAGAAAAGACGCTCCAGACAGACGCGCAAAAGCTGTTGGCACGGACTGGTCTGGGTCCGCCCAGGAGCCAGGCTCAAAAGATTCCACGCGTGCGCATCAGCTTTCCCGCCTGTGCTTTGAGCCCCTATTTTGAGACTTTGAGACAATGTTTCTAGGAAGATGCACGAGAGAAGCACGTGGCATAATTCGGTCCTTGAGCTCCCTAGCCTACTAAGATCCATCTGGGGGGAGGGGAAGCACGGGCATGGGAGGAGGGAAGCGTGGCGGGGGGTAGGGGGTGGGGGTGGGGGGGTCGTCAGGGTTTCCTAAATAAAGCAGCTGCCAGAGGGAGGAGCAAGAAGCGCTGCTGACCAGCCCCCGAAAGGAGAGCATCTAGAGGTGGTGAAAAATAGGAAGTACCAAAATGATGCTCCTGTAGTCCTGATGCTGGGACTTGGGTCCCCAAAAGAAAATATGTTAAAAAAAAAAAAAAGAAAATATGTGAGCGTTATCACAGTCGTGTGTATTTAGTAAATTAGTGCTTTATTGTTAAGAAGGATGAAATGTGGTATTTCTGCTCTTGTAGTATAAACGAAATCAGATAATGTATGCACAGTCTTCAGGAAAGTTCTCAGTCAAACATTAGCTGCTATTGTTATTAGCATAAGCAAATTATCTGTAGTAGCTCCCATGTGCAGGGTGGGTGAATTAGTAAGTGAACATGAAAATAGGAAAGTGTAGAATTGAGTTGCTAAAGATCTTCCTTCAGGTCAGACTTCTTAAAATCATTTTTTTTATACAATACTTAGCACAGCACACTGAAAGAATACACAGCTTTAGAAATTGTATTTCTTAAATACAAAGCATATTTCAAAGAAAACTGCAAAGCGAATACACTGGACAGAAGAGTTAGAATAAACATGCAACATTTATTAATTGTACCCAGGCTGTGTGAACACGAAATGTATTACCTTTTTAAAGAACAACTGTTAAAAGTGTTTGTGTCGGGCTGGGTGTGGTGGTGCACGCCTTTAATCCCAGCACTCGGGAGGCAGAGGCAGGCAGATTTTTGAGTTCGAGGCCAGCCTGGTCTACAAAGTGAGTTCCAAGACAGCCAGGGCTATACAGAGAAACCCTGTCTCGAAAAACAAAAAACAAAAAACAAACAAACAAACAAAAAAGTGATTGTGTCCTGCTTCCCTTTCTACTGATGTTTTGAATGCTATCATTCTTTATACATTATTTATGAAGTCCTACTCCAAAGCAGGCAATATTGTAGGCCACTGGGGATGACTACAGTCACTCTTTCATCCAAGCTCCTCACTGATTGGGCTGAACAACTCTGCCTTTGTCAAATTTTGACTAACAGTAATTCTACAAACATTTATTTTCCTTTTGTTCCATAATTTATATTTTTATCCATATTACATTTCAATCACACCCCCTCCCTCCTCTCCCTCCAGTCCTGTCCTTACACATCCCTTTCCCAATATTCCCTTGCCTTCTCTGGAAGCCTCTCTTGAGTACCACTCCACCCTGGGGTATCTAGTCCCAACAAGACTAATCACATCCTCTCCCACTGAGGCCCAACCAGTCCAGGTAGGAGAAAGGGATCCAATAGCAGCCAACAGAGTCAGAGACTGACCCCCTCAAATTATTAGGGGACCTACATGAAGACAAAGCTGAACATCTACTACAAATGTGGGGGTACCTAGGTCCAGCACTGGCATGCTCTTTGGTTGGTGGTTCAGTCTCTGTGAGACTCCCCTATCTTTTCTTTATTTTAAAATCGGGGTTTCAAGTATTCTAGACTGGCTAGGAATTTGCTTGTACCTGAGGATGAACTTGCGATCCTACAGCCTTTAGATTTTCCCATCTTTCTGTGATCACTGGTGGGTACCACCAGCCCCAGTTTTATGTGGGTCTGGGGATAGAATACAGGACTTCATTTATGCTGGGCAAGTGCCAATTGAGATACACTCCCATCCACCCACATGTTTCTTCTGTGTTGGCAAGATATAGTCTTGCTATGTTCTTCTGGGACCTCTGGATCAGCTCCTGCCTCCAGGTTCCTGCCCTGTTAAAGTTCTTGACTTGGCTTCCATCGATGATGAACAGCTATATGGAAGTGTAAGCCAAACAAGCCCTGTCCTCCCCAACTTGTCTTTTCTTCATGGTGTTTTGTCACAGCAATAGAAACCCCAACAATAGTAGACTCCACGAGATAAAGCATGCTTATTCTCTAATAATTTCAAGAAAAAAAAAAAAACAGGTGGGGAGGACTAGAAGGGGAGGAGGAAGAGTGGTAGGAGAGAAGGCCAAAGAAGATGTACTGTCTAAGAAGCACATTTTAAGAAGAGTGATCCTGAGTGAGGTAACCCAGTCACAAAAGAACACACATGCACTCACTGATAAGTGGGTATTAGGAAGACTAAAGTGTGGATGCTTCAGTTCTTCTTAGAAAGGGGAACAAAATACTCACAGGAGGAAATATGGAGACAAAGAATGGAGCAGAGACTGAAGGATAGACCATCCAGAGACTATCCCACCTGGGGATCCATCCCATATACAGTCACCAAACCTAGATGCTATTGTGGATGCCAAGAAGTGCTTCCTGATAGGAGCCTGATATGACTGTCTCCTGAGAGGCTCTGCCAGATCCTGACCAATACAGAGGAGGATGTTGACAACCAACCCTTGGACTGAGCACGGGGTCCTCAATGGAAGGACCCAAGGAGCTTGAAGAGTTTGCAGCCCCAAAGTAGGAACAACAATATGAACCAACCAGTACCCCCCAGAGCTCCCAGGGACTAAACCCCCAACCAAAGAGTACACATGGAGGGACCCATAGCTCCAACCACATATATAGCAGAGGATGTCCTTGTTAGACATCAGTGGAAGGAACAACCCTTGGTCCTGTAAAGGCTTGATGCCCCAGTGTAGGGGAATGCCAAGGTAGGGAGGCAGGAGTGGGTGGGTGAGTGGGGGAAACACCTTCATAGAAGCAGGGGGAGGGGATGGGATAAGGGCTTTCTGGGGGGCAATCTGAGAAAGGGGATAACATTTGAATTGTAAATAAAGAAAATTTCCAATAAAAAATAAAATAAAAATGTTTAAAGATATATCTTCTACGTAAAGATAAACTTCATATAGATAGATAGATACAAATATCCACAGAAAGTAACTTACACAGAAACATATTTGAGCTATTTAAAGAAGCAGCTCTGTGTGTGTGTGTGTGTGTGTGTGTGTGTGTGTATGTGAAAAAGAATAGTGATAAGATACTTTCACTTGAGCATTGTGATGGTTTGTATATGCTTGGCCCAGGGAGTGGCACTATTTGGAGGTGTGAGCCTTTTTGGAGTAGGTGTGTCACTGTGGGTGTGGGCTTTGCAACCCTCATCCTAGCTGCCTAGGATGTCAGTATTCTGCTAGCAGCCTTCAGATGAAGATGTAGAACTCTCAGTTCCCCCTGCATCATGCCTGCCTGGATGCTACGATGTTCTCACCTTGATGATAATGAACTGAACCTCTGGTATTTGGAGCTGGAAATATTAGTTGCTGTGGGACATGTTGTTATGTGTATAGCATGGACTCTCCTATCATCTCCACCGGAACACCCAAAAGTATCTTCTGGTATGCAAAACACTGTCTAAGAGTTTAACTAAACTGTAACTCCTTTGAGAGCATAAAGTGATATGTTCTTATTTCCCTCTGTGTTTCTTTCACTTTTGCAATTCATGAAAGGGGCTCAACTGCTCTAAATAAATGAAGATCTCAGCTCTTACTGTCTCTCTTCCAATGGGAGTATACAAGTGTGGCTTGTGCTAAAAAAAAAAAAAAAAAAAAAAAAAAAAAAGACATAACTCCAAAAATTAAATGCAGAAAATTGTTCTCTGACAGCTGAAGAGATAGATAGCTCAGTTAAGAAACTGCTATCCTTGGGCTGCAGAGATGGCTCAGTGGTTAAGAGCACCGATTGCTCTTTCAGAGGTCCTGAGTTCAAATCCCAACAACCACATGGTGGCTCACAACCATCTGTAATGGGATCTGACTCCGTCTTCTGGTGTGTCTGAAGACAGCTACAGTGTACTCATATACATAAAATAAATAAATAAATATTTTTAAAAGAAAGAGGAAGAGGGAGAGGGAGAAGGAGAAACCACTATCCTTGTAAGCAGTGGGAATGCAGTGTTTGATCCCCAGAAAACAAATCATAACCTAGAGGCGTAGGAGGCGAGACAGATTGAGGAGGAGTTAAAGGGGGAGTTCAGGTGAATTAACAGTATCAAAACAAATAGCATGAAATTCTCAAGGAATTAATAAAAATAAAATATAAGCTGGTGTGCTGGGGAAGTGCCAACAAGTGGCTCCCTGCCCAGCTAGCTTAACCTATGTGGTAAGATCCAGGCCAATGAGGCATCCTGCCTTAAAAAACAATAAAAGGTGGACAGTGCTTGAGGAATGGTAGTCAGGAATGTCCTCTAGTCTCCAGAGATATAAACACACACACACACAGTTTCCCAAATGTAGCTGCTTTGCCAAGTTCATTGCTAAGTCTCAAGTAGCAAAACCACTATATAGCATAGCACTCTATGTAACTCCTCAGTAGTAATTAACACACAAATAAACAAAGTTATGGAATATTGCTGGATTTACTTCAGGGGCCATTGAGCCTCAACCTTAGAACATAATGGAGCTTGGTGTGTTGGTACACAAATTCAATTCCAGCACTCTAGAGGCAGAGACAGATCTTTGAATTTATGACTAGCCTGGTCTATAGAGAAAGCTTCAGATGAGCCAGGGATACACAGTAAAACCCTGTTTCAAAATACAATAACGTAATTGAAATATTCAAATTTGCTTCACCCACAGTCTAAACTATACATACAATTTAATTTATATTTAAGAGCATAGTGTTTCAAATTCTGGGTTCATCCAGGGAATTCAGGAAAGAGGGTTTTTTTGACAAGTTTTTTTACACTATTGAGAATGAAGATGAACGTGACTAAGGATGGATGGATGTAACTGCCGTCCAAAGTGTGCACCACACTGTGTTAACAGCATCATGTGTGCAATATTGCAAGTCCGAAAGCTCTCTGGTGTGCTGCTAGTAAGCACATGCCTTAGGATCAACTATAGTACACAATAACAGAATACATTAAGTCTCTAATGGATATTCCCTCTCAGCTTGAGTAATTTTTATAATGCCTCTGTAGGTTACAACAGTAAAATCAGGGAAGACAATGTGTGTTTGTTTGTTTATTTCCTTTCTTGCCTTGTTTTCTTGTTTGCTTTTTTTTTTAATCTGTAAAGGATTTGTCTATTTTAGTTGTGTGTATATGGCTATTTTGCCTACATATATGTCTATGTACCACTTGTATGCAGTGTCCACAAAGGCCAGAAATGAGAATGGGGCTCCTTGGGAACTGGAAATCCACCAGCTATGAGACACCATGTGAGTATTGGGGGCTGAACTCAGACTCTCAGGAAGAGCAGCCAGTGCTCTTAAATACTGAGCCATTGCTCCAGTCCTGAGATAAAATGTTATGAAATGGGCATGATACAAAAGATTAATGTAGTGTGAAATGTCCTTGTTCAGCCACCGAATTTGGGGCACATACCAGCTGTAGTGATTTTCTTCATATTTAAAATTGTACAAATGAAAGTCGTCATAGATGTTGAAATTTAAGTTAGTTCAGCTGAGTGAAGTGCTCACAATACTGTTTGGCACTGTGGAAAAGTTTTTAAAAAATTATACTCCCTGTGGTTGTTTTTCTCTAATAGATAAAGCCACAGTATAAAACAACAGGATTTTAGAACTATAGGGAGTCATTAGGTACCCATTAATTTAGTTTTCTTCCAATTGTACACTGTGCAGCATTAATGATTTTATAAAACCAATTTAGTGTTCGTAAGAGAGACATAAAAACAGGACAAATATTCATAGCAAATATTTCCCATCATAAGAAGCATTTCATAAAAAAACTTTTCTTTTATTTGCGGTAGAGAGAAGGTTTAGTGGGTAAGAGCACCAGCTGCTCTTCCTAAGGACCTGGTTTCAATTCTCAGCACCAACAAGGTGGCACACAAACATTTTTTAATTAGATATTTTCTTCATTTACATTTCAAATGCTATCCCCAAAGCCCCCTATACCCTCCCCTACCCTGCTCCCCAACCCACACACTCCCGCTTCCTGGCCCTGGCATTCCCCTGTACTGGGGCATATGATCTTCGCAAGACTAAGGGCCTCTCCTCCCATTGATGGCTGACTAGGCCATCTTCTGCTACATATCCAGCTAGAGACATGAGCTCTGGGATGGGGGGTACTGGTTAGTTCATATCATTGTTCCTCCTATAGGGTTGCAGACCCCTTTAGCTCCTTGGGTACTTTCTCTAGCTCCTTCCTTAGGGGCCCTGTGTTCCATCCAATAGATGACTGTGAGCATCCACTTCTGTATTTGCCAGGCACTGGCCTAGCCTCACAAGAGAGCTATGTCAGGGTCCTATCAGCAAACTCTTTCTGGCATATGCAATAGTGTCTGGATTTGGTGGTTGTATATGGGATGGATCCCTGGGTGGGGCAGTCTCTTGATGGTCCTTTCTTCCATCTCAGCTCAGAACTTTGTCTAAATTCAGGTGACAGTAGATGCTGGCGAGGATGTGGAGAAAGAGGAACACTCTTCCATTGCTGGTGGGATTGCAAGCTTGTACAACCACTCTGGAAATCAATCTGGTGGTTCCTCGGAGAATTGGACATAGTTCTACCAGAAGATCCAGCAATTCCTCTCCTGGGCATATATTCAGAAGATGTTCCAACTTATAATAAGGACACATGCTCCACTATATTCATAGCAGCCTTATTTATAATAGCTAGAAGCTGGAAAGAACCCAGATGTCCCTCAACAGAGGAATGGATACAGAAAATGTGGTACATTTACACAATGGAGTACTACCCAACAATTAAAAACAATGAATTCATGAAATTCTTAGGCAAATGGATGGATCTGGAGGATATCATCCTGAGTGAGGTAACGCAATCACAAAAGAACACACATGATATGCACTCACTGATAAGCAGATATTAGCCCAGAAACTTAGACTACCCAAGGCACACAACCATTTGTAACTCCAGTTCAAGGGTATTCGATACTCTCCTTTGGCCTCTGAGGGCACTGTATACATGTGATACACAGACATACATGCAGACAAAACACCCAGGTACATCAACTACAAATACATTCTTAGAATTTTTGTCTAGGAGTTGTTGACATGTATATGAATGGAGTTTGTTGTAAAAATGAATCTATTGCTATAGGTTGGATCCAGAAATATTTAAGAGTCCATTGTATTTCAATTCCTTTTGGTTACAAATGAATAAATTAGGTACAGAAAAGATGTGAACAAGATCATACAGTGATAACTGGCAGAGCACCAAAACTTGTAGCCTGGCTTTCAGATGTGCAAACCACATAAACAATTTTCCACACTACTTGGACTGGACAGACCTTGGATTATTTCCCCCTGTGTGCATGCATGCACATGTGCACACATGCAGAAGTGCGCACATACAAACACACACACACACCAAAATAGCAACCTTTTGTTTTCATTGTGATTTTTCACGTGACTAGAAATGTTTCTATTTCTGAGACAAATTGAGTTTGTTTCTTTTGTAAGCCAGACTGGTCCAAGTTTGTTATGTAGCTCAGGCTGGAGCTACCGATCCTCCTTGATTATAGCTGATTGCCTTGCATCCGGTTGATTTTCTTTTTCTTTTATTTGTTTAATTATTTCCTCCTTCCCTTTCATCCCACATAACCCCCCCCACCCTCTTTCAAATTCATGGGTTCTTTATTCTTTAACTGTTGCTACATACATATATCTGTATATATTGCCTCTATATAAATAGAGCCTGCTCAGTCTGTATAACATTATTTGTATGCATATTTTCAGAGCCGGCCATTTGGTATTGGAACCAATTGGTGATCTCTGCCCTGGGAAAGACCACTTCACCCAATCTCAGCATTCCTTAGTTGCCTGTAGTTCTTTGTCTAGGATTGAGGCCTCACTCCAGGCCCCATTTATGTTAACATGTATATTGATGCCATCCTTGTTCAGCTCATAGTTAGACAGTCACGTTGGTGAGACTTTATGGGTGTAGCTTCTGACATGCCTAAGATATACAATTTCAGAGGAAACTCAGTTACTCTGGTTCTTACAAGCATTCTTCCCCATCTTCTGCAATTATCCCTGAGTCTTAGGCACAGGAGTTGTATTATAAATATATCAGTTAGGATTGAGCTCCTCAACTCTGCATTTTGATTGGTTGCAGTTCAAGTCCAACTACAGTGATATTAGTTACCACTGGAGAATACACATGGCTACTGAACCCTTAAGAATATTGTGCCAAGCGGGTTGTTGTTGTGGTTCACAGGTATCACAGTTGGGTAGGACCACTGGCTGCTTTTTTGCCTTTAGAAGCTTGCATAATATCTTCTGATACCATGAAAATTAGTCATTATAGAGGAGGCTTTCAGGTAAGATCCAGCTTTGATACTCTGGTGGTTTCAATATGCTTGGCCCAGGGAGCGGCACTATTTGGAGGTGTGGCCTTGCTGGAGGAAGTGTGTCACTGTGGGCTTGGGCTTTAAGACCCTCATCCTCGCTTCCTGAAAGCCAGTCTTTTCCTGTCCTGAACCATGCCTGCCTGAACACTGCCATGCTTCTGCCTTGATGATAATGGACTGAATATCTGAACCTGTAAACTGGCTCTAATTAAATGTTGTCCTTTATAAGAGTTCTCTTGGTCATGGTGTCTGTTCACAGAAGTAAAACCCAAACTAAGACAGATACTCTGGGTCTTGTGGTCAGAATACATGGTGTCTTCAGAAACAGAATTACCTCCAACCTCTGGGAAGCAACCAAAGGCAACAGCAATAGTCTACTGGGCAATACCAACCAACAACAACTTACCAAAGGGAGGCTTCTCATGCTGGTGTTGAGGTTGTTTTGTTTTGTTTTATTTTGTTTTGTCTTGTTTTGTTTGCTTTTTAACTGGTCTATGATTCTTGAGGGGAACATTGTCATTCCAAATTGGAAAATCACATTTAAACTGTATGTATGCTCACTGACTTATGTGTATCATAGGTATTTTAGGTAGATAGTTAATAGTTTGATTATGTTTTTTCTGACATCCTTATTGTTATTTTACCTTCCCATTCCTTCTACCTCATTTATTTGTATGACTTTGTTTTGTTTTATCCTGCATCCATTTAACTGGTTTCCATTCATTTCCTTGAATAGGCAAAACAGGACCAATTCCTAACCTTGGACATTGTAGGTATTCTTTTTTTTTATGTTACATCCCACTCACTGCCCCTTTCTCAGTCGCCCCCTCCCACAACCACAATCCTTCCCCTCTCTCCCCTCCCCTGGGTTTGTCAAATCTGTAAGGCTTTGAAAGTGTAGGTGGAGTTGTCAGGGAGAAGTGAAAAGAAATGGTGTTAAAAGGAAGTGGAGAGCTGTCTCAAAGAGTGGCTAGGTAGCTCTCCAAATGTCACTATGGTAACAAGAGAGGGCCTGAGGGGGTCTGCCTGGCAATGAGCGCACTGCATCTTTCAGCTCAGTTCTGCCCTTTTCCAAGATCTTTCCCTTTTATGGCTGCCTTTGATGTTTTTATTAACTAAATTGCTTCCATAAAGGAAGATAGATTTGCCATGCTTATAATGCTTATTATTTCATTGGAATCAAGGATGTTCCTACCAGATTATATTTATCAGATATGGAACATGATTTATTTATAGAAAGTGCATGAATGTCTTAGGGTTTTACAGCTGTGAACAGACACCATGACCAAAGCAAATCTTATAAGGACAACATTTAATTGGGGCCGGCTTACAGATTCAGAAGTTCAGTCCATTATCATCAAGGTGGGAGCATGGCAGCTTCTAGGCATGCCTGTCTCTGGAGAAGCTACATCTTGTTCTAAAGTCAAACAGGCAAAGACTGGCTTCCAGGAAGCAAAGACAGTAGTTAAAGCCCACAGTGACACACTTCCACTAACAAGGCCACACCTACTCCAACAAGGCCACACCTCTAAATAGTGCCACTCCCTGGCCAGCATATTCAAACCACCACAATGAACACAAACTTGTTGTTGGTAATTCTCGACTTCTTTTGCCTCTCAGTGCCTCAGAAAATGCCTACATTTATTCTTATATCCTTGTTTATCTTAGGTATATGTTAAACATAGCATTATTTCTAGATGCTGTTCCTCCTTCCATTATGTCCACACAAATTCTACTTTTAGATTTCATAAAGATTTTTTTGCTTGTTCATACACAAACCACAATATGTGTGTAGAGGTCTGAGTTCAAGTTCCAGGAATCAGTTCTCATTTTCTTACTATGTGCCAAGGAACAAATTCAAGTTGCCAGGCTTGGCAGAAAGCACCTACATCCAATGAGGGTTTATTTTTATTTATTTATTTTATTTTCAGTATTATAGATCTATAGAAGAACCAAATTCAAGAATGGAGATTTGGGTGCTGTGAAGACAGATCGGTTAACATGCAAGCATGAGGGCCTGAGTTGCAACTCCAGATGCTGTGTAAAATGACAGGTGTAGTAGCATATGGTTGTAATTCCAGTACTGGGGATACAGAGACAGGCATATACTTCTGGCCTATCCTAGTCAGTGATCCCCAAATCCCATTGAGAGACTCTGTGCCAAAAATCAATGTGAGAGCCTGCAAGGTGACTTAGTGGGTAAAGACATTTGCTGTCAAACACAACAACTTGAGTTTAATACCCAGAATCCACAAGTGATGAAAATAGAGAATCAAATCCTGAAAGCTGTCTTCTGACCTCCACATTAATACAAAGACATGTGCGCATGCACACACACACACATACACACACAAACACACACACTGAATATAGTATAAAAATTAAAAACTATGTGGAGTTTCTGAGAAATAATAGCTGAAGTTGATATCTAGTCTCCACATGCATGTACATATATGTCTTTATGCACATGAACATGTACACTT
Organism: Mus caroli; assembly: GCF_978045245.1. Lineage (NCBI taxonomy): Eukaryota > Metazoa > Chordata > Mammalia > Rodentia > Muridae > Mus > Mus caroli. The sequence goes on from NW_028227260.1 coordinate 30,661,889, forward strand.
ACCTAAACACACATACACATACAAAATATACATTTGCTCATTTTCAACTTATTAGCTTTTTTATTATTAGAGAAATATTGGCAATAAACTCTCAGGACTCAAAAAACTAACTTTGACCTCCATCTATTTGTTATTTATTTGTCTATTTATATGTTTGTTTGTTTAATGTGTGTGTTGGGTGTATGTGTGAGTGTAAGCACTTGCATGCCAGGATTTACACGTAGATGTCAGAGACCTTTTTCACTCTTTGCTTTTCCTGCCACCGTGCAGTGTGTGCTTCAGGCTAGCTGACACAAAGGCTTCTGCTCGGTTCTCTTGTTTCTGTCTCCCAGGAGTATAATACTAATGAATATGGCTTTTCACAGGGATTACAGGGACTGAGCTCAGGTTGTCAGGTTTGTGTGGCAAGTGCTTTGACCCTCTGAGGTACCTCTGTGATCCAAACTTTTGAGTCCTTAACCTCAGGTATCATCCTGGTGTATTTAGTAAGGATCGTTAGTTTGCTTTCTATTGCTGTCATAAACATCACGATCAAAAGCAATTTGGAGAGGAGAGGGTTTATATGGCTTAAAAATTCCAATCACTGTCGATCACTGGGGGAAGTAAGGGCAGGAACTCAAAATCAAGGTAAGAGCCTGGAATTCGACAATAAGCATTGAAGAATGCTGTTCACTGCCTTGTTCACCTTCAGCTTAGGATGTTGAATCTCATCATCAAAGGTACCACAATCATCTTGTATAGCTTATCTTGAGGAGTATCATGCAGATCTTGGGACTTGTCTGCAGTAGGGATAGCTTCAGTAACATTATTAATGAATCCCTCCCTCGGATGGTCAATTAACAAAAGTGTATACCTTCTAGACTGACAAAAAATGACAGGAGTCAGAAAACTGCTGGTGGGAATATAAATTATTTTAACTAGTTGTAAAGTTGGACATGTACGGTAGTAGGGATTTTTCTCATCTTTGTCAGAAAGGCATATACTTTGGCTTACTGGTTAAAGGGTCCAGCCTATCACAGTAGGGAAAGCATATTTGTTAGTGTAATTTGGTTCATGGTGGTGGAAAATTACAGTTGAGGTCCATGTTGTTATGGATGACAGGAAGTGGGGAATGTAGATTTGGAGTGGGATCAGGCAGTATCCATCAAAGATCACAGTTAGTGATTTAGGTCAGTAAGCTTGACTTTTTGTCTCAAGGATTCTACAATTTCCCAAAACAATATCATCACCAGTTGGGAAACAAGATTCATGATCCTCTAGGGAATGTTTCACACTCAGTCTATAGCATGCACATAACTTATTACAAGTAAATTTTAATTCTCTCTCTCTCTCTCTCTCTCTCTCTATATATATATATATATATATATCTCCAAGAATCGTTTTCATGTAAATTAATTATGGTATTAATGTCTCATGTACAAATGATTTTTCCTTGTATTAAAAAGCACCACACATTATGTTTAACATCTTTGGTCCTAACACTCTGAATGCCTGTTACACCTATTACTAAATGACCAACCCTCTGCAAGTAAGTGATATTTGACTTAGAGGTGATAAAATAGCTGTAAGAGTAGATTACTAAATGATGTTTACAATGGCATTACTCTTAGTTGGAAATAGCACAGATGTCCATAATAGAAAATGAATAAACTGCAGTAGAATCACAGTTTCAATATCTGATGACCACATAATTCTAGTTTGCATCTTATATACAGTTAACCTTTTTAGTATAAGAGAAAAATTAAATGTCTATCTTAAATAGCCATATTAACAGATAGCTTCTAAGAAAACACAAGTCTGAAAAATTATTTTGATTTGTAAATGAGCCCTGGCACCTGTCCCCTCAAAATGGGCTATTATGACAATACATTCCCCACCCCTGCTTTAACTACCATGTTGTTTTGTAAAATTATATGAAACATGTATGTCTTACATACAATTTATGACACAGTAGTTTTAAATTGAGGTGCTTATATTATCTTTTAAAATAAAGTAACATGTGTGTATGCATGTGTGCATGCATGGTGTGTGTGTGTGTGTGTGTGTGTTTAGTGTGCATGAGTGTGAAACTAGAGACTGGTATTGTGTATCATCCTCTATCACGCTGCAACTTATTTCTTTTTATGAGACAGGGTCTATTACTGAACCAGAGTTTACTAATTTTACTAGCAAGCTCCACAACCTACCTGTCTCGTATTGCCCTGATCCCTGATCCCAGCACTGAGATTGTAGAGGGATGCTGCCATACACAGATTTTTATCCTTGTGCTGAGAATTTGAACTGAGGTCCTGATGCTTCATGCTTGCACAGAAGCACTTTACTCACTAAGTCATATCCCCAGTCCCGTTGTTAGATATCTGACGCATCATTTATTAGCTAGGCAACTAAATTCCCGAACAATACAACTTTTTTTTTTTTGCAGTCATTCCACCCCTTTATTGAAACAATATATGTTCTTTTCCAGATATCCAAACATTCACATTCTAGCTATCAAGACTTGGGCAATTTCTTAAGAAAAAAAAAAAAGAGTGAAAGGGAGAAATCTCTCACAAGCACATACATTTTAACATGAAATATCTTTTTTTTTTACGTTTTGCTAATTTTCTTTTTTTTATTATTTTTTTATTATGTATTTTCCTCAATTACATTTCCAAGGCTATCCCAAAAGTCCCCCATACCTCCACCCACTTCCCTACCCACCCATTCCCATTCTTTTGGCCCTGGCATTCCCCTGTATTGGGGCATATAAAGTTTGCAAGTCCAATGGGCCTCTCTTTCCAGTGATGGCCGACTAGGCCATCTTTCGATACATATGCAGCTAGAGACAAGAGCTCCGGGGTACTGGTTAGTACATCATGTTGTTCCTCCTATAGGGTTGCAGTTCCCTTTAGCTCCTTGGATACTTTCTCCAGCTCCTCCATTGGGAGCCCTGTGATACATCCAATAGCTGACTGTGAGCATCCACTTATGTGTTTGCTAGGCCCCGGCATCGTCTCACAAGAGACAGCTATATTTGGGTCCTTTCAGCAAAATCTTGCTAGTGTATGCAATGGTGTCAGCGTTTAGAGGCTGATTATGGGATGGATCCCTGGATACGGCAGTCTCTAAATGGTCCATCCTTTCATCACAGCTACGAACTTTGTCTCTGTAACTCCTTCCCTGGGTGTTTTGTTCCCAATTCTAAGAAGGGGCACAGTGTCCACACTTTGGTCTTCATTCTTCTTGAGTTTCATGAATTTAGTAAATTGTATCTTATATTTTGGGTATCCTAAGTTTTTGGGCTAATATCCACTTATCAGTGAATACTTATTGTGTGAGTTCCTTTGTGATTGTGTTACCTCACTCAAGATGCATCAACTTTTGAATGTCTGGCCATCCTGGATGGAATTAAGTTGCTTACACTATGGAGGTTTGGCACTTTTCAGATACTTGTATAGCAAAGACCTGAAATGCTTGCTGGGTTTTAATACTCTCAGTGGATTTTATTTTATTTTATTTTATTTTTTATTTTATTTTTTGCTTTTTCGAGACAGGGTTTCTCTGTGTAGCCCTGGCTGTCCTGGAACTCACTTTGTAGACCAGGCTGGCTTTGAACTCAGAAATCCACCTGCTTCTGCCTCCCAAAGGCATGTGCCATCAGTGCCCAGCTCTCAGTGGATTTTAGAGGAAACTCTCAGTGGTTTTATATTTTAAATAGCTTACAAATAGTTCCTATTAGCCTGTGCTAGTGCTTAAACCTCTGACACATGCCTAAAAAAATCTATACCTTCTCATGTTTCTTTGGGGGGGGGAGGACCTTGAGGTCCCTGAAATAATATTATCTACCTTTATTTTTAATCAGTGTATTAAATGCTCTGAAGATTAAGAAATTATTCTCATCACTACTCATTGATTGAAGATCATCTACCTTTCTTCAAGATTACAGAAGACAGGCATTGCTAACAACAGATATATATGTGTTTAGCCTACAGTTTACATCTAGTTTAACCACCATAAATGTAATGCCAGCTTTTAGTTACAGCAATAAAAAAAAGATTTCTTCAACTTCCATTTACAGTTGTTTTACCTTGATTAAGTTGCTTACATTTTCCAAAACTATTTCTTTCGAAAACAGAGTGACAACTCTGCAACATGAGGTTGTTGGGATACTTAAGTCAAAATGTACCCACTAGGTCTGGGAGCTGGCCTGGTTAAATGTTAACAGTGCACATCTTAAGATGTATATAACCAGTTTGAAAAGTCTCTCTCTCTCTCTCTCTCTCTCTCTCTCTCTCTCTCTCTCTCTCTCTCTCTCTCTCTCTCTCTCTCTCCCTCTGCGTGCGCATGTGTGTGTGTTATTGTGTGTGTGTGTATGTGTAAATTTTGCATAAAATTTTCCCTTGAGGCATTAGTCAACTTTTAAGCCAAGCTTATTTCAAGTGAAAGGAAAAAAAAAAAAACTAAGCTAAAAGTACCTTGCTGACCTATGTTTTTAACCCCAGGACTCAAGGTCTGCTTAGTCAACATTAAGAGTTCTAGGCCATTTGGGATGCCATAATGAGATCCTGTCTCAAAACAAATAAGCAAGCAAACATCTGATACTATGATACAAAAGCTTATACAGTGCTCTGAAGACAAAACTATTTAGTTATCTCAGAGTCCCAGGAAAGCAGAAGAAACACAGAAATTACACATAGTCAGGACTCTTGTAAACAACTGTTGTTTACCCCAAGAGGTTTATGTGAGCCCCAAGAGGACTATGCTGCATGAATAAGCGAACAGCTGGCAATACAGTTTCCAAGTGCTTGGAGCAGTGAGCCACCTCCACTCTGTCTGTTGTCTAGGAACTTTATTTTCCTCTGAAAAAGATAGCAGCATCCAGACACTATAGTTTTTCATATGCAATGCTTGGCATCCCTCTTCCTGGAGTCCTCAGGAATGACAGGAAGTAGGACCATATGACCAAAATCAAGGACACAATGGAAACAGAGGCGCAGATTGGGAAGCTGGCATTATCAGATACTGCTTTTAAAATAATTATGGTTAATAATATGCTCAATTTAAAAATAAGCAAAAATGGAGAATATTATTAGACATATGGAAATTGCAAAATAGAAACAATGGAGATTCAAGAACAAACAGAATAATGTTAAGAATCGGATACAATTTGCAAAGATAAACCATGGAAAGCATTTGCAAACAAGATCTCTAGATATTTTTATCTCATACTTGGTAGCCAGAGATGTCCTACTCTCTTTTTTCTTTCTTTTTCTCTATCAATAAGAGTTTTATATATTTTATTGATATTCTTTTTTTTAGCATTAGAATGTTTATTGGGGCATTATTTATAATATCAAGACAAAACACTGTATGTTGTAGGAGTGTCCCTGAATGCAGGAAAAAACTAGCAGGGTGAGAAAATAACAAAACTCAGATCAGCTCAATTTTGGTAACCAGTGCTGGGCCAGGCCAGGACTTCTAGAGTCTGACCCAGATCGTTTTACTTTAGCCATATTTAAGCACAGCACATCTTGGGGAAAAAAAGTTTTCCAAAAAACAGTGAACTCAGTCCCAAGTGCACAACAACATGTTTACATTGAGATTCTTTCCAAAGTACATCTGTCTTCTTTCACAAGAATGGCTTCTGTTGACTCAGAGATAATGGCCAAGATTCAGGGTCTAGGGAGATTGACTGAGGTAAACTTAATGTCTCTGGATGTCAGAATTGGCCTAGCCCTAAGATAACATCAAAGTCACTTGGGCTGTTGTATAAATGGCATCGTTCACAAGGGTGAGTTTTATGGCATGGAAGTAATGCTCACGGTTTTAAGGGAAAAGGGTCTGGGATAATAAAACATAAAATTTGAAAGATATGGACTGGGCCTGGCTCAACAGGTAACAAAGGATTACTGGGTTGTAAACTGTTTTGTCCCAGCATTCCAGGAAAAGAGCTAAGCACCTCATTCCACTGAAAAGATAAGCTGTGAGCTTAACTTTCCTGGCTTCTCCAGTGCTTCACTGTGTACACAAGGCCTTTTTGTCCTCTATACTATGGAACATTGTATGTCTACCAGTGGGTGGATATTTGAAGAAGTCGTGCTATGTTCCTCAGCAAGTATTTTCCTCAACTCTCAGAGAATAAATTAATTAAATTCATATTTTGGACTCGAAAGAATATTTGTGGTGTGCTGAGTTCAACTATTGAGAAAAGTGTAGACTAATTAGTACACAGGTTTTCTGGAGTTTTTGAAGTGAGGGAGAAAAATGTATACTTTTGAAATTCTAGTTTTCATAAGATCACAATATTTATACTGCTTTTAGCAAGTATATGGTAATGTCATAATTCTGGAAGAATATTTCATTACAGATCTGAAAACTGTACAAAGTTGAAATTTTTATTTAAAATGGAGGTATCAATTGAACAGTGTGTTTTATATAATTATCACTAATGTTTTGAACCTAGAAACAACATATTACACCAAAACAAGACACTAGTATCATAAGCACAAAACATACTTAACATATTAGATTCTTCATGGATTTTTTTTAAATTTGTAATACATACCTATCTCTTTAAAGTGGATAAATCATCCTTTAATAATTTGAGTTAGAAACTTTTATTTTTTCTGAAACCTTCAAACAGATAAAAGTCGGGTAAAATTACTTATCAGAAGGTAGAATTTGCATAAAGCAATAAAAGAATGACACAAATAGTTATTTTGAGTGGCTCTCCTGGGTCATTTCCTTGCTCTTGCTATGCATTTCTTTTTCAAATGTCTATTTTGAAGTAGTCCCTAATTTATAAGAAATGGCGTTTGTCCCACAAAAATATGATACTTTGAAAAATAAAATAGCCTCCATCTCGGTAATTTCCTTCTAATCATCACAGTATTCAGTTTAATTTATTGTGGGAAGTAAAACAGTATCAACATATTCCTAATCCTTTAGGGACTAGCTAATATCTTAGACCTGTCATAATGTGTATATTATAAGAGGCAATATCTTGATGTCCCTGAGATTGCCCACAGCTGTTTTGGCTGGTTCTAATCACAGATTAATGAATGGCAATGTCTTCCTATATCATGAATCACATAAAATGATCAGCTGAGTGATTTCTGCATGCCAGGAATGATGTTAAGCCTTGTAGAAGCTTAATAGAATTTAAAACGAGCCATTATTCCATCAGTCACTCATTACTTACATATTAGATCAAGTTTAGAATCAGGCCATAAGTGACCAAGCTCAGGCTTGGATTTAACATTTGTGATTTTACTCTGTTCCTATAAAGTATATTATTCCAGTAGTATCTGTATGTTCCTTACCAAAAAAGTTCAACAGTGGAGAGGAGTGGGGAGGGACTGGGATGAGGGGAGGGAGAGGAAACTGTGGCAGGTATGTAATATATGAGAGAATGTTAAAAACATTCAACAGTATTTGGTTCTCCTCCATTTTTATGGATACTGGGAAGCTGTAATTCCTGTATTTCGTGACTGGATGAGGTCATCCAAGTGGTTCTGATCCAAGAGCCTGTAGCTCACCATGGAACTCTTGATCTTCTTGCTACTTTTTAACTGGCTGATACATTTTTATTTTTTATTTTATTTTATTTTATTCATTTTTTTTTTTTTTTGGTTTTTTCGAGACAGGGTTTCTCTGTATAGCTCTGGCTGTCCTGGAACTCACTTTGTAGACCAGGCTGGCCTTGAACTCAGAAATCCACCTGCCTCTGCCTCCCAAGTGCTGGGATTAAAGGCGTGCGCCACCACTCCCGGCTTGATTCATTTTTAAAGGTACTGAAATTAGAGCATTGCCGTAACTAAAAGCTAAAATGTGACATTGACTACATAATTTTGTGGTAGGTTTTTGCAATTTCAAATTTTGGTAAACTAGTCAACTACAATACACTAGGCACATACAATTAGAGAATAGGTGACATCTTCAGGGGCAGTACCCAGTGATGTTAATGGTGATAGTAGTGTTTATTTCTGATTGAAAAAATAGCATAAGCCTGTTTACATTCTTTCTGCTGGACCTCAGGGCTTCAGTCCTTTTCCCTTACCCAATACCAGATCAGGTTTCCCTCTACTCTCCACTGTCCCCCACCCTGTCCACTTTCCCTCCCAAGTCTCTCCCTCCCTCCCCACTTGTGATTGCTTTCTTCTTTCTCCCAAGTGGGACTGAGGCATCCTCACTTGGGCACTTCAGCTTGTTGAGCCTTTTGAACAGTCAACCTCAAGAGATAGGAGGTTGGGGCACAATCCCCCCCCAAGAATACACCAGAGACCTGGGAGGTGAGAGACTTCCAGGACTCATAGGGAGGGACCTTTGATGATATGCTGACAGTAGGGAGAGAGAACTTATAGAGACCACCTCCAGCAAAAAGACAGGACATCAAGTGAGGGATGGGGTTGCCATCCTACAGTCACATCTCTGACCCATAATTGTTCCTGACTGAAAGAATTACAGGAATGGAAATGGAGAGGAGCCTGAGGAAAAGAAGGTCCAGTGACAGGCCCAAAGTGGGATCCAGCTCAAGGGGAGGTCCCAAGGCCTGACACTATTACTGAAGCTATGAAGTGCTCACAAAAAGGGACCTATCATGACTGCCCTCTGGAAGACCCAACAAGCAGCTGAAAGAGTCAGATGCAGTTATTTGCACCCAACCAATGGACAGAAGCAGCCAACTCCTGCTGTTGAATTAGGGAAGGCTGAGGAGAAGCTGAGGAGAAGGGTGATTCTTCTGTTAAGAAGATTAAAATTCAGCAGTCTTAGTTAATCTGGTCCCCTGAGATCTTTCAAACACTGGACCACCAAAGAGACAGTATACAGCAGCTGATATGAGGCCCCCAACACACATACAGTAGAGGACTTCCAGGTCTGGGTTCAGTCAGAGATGATACACCTGACCCTCAAGAGACTGGAGGCCCCAGGGAGTTTAGAGGTCAGGTGGGGTGGAGGGTGGGGACATCCATGGGGTAGGGTGGGGAGGAAGTGTGGGATGTGGAGAAGTTGGAAGGTGGATGGGGAGGGGCAGGAAATGGAATATGGAGTGTAAAAATGAATTACAAATAAAAATTTTAAAATATATAAAAATAGCATAACCAAGAGGTGAGATTGGAGAGAATTAGCTAGTTTGCAAACTGAAATAAAGGAGAAGAGAAAGTACAGGAATTTCAGACTTTGTAATTTTTTGAAAAACCAACTGATTTCAGCTTTCACTGTGACTCATGAGGTTTCAAGTGTTTTGAAGAACAATTAAACTCATTAAGATCAGTCAGCACTTTGCTGGCAAGTTTATCACCTCAGACGTGTTTAGAGGAAACAACAATATGTGTTTAACAGAATTAACATCTTATCCCGATATGTATTTAATTTTTTATTGCTTCCCCCATCCTCAGTATTCCTGTATCATAAATTTTAAGCTTTAAAAATGCCTGATTTATGACCAGGGACACTGCATAATAATATTACCTCAGATGAAGGAATCCATTCTGTGCTGAATAAGGTGTAGTAATACTGGTCTTAAGATATAATCTAGAACCCAGCATTAACAGATCCAATACACTAATTGATTGGTCTTATAATGACTTAGCTAAGTCACCAAATGTAGGAAGAGACCCTAAAAAGTTGAAATACTGTTCTGCAACTTATAGTATTTGAAATTATCTATTAATAACAGATGCACAGTGATGTATTCCCAAAAAGCTAGTGCATGGGGGTGGAGAGATGGCTTGGAGGCTAAGAGTACATACTGCTCTTACAGATGACCTGAGTTTAACTCCTGCCACCCCTGTCAGGTGAATTACAACGTCCTGGAACTCCTGCTTCAAGAAACATAAAGTCTTTGGGCAATGAACTCACATGTACAATGCCCCTATCCCATCCTTGAACACACACATATATACACACACATATAAGCAAAATTAAATTTAAAAAGAAAGAATGTAGCACTTAGTTATCCCCTCCCCATATTTTGTATACCCCTTATGGGTCCTTTTGGGTCCTGTCTCTTAGTTATTCCTATGTATTTGTCAAACTCCAAACACTATATATGCAAACACACATTAAGGTTTAACTGTAGGGCTTCAAGGTGGGTCAGCAGGTAAAGGTGCTTGCCACACAAGTCGAATGGCTTGAGTTTGATACCTGGAACACACATAAGTGCAGAAGACAACCAACTCCACAAAATTGTCCTGTGATCTACATACATACACTGTTGCACCATAGCACAAACCCATTACACACACACACAGACACACACAGTAGTAGTGGTGGTAGTAGTAGTAGTAGTAGTAGTAGTAATAATAGTAGTAAGATTTCACTGGAATCCTAAGGCATCATAGCTAGAGATAGCACTGTGTTGGTTGCCTCTTTCCTTTGAAATCTTGCATGGTGCCTTCTGGAACTGGAAACCTAGCTAACTACTCAGGGCTAGGGAAGCCATAGTTATTGAAGGAGGATCTACCACCACTAGTTTACTAAAGTAAACCAGCATAATTGCTAAGAACAATGAGCATTTAAGTGTATACCCACAGATAAACATTGTTCTTATTCTTAAGAATTTGTGTCATAGATGCCATATTGAAGTAAGAGTACAGTTAGGATATATTAGCATGAGAGATCTCTTTTAGACCTAACACAGGCTAAGGATGTTTTGTAAAGCATGCCATTGGGACTGCAAAGAAAGTCAAAACTGTTAATGAATCTTTCTAAATTGATTTATTAAGCCATAAAAAAATCTTTTCCTCTAATGTAGCAAATTTCAGGTGCTTTCTCTAACACATTTTCATTTAGTTACTGGATTGGGGTTCCATTTCAAGTTTCTGAGGCAACAATAAAAATATTGTCTGTGAGAAAGAGTTTGCACTGTCCAGTTGCTATAGAAAACTTGCACTAGCCATCACATGATATACTTCTGGTTTCTATGGCAACTGGACTTTCTGGGTGTACCTTCAGCAGAATGTGTTTGTGTATGAAGGTGGAGATGAAGAATGAAGATTTGATGGCAAATATAGGTCCTGATTACTGCTTGTGGGAGAAGGCAGGCAGCCCCTACTGAGCAGGGACTGGAATGGCTAAGTTACCACATAGCTTCTTTCTTGTTCCTGTGTCCTCAGATGACATCCAGAATGGAAGGGCTCAGATTCCACAAAGCAGAAATTTGAAAAAAAATTAAACTATGAACTTCTGCCTCAAAACCCCTTTTGCAATGCCCATAAAGATGCATCATTGTTTATACTACATCCACATATATTAAGGACAATTGGGGGAGGTAAATTGTGAATCCTTGAATTCTGAAATAAATTGTGAAGGGACAGGGAAAAAAGGAAATATTAATCCCTTTGTCTTCTGGTCTTCCAGGAACGGTTTCAACATTTCCTAGTTATCTGAACACCACTTTAAACATTGTTGCTCTACAGGAAAACTTCTGATTTGTTATACCAGTAAATAAACATCTGTGAATGCCACCCACAAACATTACTATACCCACAAACCATAAGTTTCCCAATAAAGCTTCTAGTTTTAGTGATTTATATTTGCTTGTAATTTTTGTAGAAATGGCAGACACCCTTCCTATTCATTAATTAAGTTTCAAAAGAAAGGCAGACTATTTAAAGTATAGTTAACACTGAGGGCATATGCGGAGAAAGCCATCATTAGCAGGTTTCAAAATTGTGTGACTACCACATAAACCTAGGTGGTCTAGCCTACTAAATGCACATGTCTGGATATGTCTGGATACATTGCAATGAACAACTTTAACAACAGGAGATTAAATCAAGCACAAGAAAAACTATCGGTACCAGTAGCTGAGGTAAACATGAGGATGTAAGAGACAGAGACTACCATAGTATGATATACTGTTTGATGCTAAAATCATTTTTTGGTTCACATATTGTGTATAGCATAATGGTTAAAAATACAAAACAATAAATTTATCAACTAATAACTATCATTTATTATCATTATCAGATTGTACTCATTGCCCTTAATTATGCATGCTATAATGTGTGCCTACAATAGAGGATTCATTTATATTAGCATCACCAGTAACATGTGAATATTGTATTGTGCTATAGTAGCTAGCACTGTGCTAGTATTAGAGTTGGTATGCTAGCACTAATAGGAGTTTTTCAACTGTCATGATCATATGGGACACACATGGCCATCTGTTCACTGAAACATGTTATATAGCTAATGGCTGTATTTATTGTTTTATTTGCAGGAAATATTTTTAGTGTACAGTAACACACATACACACACACACACACACACACACACACACACACACTCAGCTTCTTGTTCCTCATTGTGTTCTGTGACATTAAATCTTGGTCCCTGTAATAGGGAACGATCAGTCCTGGTTGGTATACCTAAAAATGTACATATCAAATTACAAAAGTAGCATCTAACTGAAACTATTTCCAAGTAACAGGGGAATTTCAAACAATTTAAAATATGCATGGAAATACAAAAGTATAGAGATCAGAGGACATCTTGATGGAATTTTCTCTTTTTGCACCATGTGGGTTACAGAGGTTTTACTCAGGCCATCAGACTTGGTGGCAAGCACCTTTACTAGTTCGGTTATCTTGCTAGTACCTATTGCATTTTTTGTTTTTTGTTTTTTTGTTTTTTTTAAATATTTTTATTACATATTTTCCTCAATTACATTTCCAATGCTATCCCAAAAGTCCCCCATAGCGCCCCCCACTTCCCTACCCACCCATTCCCATTCTTTTGGCCCTGGCATTCCCCTATATTGGGGCATATAAAGTTTGCAAGTCCAATGGGCCTCTCTTTCCAGTGATGGCCGACTAGGCCATCTTTCGATACATATGCAGCTAGAGACAAGAGCTCCGGGGTTCTGGTTAGTTCATCATGTTGTTCCACCTATAGGGTTGCAGATCCCTTTAGCTCCTTGGGTACTTTCTCTAGCTTCTCCATTGGGAGCCCTGTGATCCATCCAATAGCTGACTGTATTTTTAAAGTGGAAAAACATGGATTCTTTACAAAGTTATTTGATTGGACAAATATTGATACCTTAGGTGGGAGGATTTAATTGAGCTATGATTTCAGAAGTTTTACTCTATGATCAGTTGACTTTGTTGTTTCTGGCCTGCAATAAGACAGAACACCAGGGTAGAGAGGCATAGAAAAGTGAAGATGCTCTCTTTATGGCAAGAAAAAGCAGAGTGAGGACAAGGAAGGGTTGTATACCCAAATCCTTTTTTTAAAAACATGCCCCAATGATCCCTATCCTTCAACTTGACTAACTTCCATCCATATCCCACCAATGATAGCAAAGTATGAATTCATCAATGGATCCAACTGATGAAGTAAGTACCTTCATAACCCAATCAATTTGTGATAGTTGGAGAACCATGTCAGGGATTAAGCCTTCAACAATGAGGTTTATATGAGGGACACTATATTCAAAGCATGGCATTATATTTAGTCCTTAGGACTTGGCTGCTCCTACATATGCCATGGGGAAGCTAGTATGGGAAAAACAAGACCCTCAAATACCAGCGAGGACACAGAACACCCGGAGATTGCTGTTGAGATCACTCCACACTGCAACCTCCCTGGAAGACTGGGAATTTCTCAAGAAGTTGAACATGTGACTGTACAATTCCACTTTGAGGAATTTAACAGCAGCAGCAGCAGCAGCAACAGCAGCAGCAACAACAACAACAACAACAAAAAACCCAACTGATATGTACAAAGATGCATTCTTATCAGGGGACTCATATAAGTCCGCTTCATTATAACCTTAAAGTGGAAATAAACGTGGCAGGCAGAAAACCCCGCCACTTACAGTTAATGTGAAGTGTCATACATTAATTGATTTATATATGGTAGCATCTTTTCAATCCCTGAGATAAATCTCACTTGATAATACCATGATTTTTAAGGCATTATTAAATTCTGTGTACTAATAGCTAATATTTGATTGAAAGGTTTTTGTTTGTTTGTTTGTTCTTAAGTATTTATTGGAGAGGTTGGTCTGTAGTTTTCTTTTTCTAGTGTGTCCTTGTCTGGTTTGGGGATTGGTGCAATGCTGAGTTTATAAATTAAGTTTGAAAACATCCTCCTTCTTCATTTTAAAAGATATGAGAAGAATTAGACTTAGATATTTCTTAAAGGTTCACAGGGGTGTGGGTGTGAGTGGGGCTAGAGAGATTGCTGTGTTTAAGAGAACTGGCTGCTCTTACAGAGGTTCTGGGTTCAATTCTCAGCAACCACATGGTGGCTCATAACCATCCGTAATGAGATCTGATGCCTTCTTCTGGCATGCAGTTGTAAAAGCAGACAGTACAGTCACCAGTCACCTATGTTAAATAGATCAAAAAATAAACACACACAAAGAGAGAGAAAGAGAGAAACAGACACACACACACCACACACATACACACACACAGAGAGAGAGAGAGAGAGAGAGAGAGAGAGAGAGAGAGAGAGAGAGAGAGAGAGCTCTTTAAAACTTGCAGAGAGGAGTCTAGCATAGTTGTCCTCTGAGAGGCTTCACCCAGTAGCTGACTCAGACAGATGCAGACAGCTACAGCCAAACAGTGGATGGAGTTTGGGGATTCTTATGGAAGAATAGGAGGAAGGATTGTGGGCCCCAAAGGGGATAGGGACTCCACTAGTTAGAGTCAACTAACCTGGACCAGTGGGACTCTCAGATTCTGAACCACCAACCAAAGAACACATATGGGATGGACCTAGGCCCCTCTGCACTCAGATGTGCAGCTTGGTCTTCATATGGGTCCCAAACAACTGGTGCAGAGGCTATCACAAAAGCTGTTGCCTGCCCATGGGACATGTTCTTCTAGCTGGTCTGCCTTGTCTGGCTTCATTGGGAGAGGATGCAACTAGCTTCACAGAAATGTATGTGTCAGGGTGGGTGGTGGTACTCAGGGGGGCCTCCACCCACTCAGAGGAGAAGGGAGGGAATGGGGGAAGGATTGTGGGAGGGGGTGACAGGGAGGGAGGCAGTGAGTGGGATGTAAAGTGAATAAGTAAAAAAAAAAAAAAAGAACTTTATTGAGATTCTTTAAATCGCTGACTCAGTGTCCTTACTCGATACTGAAATGTTAATATTTTCTTTTCCTCTATAATTCAATCTTGTAAGACAGAAGTATCAAGGGTTTTACACATTCAGTTCAGGCTATCTAGTTTCATGACTTGCAGTTCTTCATACCAGTCTGTTAGTCTTTTGTATTTCTTCAATATTGGTATTAGTTCTAATGCCTCCTTAGTCACCTCTAATTTTCTCATTCAATCTTTCACTCCTTCTGAGTCAAGATAAAAACTAACCAAATGTATATTTTTAAGAAACCAAATCTGAGTTTTGCTGACATTTTCTAGTTTTCTTGTAGTCTCTAATCCCTTTTCATTCTAATCTTTATTACTTTCACTCTTTTTTTTTTCTAACCTTGGTCTTGGTTCATTTCTAGGCGTTTGAGGTACAAATTAGGTTATATATTGACACTGTTCATTTTTGCTAGTCTAAGCATTTATAGCTATGTTTTGGTGACATCTCATGTGTATTGGTTCCCATTGCTGTGCCTTGTTTCCCTTAAGATTATCTCCTGTTCTGTCTGTGTTTTTAAAAATGAAAGACTTCATTTACATGACTGAATATTATTCCATTGTATATATGTCACTTTTTTATTTATTCATCAGTTGATGGATACCTAAGTTCTGTCTTTCAATGATTTATCTATTTGTGTCTATGTGTGTTCAGGTGTGTGAACACAGAGGGCAGGGGAGTGCACTGGATCCTTTGGAGCTGCAGATATAGGCACTTTGTAGGATGCTGTGCTTGTTTTGTGGATGTTGTGATCCAAACTTCATTTGTGTGTGGAGTATTCCTAGCTGCTGAACCATCTCTCCAGATTAATTCTTTTTCATAACCTTTTATATATCTACAACGTATCTGTCCTTTTTGAGTTACCATGTCAGCTACATGAAATCCCATGTAGTATTAAATTGATAATTATAATCACACCCCCAAATTCTATAGGTTTAGGATTTTGGAGCTTCGGCTGATTAGTTCTTGTCAACTTGACACAAGTTATAGTCATCTGAGAAAAGGGAAAATCAGTTGGAGAATTGCCTCCATCAGATTTGCCTATATGCATGACTTTGAGGGCATCGTTTTGACTGAATGATATGAAAAGGCTCTGTCCATTATGGGCAGTGCCACCCTTAGGCAAATGGCTCTATACTATATAAGAAATCAAGCACTGGGGAATAAGACAGTAAGTAGCATTTCTCCCTGGTCTCTTCTTTATTTTTTGCCTTGGTTTCCTTTGTTGGTGGATTATAACCTATATGCCAAAATAAACACTTTCTTCCACATTTGGTTTTGGTGATAGTTTTTATCACAGTCACAGAAAAGAAAACTAGGACAGAGAAGCAAACTCGATTGTTTTATCAGGTAGGACTATCAGCTATATTCCACTGTTGGGTACAGTTTCTGGCCAAGATTCACAGTCTGTTGACCATGACAGGCATAACCCTCAATTTGATGAGACCAAGAGCTGAGATCTAAATAAAAAAATAAATAAATAAAAGGTAGGGCTATAGACTGAGCTCCCTCCTCATACAGGGTTTTAGACCTTGATCTGCAATTAACTGGGATCAGTGACTGCTCCTACTTCAGCTTGGGTAGAGATCATTAATCACATGAAGTTATAGGATGTGTTTTATGGCAAGACTGAACTTGAACTTAGGTTATCTGAACAGGAAGTGACATAAATTTGTCTATCACAGCTGGAGGAGTTTGCTGATCTGGTTCCCTGGTTGGATAAGGCCAATGGCTACACTCCTCAGCTGGTAGGGGTTACTGGCTTGGCTACTTGACAGTACATGGCTGTAAGGCAATCTCCACAGATGGGCAGGGTTACTGTTCAGTCTCTATGATAAGCTGAAGCTATAGAATACCTTTCCTAGACAAGTGGTGTCTCTAGCCCATCTGTCTACTCTACAGGGACTAGACTCTGAACCTGACAGAAGTACTGTACACTCTTTGGTCAGGTGGAGTTTTTTGTTAGGTTTTCCATCAGCAGGAGATTGGTGCCACTACTCAGATACTACTCTGTGTCCTTGTTGTTGTGAGCCTCACCTCTCCTTTGTTTCTAGTTGTGCCCAGTAACTTAACTCTACAGGGTCTCAAAGTGCTCTCCAATGGGCAATATATTCTCTTGTGTTTGCTTCCTTTCACACAGCATGTTTTTGTTTTTTGTTTTTTTTTAAACACATGTTACCGGATAGATCAGGATTTTTTTTCCATTTATTTCTAAATTTAACATTTGATGAATAATGTGGATATAACGTAAGATGTTTATTCACTTACTAGTTGATTAACATTATGGGCTATGAGAATATGTTATATATGTGTTATATACATTTTCTTTTGTTTATATATCTAAGAGGATAATTCATGAATTATAAAATAAATCCACTTTTTATATTTTATAATGTAGATGTTAAGCATCCAACAACTATCCTATTATAGTGTATCCTGAAAAAAAAAAACAGTAGGGTAACTAGGCTGGACATTTGAGTTTATGCTGCTGCTTCTCTAAATCTGTTTTCACTGCAGTTGTAAGTATAGTCTAGTCTGGACTTCCTATGTTCTGCATGGGATGCTCAATAGCTCCTCCTTCCTCTATATTTTTTGATTACATTTATCTCATCTTTGTCTCACAACTTAGTAGAACTTCTTATCTGGAGATGAACTATATTTATATCACCAACTCATTTTGATTTTGTTCATTTCTGTGCATTGATTGACAAGATTTTCATGGTGGTGGCACAAATCAAAGGCATAAAAAAGCACTTTGACATTTTAATTTAAATTGCTATACTTTATCACCCATATAATATGCCAAAACTAATGCTATAAAAGACAAGGAGATCATATTCAAGTTACTCCAGCCATCTGAAATGATGCATATCTCCATCAGCCAACTGTCCAACTGTCTAAAAACATGCACATATCTAAATGAACCCAGCTACAATCAGGAAACCTCATCAACTAAATATAACCAAACAGCACACCTGCAGGTTCACATTCTAAAGGTCTTTAATATATTTTTATGTCATTTATAAAATTTTTATGTATGCAACATTTTATGATAATACTAACATATAAAATGCAAACCTAATTTGGTATATCTTTAGATAGGATGCTAGAAATGAGTTTATTTGGATAATATAAAGAAAATATTAAGAAAACAAAATTTCAGTAAACATGAAGACCTCCCAAGCATATCACATTATACATAATGAATTAAGAGAGAGTAAAAAAGCAGTGTCAGATAGTACATAGGGAACAATAAGTAGAATATATTATTACACTGTGGCCTCACAGATTCCTCTGAAGCAAATTGGAATAATTTCAGTTCTCATGGAATCCATAGATAAATGGCCAGGATGGCCAACTACCATTCTTTATCGTTATACTAAAAATAAAGTCAATGGAGACTGAAAAAATACAGTTAACGGAGAATGGTGCCTTTATATGTCATAGAGAAAATACAGTTTTATGTGCATTGGTGTTTTGTGAGCATGTATGTGTACATGAGAGGGTCAGACCTTAGAGTTATAGACAGTTGTGAGCTGTCACAGCAGGTGCTGGGATTTGAACCAGGGTCCTCTGGAAGAGCAGTCAGTGCCCTTAACCATTGAGCTATCTCTCCAGCCCCTGAAAATACAGTTTTAAAAAGTGACTTTTCCCTATTTTAACTGTCTAGTCAGATAAATATTCAGGGAGAATTTTTTTCTGTTTATGCTTTTGTTAACATGGCCACATTGAGAAAGACAAAGAAATCCAGCAACTCCTTGAAGTCCACCTTTGAGGCCTTGACCTGAAGGAAGGGTTTAAATAGAAGGCAGGGATCCTGCTCATTATGAACTCTGCACTGATGAGCTATCTCAAATAGAATGTTAAAATTATCCCAAATAGTACAAAATTAAAACCACAAATTACCAAAAGTTATAGACTGTAACAATAGCAGTTCTCAGAAGGAAGAACATAGGAATAGGTGTGTATAGTTTAAAAAAAAAAAACAGAAAGCCAGATGTCTTAGTTAACTTTCCTATTGCAGTAATAAACTCTCTTGACAAAAGTAATGAGGAATAAAGTGCTTATTTTAGTTCAGAGAGTGACACATTTATTGTTAAGGTCACTTTCTCCTTTATATAGAGTTCAAGATCCCAGTCCAGGGAATGTTGCCACCCACAATGGTAGGATTTTCTCAATTTAATTAACCCAGATCATCTCTCACAGGAATCCCTGTAAACCTCTCTCCCAGAAATTCATTGTTCATCCTTTGTTTCCATGTCAAATTTAGATGCTGTATGTGCTTCCCTTTATTTCTAGACTCTTGATTCTCTTCCATTGATCTGTGTGTATTTTGTGTCATCATGCTGAGACTTGTCTCCTCAATGAATGGTATTGGAAAAACAATCTAAATAGGAGCCATAATATGGGCATGCTAGCTCATGAATTGATAAAAGCAATTATGCTCTGTATTGGTGTACTTACCAACAAACTCACTTAGCTGTCCTGAAATGTTACACAGGCTTAAGAAGGAGATCATACCATTTTCAGAAGCACAGATGAACTAGAGGTCATTATAAGTTTAAAAAGCCAGACACCAAAAGAAAAGGTTGCATTGATATCACTTGCTTTTGGAATGTGTAAAGGAATATATAAAGTAATATGGAATATTGATCACAGGAGCCCATATAGGGACTAGGACATGGATCTCAAAAGGCACAAAGCTGCAGTTATGGAAAGTATGGGTAAATCTTAATGTACTCTATGATATTTAGAGTTAATAACACCTGTGTTTTTTATAGTAGCAATTTGCTGTATGTATTTCAGATATTCTTCCTGAAGAAGTATAGCAAAGTAAAAACAAAATTCGAGGCTTTTGGGCCCAGGCTTGGGAGTGTAGCCTTTGTGGCTTAGTGCTCCAGGTGCTGGTCATAAAACAGATAGCAACATTCCTCCACCCACCCGCTTCCTGGGTTCAATTCAAAGAATGGCACCCTGACCATTACTGGAACCTACAATGCAAATGTGCTATCTTTAGGGGCTCTTAGATTGTTAGGGGCTCTTGCTCTTAGAAACTGTCTTGAGAGATAACCTGACACTTGTGACTTTATACTTCCTTGTGACTCTTAACTGGTATTTTTGGTATTTTCCAACAACGCCCTCCCCACCTCCTTGAGTTGTGGTTTCTTCCTTTAAATACCCCCTTACTCAGCTACTCGGGGCGCCATGGTCCTCTACCCCTGCTTGGTGTATGACCATGGGCCCTAGAGCGCTCTCGAATAAAAATCCTCTTGCAATTTGCAGCAAGACCGTTTCTTGTGTGATTTGGGGTGTCGCCTCTCCTGAGTCAGAACGTGGGGGAGTCCTCACGTTGTGGGTATTTCATTCCTAAAAGGTGAATATATGATAATATATGTTATCCTGCTTGATGGTATAGTCATTTTTTTCTAAGAAATTATGCTTCGCAATTTATTTTAATTTTTTATTTTGTTTTCATTAATGTGTGTGTGTGTGTGTGTATGCACAAAAATGTGGGTGCCTGTGGAGGCCAGAAGAGGGTATCAGATTTGTTACATTCACTCCAGTAGTGACTTGCTTGACAGGTTTAGAAACCTGGGAGCAGTCCGGAGGTGAAGAGTTTCACGGAAACTTAGTCTCCTGGAACTGTGGCATCCCATACGTCTGTGTGCTTCCTTCCAGTATTGTTTTGTTATAGGTGCCTCCAAGCAATGACTTGCCAAATACCTAAGCAAAATCAAACTTTCCTTCCTGGCCTTCACCAATGCCCTAGGTAGTCCTTGAGCTGACCCTGGGCTTGGAATTCAGTAAGAATGTTGCCTATTCAGTGACATTCAGAATTGCCTCTAGTATTGTAAGAGAGATAGTGAAAGAAATCAGGCATTGCTATCTACTACATAGAGTTAGAAATCTCAGGGCAAGCTTACCAACGTAAGTTTAGAATTATTATAGTTATATATGGCAGATTACATTACTTATTAGTAGAAAGTCCCCCCACACTATCACTTAGAATAAAAGCTGAGTCACTCCCATATACAGGAATTTACAATGGTTTAGGAAGTAGATAGGGCTGTGGTTTTAGAGTATTGCATTATTCATGAGATGGTTAGCTAGAGCGGAACTCCCTAATTAGAACCATGACTTGGGTGTGAAAGCCCTTGCCCCGGGAGTGTAAAGACCTCACACCTGGCTTCTAAGAATATAGCTGACCTTAGATAGAGCTGACTTTGTCTCAGTTGTTTTATTGCCCAGTTCCTGCCAGTCTTAGTGTTTACATTGACAGGCCCATTGGTCTTACAAACTTTATATGCCTCAGTACAGGGGAACTCCAGGGCCAAGAAGTGGGAGTGGGTGGGTAGGAGAGTGGGGGAGGAGGATATAGGGGATTTTTGGAATAGCATTGAAAATGTAAATGAAGAAAATAACTAATAAATAAATAAATAAATAAATAGAATTTTTAAGAAAAAAAAAGAGTCATTAAGCATCCGGTAACCTCATTTGTACCTTGCCAATGTGTCACCTAACTTCCCTATTTTCTTCTGTATAAAAAATTTGATGCTCAATTTGACAAATTACATTCAGATTCAGCACACTCCCTTGTGCCCTGAACAAGGGAGTCACCCCATTTTCACCGACTCTATGCCCATCTGTCTGAGACCCTGATTCCCACGGATTGAGGGGGGCCCGACCGAGCCTGGTCCGTGGCACAGATTCCCTAGAGATACAGTTACAGGAATTTGTGAGCTACCTGACATGAATGTTGAAAACTGAATTCTACCCTTCTGTAAGAACAACAAGGGTTCTTAATAGCTGAGCTATCTCTCCAGCCCACAATACAATTTATTTTTATTTTTATTTTTTTGGTTTTCGAGACAGGGTTTCTCTGTGTAGCCCTGGCTGTCCTGGAACTCACTTTGTAGACCAGGCTGGCTTCGAACTCAGAAATCCACATGCCTCTGCCTCCCAAGTGCTGGGATTAAAGGTGTGCACTACCACCACCCGGCCAATATTTTTATTGCATGTGTGTGAATGGGTATGTGTATGTGCACATGTGCCCATGCACGCACATGCACACACACACACACACACATGCACACACATAGCAATGCATGCCACAGGGCACATTTAGAGGTCAGATGACAGCCTCAGGTGTCAATCTTTACCTTTTACATTGTTTGAGGCAGGGTCTCTTCATTGCTTGCCACTGTGTGTTGCAGAGTAGCTGTGTATGGCCCACTAGCTCGCAGCATTCTGTTGTCTTCATGTTTCATCTCCCCATAGGAGTGCTGCTAGCACAGCCATGAATTACTGCAGCTAAATTTCATCTAAGTTCTAGAAAAACAAACTTGTACAATAATATTTGCATAGCAAGCACTGTAGCAACTGAGCACTTTAACATCACCCCCACTCCCAGTGTTTTTTACATGTCAGATGTATGCAATGAAAAGACGAAACAGGATAATTTTCTATATCATAAATGGCATCATTTTATAGTTTTACTTTTCTTCTCAGATCTAGTCATTTAAACGTTTCCTTTCTATTCATATGGGGGATTTCTCATTTCATACTCCTTTTAAATATCTACCCAATATCCAATATTTATGATAGTCCAATGATTGATGATTCACCTGTTGGAAGGACATTGATTATGTCTCATTTTGTGTTGAGACACAGTAATAAATAATGCACACTGAGTTTTCCAGATATTTTCTCATAAACCTGTTCAACATTTTGCCCTTTCTAACAAATGGATGTTAATGACTGGTAACATTTTTGTGTATTTGTTTACTTCCCTAGAAGTTGTTAACAATGAAGTTTTACTATGATGTCAGAAAAGTATCTTTGCACTTTGATACAAAACACCATCCACAAATTGACTGAGCTGTACACAATAACAGTCAGTATGGGACAGACTGAGTGAGTGCTCTTGGAAATGCCCCATAGAAGAGGACTCAGACAAGCCATACTTATTATTATTGGGCAAGGAGACCCTGCATAGTTGCACTGACACATACTGAAGGGTATAATGCATCTAACGAGAGAAATCTCACTGAAATAGTTTAGACATGTTACTAAAGAAATCAACTAACAAGTCAGTAAAGAACAAAGAGAAGGAACAAATGAATACCCACACTTCATACAAAAGAATAATTTTAAATGGTCAATTTCAACCAAAAATTATGAGACATTAACATAAATAGATAAAGGTAAATGTACAATAAAAGTAATAAAAGCTTTCTTTTGAGAGATCTTGTTGTTGCACTTAATGAGCGAGACATTTTAAAAAACCTATTTTCAGTATGTTCAATAAATGAAAAGGCAATTTCAAAGGAGGGTGTTATGACAACATCTCACATGAAACCAAATGCTAATAAAGTAAAAGCTATCACGGTGAAGGGCCTTATGAAAATTCTGCAGTTGAAAGGTATAAAAATCAAAATAGAACCTTGCTAAAATTAGGCTCAAATCTTAGAGTTAAATTCAAAAGATTGAAAGTCAAATAAAGAAAAAAGTGTGTTTGAAATAATAGGCCTAACAATAACTAGTAAGGAAAAATGATGACAAACAATAAGAAGAGCTTTATAGGAATTAGAGACACCTACAAACACACTAATGAGATTTATTAAGGTTAGCACAGAACAAAATAAGAAGTAATGCCTGAAATGACTCATTTAATGAAAAATACTAGTACCAAAAACTCAACAAATGCCAGGTAAGACAAACACAAGGAAATTAGTACTCTGGTGTATCAAGTTCAAAAGGCTAAAAGCCAAATAAAGAAAAATTTGAAAGGACTGAAAGAAAAAGTGATATGACATGTATAAAATGATCACAATATGACTAATAAGTATGTTCTTTGCTGTACTAGAGATTCAACTCAGAGGCTCATACGCTGTAGGAAATTTCATTACTACTGCCTATAAGCCTAGCCTAATAAACAACCCCCCCACCCCCGCTCCTGAGACAGGGTTTCTCTGAATAGCTGTGGACCAGGCTAGCCTCAAATTCAGAGATCTGCCTGTCCCTGCCTCCTAAGTCCTGGGATTAAAGGCATGTACCACCATGGCCCAGCTAAACTATTTCTTATGAAAAACAATGTTGAAAAGGTTAAAATAAAGGACAGTCAAACACATATTTATGAATAACCATCTTTTATGGGTGTGTACACATGCATGCATATACACAGGTGTGTGTGTGTATGTGGAGGTCAAAGGTTAACCTCAAATATCATTCCTCAGGAACTACCCAGTAAGATTTTTCTTTTCTTTTCTTTTTTTTTTTTTTTTGAAGCGGGATCTCTCACTGTGACCCATGGATCATCAATCATTCTAGGTAGACTGATCAGCAAGATTTAGAGATCTATCTGCCTAGTTTTCCAATTAGGAACTGTAGTGATTTGAATGAGAATGTCTCGCATAGGCTCATAGGTTTGAATACTTAGTCCAGAGTCGATGAAACTGCTTGGAAAGAATTAGGAGGTGTGGCCTTTTTGGAGGATGTCTGTCATTGGGGTGGGGCATTCAAAAGACTAGGGCCGTTCCCAATATTCTTTCTGATTCCTGTTTGTGAGTCAGGAAGTAAGCTTTCAGCTGCTCCTCCAGCACCATGTCATGACTATTTGCCAACAAGATCTCTTTTATGATGGCAATAGACTCCCATCCCTCTGTAAATATAAGCCCCAAATAAACCCTTCCTTCTAAAAGTTGCCTTGGTCATGGTGTTTTATTGTAGCAATAGAAAAGTAAATAAGACAGATTTTGATACCAGGGAGTGGGCTATTGCTGTGACAGTCCTGATTGTGTGGGTTTTTCGAAAGATGTGGAAGGTTTTGGAACTTTGTGCTAGAAGAGAAGTCAGATGCTGTAAGCAGAGCTTAATAGGCCATCCTCGTAGGAGCTTGGAAGACAGTAATGCCAAGAGTTACATAAACAGTGGATGCCCACCCAGCTCACGAGGCTTTAGAGGAGAACAATTTTAGCAAGTGAGCTATTCTTGTGATATTTTGGGGAAGAATGTGGCTGCCTTCTGCCCTTTTCCTAACAACTTGCTTGAGCCTAAATTTTAAAACTGGACTAATTTCTTTGATGAGGGAGATTCCAAAACAGCTTAGTATTGACTCAGTCATATGCTGATTAGTAATTACTCTTCTGCATGATCAATAGACAAAAGGACTACAGAAAACTTAGGAATGCTGGAAGCAGGACATCAAAACAATTAATATTGGAACCAAGGCTTGTGGTGAATTGGATTAAAAAGAATGGTGTCCTGGAAAATCTCTCCAGGCTAATGTTCCCACTTGAGAAAAGAAAAGGTCTAAGGAACATTATGCTCCTAAAAAGCAACAACCAATAAAAGCTGCTGCAAATGTGATTATATGGGATCAGGGTTCACCCCCAATTAAGTAGTTGAACTTGATAGTGTTGTGCATGTGGTTTTTGCTTTCCAGTCACAAAAGGTACACAAACAAAGGGGTTGTGGAACATTTCTTCCTGGTTAAGGAAAGCCAGGGAGGCCAGCCGATGTGCAGCAAAGCAGGTCCTACATGAAGGCCCTGAGAGACCATTATATGAGGCTATAAAACTAAAGCTGGGGTGTATTGGAGACTCCAAGATGTTAGAGGTCCAAGATCCATGGGATATCTGCCAACAAGAGCTAGACATAGGAACTGGAGCTAGACCAGGAGAAAGATATATGTTGCAGGCATAAAAGCTAGAAGGGCAAAGCCATTAAGTTCTTTAATATCAGACATAGAGCTATATTCTTACATCCACAGATATGCGTAGATCTCACTTCTCATCAAAGAACTTCTTTTTCTTTGCAACAGATAAGGACAATTACAGAAAAACTACAACTGGTCAAGGTGAAGAGAACATCACAGAAGAGTGGGTGGAAAGATTATAAGAGCCAAAGGACCAGGAAAGCTGTGGTGTGATCATGTCTCTTAGAAATTCCAGTTGTAGTTGTAAGCCACCCGCAGCCTACATGAACCGGGTACTCCTGAAAGGCAGGCTGGGGCTGAAAGAGAGACTAGACGGCGAGAAAAGAATGAAGCCAAGACATATTTTCTCTGATCAAGGCCCGCGAGTTTACTAAGAGACTGTGCTTATAAAGGGGGAAGGCCCATGCCCCACCAATCCATTTTTGGTGCCCGGAGCCAGCCTGAAGACACTGGCAACTGTGGATTGTCTCAAAGGTGTCTCAGTAGGCAGCAGGATCTCAGAGAAGAGCAGGGCGGTTGACACATCAAAAGAAGCCAGCCAAGTCTGAAAGTTGCACCGCAGGTGGCCCCACCTCCGTGGCAACAAGGTCTGCACCAGCCCACTTCAGGCTGGGGGAGGCTACAACCAGGGCCAGGAAGTAGGAGTGGGTGGGTTGGGGAGCAGGGTGCAGGGAGAGTATAGGGGACTTTCGGGATAGCATTTGAAATGTAAATGAAAAAAATATCTAATAAAAAAACCTTTGAGGGTTGAGTAGTGGCTATTAGAGTGTGTATACCTCACTGGCCAGGGCAGGCCAGGGCATGTTAGGGGTGCGGGGGGAGGTGCGGGGGGTGTGTGTGGAAATGACAGTGAAGTTTAGCCCATGATGCCTCAACAATGTGGCTGCCTAAACAAGAGCAAAAGACATGCTGGCACGGGAGGAGAGAATCCCACACCCCTCCAGTACACAAAAGAATGACAAGAAACCAAGGAATGCTGAAAGAGGAGAGATATTCTTCTCTAAGGATCGACCCCCTTAACTGGTTATCCAATACCAAATGATCAGCCCTGAAAGTAAGTGTGTGTGTGTGTGTGTGTGTGTGTGTGTGTGTGTGTGTGTGTGTGTGTGTAAAACACTAAAGAAACGGAGAAAGTAGGTTCTGGACTCAAATCTAGGTCCTCTTGAAAAGAAATCATTGTTTTTAACTGCTGAGCAATCTTTCTAGCCCCCAAAACTAAAATTTCATGCTCACCCAAAATATCTGTTCATTAATGTTCATGACAGCATCATTCATAACATCACAAATGGGAAACAAAATGTCTATCAATCAAGGACAAAATAGCAGGAAGTTCATATTATTCAAAAAGAATGAGTTAGAATACTGACTTATTCTACAGCATGAAAGAAACTTGAAAACATACTGAATGAAAGAAATTAACCAGAAAAGAACATAACTGTATAACTGTATAATGACATTTTAGAAATTATAGAGAATAGGCATACACACAAAGATTGAACATTGATTAATGGTTGATTCAAGTTAGAGGAGACAGGAAGGATAGGGGGTTACTGTCAGTGGATATAGAGTGAATTTTGAGGATGATGAAAATATTCAAACTTAGATTTCGGTGACAGTTGCACATGTCAGAATATATTGTAGTACAAACAATTTAAGCTTATCCCAATAGCTTACAAATAAAGGACACTCAGACTGTGGTTATTTTATTTGGCCTTGACAATTACTGGAGGTCACCCCTAATCTACTCTTCTAACTGAAGGCCTGGCCATACCCCAGTGGTGTACCTCAGATACTTGTTTCTCCTGGCCACGTGCTCATGGTTCCTCTCCTCATGGCAGCTTCCTCCTCCTCCTCCTTCTTCCTCTTTCCTCCCAGTTTCTCCTCCTCCAACCAGGTCACTCCTCACTCACCTACCTCTAATCCCTCCAGAAGAAGGGGTGGAAGACCCAGTAATGTTTACTACAATTTATAACAATTGAGATGTATACTTTAAAAGAATAAATTTTAATAAATTTTAATTTTAATCTAGTCTAATAGTATTTTATCAAATCTATTCAACTGAATAATGATGTTTTCCTATATACACATATTGAGGTCATACACAGAAAATTTCCATATGTATATATGATACATGATTTGGGGCTATGCCAAATCTTTCATATAATTAAACATATACTCTATTAGTTATTATTTAAAATATTTTATTATTTTATGTGTATGAGTGTCTTGCCTGCTTGTCTGTGTACTACTATGGTTATCCAATGTGTGTGACTGGTGCCCACAGAGGCCAGAAGCAGTCATCAGATCTGCAGGAAATGGAGTTACAGGCAGTTGTGAGCTGCCATGTAGGTGCTGGGACCTGAACCCAACTTCTCTGACAGAGCAACTAGCACCCTTAGCCACTGAGATAGCTCTACAGCTCTCATGCATGTATTTTATTCACTGAAGCTCACAAAGTGGGAGTGCTAGCTCTAAAAATATGGGAAATTATCTATGGCTTCTTATTTCAAAGTATTACCTTTGAATTAACTGTAATTGCACATGACTTGGGAACAGTTGCTTACTATAATTTAGGGCATAAGGAGCAGAGATTGAAATTAGCAGTTCTGGTTGGTGGAGGGGTAACCGGGAAGTGGGATATCATTTCAGATGTAAACGAATGGAATGATGAATTAAAAAAAATAAGAATAAAAAATAAAAGTTCCTACCAAAAATGAAAGAAATTGGTCGTTCTGAAAAAAAAAAAAAATCAGGCTCCTGAGCTAAGTCCATTAGGAAAGGGACAGCATCAAGAAGGTGTGGTGGCATAATAGTTTTGCATTGGCATTTTGTCTAAGTATAAAGGCATGTCCCTCTTGTGATGTTTTTTTGTCCTGGTTTGTTTTTATGCTAAATCTCACTATAGTCCAAACAGGCCAGGATCTCACTGTAATCTAGAAAGGCCTGGTGCCAAACACACTCTCCTCCTTCCTATGTCTGTCTAATGCTTGTCTATAGACATGAACCACCACGTGTGGTGGCTTGATCCCTTTGTTCTTTTAAGTGGGAGAAAAATTGAAATACTTTAGAGTAGATAAGTGAAGTTTTTAATTGAGGATAATTTGCAAACAGTGGGAGTAGGCAGAACAGATTTTTAACCTTCATTTTGTTCTGTATTTCACTGCTGCAAATTAATTTAACTAAAAAGGCATTTTACAATCAGAAAACTTACTGTAATTACTATCTAAAAATATGGAGACCACATCCATTGAGTGTGGTCCACACAAAAAGAAGTAAGCATACAGGACAATAGAAGAACAGTTAAATTTGTTGTTGTATTCTAAAGAAAAGTGTTCTCAAAAGAATATATGTGCAAATAGAACAGATATTTTTGTGTATATGTTAACATTTATGACTGACAATGACAAGAATTTCTCTTTGATTTTAGTTATTTTCATAATCATTCTTAAACTTTCCAAGAAATTGAACTGAAATGACATGGTTTAATTTGTGGGACCCTCTTGTGGAATATATATGGAATATGTATTTATGGAATATATATATATATGCACATACATAACACAATACACATCATGAACTGTAGAGCTCTTCTGTTAGTTGAAGTTACAGTTTTCAGGAGATAGAAATTTCTGTCAGGAGATATCACAAAGATTAAAAAAAATTCCATTGTCTCAGGAAGGAGAGAAATAATAGATTATTTTAATTGAACAAACTATGAAAAAGCTTGTGATATCATTTCCACATTCATATTCATATCCAATGGAATATTAATGGGGCTATTAACAAGGAGATTGAATTATATGTGCTGACAGCAAAGATGTCACGTAATATGAGAAAAGCAAATTGTAGAATGGCATATACTAATGATGCCATCTGTGGAGGAAAACACACACTGAGAGTTTGATACCATTTAGCTACAAAGCCACATTCTTTGCTCTTTAGGTAAGTTTAGTAGCAGTTGGAAGAGTTAAGAGAGCAAACCTACGTGTTGATTGAGTGGTAGAAACAGCACCCATGACTGCTGTGTAGGTAGATAGACCCAAATCGCTCTATAGGCCCTCATTCCCAATTGTGTGATCATGAACAAGTGACCAATACTGCCTGGTTCCCCAGCCCCTGGGGCCATAGTGTCCTTTGTTATTTTCTGTGTCTCAGACAATTGAGTTAAATAACAAGTGGAGGTGCATTTGAATAGGAATCTATTTGCTGTTCACCATTTCATTTAACTGATTATTCAACATGTGTGTGTTTCCCTAAGTATGAGCATGTGATAAAATTCAAGCAATACTAGTCACCTATAACTTCAGTTTGAAATGAAATTCATCAAGGGCCTTATTTACAGTTCTTCATCAATGACTTGGGCTTCTTTGGTCCTATCTTCCAACCTTCCTATTTCTTCGCATGATTTGTTGAAAAAAAAAATGCTAGTATCAGTTTTGAAATGGCTGTAGTTGTATAAACAGTTTTAACATATGAAAGATTTGATTTGCCCATGTTGACAATCCTATTTCAGGATATTTGCATTTTTGACTTTATGTTTATTTTTCCAGATGAATGGCAGGCTCAAATTCATCTCCTGGTAGAGTCTAGGATACAGAACACATTGTTCAAATTCCTTTCTATTGTAGAGAAGTTCTTTCCTCTCCTAATATTACCCGGTAAATTTGTTTGACCACTTACCTTCATTCTTTCACCTGCTCATTGTATGTGCATCTCATTGCTTAGTTTGTCTTTACCTAACCTTTTGGAGCTCATCCTTACTAACACTGTTTCAATTCTACCATAGTTGTTAGGTTTCCTACCCACATATACCTTGAGACTCTTTTAAGCTCATGATCTCCACATGTGCCCTGTATAGGAGACAAACAGCTGGGCAGTGGTGGCACACACCTTTAATCCCAGCACTTGGGAGGCAGAGGCAGGTGAATTTCTGAGTTCCAGGACAGACTGGACTACAGAGTGAGTTCCAGGACAGCCAGGGCTACACAGAGAAACCCTGTCTCAGAAAAAAAAAAAAAAAAAAAAAAGGAGGGAGAGAGGAAGGGAAGAAGGGAGGGAGGGAGGGAGAGAAAAAAAAACAGATAAAACAGATTCATAGGTTTGCTAGTTTTGTTTTTTTCTTTTTTTAAATGTCAACATCACTGATACTTCACAATTAGACATTCATGAATATAGCATTTTGAAGTTTGTAAGAATTTTTTGGATATGACTTAAGATTCTACCCTAAAGTAATATTGAAGGGAGAATTTCTACACACACACACAAAAAAAAATACTAACCTTGTTAACCAGAAGCAAATGTTCTTTTCAGTAATGATCTGATTCACTATTTTGTCTTATAAGTGGAAATGATAAAAGAGCAGAGAACTAATAAAAACTATTGAACCCCAACATTAGAAATCAGAGATCCCAAGTAAACCCATTTTTGTGAGTTTATGTTTGTATCCTTGAATGCGATGCTGGCCTGAGTTATTTATCATTCTGATGTTCGATTATTGTATTCATAAAACTTTGCTCCGTGTTGAAAGTAAATAAGAAGCAGAAATATCTAATAATTTGCTTCTTCCTCATGTATATTTCTGATCTTGTCTTCTAGTGGCAATTTTAAAGTTTTCATGGGATGGGATAACTGGTAACATCTCTGTTAAATCAGAAGACATTTTAGACCATCACAAACTACATCCCTAATCTACTGTTTTAAAAATATTTGTCCTCTAATACTTTTCTTTACTTATAATATTGTGTCTGCCTCTATAAGTATCTGTCTTCATGCTCCTGCTTCTTTCCGTAGACTTCTTATGCATTGAATTGAGCTGAGCGTAAGTAGCTAGGTTAGTAGTTTCAACTGCTTCTGTGAATGAATCTGCACTTCCTGTTGCTATAGTAGACTGACATCAGCCAGAAGATCTTGTTTCTATGACAACTAAGACCATTTGTTCTCGGAGACTTCATCTTTTTGAGGAAGTAGAAACATTTAGCAAGGGTTATTCACAATCTGTGTGGGATGCTAACATTAACACCAAGTCTATCATTACTGACCATGTGTTAAGGGGAGCACAGTATGTTTAAGCACAAGTGGGCTTAATTTCACATGCTGAGGGGACTAGTGGCTAAGTCATCAGCCTTTACTTCCTCTTCCTAGTTTCTGTGTCCTAAAATAACAAGTGTAGTGGGAAGGCCATATGGCAAGTGAGCTGTTCTGTGTGGAGGTTTGCAAACATTCTTAATCACCCACCCCTGTGTAAGAAAGTTTATTTAAAGATAACTTCCAAAACTGCATCTATATTTATAACAGAAACATAGCCCTCATAATCATGTCTTCAACTTCATTGAAATAACTATTTTATATGGAATTGTTTCTATTTATATATTCATAGGAGGGAAATATTGAACTTGAGAATTTTATTTGTATGAATATATGTACATATATATGTATTCTATTTGTATGAATACACACACACACACAAATTTACCTGATAGGTTAGGGATGTAGTATATGGTGATCTAAAATTTTTTCATCTAACATAGATGTTATTAAATTACATATGTGTATATATACACATATATAAACACACACACATATACACACATATAAATTAAAATTATGATTTGTTTTTCATGGCTAAGGGAACAGGTTGTGGATTTCTTTGCCTTAGCCTACATTCCATTTCAGAAACAGCTGAGCTGAGGAATATATTTTATGTAATGACCAGTATTAATCACTGCTCTCTCTCTCTTCTATCCTGTACTTTAACTTATCCATGAAACCACATGATCATTTCTGTCTGTCTGTCTCACAGAGTTTGAATTTATTTAGCTGACCCTTATAATCATATATTCCACTCCATTTCCTTGTAATAAATCCTCTCTCCTTTTCTTCCTGTTCCCCATTTCCCCCTCCTTCTCCTCCTCCTTCTTGCACCCTTGTCTATCATATTGGTTTTCTTTCTTATTTGGATAAACTTATTGAAGGCAGCAGATGAAGACAGAAAATCTGAAATAGAAGCAAATTGCTGCAACGTTTCAATTCTTACATTTCTCTAGCATCCTAATAAAAGAACTCCAACTAGGTAGGGGTATGTAGATTCCACCATACTTCATAACTATGGACTATTATTATTATACTTGATAGCAATTCTAAAAGATTATTCCTCTGAGAACCTTCTATATCACCTGAGCAATTCTGCTTCAAATATAAGCGTCCCAGTTCTGCAGGGGTTCTTTTCTCTAAACTGTTAAAGGTGTCACCACTAGTTGGATAGCTGCCTTTTATCAAGGTTCTGAAACAAGTCTTACCAAACATTCCAGTGATTTTCAAGTCCTTTATATAGAGGTTTTTGAACATCCACTTTAACCAATATACCTATTTAGGCTCTATTGAAATGTATCCTGTGGGGGTCATTTCCATGTATTTGTTCTAATGTAGCAATTATTCTATAATGTTCCTTTTTCATTAATTTTATTTCCTGTGTATCCCAATCGAAGTGTCCCCTTCCTCTTTTTCTTTCCAGTCCCTCCCTCTCACATCACTTCCTCCTATGCCCCTTCCCCTTTCTCCTCAGAGAAGTGGAAACCTCCTATGGATATCAACCTGCCTTGACATATCAAGTTGTGTAGAACTAGGTGCACCTTTTTCTATTGAGGCTAGACAAGGCATCCCAGTTAGGGGAAGGGGATCCAAAGGCAGGCAAGAGAGTCAGGGATAGCTCCTGCTCTTGTTTTTAGAGGTCCCCAGATGAGGACCAAGCTGTACATCTGTTACATACTTGTAGGGGGACTAGATCTGTCCCATGCACACTCCCTGGTTTGTGGTTCAGTCTCTGTGAGCCACTATGTGTCCAGATTATTTGAATCTGTAGGTCTTCTTGTGGTATCCTTTATCCCTCTGGCTCACTCAATTGTATCTCTCACTCTTCCACAAGACTCCCTGAGCTCTGCCTGGTGTTTGCCTGTGGGTCTCTGCATCTGTTTCCATCCGCTGCTGGATGAAGCTTCTCAGATTACAGTTATGCTAGGTTCCTGTCTGCAAGTATAGCACAGTATCATTAATAAGTGCCAGGGGTGGACTCTTTCTCTCTCATGGCATGGGTCTCAAGATGAACTAGTCATTGTTTAGACATTCCCTCAGTTTCTATTCTTTCTTTATCACTGAACCTCTTACAGACAGGGAAAGTGTGGGCTGAAGGTTTTGTGGCTGGGTTGGTATCCACATCCCTCCATTGGAATTCTTGCCTGGTTACGGGAGGTGACTGTTTCATGTTCCATATCCCCTATTGCTATGGGTCTTAGCTAGGATCACCCTCATAGATTCCTGGGAGTTTCCATTGTCCTAGATTTCTATGTGCCTACAAAATTACCCCCTTCACCCACTGATTCCAGTTCTCTCTCCTGCCATCTTCCTCACACTTAATCCCTCTCCCACCCAGTTCCCTTTCTCTATCCACTTGCTTTGACTATTTTATCTCCCCTTCTGAACATCCTCCTCGGGGCTCTCCTTGTTACATAGCTTCTTTAGATTGTAGCATGGTTATCCTGTACTTTAAGACTAATATCCACTTGTGAGTACATATCGTGTTTGTCTTTCTGGGTGTGGTATTTTATTTTGTTTCTAAAGACATAGATACATATTCTATAATCAGCTACTTTAAAGTATATAACACTTCGGAATTTAGTATATGTGCAGTATTGTGAAGATACCATCACTGTAATTTTAGAAGGTTTCCTTGATTATCATTTTGGTTTTGAGGGTTTGTCATTATGTGCTAGGCCAGAGCTCTGCCGCTGAGCTGCATCCTTAGGTTAGACTCTACAACTACTTTTAGTCTAGATAAGATATCTGTAGATGTACCCACTACACCTACCTCTAGTCTCTTGGTAATAAATTTTCTATCTTTATGAATTTGTTTCTTTTGAATGCTTTACATATATTTCAGTATAAAATATTTGGTATTTTTATAAATTGCCTTCTTCGAGTTACAGAGACAAAATTTGGAGCTGTGATGAAAGGATGGACCATCTAGTGATTGCCATATGCAGGGATCCATCCCATAATCAGCTTCCAAACGCTGACACCATTGCATACACTAGCAAGATTTTGCTGAAAGGACCCAGATATAGCTGTCTCTGGTGAGACTATGCCGGGGCCTAGCAAACACAGAAGTGGATGATCACGGTCAGCTATTGGATGGATCACACGGCCCCCAATGGAGGAGCTAGAGAAATTACCCAAGGAGCTAAAGGGATCTGCAACCCTATAGGTGGAACAACAATATGAACTAACCAGTACCCCGGAGCTCTTGTCTCTAGCTGAATATGTATCAAAAGATGGCCTAGTCGGCCATCACTGGAAAGAGAGGCCCATTGGACTTGCAAACTTTATATGCCCCAGTACAGGGGAACGCCAGGGCCAAAAAGGGGGAGTGGGTGGGTAGGGGATTGGGGGTGGGTATGGGGGACTTTTGGGATAGCATTGAAAATGTAAACGAGGAAAATACCTAATAAAAAATAAATTAAAAAAAAATAAATTGCATTCTTCACTTAGCATGCTTTTCCCCTCAAGTTCTCCTATGTTGTAACATGTACCAGTCCTTTATTCTTTATCATTGCATGCCAGTGTTCCATTGTATGTATCAATCCCATTTTATCATCCATTTATCAGCTGTGGATATTTATGATGTTTCCAATTTTGGGCATACAATTAATATAATTTTATTTTCATTCCTTCACATATTTTCACATGAAAATATGATTATTACTCCAAAATATGTTGAGTGGTTTAGTTTAGGTTGAGGATAGTTCATTATGTAACTTTTTTGAGGGCCTTTCAAAGAGTTTTCCTAGTTCTATACACTCATCTGCACAGTGCGAGGCTGGCATTTTGTTTATATCTTTACTAATATGTGGCATTGCATACTTTATAAATTATTCTTAGTCTAGTGGTCTAATAATTGTGGTGATCATATGCTATTATGCAATGCACCCATACAGCCTCATTGAAAAAATATTTTGAGTAAGTATTTTGGCTATTCAAAATTAGCTCATGTTTGTAATGTTTAAGGTTTTATTTTATATTTGTTATGATAATTATAAATGAAATTAACAGACTGAGCAGAAAAAAAGCAACTAAATCTGAAACAAACATAAGAAAGGAAATAGATACTAGAGTGTGAATAAATGAAACATAATAAAAACAAGGGTAATGATCAGTGAGTGTAAAGCTGATGAGAAAATTTAACAAAACTGAAAACCCATTTGCTATACTGACCATGAAAAAAAAAAAGACAGTGAAGATTCAAAGGAACCATATCATGAATGAGAATGGGGTATTTCCACAATAAAAGAGAATTTTCTAAACAAATGACAACAAAATAGTTATTTGACTTGGGAATTTTTCTAGCAATAAAGTTCTAAATATAACTTGATAAGGAACAAAATCTGGGGGAAAACCCTTGTAATAAAAAGTGAGCAACAGAATCAGTGATTTAAAAGTTTCTATAAAGACAGCTTAGCTTTTATTAGCTGGTATGTGCTAATATTTTTAAAACAAAGAATTAATTTTGTTTTCAAAAATTTGGGGGAATGGGGTGGTGGGGCCCATAGGGAAGTTCTTTGAGAAGGCTTCCTGGTCGCTCCTAGCCCCACTCCCTCAGACTCTACAAGCCCTCCCACCTCAGCACTCCTGATATTTTTTGCTGGGCAGTGGTGGCACATGCCTTTAATCCCAGCATTCGGGAGGCAGAGGCAGGCAGATTTCTGAGTTCGAGGCCAGCCTGGTCTACAGAGTGAGTTCCAGGACAGCCAGAGATACACAGAGAAACCCTGTCTCAAAATACATACATACATACATACATTTTAAAAATTGTAAAATCCATCATGAAAGAAGCAATTTCAACTCCTGTGTGAGGTCAGGATTAATTACTTTGCTACCACAATGAAGACACCTCCCAAAGGAAAACTACAGATTAAAATATTTTTATGACTGCAGACAAAACCTGTCTCAAAATATGCTAGCCAACCAAATCTAGCAACACAGAAGAAGATTTAGACATACCATGAACTTTATTCCAAGAATGCAAGCTTTAACCTCTGAATATCAATCAACCAATACATCGCTAACAGAATAAAATAAAAAGAAACTTCACTGTCTCATTAGGTCAAGAAAAAGCATTTGAAGGTCCAACCAGCTTCTCATGAAAAAGAAAGAAAGAAAGAAAGAAAGAAAGAAAGAAAGAAAGAAAGAAAGAAAGAAAGAAAGAAAGAAAGAAAGAAAGAAAGAAAGAAAGAAAGAAAGAGGAAAGGAAAAAAGAAAAGAAAAAGGAAACCATATCACAAACTAGGAACAACAAAAAACTTTCTTGACTCTTAAATTTATTACCACAGAACTGTTGATTATCACACCAAGACAACTCAATATGAGAAAGAACCATCTTTTCAGTAAATGATATTAGCATTATTTAAATAATTATGTGAAAATTTAGAATTGTATCTTACAGTATATACAATTTACTCCAAATTAAATATATGAAAGAACATATTAGCTAAAACCATAAGATTTTTTCTATGAATATATGGATAGAATAAAATTTTATGACCTGAGGTTAGGCGAGGATTTCTTAGCTATGACATCAAAAGCATATCCAGTTTTCTCCAGTGAGAAGCCTCCTGAGAGGTCATTCAATCCAAGTAGTTAGCCCTAAACACATGTACTTGAGAGCAACACTAAATTAACTCAATAAGTAAAGCATACATAGATGGTTTATACATGCATACACCTGTACCAATAATAGTTACAGAAGAAGTCATGAATTTGATAGGGCATTAGGGGGACATGAAAGGAGTTTATCCTCTCTTGTTCTTTTTTCTGTACATTATTATACTGTTTGAATATGTACATTTGTTTATGGATATACATATATTATTGGCTAGAGGGAGAAGATGCAGCCTTTTTTTCCTGAGAGTATGTGACTTTGCTTAATATACATTTCAAGTCCATTCATACCAATTTGTCATTATCCATTTATCTGCTGATTATTTTTCTTTGCTCTAGTGAAGAAAGAACCAATAAAGATGTGGGTCTGAGCATCCCTACAGTCAAGTATGTATTCTTTCAGCATATGGCCAGGAGTCAACTAGTTAGATCAAATGGTAGTTCTATCACAGTCATCTATTGGACGGAGCACAGGGCCCCCAGTGAAGGAGCTAGAGAAAGTACCCAAGGAGCTGAAGGGTTTGCAGCCCCATAGAAGGAACATCAATATAAACTAACCAGTACCCCCAGAGCTCCCAGGGACTAAACCAATCAAAGAAAACACATAGTGGAACTTGTGGCTCTAGCTATATATGTAGCAGAGGATGGCCTAGTCAGTCATCAATGGGAGGAGAGGCCCTTGGTCCTGTGAAGGCTCTATGCCCCAGTATATGGGAATACCAGGACCAGGAATGGGAGTGGGTGGGTTGGGGAGCAGGGGGAGGGGGGATAGGGGATTTTTAGAGGGGAAACTAGGAAAGGGGATAACATTTGAAATATAAGTAAAGAAAATATCTAATAAAAAAACCATAAAAAATAAAAATAAAAAATAAAAACTCATCTCTATAATGGCTGCACTAATTTGCACTCCCACCAACAGTCAATAGTTCCTTTCTCTCCATATCCTCCCCAACATTTGTTGCCAGGTGACAGCAATTCTGACTGGGCTAAGATGGTTTCTCAAAGTGGTTTTAATTAGAGTGCCTGGTCTCAAATTATACAATAGAGTTATAGTGATAGACAGCATAGTATCGGCATAAAAATAAATGTGTAGGCCAATGAAATAGAATACAGCACTATGGACATAAAATGATAAAGTAACACCCATTTAACTTTGACAAAGGAGGCAAAAATACACACTGAACAAAAGATAGCCTATTCAACAAATGGTGCAGGTAAAACTGGATTTTCACCTGAAGACAAATGAAAATAGTTTCTTATCTTTCACTGTGTAAAAACCTACTCAAAATGTATCATATACCTTAATTTAAAACCCGAAACACTAAAAGTTATATATTAAAAAAAAACTTTAGAGCATATCCTTCAAGATACTAGAATAGGCAAGAATGTTTTATTTTTATCTTTAAATTTTAAATTAGATTTATTAATTTTATTTGACTTGTGAGTTTTTGCTTGCATGTATGTATGTGCACTACATGTGTGCTTAGTGCCCACAAGGGTCATAAGAGAGCATAGGATCCCCTGAACTGGAGTTACAGATGGTTTTCAACCACCATGTGCATGCTAAGAACTGTATCTGGATTCTCTGCAAGAGCAACAATTACTCTAACCACTGATCCATCTCTCCAGCCCAGCAAGAACTTTAAAAATAGACTAACAGCACAGGTACTAACCCTAAATAGGACTACATGGAAATCTAAAGTTTTTGCACAACAAAAACAAAACAAAACAAACAATAAACAAAAAATTATTCACAGAGCACACAGAGTGGGGAAAAAACTGAACTACCTACACATTATACAAGGGACTAATTTACAGAGAATTGCCAAAATTATATTCCAAGCAAATAAAACTGCCAATCAAATGATCAAATGAACTTAACAATTCTCAACAAATAGGAGAGATAGAAATGAAAATGGAGAAGGCGTATTGAGAGAGAGAGAGAGAGAGAGAGAGAGAGAGAGAGAGAGAGAGAGAGAGAGAGAGAGAGAGGCGAGAGGCAGAAAAAAGAAAAAACAGGAGGGATCATAGACAAGAGAGAATCTTGGCCGCAGTGGTAGGAGAGAAAGAAAAAGACAGGACCTAGAAACCTGGGCAACAGAAGCTAAAAAGGCTCAGCTGTGTCAGACTGAAGTTACTTATTTGAGATACACCCTTTGAGACAGGAAGCAGTGGCTAAAGAAAGCCAGAAAAAAGACTGTAACTCAGATCCCCATCCCAACTACACTAAGGCAAGTAAGAGAACTCTTGGGCACCGCTGGCTTCTGCAGGCTCTAGATACCTGGGTTAGCGACCTTAGCTGCCCATTGTACCCCCTAACTAAGGAAGGAGAGGTGTTTGTGTGGACCTCAGATCACCAGAAAGCCTTTAAAAAGGCCCTACTAAAGGCCCCAGCCTTAGCCTTGCATGATGAGAGAGCAGGGGTTGCCAGAAGAGTCTTTACTCAGACTTTGGGACCTTGAAAAAGGCCAATGGCTTACCTATCCAAGAAGTTAGACCCTGTTGCCAGCGGGTGGTTTTCTTGCCTATAAGCTATTGCTGCCATAGCTCTGCTTGTCAAGGATGCTGATAAGCTCACTTTGGGACAGCAAATAACTGTAGTGGCACCCCACACTCTTGAAAGCATTATCTGAAAGCCCCCTGACTGATGGATGACCAACGTTCCTGTGATACATTATCAGAGCTTTTTTGTTGACTGAACGAGTGACCTTCGCTCCACCTGCTGTCCTCAATCTCAATACCCTACTGCCCTACTCATCACTGACGTTCTGGCAGAACAAACTGGTACTTGAAATGATCTGAAGGATCAGATCAGCCTTGTCTGAGAGTTCGAGCTGGTACAAGGATGGCAGTAGCCTCGACGTTGAAGACACCTTTTCAAGATGGGTAGAAGGTTTTCCAAGCAGGAGTGAGACAGCCAATGTGATAGCCAAGAAGACCTAGAAGAAATCTTCCCGAGGTTTGGGATACCCAAGGTAATCAGGTCCAATAATGGACCTGCCTTTGTTGCCCAGGTAAATAAGGGACTGGCCAAGATATTAGAGATTGGTTAGAAGTTACATTGTGCATACAGGCTCCAAAGCTCAGGACAGGTAGAAAAGATAAATAGAATTCTAAAATAGACCTTGACAAAATTAGCCAAAGAGACTGGCGCAGACTTGGTGCTCCTTCTCTATGCCCTATTTAGAACCAGAAATACTCCCTTTTGATTCAGCCTTACTTTTTTTAAGATCCTTTATGGGGCTCCCATGTCCATCACTGTCTTAAATGATGTGTTTAAACCTACATGTTGTTGTAATAATAATCTGTATGCTAAGTTAAAAGGCTTGCAGGTGGTGCAGAAAGAAGGCTGGTCACAATTGGCTACAGCGAACGAGCCGGGTACCCCAAAAAGACATCTCACCAGTTCCAGCCAGAGATCTGATCTACATACACCTACATCATGCTTAGACCCTCAAGCCTCACTAGAAGGGTCCATGCCTAGTTCTGTTTACTATACCTTCTTATTCTGTTTTTGTTCTTATAGAAAAAAGAGTATGATTTCTATTCTCCACATAGAGATATAGACTTCTAAAATTCTAAAATTAGAATTACTTAGTAGAGAAAAGGGGAATGAAAGAAAATAAAACTTGAGACCTGTGATTCATGTAATTTATGTCAAATAGCCCAAAGAGTTGTTTGTGAGCTTTGAAACCTGGGGCTGAGAACATAGCAGAACAGACCAGGACATGCCTGGGCAGGTCCATCGTTAAGACATTCCTGAGGCTGCTTGGCCATAAAGATAAAGAGAGATAAAGAGAATGGCATGCCCGACTGGCCTGGCACCTCCCTATCTCCCGCCCTTCTGACCTAAGTTAAATGTTAACAGGCTGCTGATGTTTAAATGGACCAATCATGTGAAACCGCGCCAATTCCTCCCCCAGCCCCTACCCCTTTTCTATAAAAACCCCTAGCTTCCAAGCCTCGTGGTTGAAACCACTGTCTCCTGTGTGAGATACCTTTTGACCTGGAGCTCCGCCATTAAACTACCTCCTGTTTTTACATAAAAAAAAAAAAAGAAATGATAATGGACAATAACCATTTTAAAAGATGCTGCATATCAAGGAAATATGAACTTCATCAAAATTAAGGAAAATCTATTTTTCTCTATGAAAAAGGTAAAAGCTCACAAAACAGGAAAAATATTTATCAATTATGATATAACTTGGGGTTCATATCCTGAATAATAACTCTGAAAATATAACAGTGAAGGGACTAATACCATTACAGATAAAGAAGGACAAAAGATTGGAATAGAATTTTCTTCAAAGAAGATATATAAATGTCTAGAAACCACATAAAAATAGTCTAGCATCAGCTACCACTTCACATCTATCACAATGGCTAAAATAAGACAGACAACAAGAAGTGTCACTGAGTATATGTAGGAAAATGTGTTTCATGCATTTCAGATAGAATTATAAAATTATAGGGACACATTACAAACTCTTGACTGTTTCTTAGGGAACAAAAAAAAAAAAATCAAGCTACTCTGTAACCCAGAAATTCAACTCCTGGCAAGACATCTCACACAGAAAATAAAAATGTGTTCACATGTAAACTTATACTGTAACAAAAATAGAAAAGTATCATTTGTAATGTCTCCAAGCTGGAAATCTCCCAAATCCCCTCAAACTGATGAATGGGTAAATAAAATATCATTAATCCACAAATAGGATATTATTTAACAATAAAAATACAATTTAATACTATGATATAAATGAATTTTAAAGTGGGTATAGTGGGGCTGGAGAGATGGTTCAGTGGTTAAGGGTATTGGCTCTTCTTCCCAAGGGCCAGAGTTCAATTCCTAGCACCCATATAT
The DNA here is from genome assembly GCF_978045245.1 of Mus caroli. Lineage (NCBI taxonomy): Eukaryota > Metazoa > Chordata > Mammalia > Rodentia > Muridae > Mus > Mus caroli. Next base: position 30,704,255 of record NW_028227260.1, read on the forward strand.
TGGCTCACAATCATCTGTGACTCCAGTCCCAGGTGATTTAACACCCCCTTCTGGCCTCCACATGGAACTGCAAGCACTGATGCACAGACATATGTTCAGATTAACACTAATAATACATATAAAAATAGATATGGGGACAGTGGGCATCCTTGTCTTGTCCCTGATTTTAGTGGGATTGCTTCAAGTATCCCTCCATTTAATTTGATATTGGCTGCTGGTTTGCAGTAAATTGCTTTTATTACCTTTAGGTATGGGCCTTGAATTCCTGATCTCTCCAAGACTTTTAACATGAAGGAGTGTTGTATTCTGTCAAATGCTTTTTCTGCATCTAAGGAGATGATCATGTGATTTTTTTTGTTTGTTTATATAGTGGATTATGTTAATGGGTTTTCATATATTGAACTAACTTTGCATCCCTGTGATGATGCCTACTTTATGGTAAATGATGGTTTCCATGTTTTCTTGGATTTGGTTTGCAAGAATTTTATTAAGTATTTATTTTTACATTGATATTCATAAGTGGAATTGGTCTGAAGTAAAAAATAAATAAAAATTTAAAATATGTACAATGCAGGAAGAGAGGTACAAGAGGTTACATATTGTATATATAGTATGATTCCATGTGTCATTCTCCGAGAGAAAGGAAATTCATTGAGACAGAAAATATACAATTGATTTCCTTGGCTAAGAAAGGAAGAATGGGGAACACCAAGTTGCATGGATAGAAGTATTCTAACTGATTTATCGTGATAATTATATCATCTTTTAAATATAGGACACATTATGGAACAACTTTAACACTATTAACATTAGTCAAAATATAGCTCAGTACTTATGTCAGAAGGATTTGAACATATAAACCTTTCATTCCATGTAGTCACCTGGTCCAGCCATGTAGTCATGCTGGTCTGCTATATGTCCACTTACTTTTCTCTCGGATGTATGTCAGGAAGGGACGCTCAGAAGCTTGATATTTTTAATCAAAATTAGCAATTGCCAATTCTTGTTTCGAATTTCAATCTATCCATTTGATATCACTTAATGAAGACATGGGAATATACCCTAAATGTATTGTTTAATGGCTAGATTAGCTTGTTCCAGCTCCACAACTCTAGCCTACCATTTGGTAATTCTATAGCTTGAATTATTTTCAGATATGCATTGTGTTATCTTTTTGCTCAGCTCACTTCCAAAATTATTGTTTTAGTTACACGTGACAGGAGAACATTCTTTGGCGTTTTGATCATTGGAATGTATTAGGTCCTTGAGACATTTTTGTAGTGCTTGGAATCAAGCCTAGAACGTTACACATGCCAGACAAATGCTCTACCACTGAAATATAGCCCCACATCAGAATCTTAATGTCTATATTCCCTTGGAAAAACATTTTTTGATATAGTATTCTGGCAGCATCAACTTGATGTGGCCCATTTCTTCTGTACTATTAGGGCAGATTCCAACACCAGTGTCATCCTTCATTAATTTCTACTGGCTCTTAATTATGGATCACAGTTTTTGTGCTGTGTGTGACTAGTGATTTCATTGTGTACCAGATACTCATGATAATGTAATATGGAAGATGTGCAATATCTGCCATAATACTTTTCTCTTCGATCTCACCATTTTCAACATTTATTATGCATGACTCAGCTACTAAGACTGAGGGAAGGGGCATTCACAAAAGGAGGAAGACTTACTATTACAAAAGCATCTGCTCTCTATAAATTGTCCTAAAGATTAAACTCAAATTGAAAATATAATTTAAGACATAAATTCTATGATCTGTATAGTAAGTAGGCCTCTGTGTGTGTGTGTGTGTGTGTGTGTGTGTGTGTGTGTGTGTGTGTGTGTGTGTGTGTAACAGAGAGGGAGAGAGGAGAAAGAGAGAGAGGGAGGTAAGGAGAGAGAGAGAGAGAGAGAGAGAGAGAGAGAGAGAGAGAGAGACTGCTTTTACTCAACCATAACATACAAAATTACATCATCTTCAGGAAAGTGGATAGTACATACTCATTGAAATAAGCCAGTCTCATAACTACAAGTACCATATGTTTTCTCTCATATGCAGAATTTAATAGAAAAAAGCAGACTACTATTAGGAACTACTATTGGGAATATGTAAAAAATAATATGATCGAAATACAGTCTACTCATGTATTAAAATGTCATAATATATACTCAATACATTACTTTGTATAATTAATGTATGCTAAAAATAAACTGATGGAGGACTATAGAGATTATTGAAATGGTATGCACATATAATTGCTCAAAAGTACATAAAATGCACAAGTATACATAGACATAGACATAATCATGATAAAAGTGATACTATACTGAGGGAAGAATGTTCAACTATTAAAACTCAGAAAAGGCTGTGAGGTATATATGTCAAGAGTTTTCAAATCAAAAGGAGACCTGAGGAGGCCTGAGGTGAGGAAGTAACTCGGTTGGTTAAATGCTTGCAAGGGTTAGAGTTTGATCCATAGAACTCACATAGTAAGTCCAGGCTTGGTGGCACGTGCTTGTAATTCCAGCAGGGGACATAGAGACAGGTGGATGTCTGCGGCTCAGTGTACAGTTAGTCCAGCTTACTTGGTCAGTTCCAGACCAGAGAGAGTTCCTTGTATCCAAAAAAGGTGGGCAGTACTTGAGGGATGACAGCTGAGATTGTCCTCTGGCCTCCCCAAGCAGGCATGACCTTCTACCCCCAATAGGGAATGTTTTACTGACTTTGTGGGAGGCAACATTTTCTTTAACAGGACATACCAAATGGGATCAACAAAACAACTATAAAAAGGAACAGTATTAAAACTTAAGAACTCTTTTCATTAAGAAAAAAACTATTAATTTGAATATGTCTATCCAACAAATATTTTATCCAGAATGTATAAAAACTGCTTATATACCCATAGAAGAAAATCAGAAAAATGCCACGCAAAATTGGCAACCAGCCAATCTGAAAATAAATGGTAGTATAAAGAAATAATGAGGAAGTGAAAGGGTTCTCACTTTCATTATTTGTAAGGATTTGGAAAATAGAAATTAAAGCTATATTTATTGTACTGCATTCACCCTTAAATCTTAATTGCTAAAATGAAAACTCCTGAAAACATACCTTTGTAAAGACAGCAAGTAATCAGAATTGGCCTACACTGCCTATATATACTATATGTATATAATATACATACATATGATGACAATGGCAATAGCTTATATGTATAATTTTTTCACAGCCTATGAAGCAACAATTTCACTCCTAGGAAATGATCCAGCAGAAGTGCACCAGAAAAATGTATATGTGCTTGTAGCATCATTATTCATAATAGCTTAAAAACTTGAAGCTTCCCACCTGGACAGTAGACTGATTGAATAAAGTGTGGAAGAATTGCTCAGTGAAATATCATATAGCAAAGAAAACAGGAAAATCATCAAAATATGTGAATTTTACAAAGTGTGTTAATCAAGTAAGACACAAGAGACTATACATCATAGGATCCATTTTACATAAAGCTGGAAAATACGCAAAAGTAACATGCAATAAGATATGTCAGATTCGTGTTAATTCTTGGGAAGTTCAATAGCTTGAAGCAAGGAGAGGTGATTGTGGGATGTGACCATAAGCCATTTATCATTATTGTCACATGGATATTTCACATTGTGTAAAAGTTATCACATTGAAAATTGATAATTTAGGTTATGATACAGTAAACCTAAAAGCACAAATGTAAACAAACAAACAAAAACCAGTCTGGGATGAGCCAAAGACCCTTGCAAAATCTAGGAAGCTTTTACAGCTGTGTCTAAAGAGATTGACACAAAAGAGTAAGACTGAGCTGAAAAGCAGGGTCAGGAGGCAGATTGAAAATGGAATTGGAAGCATAACTTGAACTTTTCCTACATCAAAATCGAGAGCCTCAAAAAATTGCGCTTGGATCACTTGGATGTAAAGATTTGCACGGGAGAATTTGAGATCTTGAACTATTACATTCCCCTATGCATCCAGATCAGTGACAATAGCCTTCCTATCTCTGCCTTTGCAGCTTGCTTGAAGACAGCAAGTTTCCTACGTGGAGACCTTCCATATGCATTACAAATCCAGGATGCTTACAGGATGACACATTCAAGATCCGTGCTCTCATTGCCTCTCACACTAACTTGTCAGAGCAGCTCTTGTTACAGGAAGTAAAGTCCCTGCTCTCAGATATGTGTGTGTGTGTGTGTGTGTGTGTGTGTGTGTGTGTGTGTGTGTGTGTGTGAAGTTGAAATGCAGATTATACATGCTGGCATAGACCCTGAAAACATATGCAGCCGTGGATCCTAAGGCTCTAGATGGGAATTGGGGAGAAGGGAAAATTACTGACATGACACCACAGCAGGACTGCTGTACCAACATTCCCTCCCTGCGGGAGAATGATTGGCTGGTTAACTACTTGCTATATAAAGGCACTGAATTTGTAGCCCAAGTTGCTCAGCTGTGGCGAAACCCAGTATCTGTAGCTGCCATCTGCTCCCGAAGTGTCACGCAGTGGAATTCAGGGACAGGTGAACTGGAACTCCCAGCCTGGTACTGTGGCTGTTTGCTGTGTTGTTAGTAATCAACTTTTTTATACTGACTCACTCACTAAATCTTGTCTTCTTTTGCCACCTGTGGAGGATGGCAAATTGGTGTGCTAAATTACGTATTCATTTTCTTTATAGTATACCTATTTCATGCCTTCCTATTAGGTTTCTAATTGGACTGACATAGCAAACTACTAATATAGGCAATGCCTCTGTGGAAGAGAAAAGATAAAGACACTCAGATCAATTCATTGATGTGAAGAAGGAATGCATTTGCCTGTTCAGTGGAATAAGAGGAAGGTGAGTAGGTTTTCCTTTAAACTGAAGTGCATTGATGACTAGTCACCAAGTAGACAGGTCATATTTTATTAAGTTGTCCAAATGGTTTCCTCTCCTACAAATAGGAACCTTCCTATAACAGGGAGGCAGGGCCTTCAAAAGAGAGGAAGCAGGTAGAGATCCAGTCAGTCCATCTAGAACTAGAACAAGAATTGCCACACTGATAGATGGTGAATGGTAGTCAGTGGGCTCTCTCACCCAAGACCTTGTGATATATGAGCAACATTCTAAACGTGGCCGGTTGTGTTGAATTGCTGTTTCAATGAAATTGTGGCCAACTCAAGATGAATACAAAGGAAGTTGCTTACAACATAGTAGCTGAGCTAGGTGTGGTGATGTGCACTTGTAATCCTTGCACTCCAGATGCTGAAGGGCAAGGCAGGAAGACCGTAAGTTTGAGGTCAGACTGGATTGTAAATGAGACTGCCTAAAAAAAATCAAAATGATATGGAGCAAAATCCAGTTGCCATAGCTATGCCAGACTGACTATATCAGGAACAGAATGACAAGTCTGCTTATGATGAGCATAAAAATAGATGCCCTAGAGTAGGACCTAGCCATGAGTCAATGTGCGTTTGGCTATAAAGTGAAGATTTCAAGGCTGGCATGTTGGCTCTCAACTGTAATTCTAGTACACTGGAGCTGAGGCAGGAGGATTGCTGCAAGTTAGAAGCCAATCTAACCTACACAGTGAATTCCAGAACAACTTGAGCTACAGAGTGTCTCTCTCTCTCTCTCTCTCTCACACACACACACACACACACTCAAATTAACTCCAGCCACCACATAACCAAAATAAGAGTTATTAATGAAGAGATTAATGTGCTGAACACTGAACCAATTTCTAGACGGGAGTTGAATAGGCTACTGTTTGTCCAGCTGCAACAGAAAATATCTCTGTGGAGCCAGACTCCTCCTTGGAGGCCAATCTCTTTTTAGATGAATAAAGAAGCCAACTGATACCAAGGGACAAATTTTTTCTTCAACAACCATACAGTTTGACCTTAATCTCTTGAATCTTCACTTGAAGATTAGTCAATTGGTGTGATTCTAAAAACCTCTCTATCCCCAGGTGGGTCCAGAGGCCATACATCATATGCCTCCATAATACAATACAATAAAGCAGATCATAAAAGTATAAGATGAAATCGATTTTTGTTTACTTAGATGACATGACAGTGATTTAAAAAACAGGATATATAATGTTTTCTTGAGGGGCAAGGACTACTTGATCTGGAAATATAGTAATCCAGGATTAATAGTGATCATTTCTGGGCCATCTTTCAGAGTGCTGCTTTGCTCTACTGATGCTATACATTCTGCTTGATGTTCATTTGCTATCGCTGTTTTACATGTGTATACTGTGTTGTGTCCTCATAAAAACCAGGGTGAGAGGATTCTCCTATTTGTGAAGAGCCACATCTAGAGTAGTGTTAGGGGGAGGCTATATTAAAGGTAACCTCTACACTACTAGTTCACTTCTGTTTCCTTCAGAAAGGAGTTAGCAGGGTATTCACACAATTGGCGTGAATGTCCATGGTAATTTGTCTGTCTCAGAAGAGTCTAAATCAAACAATGCAGCCTCCTAAGCCTAGAAACCCTGGGGGGGGGGCGGGAAGCTATATTACTTGGATTCATTACCTGCCTAGCCAAGTAACTTTGCATCATAATCCTTTGCTATAAAATGCTTCCTATAGGTTTGAGGGTTTGAACATTGATTTGTTCCTAAGCTGGCTGCACTATTTGTTGTAGAATCTTTTGGAGAAAGACCTTCATTGGAGGAAGTGGATCACTGATAGAAGTCTTTAAGATTTGTAGCCTAAAATCATTTCCTGCCCTGTCTCAGCTCCCTGATCCACACAGATGGTCAGATGTGAACAAAAAGCCTCCTCTTCCTACTGCCATCACTGTGAGCCTCCACACCTAACCTGAAGAAGTTCACCACCTCAACTATGAGACTGAATCAGTCTCTCCATCTGTAAGGTATTTCTTATTGATATTTGGTCACAGCTAAAGGGATGTTCACTAACTCAACCTCTAAAGAACTCCACCTATGTTACTTGTTTTTTTAATTAGATATTTTCTTTATTTACATTTCAAATGCTAGCTCCCTATACCCTCCCCCCCCCCCGTTCCCCTACCCACCCACTCCCACTTCTTGGCCCTGGCATTCCCCTGTACTTGGGCATATAAAATTTACAAGACTAAGGGGCCTCTCTTCCCAATGATGGCCGACTAGGCCATCTTCTGCTACATATGCAGCTAGAGACATGAGCACTGGGGGTACTGGTTAGTTCATATTGTTGTTCCACCTGATTCCGCCTCACACCAGTCAGAATGGCTAAGATCAAAAATTCAGGTGACAGCACATGCTGGTGAGGATGTGGAGAAAGAGGGACACTCCTCCATTGTTGGTGGGATTGCAAGCTTGTACAACCACTCTGGAAGTCAGTCTGGTGGTTCCTAAGAAAATTGGACATAGTACTACCGGAGGAACCCACAATACCTCTCCTGGGCATATATCCAGAAGATGCTCCAACCGGTAAGAAGGACACATGCTCCACTATGTTCACAGCAGCCTTATTTATAATAGCCAGAAGCTGGAAAGAATCCAGATGCCCCTCAACAGAGGAATGGATACCTATGCTACTTGTTAATGACAAAACTTTGAATGCTTACCATGCATAACAAAAGTCTGCTTTGTTTTCTGCTGCCACCTTGTGGCCCTTTTGGACGTCAGGTATTGGAACATATTCCAGGTTAATACTTTGGTCTACTTTCTACTGTTTGTGGCACATCGTCCACTGCCCACTTGTTCGTGCTGAAAGAGACCTAACGGTGCAAGGGCGGGCATGGCACTTGATGTGCGTTTCATTTCTCCTTTTCAGGTTCAGAATGCTGGTATCGTCAACATATTGAATGAAATGTTATTCTGGGTTGTAAAAGATAGCTAGGCAAACCATATTGGCATGACTGTGAACTGGACACAATATTCATACTGTATAGGTGTGATATAAAGCTGCAAGGTGGATATTCTGCTTTGAATGGTAGACTGAGGGCAGAAGGGTCACAGAATATGGAGACCTAACATGGAAATTAGTGATTCAATACTGAAAATCTGAAACCATTTCTTTTTTTTCCCCCATAATGCTTATCTTAATTATATAATACAGCAGGGGTGACTCCAAGGCATTGCTTATGCTGTTACTTGATTTCAGTCAGTGTACATCACAGGCCACAAGGAGAATGGTCAACTCAAAGAATTTGTAAAGCCTAGATTACTTCTCTGGTGATTTCATCGCTCTACCAGATCCCACAAAATCCATGACGCAGGAGTACAGGAGTGGATGAGCAAACTGACGGATTATCAGTGACTGGATTAGGGGGAACATTGTTCTGCAGTCATGGGGGGGGGACAATAACTTAACCACTTAGTGACCGAACAACTCAAGTAGCAGGAATGGAGCTCCTTAGAGGATAGGAACTGGAAAAGAATCAGTGCTGTGTATCTCCATAAACCCAGTACCATAGCTTGCCAACTAGCCCCATTATCTATCTGCTTGAGCCAGGTGGCATCGGTCACTGACTGACCCACATGAGGTTTCTTATCAATACTTGTGCAATACAGAAACAGAAATATCCAGGGCCAGGGCTTGCAAATTTGGATAGCTTCCTGAATCAACATGCGGACCAGTATAAACTTGTTTGTATGTGACTACTATGAGTCCACAAAATTCAATGGCTTCAACAGTTACCTATGCTTCCAATGCTGCATCTACTCAATGCAAGTATGCTCATGTGGTAACCTAGTATCCATTTAAGCTATATGCTAGTGTGGGATGGAGAGTGGGCCACAGAGCATCTTTCTGTTGCTGAACTGTGTCTATTTTTAGCTTGTCTATTATGACACTATTTAAAATGATGCCACCCTTATAACCTTGGCTGGCCTAGGCAGGGAATGACTCCTACCCCTGATATCTCTGTCTAGCTTCCCAAAAACAGTGGTGAGGAATCTATCATAAACTTTAGCTACTATGGTCAGTGAGATGGCATTAGCTATGTAAGACCACCAAATTATTCTAAACTGACTTGAATAGGGTGAGGTGGGTAACAGAGTGGACTCTGAAACTCTCAGCTTCAACAGCGGATCACTATTTTAGTTAACTTTCCACTATTTTAAAGCATCAGAGACAATCAACTTAAATAGAGAAAATGTATCTTTTGTCACAGTTTAGGGGGGTTTTGCACACAGTGGTGGAAATGCATCAGGGTGGTGGGAAGATATGACAATGCCAAATGGCCCATCTCATGACTGGGAAGTAGAAGAGAACAAGGTAAGGGGATTGGAGACCCACCCATCTCTCAAGAACAGAGCATGTCCCCAGTGATCTGAAAACCTCCCCCAAGATCTCATCACTTTGTTCTACCACTTTGCAGGGGTATGATGCTAGATTTTAGCATATGGGCTTTGGGGGGACAGTTACCATCCAAACTGTAGAATTCAGTAACATCTTCTTTGTGTTTGGCTTCATTCTACAAGCCAGGTGGAACATCATACTCAAGGGCCAACACTCTCAACAGCATTTTTCAGGAATAGATACAGCTTAACTCAAAATTGCCATTTAATGCTGTGTCCTAAAACTGTAGAGTACACAGACATGGAGCGGAGCAGTGAAATCTGATTGGAATCCATAGAAATGATCCTGATCGCACGTTGCTGTTGTTACTTCTTTGTTTCTTCAAGCTCTTCAGTCTCCTTTTCTCCCTCCACACCATCTCTGGTCAAGGGGAAAAGAAATCTCAGAATTTAAGGATTTTTGCTCAGTGATATTTACCTATCAAGTGTAAGACTCCTGGGTTTAGTCCCCATGAACAGAAAAATAAAGGAGAAATCTCTGATAATTTCTCTCTGAACATTAATTAGTAGGACATTTAAGCCACATGACTCCCTGCCCACACATTAGAATTCCCACCATGTCCCGTCCCTGATTACAGTAAACACCAACATCAGTTTCCTTCCTTCGCTCTTTCGGGCTGCTTTGCAGATCAGTTTGAAAAGACTCCCTTCTCTTCCATGAAAAAATATATTAAATAGCATAGTTATTTGTATGGTGTCAGAGGCTTGACCCCTGAGCCAAATGTTAGGTGATACCAAGCCCATTCATTCCTTGGAGGCTGTAAACACTCCCTTTTCTCCCAGTCTCTATAACCCAGTCACAGACACCTTTGTCACATGCCTTCAAACTTTAAGCCTTAGATATTAGATGCTCTGGGTCCTAGTAGGAGTGCTTCCGTTAACTGACAGGTGCTAGTTTATAGTAAACTTGAAGCTACAGTTACTACCCAGTGACTTCAATGTCTTCGTAGTAGAGGATGATCAGTCACAGAAAGGAGTCTACATGCCCTTGGGACAACATGATCCTGATTACCATCTCGACCTAAGAAATGCTGCTGCATCCTGGAACAGGACAAACATGCTACGCTTCCAGATAGTTATTTTATGCCACCCACACACACACTGAGGAAAGCAAGATACCTTTTAATTCCTCTTGTAACTTAAAATTTTATGATAATATATTTATGATTAAAATATGTAACTAGCCGGGCAGCTATGTATGTATGTAACTCGTATGTATGTATGTAAGTAACTCAGGAGGCATGTATGTATGTATGTATGTAACTTGGGAGGCAGAGGCAGGCGGATTTCTGAGTTCAAGGGCAGCCTGGTCTACAAAGTGAGTTCCAGGACAGCCAGGGCTATACAGAGAAACCCTGTCTTGAAAAACCAACCACCCCCCCCCAAAATATGTAACTAACAGTGTTTAAGGAGAAATAAAGATTCTGCCTGTTGAACAGTAACAATACAAATAACATCAAGCCTATACAGGAAATAATGAAATTCATTACAAATTGTTGTCAAGTGAACTTAGAGGAGGACTTCATTATAATTTAAGGGACAGGTCCATCAGAAACACTTAACAATGTGACAACATAATTGTGAAATCAATGAAACAAAGTAGACAATCGGTGGATGGGAAATAAATAAATCTAGGTGGAAATGGTACACCTAAAAAATATGCTCACTGGAGTGAAGAAATGGGGGAAGGAACGACTTCCAGGACCTCCGAGGAAGAACATCCAAAACCAAAACAAACCTGTAGAACTTGGGAAGGTAATGGCAGGTCTTCAATCATCCAAACACCATTTATTGAAGACCAGGGGCAAAGCACATGGGCAGTGAGCTGTGTTGCATTGTAATTTGCTGCATTAGAATCCCTTGTGCCCCAGATCACGGGAAATGGCAAACACTTGCTTTGCGATTTTGAGACCTGGGGAGCATGTAGCCTGGACCAATGGAAAATTAACATCACCTTATCCCCAGATAATGATCATTATTTCACACGTATGACAGCTTTGTGCAGTACTCTTATTTTATTATTAATTTATTTATTTTAGTATAACATCATTTGGTCTTCTTTAGGTAGAAGCAGTGTGTATGCATGCGCGCACGTGCACGCGCGCGCACACACACACACAATTTAAATGAGGAAAATAGTCAGGCGGGGGGACGACTTTCACAGGATGCTTTAAAGAGTTCCAAAATAAATGAGACCTGGAAGGCCATATGTGCCTAGGTGTGTGTGTCCAAGAAGTACCCAAGAAAGGCCTAAGCTTTAGCTTAGAGCTGGTACCAGTGTTCTGCATGAAAAGAAACTAAAGGCTGAAAACTGCCTGCCTGACCACAGAAAGTATTCCAAGATATACTCAAAGAGCAAGTAGCTGGGTAAGAGCTGGCATATTTATTGGTATAGAACTTTGACCAAAATGCTTCCAATTATTAGCTGGCCAGTATTTCAGAAGAGACTTCAATGGCACAGATGACAGGATAGTAGTAACGGGAGTCATTTGAGCAAGCTTACTACACAAGCAAATGACAGGAGCATAAACCAGGACAATGGATCCAAAGGAAGCTTATGTCTACTCTTGCATTATTTAAAAGCTTAACAAAACAAAACCACAGAAAGCACAAATAGCCCCAAAATAAGTATGACTCATAATACAAACAACAGGAAATGTTCCTGCTCAAGCCAGACACTAGATCACCAAGGCGTTTAAATCACCTACTTTACAAAAGTTCGAAGCCCTGAAAGAAGCTCTGTTAAATGTTACAAAAATCTCTCTCCAAACAAGCAGTACCAAGAAGTGGACATAATTTAAGAAAACAGAACAAAACAAATAAATTCATAAAAAGCAAACAAAATACTTTGGGTGTGATGAAAGACATCAATTGCTTTATTACTTAAAGACCTTAGGCATGGAGATCAGATTTGGAGGCCATCAAGGGCTACATAGATGGAATCTGTCTCAATAAAGACAGAGAAGGAAAACAGAACTTCTGGAATTGAAAAATCACAGTAACAAAAATTATTTGACTTAATAAGAATGAACTGTGAATTTGAAGGTTGTTAAAGGATTACTATTGCTGTGATAAAACACCATGACCACCATGTGGGGAGAAAAGGATTTTTTTTAATTTACTTTTTGGTTGTTTATTTTTTAATTGGATATTTTATTTATTTACATTTCAAGTGTTATCCCCTTTCCTGGTCCACCCCCTGAAACCTCCTATCCCATCCTCCCTTCGCTGCCTTTATGAGGGTGCTCTCCCACTCCCCCACACACTCCTGCCTTACCACCCTCGAATTCCCCTACACTAGGGCATTGAGCCTTCACAGAACCAAGGGCCTCTTCTCCCATTGATGCCCAACACGGCCATCCTCTGCTACATATGTGGCTGGAGTCATGGCTCCCTCCATGTACACTCTTTGGTTGGTGGTTTGGTACCTGGGAGCTCTGGGAGCTCTGATTGGTTGATATTTTTGTTCCTTCTATGGAGTTGCAAACCCCTTTAGCTTCTTCAGTCCTTCCCCTAACTCCTCCATTGGGGACCCCATGCTCTGTCCAATGGTTGGCTGTGAGCATCCACTTCTGTGTGGCAGGGCCTCTCAGGAGACAGCCATATCAGGCTCCTGTCAGCAAGCACTTCTTGGCATCTGCAACAGAGTCTGGGTTTGGTGTCTGCATATGGGATGGATCCCCAGGTGGGACAGTCTCTGGATTGCCTTTCCTTCAGTCTCTGCTCCACTCTTTGTCCCTGTATTTCCTTTAAACAGGAGCAATTCTGAGTTAAAATTTTGGATATGGGTAGGTTGCCCCATCCCTCCATTGGGGTTCATGCCTAACCTCTGGATATGGTCTCAACAGGTTCTTCCTCCCCTTTGTGGGGTATTTCAGCTAATGTTATCCCTGTGGGGTTCTGGGAGGCTCTTGCTTCCCTGGCATCTGGGACTTTCCAGTTTTACCCCCAGCTCCCCATCCCCCATTGCTACAAACAGCTGTTCAATTTCCTGACCCTCTGTACATCTCCTCCCATAACTGATTCTTCCCTTCTTCCCCCCGCCTTCTCTTCCTCCCAAGTCCCTCCCACCCTCTAAAGAACATCTGGGGGAATCACCATCCCTGATCTCAAGCTGTACTACAGAGAAATAGTGATAAAAAACTGTATGGTATTGTTACAGAAACAGGCAGGTAGATCCATGGAACAGAACTGAAGACCCAGAACTGAACCCACACACCTATGGTCACTTGATCTTTGACAAAGGAGCTAAACCAATCCAGTGGAAAAAAGACAGCATTTTCAACAAATGGTGCTGGCACAACTGGCGGTTATCATGTAGAAGAATGTGAATAGATCCATTCTTATCTCCTTGTACAAAGCTCAAGTCTAAGTGGATCAAAGACCTCCATATAAAACCAGAGACACTGAATCTAATAGAATAGAAAGTGGGGAAGAGCCTCGAACTCATGGGCACAGGGAAAATTTTCTTGAACAGAACAGCAATGGCTTATGCTCAAAGATCGAGAATTGACAAATGGGACCTCATAAAATCACAAAGCTTCTGTAAAGCAAAGGACACTGTCAATAAGACAAAAGGACCACCAACAGATTGGGAAAGGATCTTTACCAATCCTACATCCAATAGAGGGCTAAGATCCAATATATACAAAGAGCTTAAGAAGTTAGACTCCAGACAAACAAATAACCCTATTAAAAATGGGGAGCAGAGCTAAACAGAGAATTCTCAACTGAGGAAACTCAAATGGCTGAGAAGCACCTAAATAAATGTTCAACAGCCATCAGGGAAATGTAAATCAAAACAACCCTGAGATTCCACCTCACACCAGTCAGAAAGTCTAAGATCAAAAACTCAGGTGACAGCAGATACTGGCGAGGATGTGGAGAAAGAGTAACATTCCTCCATTGCTTGTGGGAATGTAAGCTGGTATAACCACTTTGGAAATCAGTCTGGCAGTTCCTCAGAAAATTGGACATAGTACTACCTAAGGACCCAGCTATACCATGGGTTCTTGGGCATGAACCCAAAAGATTCTCCAACATATAACAAGGACACATGCTCCACTATGTTCATAGCAGCCTTATTTATAATAGCCAGAAGCTGGAAAGAACGCAGATTCTCAACAGAGGAATGGATACAGAAAATGTGGTACATTTACACAATGGAGTACTACTAAGCTATTAAAAACAATGACTTCATGAAATTCACAAGCAAATGTATGGATCTAGAAAATATCCTGAGGTAAATCAGTCACAAAAGAACACACATGGAAATATAGGGACAAAGAGTGGAACAGAGACTGAAGGAAAGGCCATCCAGAGACTGCCTCACCTGGGGATCCATCCCACATGCAGACACCAAACCCAGACACTATTGCTGATGCAAAGAAGTGCTTGCTGACAGGAGCCTGATATGGCTGTCTTCTGAGATGCTCTGACAGATCATGACCAATACAGATGCAGATGCTCGCAGCCAACCATTGGACTGAGCACAGGGACCCCAATGGAGGAGTTAGGGGAAGGACTGAAGGAGCTGAAGGAACCTTATCTGGCATCAATGGGAGGGGAGGCCCTTTAGGGTGGTGAGTCGCTATTAATACTATACAGAACACACTAGAACAAACAAAAAAGTGAATCAAGCCAGAGACATATAGGATGAGACCCAAGCATAATCGCATACATAGAAAGGATATCTTAGAGAGGAGACAGAAGAGTTTAAACTAATCAAAATGCAGAGTTGTGGCTTTCAGTCACATGGATACATCTACAAAATACACACACACCCACACGCCCCGGCCCAATGAAGGCTCAAGGGACATTTCAGAAGAGAAGGCAGAAGGACTGTAATAGACAGAGCACCAGGGAGTTTGCTGTGAGATTGTGCCTCCTAGTACCATCAGAAGCTACACATATAAAGTCTCACCAACACGACACCTCAAATATGAGATGAATAAGGATGACACCAATAATATGCCAAAGTGGATGGAGAAAATTCCATGAGGCCTCAACCCTACACAAAGAAGTATAGGCAAAAGAGGAAGATTGGGAGTGGGAGGTGGTTATTTCCAAGGGAAAAGCACACCAACTCGTTGTTCAGTGGCAAATAGTCACCCCTGAAAACATAAAAACAGGTAACATTATATGAACTGAACAGGTTATATCTAGAAATATATATATATATATATATATATATATATACATATATATATGCATATACAAATATGCATGCAATAACAGTGGAAAAGGCAATGAATTTGAAGTAGAGTGGGAGAGGACAATTTGGGTGGTTTGGAAGGAAGAACGGAGGGGAAAATGTAATTATATTATTTCTTATTAAGGTCACTATTGATGTGATGAAACACCAAGACCAAAGCAACATGGGGAGGAAAGGGTTTATTTAGCTTACACTTCCACAGCACTGTTAATCATCAGAGGTAGGCAGGACAGGAACTCAGACAGGGCAAGAATCTGGAGGCAGGAGTTGATGCAGAGGCCATGGACTGGTGTCCCTTACTACTGACTTGCTCCCTCTGCTTTCTTACAGAACCCAGGACCAAAAGCCCAGGGATGGCACCACCCATAATGCACTGGGAACTCCCACATCAATCATTGCTAATTAAGAAAATGCTTTACAGGCTTGCCTATAGCCCAATTTTTTTGAAGGCATTTTCTCAATTGAGGCTCCCTCCTCGCTGATGACTCCAGCTTGTGTCAAGTTGACATAAAACTAGCCAGTACAACTGACCCCTTGTCAGCTTGACACAAAACCACATCATTTTTCAATTAGAACCTTTCCTTTCTCATCTATCCTGAAGACGGTAAGTTAATATTAATATCACAGTATAAACCATAAATAGATTTGAAAGTCCCACAGTCACTGCAAATTCAAACACATTAAAATTTTAGTCTCTTTATAATTTCCAATCTATTTAAAAATTAAAAATCTCATTTAAAAGTTCAAAGTCTTTTAGCTATGGGCTCCTGTAAAATTTTAAATTGAATTAAATGCCTTTCACTTCAAAAGGGGGGAGAACCAGGGTATGGTCACAATCTAAACAAAGCAATAATTCAATGTCCAATGTCTGAGATTCACTCACGATCTTAGGTCACTTCTCCAGCTGTGTTCTCTGCAGATTCTCTTGCAGGCTCAGGCAGGACCCACTCCACTGCTGCTGCTGCATCTTCAACATGCTGGGGCCTTCTGCTGCCTCTCACAAGCACTGTTCCTGGTGTCAAGCCTCAGATTCTCTGGATGACCCCTTCAGTGCTGGACCTTCAAATGCCATTAGGGCTGCATTTTTTTAAATTTCTTTAATCCGTTTTTTACATTCCAGATCATTCCCCTACCAGTCTGCCCCTGACCGCTCCCATCCCATACCTCCTTCCCCTCTGCATCCAAGAGGATGTTCCCACCCCACCAGACCTCCCTACTCCCTGAAGCCTCAAGTCTCTTGAAGGTTAGGTGCATCTTCTCTCACTGAGGCCAGACCCAGCAGTCCTCTGCTGTATATGTCTTGGGGGCCTCATATCAGCTCCTGTATGCTGCCTGGTTGGTGGATCAGTGTCTGAGGGATCTCGGGGTTCCGGGTTAATTGAGATTGTTGGTCTTCCTATAGGGTGGCCCTCCTCCTCAGCTTCTTCCAGCCTTTCCCTAATTCAGCCACAGGGGTCCCCGGCTTCTGTCCCTTGGTTGGGTATAAGTATCTACATCTGACTCTTTCAGCTGCTTGTTGGGCTGAGGCTGCACCTTCACCAATGGCCAAGCCTCAGCTGCTCTTCATGACCCCTTCATGCCTTCAAAACTAGTACCACCTGGGTGACTCTTACACATTACCAAGTCCAGTTGCCAGCTTAAGGTACAAACTTGGCTGCCTCTGGAGCCCAGCTTCTGTATGCTGACTCTGAGGAATCACTTCCCAAAAGATTTCACCTCAACAATGCTGGTCTCTCCTAATTTCTCAGCTCCAACTGCCTGGCATCAAGTATCTCAGCAAAGCAAAGATTTCACTATAGTCATCCTGGTCTTTTGTTAATGACAGCTGATTCTTCAGCCCCAGCTAACCAGAACCTTAAGTCAAAGTAGCAACCTGTCTCTGAGAGAGTCCTTAGGTTTCCTTCTGAAACTTCACAAGCCATCTTCTGCATTGCCCTCAACATTCTTTTCTTCCAAAGCTCCTACACAACAACTCATCAAACATTCAACACTCAGTGGCTTTTCCTGCAAGAAGTTCCAAAGCCCTTCCATAATCCTCCCCCAAACACATGGTCAGATCTTTCCCAGCCATTCCCCACAGTCCTGTTACCAAGTGGTTAGACTTACGATTACTATTGCCGTGATGAAACACCACGACCAAAGGTAACTTGAGGAGTGTACTGGCTAGTCTTATGTCATCTTGACACACAAACTAGAGCTTTCTGAAAGGAGGAAATGCCTCCATTGAGAGAATTCTCCCAATGAGAAAATGCCTCCATAAGATCTGGCTGTGGAAACCTATTCTTAATCTTATTGCACCGTGTTCAGTTGATATCAGTTGGTATTTCTTTTTATAAAAGAAAATAGAGGAGCAGTGGGTCTGGGGGAGCATGGAGATGGGGAGGAGCTGAGAAGATGGGAGGGAGGAGAGGCCATGGTCAGGATGTACTGTATGAGAGAAAATTAAGAAAAGGGGAAAAATCTGGCTGTAAGGCATTTTCTTAATTAGTGATTAATGGGGAAGGGCCCATCCCATTGTGGGTGGTGCCTTCCCTGGTTTTGAAGTCATGAAGTGGCCATGGGGAGCAGCTGAGGCTTGGCACTGTGGCAGGCCATTGGTGAAGGGGTAGTATTGAAGGAGTTTAGGCAGAGAAATTGAGGTTTAGCACCATAAAGAGAACCAAGCAGAGGCTATTGGTGAGCGGGCAGGCCATGTGCAGCAGAGGACCCCAGCAGTGCGGGCAATCTCAGTGCCATGGGATGACCAACAAGGTTAGCAGCAGTTGAATGGAGCCAGCTGAAGTCTAGAAGACAAGCTCTGTGTGCTGCAGAGTATATGCAATGCAAGTGACCCATGCCTCTTGGGGGAACCCAAAAGATTGTGAGTGGATCCCAGACATTACATATTATGTTGTTTATACTATTGCAGTTTGATTTTGCTTTTATTTCATTGATACTGTGTCTTGATTCTTCTCTCTTGAAGTAAGAGTAACTTGAAATTTAAGTTTGATTTTTACAGGGGTCCAGCCCATTGTGGGCAGTGCCATCCCTGGCCTTGTGGTCCTGGGTTCTTTAAGAAAGCAGGTTGAACAAGCCATTAAGAAGCATCCTTCCCTGGCCTCTGCATCAGCTCCTACCTCCAGATTCCTGCCCTGTTTGAGTTCCTGTCCTGACTGCCTTCAATGATGAACAGCATTATGTAAGTATAACCCAGATAAACCCTTTCCTCCCCAACTTGACTTTTGGTCATGGTGTTTCATTGCAGCAATAGAAACCTTAACTAAGACAGGGGGGAAAGGATTTATTTTGCTCACAGTTCCATACTAACAAGGGCAGGAGCTCAAGGTTGGGCCCTTCCCCATCAATTACATATTAAGAAAATGTCCTACAGGCTTGCCTACAGCCCAGTATTATGAGGCGTTTTCTCAACTGAGGAGCCCTCCTCTCTGATGATGCTAGCTCTGTCAAACTGACACAAACCTAGCCAATACACATTATAATCTCAATTTTTTTTTACAAAGTAGAATTTGGGCTAAGGAAATGGCTCAGTGGGTAAATTACACAAGCCTGGTAGCCTCAGATCTATCCAGAGGGGCCCCACGAAAGCCTTGTGGGTCTGTGTGTTTGTAATCCAGCACTGAGGAGGCAGAGGCGAGATGATTCCTGCAGCTTGCAAACAGGCATCTAACCTAATCAGTAAGTTCAGGCCAGTGAGAGATCATGTCTCAAAAGCAACATATATGTCTTCAAAGGAACAATATCCGAGGCATATCTCTGGCCTCTGAATGCATATATATGTTAGTGGGTGCACATGCGCGCGCTATTTGTTTATCCAAGGAATGAAACATTAGTGATCATGTGAAAATATGTTGGGCTGGTGAGATGGCTCAGCGGTTAAGAGCAATGACTGCTCTTCCGAGGGTCCTGAGTTCAAATCCCAGCAACCACATGGTGGCTCACAACCATCGGTAACGAGATCTGGTGCTCTCTTCTGGAGTGTCTGAGGACAGCTACAGTGTACTCACATATAATAAATAAATAAATCATTAAAAAATATTGGGTTAAAAAAGAAAATATGTTAATGTAAGCTGACAAAATGTAAATAGGAACAAAATTCATATGTCTGAATTCACCACTAATAATCCCCTTAATTTTCATAAAAGATGGATAATTGAATGGAGTCCTTTTAGCCTCCTGGGTCTGAAGCTTGTCCCAGAAACCCTGCAAATATTTTCCGCTACAACAATCAAGAAAAAAAATAGAGAGGAGTAAAAGTAATTTTTTTTAAAAAAAAAGGAAATCACCACAGTCATAAATTAAATGATGAACATTGTGGCACAGTTTACAAATGGTAAAGGGACCCTAAGGAAGTAGTATGAATAATTGCATGACAGCAAATGAGAACACTTAGCTAAAATATTAGGAAGCAAAAATTAATAAAAAACTGAATAATAAATAAAATGAAACATGGACACTAATAACTAGAGGCCCCGAATAGATAATCAAATTATCACTTCAGTGCTGGACCAAAAATGTAAGGAAACATTAACACCAGTATTTCTCAAATCCTTTAATAAGGAAGAATGTATGAAGTGCATTCTAATTCAGTCTAGGAACCCAGAGTCACTCTGACGTTGGGGCTAGGTAAAAGCGTCAGAAAAAGGAAGAAATGCTCCATAAATGTAAAATAAATATAAGAATCTCAGCACATTTACCAGCAAGCATAACCCAGCCGAATACAAATAGGATTTGTATCTGGGTCAAAAAGAATTTATCACAGAAACACAAAGATACTTCATTGTTTAAAAACTGACCAGTATAACACATCATTTAAGTGAGAAGAAAAGGCAGGGTGTGGTGGTTCAAGCCTTTAATTCCAACACTCAGGAGACAGAGTCAGGCAGATTTCTGAGTTTGAGGCCAGCCTGGACTACAGAGTGAGTTCCAGGACAGCTAGGTGAGATGCTGTCTCAATAGACCAAAATAAATAAATCTATCAGGAAAACAAAAGCAAAACCACCTCATAGACATCTCCATTGATACAAAAAGGGCTGGACATTATCAATCAATCTTTCTACATGAATAGGAAAAACAACATGCAGACTTAAGAATGAAGAGAACTTCACAGCATTGCAGCCATTCATGATCAACTCACAGGTACCACGCGACTGAGAGGTAAAGGCTTTCTTCTATTTTATTTCATTTTTTCATATAATATGTTTTGATCATATTATTTTCCCTCCCCGATCACACCAGACCATACCCACTTCTTTACTCACCCAACTTCTTCTTTAAAAAAAAAAAAAAAAGATTGAAAATTAAAACTAAAAGAATGGGGACTGCTCAGACTATCCTTCATATCCACGTCATGTGGTTCACAACCACCTCTAATTCAAGATCCCCAGGGATCCAAAGTCTCTTAGCCTTTCTGAGCACCTGCACTTCTTACCCCATCACACACAGACACATAACTGAAAAAAAGAAAACCAATTCTAATACAACCCAGGAATTAACAAGAATGCCTCCTTTCACTAGTTCATTTTAAAATTGTACTGCATATTCTAGTCATGACAAACAGGCAATAAAACTAAATAACAGGGGCAGTGGTAGCCCATGCCTTTAATCCCAGCACTTGGGAGGCAGAGGCAGGAGGATTTCTGAGTTCAAGGCCAGCCTGGTCTACAAAGTGAGTTCCAGGACAGCCAGGACTACACGGAGAAACCCTGTCTCGAAAAACCAAAAACAAACAACAAAAAAAAAGTTCGCTAAGACATCTTTTTTGTTTTCTTTTCTCTATCTTTTGAAAAGTAAGATTATAAGGTAGTTCTACCAATAAAAGTATAATCTGTAAAAAAAAAAAAAAGCTAAATAACAGGGTTTAAAATTGTAAAGCCTAAAATACGATTTTTGTCTTATTCATGTGTAAGGATCTTCTTAGATGTGAAAGATTCTAAGTCAAAGAATACTGCGTAAAATATGTGAATATGATCATTATTTTTCATCTTGGACATGAAAATCACCAATTTCTTCCTCATCCCAGTCAGAATATACACTGTCAAGAAACCAACAGCAAGTGCCATAAGTACTAGAATAACCACTATTGAAATAATTGAGGAAATTACTACACAAACTAGAAAAATATTTTTTGTAAGTCTTACCTCTCTAACTTCTGGTTCTATGTTCCCAAAAGAGCACAAATCATTATTCAGCAGAGATAACTGCACATCCCTATTTATTGTGGCAATTTTCAAAAAATCAAGATATACCTTGAAGTCTAAAAATAAGTAGATAAAAATGTGAAATACATGTGTACACACACACTCGAGATTCAGCCATAAAAAGGACAAAATTAGATCTTTAGCTGGGAAATGGATGAAGTGAGATAATCATGTCTCAAAAGATAGTCATATGTTTCTCTCATAGACAGAATCTTAATTACAACATAATATTAATAAGAAAGCATCAGAGGATAATGAGAGAGAACAAACATGGTTTTTCACATACTGGAAATATATTTGTGCTAAGTGTATGGGTGGTTGGGATTTTTCTGTACACACACACAGACACACACACACACAGACACAAGCACACGCACACAAGCACAGAGTTGCACCATGAAAGAAGAGAGATGTAACTTTAAAATTTTTCTCAGCTGTGCCTCTCTCAGGGAAGCTAAGATCAACTAAGATGCTAGACCAACAAGTGTTGCCCAGCTAGCTCTATAGGCAAGCCTAGCTCAGGCTCTGTCACTGTCCGTCAAGTCCTGTTTATACTCCCTTCAAACATCCCATGCCCTCCACAGGACTTGCCTCAGCATGTGCATCTGTCTCAGCTGACATCACTTGGCCCATCAGCCTGAGTCCAGGAAAGCAGCAAAAAACTGCCGCACCCCATCAGAAGTTTTTGGGTGTGTTTCTCTCCATGGAGTCCTGACAAATGCAGCTCAACTACTGCAATGTAAGGGGGAACCAATTAGTGCAGAATCCTTGAGTTGCCACTTCAGAGAGAGGAGAGGGACAAAGAAAGTGGAGAGGAGAACAGACAGCACAAAGTGGGTGATTATTGGCAATGTAAAGGAGGAAAGTTCATTCGTTTGTGTAATCCATTACTAACTAATAATGATCAATGGATGTCCGGGAGACCAAAAGGCCTCTTGTGCTGCTGCACTATAGAGCGACTATAGATAACAACAATATGCTGTCTATTTAATAATCAAGTATATTTGAGGTTTCACCAGAAGCAAATCAGAAAGTCTTAAAGAATTAGACATGTTTATCATGACCGAATTATTATGTAACATATGTCTACCATATTATAAGCAGTACATCATTAAGATGTATACAGCTTTTATCCTTTTATGTAAGGTGAGAGTACATTTTTAGACAGAAGAATAACTATTTGTCCTCTGACACCAACCATATAAAAACAAACTCTCAAATCCAAGGCAATTTGTGTCCCGGGAGCAAAATAATCCGTAATTATACATTTAACTTTGGCTTTTTTGGTGTTCTTATTTGAAACTGGAGCCCTTGAATAGAGCTCCCTCCAACCAAAGTTAAAACATAGATAGCATGTGCGCACACTGCAATGGTGGCAAGCCTTTCTGTCACAGTCCCCTGGAGACTACTTCTGTACAGACTTTTGCAACCTACTCTCCCGCCTCCTGCAATCCCTGACCTGTGGGTCTCTCCTGCTGTGTCTACCTAGGATTATGGTTCTATCCTATGTGGCTTGTGTGGCGAAACTGGTAGAGGTGAAGGACAAGACTGGACCACGAATCCCTGATGCCTCTGGAATAGCAGGCCAGCGTATTTGGCTTCATGATTTTTGCCGAATGGTGGCCATGAACAGTTTTAATATGGTCTTAGGAAGATCATATGCCCCAGTACAGGGGAACGCCAGGGCCAGGAAGCGGGAGTGGGTGGGTTGGAGAGCAGTGTGGGGGGAGGGTATAGAGGGCTTTGGGGATAACATTTGAAATGTAAATGAAGAAAATACTGTTAACACATGCAAATGGCCATTCTCTTCCAGTGTGAAGTTTGGGGGTTGCTAATTCTATATTATGTGTTCACATGTTAAAAGCCTGTGTCTCTCCTGCTTCAAGCTGTCCCTAGGGGACTTGGGGGAAGCAAGCTAGTCCCCATATTGAAACACTTTACAGCAGATTCACTGCAATTAGCGAATCAAAAGACCATGCAGCCTTCCAAGGAACTTAACCACCTGAGTATATCGGTCACTCACTGAGTGTGTGTCTGTCTTGAGCATGACTATTTTCAACCAATGAGCTTAGAGTTCTTGAGCCCGCCTTTGGTCACTTGCAGTTTCCGCCAACTATGACAGCATTTCCGGGATTCTTCTCCTCTTCTCCACCTCCGGGTGAGGGCGTAGTCTTAGAAGTTCTTTTTGTATTCCCTGCGCAGACTCTGTTGCCCAGAAAACTTCCATTTCGAAATGAGGCCCCCACCTCTGCCCTTCCCAGCCTACCCTGGGCCAACACCATGCCCCACAATCCCCTGCGCTGGGCTAGAGAAGGGCGCGGCTCTTCTGTGACCTGCTGCTACTGCTGTTGGCTTCAGCTTTAGTGCAACTTAGCACAACCCCTGCTGCACCACTAGCTGACTGTGTTCCTTGTGACATGGCCTACACCGGCGATCAAGACTGGGCTGTAGGTGGCTTGTGCAGCGGAGCGAGTAGTGATGGAGACTTGAACCTGAGTGAAGAATACCTCATAATAGTTCTGTTTTCTCTTGAATGGCTTGTCTTTGTAGGATTTCTAGGTTTCCTGACATGCCAATTAGTCTTGAAAAACATGTGGAAAAAAGAAGAAGGGCAGGAGGTGGATGACCTTGCCATGCTGCAGAAGCCCCCACCCATCAATGAAAATCTGCAGCAGGAAGATGAGGTAAAGGAACACGAATTGCATGACTATGCAGAAGATGACAGATTTGAGTTCAATTTCAATGAGGACTTTTGTGAGGACTTGGACTTCAGAGACTACTTGACCAAAGAGGACAGCAAGGAGGAGGAGGAGGAGGAAAAGGAGGAGGATGAAGATGACAATGATGATGACTATGAGGATTATGCCGACGATGACGATGATGACGATGACGACTTCGATGATTCTGCAAGTGTCAGTGAGTTATGGTGATGTTTTGGTTCCCATTCTAGATTGATAAAATTTATTATTTGTTATCTGATAAAAGGAACTTAATTTTTTAAATTATGGTTGAGCACTACAAGTTTTTTGTGGTAGGCAGGCACTACTCCGGGACATAAAGCCTTGCAGAATTGCTCATGGGATGGGAATGGGAAGATGTCTCACAGTAGAAGGAATCCCAGGCTCCTATGTAGGACCTTACACATGGGGCAGTGTCAGAGAAGGCAGAACAGTGGGCAGCCTAGACTGAGGGGGGTTTGGAGGGAAGACTTCTGCAGATGGCTGGAATCTAGCTAATCCAGGTGTGTGCAGCTGCAGGGTAAGAGTGGCTCTCAATTCCTCTACCCTTGCTCCTACTTGTGAGACTTTTGGGTCACATAAAATCCATGCTTAGAAGTTGTTAATCCTGATCAAGTGATGGTCCAGGCCCTGGAAACTTTGGGGCCTAGTGTGCCCAAGTAGAAGTTCAATTTAATAAGGACCCTGTAGTGTGGAGAAAAAGTATATCTTCTAACCAACCATGGAGATAAATCCATGAAAAGTACCCAGAGTACTTAAATCTTCAAGGATTGAGAAACTGCAAATCTAAGGTGATTTTTTAAAGTTATTTTTATTAGATATTTTCTTTATATACATTTCAAATGATATCTCGAAAGTTCTCTATAACCCGCCCCCCCCCCCCGCCCTGCTCCCCTACCCACCCACTCCTGCTTCTTGGCCCTGGCATTCCCCTGTACTGGGGCATATAAAGTTTGCAATACCAAGGGGCCTCTCTTCCCAGTGATGGCCGACTAGGCCATCTTCTGCTACATATCCAGGTAGAGACACGAGCTCTGGGGGTCCTGGTTAGTTCATAATGTTGTTCCACCTATAGGGTTGCAGACCCGTTCAGCTCCTTGGGTACTTTCTCTAGCTCCTCCATTGGGGGGCCCTGTGTTCCATCGAATAGCTGACTGTGAGCATCCACTTCTGTATTTGCCAGGCACTGGCATAGCCTCATATGAGACAGCTATACCAGGGTCCCTTCAGCAAAATCTTGCTGGCATATGCAATAGTGTCTGGGTTTGATGGCTGATTATGGGATGGATCCCCGGGTGGGGTAGTCTCTGGATAGTCCATCCTTTCGTCTTAGCTCCAAACTTTGTCTCTGTAACTCCTTTCATGGGTATTTTGTTCCCTATTCTAAGGAGGAATGAAGTATCCACACGTTGGTCTTCCCTCTTCTTGATTTTCTTGTGTTTTTCAAATTGTATCTTGGGCGTTCTATGTTTCTGGGCTAATATCCACTTATCAGTGAGTGCATATCTAATGACTTCTTTTGTGATTGGGTTACCTCACTAAGGATGATATCCTCCAGAGACATCCATTTGTCCAAGAATTTCATAAATTCATTGTTTTTAATAGCTGAGTAGTACTCCATTGTATAAATGTACCACATTTTCTGTAACTATTCTTCTGTTGAGGGACATCTGGATTCTTTCCAGCTTCTGGTTGTTATAAATAAGGCTGCTATGAACATAGTGGAGCATGTGTTCTTATTACCAGTTGGAACTTCTTCTGGATATATGCCCAGGAGAGGTATTGCTGGATCTTCCGGTAGTACTATGTTCAATTTTCTGAGGAACCTCCAGACTGACTTCCAGAGTGGTTGTACAAGCTTGCAATCCCATCAGCAATGGAGGAGTGTTCCTCTTTCTCCACATCCTCGCCAGCATCTGCTGTCTCCTGAATTTTTGA
Source organism: Mus caroli (assembly GCF_978045245.1). NCBI lineage: Eukaryota > Metazoa > Chordata > Mammalia > Rodentia > Muridae > Mus > Mus caroli. The sequence continues at coordinate 30,730,658 of NW_028227260.1, forward strand.
TCTTAGCCATTCTGACTGGTGTGAGGTAGAATCTCAAGGTTGTTTTGATTTGCATCTCCCTGATGATTAAGGATGCTGAACATTTTTTCAGGTGCTTCTCAGCCATTCAGTATTCCTCAGTTGAGAATTCTTTGTTTAGCTCTGGAACCCCATTTTTAATGTGGTTATTTGAATTTCTGGAGTCCACCTTCTTGAGTTCTTTACAGCAAATGAACTCTTTCTTTCTCCCTCCTCTTTTCTATTCCTTCCTTCCTTCCTTCCTTCTTTTCTTTTTCATTTATATTTCAGAGCCTCACATTGCTAGGCACATGCGCTACCACTTGAGGTCCATCTTGAGACATTTTAATTTTGGCTTTTTAGTAGCTTATATATGCACACACAGAAGTGGCCAGAGGACAACCTTGAATGTTGACTCTCAACTACTATCCACCTTTTTGTGTGTTTGTGACAGTGTTTTTCACTGACTTTGAACTTGCAGATTAGGCCCAGATGGCTGGGCAGTCATCCCCTGTGATCCAACCTTCTGTACCTTCCTGACCTTAGAATTACTGGTGACAGCACCAGGTACCCCCTTTTTTATGTATTGGATTGAAAGGATGGCTCAGTTCTTCGTGCTCACAAGGCAGACACTCTCTTGGGTGACCTATCTTCCCAGCCTTTTTCATTCCATCGAAAAAATGTCTTGTTATGTTGCCCCATCTAGCCTTGAACTCCTGGCAATCCTCCTGCCTCAGACTCAGGTGTATACTTTTTCCATGAAGTTCTGCTAAAAGCATACAAAACAGAGTAAGACAATTTGATTCCCCTCTTTCATTCTATGGTCCAGGAATAGCCACAGTCCTAATGCTGGGTAAGAGGGTGAAATTGTCACCATGAAAACTTCCCCACGAAGCAATGTGAGAGCAATAGAAATACTGCCGCAGCTAAGAATGATCCAGGCAGGCTTTCATTTTCCCTCACATTTCTATTCTGCAGGCTGTGCTGTTAATGGATTCCTGAGTGAGGAAGTTAAGTATCAGCTGTCTTACTTCTTTTGTGGCGTTGACGTTCTGGATTCACATTCTCCGGCCTCTGATGAACCAACTGCATATGAAACCTTAGCTGAAGTCTCTGAAGGAGTTGTAGGCGAGGAGCTATGGGGAAGGAGCAAAACTGGAGCCTTCGGTGCATGTCCTTACAATGACTGGGACTACGAGGATGAGGACTAAAAAATGTTACTTCTCTGAGGAATGTACGTATCTACTTCAAGCTCTTAGTGTTAATTAACCACTTTAGACATACCCCTATTATTTGGAGATTTATGTTTTAAAGTATTTTGTTATAGTTTAATAACAGTTTGAAGTTAATAATGTATTTATACACAGAAGTTAATATATTTTATATGTATTTCATTCCCAGCTGCAAGTCCTTTAACTTACAGCTATATGACTACTACAGGTGGTAGTAAATTAGCCCTAGTAAGGAAAACCAATAGAGAATGATCACCAAGGGAAGCTTGGCCTTCGTTTCTTGGCCGGTAGAAATAAAGTCTTTCATACTAACAGTACTTGGGAAGGGCTGATTATTCAAAAACTACTGAAAAGTTAAGGATTTCAGGTGAGACTACAGTTCATGATAAATGGATATTAGTTTAGCTGAGATTTTTTTATAGTTCCTGGAATAGTCAAATAAAATTAGTTTTTTTTTTTAATTTACTACTGAATGTTACATCCCCTCTGTCCACCTTAATGTCTGATAGCAGCCACATTTTTATCCATTTATACTGAAACTGAGGTCCTGGGAGTTTGAGGGAATGTATAGGGTTTGTGTACAGATCATAGAAAGCTTTATTCAGAGTGGGCTCTAAGAGAAATAAATGAGCAGGTTATAATGGTGAACAGAGGGTGATGAGGTTTATGTGACTGATGCCCTCAAATGCTTTCTTTTCTTTTTGTATTCTCTAAGGCTGTATATTTTCATGCAGCTATACAAGGTACTTGGAATGCATTCCCCACACAGTCTATCATCTGCTCCCTTGTCATCCCTTCCCCTTTCCAGAATTAGTCCCTTTTCTTTCCAAGACTGTTTTGTAAAGCCACCCAAGTCTTAAGCACTCTGATAGGTAAGGGTCTGTTTCATAAGAAGGAAATATTTCTCCTTATTGAGTGATGATAGTTAGACCAGAACTGATCCAATTTAGAAAATCAGTAGTGCCTTTTGATGGCATAAAAATATTACTTGTATCTTATTTCTTCCTACAGTCCCAAAGCCTAGAAGAAAGAAACATGTGGATAAAGAGAAAACATATTCTTCATTCATTTTCTGGGGTTTGGTAGCCCAGAAACTTGTGCTATAGTTCATCGCAGAAAAATGCTGTCAGCTGACATCTGACTTTCCACTAGGTTTTCAGAGATACAGGTGGCTACATTTTCTCATGTTAAAAAATTAAAAAAAAAAGGTTTGTTTGCATTGCATAAGCTCTAGAGTTTTTATGTGAATAACACCAAGTCAAATTTATTTTTAATATCTCTTCTTTCTAGTTTTGCCTCACCTGGCTGGCACTAAAATGAATTGTTTTCCACTCTTGACAGTGAGAAATGAAAGTCTAGTTCTCAATGCATTTCACTGAACAGAAAAAAAAGCACCTAGCTTACCAGGACACAAAGTGATCTAATAATGAGTTTGTGTGAACCACTAGCAAACAGCAGCTGGAAATTTGATAGAAATATACATTCTTGGGCTCTATTCCAGACTTTCTGAATCAGAGATCCTTAAGGCAGACCTTCATTCAAGTTTCCTAAGTGCTCCAGATATCTGTGGAACAAACACACTGTATACGTTCTGAAATGCTTCCTTTCTACCAAACAGAGTACAAATGTGCTTTTATGATGTAGACTATGCAATGTTCCTATTGATGTGCCCCTAGCAGATGCTTGCATATGAAATTTACAAGCAAGCTAAGCAATCCCCATTTCTATGTGTTTATAGTGAATTACCATAAAACACTATTATTTATAATGAAAGGCATATATATATGTATATATATATACATATATATATATATATATGTATATATATATATATATATACACACACACACACATGGAATAATACAAATGTGGCATTTAGCAAATGTGTGTGAAAAAGATCAATATCTTAATTAGGACAATGATTAAAACTTATGGAGACAGCTGGGCGTGGTGGAACACACCTTTAATTCCAGCACTTGGGAGGCAGAGGCAGGCAGATTTCTGAGTTTGAGGCCAACCTGATCTATAGAGTAAGTTCCAGGACAGCCAGGGCTACACAGAGAAACCCTGTCTCGAAAAAACAACAACAAAAAAATCTTATGGAGAGAAGGGAAGAATTAAACTAGGGGCATTCACATGCAATTCAATTTTACTGGCCGTACTTGTATATGCTTAGGGTGGGTGATGTGTACATGGATATAACAGGTTCTGGGAAGCGCACACACAGTTCTGTCTTTGTGACACAATTGAACTCAGCAAGGTGCAAAACTTAGGTACTCCTGTTGAGAGTGTGGGCTCTGAGAACAGACCTCTTAGATTCGAAGTTCAGCTCTTACATCTTGATCTTTACTTCTGAGGTTGTTTTGTTTTGTTTTGTTTTGCTTTGTTTTAGAGAAAGGACCTCACTACATATCCTTGGCTAGCCTGGAACTCACTATGTGGACCAGGCTATCCTCAAACTTACAACCATCCAACTTCCTCTGTCTCCCAAGTACTGAGTTTAAGGGTGTGTACCACCATGCTTGGCCCACAGCTCTATGTGCTACCAGATGGTAAAAAATTAGAGCAAATATTTTATTTCTGTATACTTGGCTTTCTCATATATAATTTGTTTATAGTAACTGTCTAACTATAGTTGAAGAGGTAAATGGGAAAAAAAATAAGGGTTTAAGTACAGTGTCTAAAATTAACTCAGTAGTTATAAAATACATGGCTCAATATATTAAAGAGTTCACTAACACTTCATAAACCATGGATGAGTTGGTCAGATTCTTCCATTCCTAGCTAAATCAATTAGGCTATGAGGAATGAGCCCATGCAGATTGCTATACCTTAGACTGAGGGCTTTAATGCAACACCATTAGGAGGGGAAAAATGGTAGCTTCCAGATAGATGTTAGGGCAATCAGTAGACCAGTACCATAAATCTTTGGAAAACTGTAGGCAAGTAGCTAGGGGAAAAAAAGCACTCTATCCTCACTTTCCTCTGACCCCTCCACTTAATCTCATGATTGGTTGGAAGCATTGGATGTGGGGATGGGGGAGAGCACATTAAAGCAGTCCATAGAGGCTGGCTCAGAGTAGAGAAATGGTAATGTGGAAGGGGCTGTGGAAGCCATTCAGCATAGATACCCTAGATAGGGGTTGGATATGCATGTTAGAAGTTCCCAGAACATTTTAGTCCTGTTGTGAATTTGATAAAAGCCTCAAACCCTCAAAGTAACAACAACAACAAACCAGGACTAAATATCAAGACGCGACTTTCATCTTACTTTGTATGATAGTTTCCTCCCCTGTGGCTTCTCCATAGTGTACCTGTAAGAGCTCCATACCTGTCACATTAAGAACCCCTTGCAACAGACAGCAGTACATGGGGAATATGCGGCATCCTGCCACAGTTGTTATTTTCTTAGCTTTTGCCCTAACTTTATTTCCTGTAACGTAGCTATCCTAGCGTGAAGCTGACACCTTTGACCAACCATAAGTGAAGCAATCACACTCATTCTTTCCTCAGCTATGCTCAATCTTAGCTATAGTGTTGAGTCTGAGGAGCAGACAGAAATTGCTCCAATGGCCATGTGATAATGTGTTGCTTAGCAACACTGGCTGGCAGACTTCTGGAGCCTTTCAGCAGAGAGAATTGGTTTTAAAAGTGCGTGGGTGTGTGGTGCTGGTAGTGGTGATTCAGAGACTAAGGAGAGATTTAGGCAATAAATGAACTATGATAACATAATAGTTTAAAGGCAAAGGACAATGGAGAGGAGTCTGGGAATGTGCTCTGAGAGAACCTCAGTTGAAGAAATGAAGTGGGTAACGTAAAACTCTCTATCTGCCAGAGCTAGTGAGGGGTGATGCCTTCTAAGGAGGTGACTCTATTTTGTCGGATCCCTTCACAGACACCCACTCTGCTACCTCTATTTCACACCAAAAGTCATACAGCTTCTTTCCTTAATTAATATTTTTCTCTGGAAGTAAAAAAAAGCCCACAATTTTAGCAGCAGAAAGAATCGGTAACTACTTATTAAGCACTATGGTATCCATCCCATTACTCAGTCCAGTAAAGAGTGTTTTACAATAACTACAATAACTTATTTCTTGAGCATAGCTCTTGACATTCGCCAGGTGCTTTTAGCTATACAGTTAAAGCCCCATGTTTAAAAAAAAAAAAAAAAACTGAAACAATTCCTGTTCTTGTTAACAGGAAATTTGTATTGGAAGAACTCCTCCTGATGTTCATTTCCCTGTAAATAGGCAAAGATGGGGTATTCTCACTTCCTATTTAGCAGCCAGTTGGCTTTCCTGTGCTGCCCTAAGCCCCTTTCAGCAAAAAGCTTATCAATCTAACAGCTAGCCATACTACCCTTCTTCCGGTAGCAGCAGTCCTGAACACCCCCAAGCTGCTCTGAGAGAACAGTCAGACAATTATAGCTGATTGCCCAGGGTCCTGGAAACAGACAAATGCAGGACAGTTTGAAAGAGTTTCTACTTCTACTTTTTTTTTTCAATCACATGTCTGGGTGAACCTTTTCCACCTTGGCCAAAGTGACATTACTTACTTCCCTGGTGAAGGAAATTCCATGTTGCGTGACGATGCTATGGATTATACAAAACACAAGCCATAATGATTGCTATTGGTACAAAATAAATACATGTGGCTGGCCAAATACATTGCTGTGATTGTTCCAAACACCATCTTCTTGGGCCATATAAGTGGGCTGCTCAGGTTCATTCTATCTATGGGAACACATGCTTGGGCCGTGCAGCCTCTGTGGTGTGCTACCATCATGTCTGATAAAGACTTCTCTCCAGTGATCTTTGATTGCTTTTTAGTAGCACCAGCTGAGCTGTGAACCAAAAAGGCAGCCACAAAGAGGATGGCTTAATAGCAGGCTGGCTTTAGACAATGAGGTTGGTCAATATGAAATGCTCTGATGGCTGGAAAGGGACCAACCTAGAGCTACACCTGGACAGCTGATGAGGTTGCAAATACTTAGCACAAACCCAATTGTATAAGTACTTTGCATCCTATCCAGTTGCTTAACAACCAAACAAGCACTCACCTCTGGGCAGCAATGCAAGCTTTGGGCAGTGGCTTGATCCCATGGATGGCACAAAAATTCAGTAGCACAGGCACCTAATGAGCCATGCCATGACTTGACAGGTTTATGCAGGCATGAGACACTGACTGGCATCATGCAATGATTCAGTACCACCTGGTTTCTGGGTACCAGGCTTCTCAGTGCCAAGTGGTACTAGTCACTAAGGGACAGTGGAAGAAGTGGCAGTCCACAGACATTTCAGACCTAGCCATTAGTGGCCATGGGCTAAAATTTGCCCTGCAGCTGCCTGTGTGATACCAACAGTAGCAGGCCTCCTCAGAAATTCTATCTACCCAGTAGCATCCCTCCACCAACAGAAAGGGATTTCTGTGGTTGAGCAATCCCAGTGGTACTTGCACTCAGTTCCTGAAAAATGTCTCCAGGTGTCCTGGTCTTTGGGCAGCAGTGGGTGCTTCACCCAGGCTCCAAATTGTTTTCATGAAACATGCAAGTACCCTGAGTCCATGCAATGAAACCTGGCAACCAAAGGTGCAGTTGTACAGTTCAGGACAGGATTGGAGCAGGATGGGGGAGGGGACATGGAGCAGAGAGCAAATAAAAGACTCTAAGAAGCCATGCAAGAGAATCTGCAGGCATGTTCACAAATACAGTTCCAAAATACTGAAAGAGCCAGTAAAGGGTCAGGAGGTACCAGGAGAGGGGATAACATTTGAAATGTAAATAAAGAAAATAGCCAATTAAGAGAGAGAGAGAGAGAGAGAGAGAGAGAGAGAGAGAGAGAGAGAGAGAGAAAGCTGGGCGGTGGTGGTGCACGCCTTTAATCCCAGTACTTGGGAGGCAAAGGCAGGCAGATGTCTGAGTTCGACGCCAGCCAGGTCTACAAAGTGATTTCCAGGACAGTCAGCAGGGCTATACAGAGAAACCCTGTCTCAAAAAACCAAAAAAAAAAAAAAAAAAAAAAAAAAAAAAAACAAAAAAAAAGAGTCTCAGAACCCTGGGTTGATAGCTGTCAAACTGGAGGATGTAAAGAGCCAAATGGCCCAGTTCCCAAGCCCTGCACCTGAATTGTACCTTTAGTGCAATTTGCCCCTTTGACCTATTGCTATTGTCAAGCACACACACACATACACACAGAGAGAGAGAGAGAGAGACAGAGAGAGACAGAGAGACAGAGAGACAGAGACAGAGAGAGACAGAGAGACAGAGACAGAGAGAGACAGAGAGAAACAACATTGCTAGAGACCAGCATTTGAAGGGTGTCTTACCTACTCAGAATTTCTATACAGCTGGAGTGATGGATCTCTCAGCTGATTGCTCATCGTGTCACAGCTGTAATTTCAGGGCCACTTGCCTACTGTGGGAAGGGACAATAATGACTCCCTCTAGAATCCATCAGTAGCTACTAGTTGAGCAGAGAGGGCCTCATGAACCCCTCTCCAACCCCTGGTTGGCCATTAATATGTTCAGTCTTACATAGGCCCAGTGAAAACAACTGTGGCTTCCCCAAGTTCCTGATAGCAATGGCTGGGTGGTGCCCAGAATATAGCATGTCCCCATCCACACCCCCATCTCAGGCTTACATTTTTTCACCCCTTCTTGTGTGAGCTCCAGGAGCCTTAGAGGAGCAGCTTTATACCTGCCTATTATGTAGCTAATAGTTCTTAACCGGAATGGAGGTATAACATAAAATTTGGCAACAGTGAAAGGCTTTTGGATCTGCAAAGATAAAAATAAATTCAAAATCATCTGTAATGAATCTAGCTTGTTTCTGGCACACTCACTGGTGTGGTGTTTTTTTATCCCTAAATCTTGGTTCTGAATACACACCATACATCTCCAGGCATACATACCAGCCTGAATGTGCCCAATCTCTTTTGAATACACAACATGCACACTTGGCACTGTGCATGCTAATCTCCCACACAGCAGTAAAGGCTTCCCGAAACACTATGACTTAGATTCAAGAGTATGCTGCCGTACACCGCAGTGTTTGTTTTATTTAGTTAGTTTTTTAGAACATACACAGTGTTTTTGCTTTTATAAAAATGTGTTTGATTACAGAGACTAAAGTCTTTTAGTATTTCCCTGCCATGTTTCTTAACAAGCAATTATCAAAGTATTATATCTTTGGATTACATTCTATTAGCATATATGTTTTTAAAAATTGTTTCAGTTGCTAGTTTGAGCTTCATCTTTTAAAAAGTAAGATTTTGTTTGGCATGACCACAGAATTTCCAACAATGTCTGATATGACCTTATACATATTTCTGCCATTTTGCATAACATATTCACCTGAAATAGCCTTCTTACCACAGACAATTATAAAATCAAAATATAGATCAATTCTGACAAAAACTTTGAAGATGCTTTAAGTTCAGCTGTATCAAACATTCAGCCAAGATTTATTTCTTTCTGTAAAAATAAGCAACCATGCCCACTTCATTAGCATCAAAATTTGCCTTCATCTCTCTTTGCTTTCATCTTTGATAAAGGGTAAAATTGTACGTGTATCAAAGAATTGTTTTAACATAAAATTATCTCTGATTTATTATCATTAAGAATTTTTATTTATATACCTATTTCATGTTCATACATAACCAGAGTTATGTAAAAAAGAAAATCTTAGGAGGAGAAAGTTCCAGAGGCCCTGCTAGAGCCCAAGTGTCTGAAATATCAAAGATAGCCACATGTCACACTGTGACCCGCAGGCCACCATTCTCTTCTTCATGAGCTCCCCTTTGCTTTCTAGTAAAGAGGCATTTTCCACAAATGTCTCCACATAGAATAGCACTTGGTTTTGTAATGTGTAAAAATGGCTTAGCCAAAATATCTATCCCACAACTTTATATGGCAAGAGAAGATGGTCATTCTGTAGCTCACAAAATTTGTCACATATCTCTTAGCTTATGTTGCTATAAGTTAGTAGTCAGTCCTAGGATTAACCCATCTTCCTCCAGATAGTGTAGATTTCTAATTTCTAGAGCAGCATACACATTTAGTTCACATAGAAAAGGACCTAAACTGACCCCTAAACACCCAAGGATGATCAATAACATAGTTAAAGTGGAAAAGGGTTCAGTTCATCTTGTGAACTATAGAACATGCATAAGAATCGCATGTTCTTCCCTAACTTAAATTAATTTTCCTTTCTATGTTATATTTCTGCATCTTATTTGCTTGTTCACCTGTGTATCGATGTTTTAGGTCATTCAATAACTGCTTATTTTGCTGAGCAACTATCATGTCCCCAGAGCCATTGTAAATGGCAGATATGTAGCATGAAATATCTGTTTAAGTTTTATTTTCTGTTTGACATAAGCAAGAGTCATCTGGGATTGGCCTCTATCAGATTGGCTTGTAAGCAAGTTTGTGGGGGCATTTTCTAGATTCATGATTATTGTGAAAGGGTTCAGCACATTGGGACAGTGCCAACCCTGGCCAAGGTGGTTCTGGGTTGTATAAGAAAGCAGGGTGAGGAAGCCATTGGGAGCAAGCCAGTAACCAGTGTTCATCCAAAGTCTCTGCTTCTGTTCCTGCTTCCAGGTTGGGTCCCTGCCTTGAGTTCCTGTCCAGACTTCCATCTGTGATGGACTATAGACTGTACACTGAAATAAATTCTTTCCATCTCCAAATTGCTTTTAGTCATGTTCATCACAGCAACAGAAAAGCAAACTAGAACAGCATCCAGAATAGCTCCCTGACTTCACCAGTCATTCTCTTCAAACCCTCTGAGCTCAGAAGTAAATACCCTTGGTTGTTGATCCCAGGCATCTTTAGCTCCTAGAATCTAATGTTTGCTAGCTTCCATTCATTGTAGTTGCTAATCTTCATTGGATTCAGAACCACTAGAAGATGGTCCTAGTGCACCTATGAGGGCATTTCCTGAGATGTTTAACTGAGGTGTCAAGACCTGCCCTGAAGAAATGTACTTGGTACCATTCCATTGACTGGGATCTAAAGCTAAATAAAAAGGAGAACCAGAGCTGTGTACCAGCACTCACTTTCTGTGATTACTGATAACTAATGTAGTGATCTTGTGCTCCTATTACAATGTCTTCTCCACCATGGTGAACTGTATCCCCTCTTACAATGTAAGCCTAGATACCTTCCTTTAATTACTATTGTCAGCAATGTTACTATTTGTTAGTTACTATTAGCTTGTGCAATGAGAAAAACAATAGGCTTCTCAGATGTAGGTATTCCATCCAGGTCTGTGATGTGGGTACCCAAAGGAAAAAGGAGAAACTCTAGGAATTTGAGAAACCAGTTTTTTTCTTACCTTATCTCACAGGTTTGACTATGACTAAGACAGGAGGATCTCTGGGAATTCCAGCCAGCCTGTGCTGTGTGGTAATTCCTAGGCCACCCTAGCCCATGGAGTAAGATCCTAACCCTCACATACACCCCTCAGATCCTAAGAATAGAAACAATGCTTCCTACCCGGGACCTAGTTTTCATACACAAGAAAGTATAGGGGTTGCCAAATTTACTAGTTAGAAGGCTCAGGCTCTTTGGTGAAAATTGAGAGAAACTACTACATCCTAAGAGGGGGAAAGGACAATTAACCCTTCCCAATGATTTGCTACTTTGTTTTATTTGGCCTTGATTTTGAACATCTTATGTATCAAATTCTCAAGTACTTCTCATTTCTTTTATGTAATAAAAATGACACAGAAGATCTGTATCTTTAAGTGTAATTCAAAGAAGCCAACTCCTATCCCTGAAGGTGATGTTACAGCTCTACTACTTCTATCATTGACAGAATTTACAGGCAGACAGAATTTTACGAAGAGTCTAATCAAGAGAGCATTGGAGTCAAATTTAGAACCTAAGTCCCAGCTATCATTCACTAGACCTGCAATGTTAGGCCATTAATTTTTCTTTGCTCTGTAGTTCTATGATCTATCAAGTTAGTGAAGAACCTAGAATAGTTACTGACAGACAAGGAATGGTGAAAGACTGTAGTTAATACATACCCAAGAGGAATGAAGTCAAACTTGCTGGACGTGCTTGTGGAGAGACTGCATAAATTTGTAGTGAGAACTTTCTGGAGAGATCACAATGGTTTTGTGAGCTTAACATTGAAGTCCTTTCCAATCTTTAGTTTTGTAATTCTATGAATCTCAAGCAGTAAAAAAAAAAAAAAAAAAAAAAAAAATGCAGACAACAGCTGTTACTTGAGATCACAGTATGAATAGTAGAGGCCTAAATTCCAAAGGGCTTTTTGGAACCATTCTGCTAAAAGTTCCACCTGAGTGACTATGGAGACATTGCATAGTGGCATCTCTACTCCCTGCATCCTGCCTTGGCTGTGCATGATCTTCTACAAGTCAAAGGCGCTGAAGTCCCTGCATCTTTATTTTATCCCTTAACATAGTCACTTGGGGCTTCCAATGCTGATCTCTCCTCCTTTTGTGGTTTTATAACAATTTGCTTTCATTTGGGGAGAAGACTTCTGAAATTTACAATGTTTCTTGTTTATCTAGGCTTTTTATCTAGGCTTTTAAGCATTTTCAGCTTGTCCCCCAAGTTTATCCAAGTTTATCGCCACAATGCTTCTTCCCACTGTCTTCTGTACTTTTCTACTCCAGTTCAAGCCTCCATTACTGGTCTATAGTCCAGCTCTCACCTCTCTGTCCTTCCTGTCAGGCCCAAAATTTCATGGGGCCATTGAACCTTTCACGTGTAATCCTAGAATACAGATATTCAGTAATCACTCTACCAGAATCGGTGCATCTTTTCAAAGCAAAGACGTTGCATGTTTCTCCCAAGGTTACTGTCATTTTATTTCAATGTATGGCTCTTCCTATGCTCAGACCACATAGTGGCTTTTACTAGAATTCTGTGTGCTTATGTTTTATTTCCCAAAGACTCTGAAAGCTTTAGTATTCTCTTATCAGTAGCTACACTCTTTTCATATCACATGCTCTCTCTCTCTCTCTCTCTCTCTCTCTCTCTCTCTCTCTCTCTCTCACACACACACACACACACACACCTTATTCTTGCTACAATCCTCCTGTCTTAACCTCCCTAGTGAAGAATTATAGACAGGAACTAAAACCCTAGGTTAGACTTTTAAAGCAAACTTTTTTTTTCCCAAGTATGATTCAGCTCCTGAATCTCTACCCATTGTTTTAATAAATAAAGAAACATGAGGTGGCTGTGTTTGGCCTTTGTTGCAAACTAATATTGACACTTGACAACTTAAATCAAATCTCAGGGAAAAAACTATGAGAATATAGTTATTCAGTTCCATCTATTTCTTATATAAGAAGTACAGTATATAAGGAGATTGCCTTATTGCTGTTTTTAAAATATCAGATTCAAGCCGTGCAGTGGTGGCCCATGTCTTTAATTTCAGCATTTGGGAGGCAGAGGCAGGAAGATTTCTGAGTTCAAGCCAGCCTGGTCCACAGAGTGAGTTCCAGGACAGCCAGGGCTACACATAGAAACCCTGTCTTGAAAAACAAAAAACAAACAAACTAACAAAAAAGTCCGATTCAAAGTTGCTTAAATTTTCTTATTCATTCTGTAGTTTGTGGGTTTAACAGAGTTGACCTTGGCTTGCTCTTGGGAGCTTTGTAATTTTAAGGAAATAAACAGTATGAACAGTATGCTCTTTAGAATGTGGGCCCATTTAATCCTTTGAATTTACAGGCTGTACTGCTTTAGAACGCACTGGTGAGTACAGGATTTGTTTATATGGGGCTCATTTTTCACAAACTAGAAGACAGGACCTCACCAAGGCCTTCGGATAGCACCTCCTCTTGATAGTGTTTGTGGGAACATTGTTCCTTAGAATTAATTGGTTCCCCTACATGTTATGTATTGAGTTAAAGTGGAACATGAGGTGTCAAGATGCCTTAGTGGGGAAACAGCAACCAAGGCTAACGTGGAACGAAGTACATTGAGAACAACATGCACAAATATTCAAGTTCATAAGCCTAGTCAAAAACTTATCGCATCCAGGAAAGGTTTGCTGTAAACTTATAAATTCTATTTAGGTGTCAGCAATGGAAATGAAATCAGATTGGGCCATCTTATGTTCATTCGATTAAACATGAGCTCATTAAAAGAGATTCTTTTCACTGAAATGCATTATTTTTCCACTCTGTTTATGCAGAACTTCACTTTGTGTCTATTGAAATAATTGAAAATGCTTGTTGCAGCTTGAGGATATGTCTGGAACTTGAATTGCAAAATGTCCTTTTTCTACTTCCTCACTGATCATCGAACGATCATCCTATTCTGGCTTCTAAAAATAATTCAATCTTCAAAGCAGCTTTGAAAAACAAATATAAGCTATTTCTTTCTTCAGTAATAAGGAGGAACACTACAGCAAAGGTTAAAGCTTAGACCCAGAGGTCTGAAGTGTTTGGATTTGAATCCCAGCCCTGTCCCTTGTTACTCATTAATTGTGTGACCTAAAGCAAATGACTTGACTTCTCTGTGCCTCACTTGCTTCATTTCCATAGTGAGATAATAGGACTTCGTTACATGGTAAAATATACTAATATATGAATACATCTAAATCTACTACTGAGCACACAATTGATTTAAAAATATTGGAAGTTATGGGACCATTTTTCTACAGTAGGAGAGTGAGAATGGGAAAGGGCTTACTGGAGCATGGCTTCACCTATATTCTCTAGGATGAGTAATGTGACTCTGGTTGGGAATAAGGACAGGGACAGAATATGAATATAAAAGGGTTGGGAAATGCAGTCTAGGGAGAGTGAGGGCCTGGGATATGTCTCAAAGACCTTTGTCCCTGTTGGGATGTCATGGAGATCAGTCAATTGAGGGAAAAGGCCATTTTTATACAGACAAGGAGAACTTAGAACCCCAAGAAGTGAGCAAAGCACTAAGCTCAATCAAAATTTATTCATTTTAATACTATTTGTACTCTTAATAGAGAAGTAGTCATTTACAAAACTACCAACCTTGCTGGGAGATGGTGGCGCACACCTTTAATCCCAGCATTTGGGAGGCAGAGGCAGGCAGATGTCTGAGTTCGAGGCCAGCCTGGTCTACAGAGTGAGTTCTAGGACAGCCAGGTCTACACAGAGAAACCCTGTCTTGAAAAACCAAAAACAACAAGAAAACCCAACAACAACAACCAACCTCTCACTACAGTTTACCTTGGCAATTATAAAGCCAAGTCACCAGTGGAGCTAGTGACAGAGGGAAACCTGAGTCACGACAGGCCACTCTGTCACCTTACTTTGTAACTTCTAATTGGATTTGGTGTCTTCCTGTCATCTCTAAATTCAAATATTTCAAATAGAAGTATTTTGTTCAAAGCCCTCAGCCCACACTATACAAACTAATCGCACTTTCCCTTGATGTTTTGCTCTTACTCATAGACAGTGGGCGGATAACAGTGATTACCTTCCTGTGCACTTCCACCTTCACATTAACAATTTTGTTTCATCTGTTCATATGACTAGCTCATTCAAAATAGAGCCACTACAAAATTCAGGCACCCTTCCTGTTTCTGATTTGCTCAAGTGAGGAATAAGTACACTTGGAACAATTGTTCCTTGGGAAGCAGGTAACAAATTTATTGAACACAGCATATTGGCTTGAATAGAGAAACCTAATTGCATGTCCTCCCTTCCTGGTTGGATTCTGAATACAAAATGAGTGTTGTTGCTGTCTTCTGGACATGACATGGCTGCCATACTCATAAATTCGCAGTGGCTATTCTTACCTGCACAAGATGGCGCCTACTCAAAGTTCTCCCATGGGTGGGGGAGGGGCTCATGAAGCCCCACTCCTAGCTGAGGAACTAGCTGTAGGTACTGGATTCTGTGGGAAAGGGACATTTTCTTCAGTGGGATAAAATACTGAGAAATTTCCCATGTTCCTGTAAACAACACCTGACCCATGTTTGCATAAGCAACCCTAACTAAATTCAGTGAGTCTTTTCCTTTAAGCAACAAGAACAACAGGAAATAAGAGGGAGGGGGTGGGAGCAAAAGTGGGGTCTGAGTATAAGGGGGTGAAATCTTATGAAAATGCATTATTCACATGTGTGAAAATTTCAAAGAGTAAATTAAAATATTAAAAAAGGGGCCTTCACAATGCACAATGGGAGATGTAGCCGCATCCACATTTGTGAGAGTCCTAAGGGTCTTCTAGTACAGAGCAACCCCCACCCAGCCTTCTGAGCAGGTTGACTGAGCAGGACCCGGTGTTCTTCCATCTAGTCTTCTAAACAATATGTATTAGCAGAACACCATTTGCCAGGCAGGTTGCCATGCACAGCTAGACGCATGTTCTACCCTGGGGATGTGATAATTTAGCACAAGTAGAGAGGCTGAAAACAGCAAAATGAGTGCAGTGTGCTGCTGTTAGACACAAGAGGGGCTCCTGAACCAGACTCACAAGAAAATTGGATGGCTGAATAGGGCTGGAAATAGGTGTTAATCTTGACACTTTCGTATTTTTCCTCAACCCTAAGAA
This sequence comes from Mus caroli, assembly GCF_978045245.1. Lineage (NCBI taxonomy): Eukaryota > Metazoa > Chordata > Mammalia > Rodentia > Muridae > Mus > Mus caroli. The sequence goes on from NW_028227260.1 coordinate 30,746,414, forward strand.
AACCAATAGGAAGCAAGTCCTATTTTCAGAGTCAAGGAGAAATCCTACTACTTTATAGTAAGTTTGCTTCTTTCTCTCTAGCCCCCAACCCCTACCCAAGGTCGCCATTGTTTCTGAAGTAGACTATGAAAATGGTCTCCTAACTGGCCTCCTCACCTCTGGAGTATACTCTTGTAGTCAGTATAGATCAGTTGCTTTGACTCTATTTAAACCTTAGTTGTCACAAGCTTTGTTCGATAAGAGAAGTGTTAGACTGCTTTCCCCAGATGCCTTCATGGCTTAATTCAATACACATTTTAGCTTTAAAAAGTGTAAATTTTGGTCATGACATTGGTATGAATGAATGAGGGGGAGTCCATAATTTTTAGAATTTCTGGGCTTTAGTAGTGAGTGCGGATTTGGACGTCTTTGCTCCCTTCTGCATCTGCAATGATGAAGATCTCAGGGTGCAATTCCTGGATTTTTGGCTAATGAAAAACAGACCACAGTGCCTCTGTTTTGCCTATATAGATAAAAGTGATGGCGGTGTGGTATTACAGATAAAACTCCCGTGCTCTATGGTTGCAGTATATTCTCAGAGCCAATGCCCACTCCTGAGTATACCAGTTTGTGCTCATTATTTGAAGAAATCCTTTTCAGCATCACTGTAAGAAGGTAATTCCTCTTTTCTACTTCAAGGGGTTTCTGGTCTATCATAAAATGCCACATTCTACTGACTGTACTTAGGATAAAAGAAATCTTTATAAGATTAAAATATAGTTTAAAAATTGATGTGTATGGATAAGCACAAGTGTGCAGTTGCCCAAAGAAGGGAGAAAAGGGCATCAGATCTTCCAAAGCTGGCATTAGAGATGGTTGTATGCTGCGTGTGTTGCTGCTGGGAACTGAACCCTAGTCCTCTGCAAAAGCAACCAACACCTTTAATCAAAGAACCATCTCTGTAGTCCCTGCCTTCTCTCATTTTTTTTTACTCAATACAGGGTTTCTCTGTTATAGCCCTGGCTGTCCTGGAACTCACTCTGTAGACCAGGCTAGCCTCGAACTCAGAAATCCTCCTGCCTCTGCTTCCCAAGTGCTGAGACTAAAAGCATGCACCATCACTGACTGGCCACCTGCCTTCTCATGATGAATTCTCATGCGCAGTTCCCTTTCTTCTTTTTGTTCAGTCTGGACCCCAGTCCATGGAATGCTGCCATGCACATGTAAGGTGAACCTTCTCACCTCAATAAACCCATGTCTAGCAACTCCTTCGCAGGCATAGCAAGAGGTTTCAGTCCCCTAACTATCAATCATCAGACACCATGTGTCCATACTACCATGGGGAAGGGGCCGAGTGACTATAGGTAGAAATCTTTGAATTTGGAGCCAGGCATGGTGGCACACTTCTTTAACCCCAGCACTCAGGAGGCAGAGACAGAAGACTCTGTAGAGTTGGAGGCTAGCCTGGTCTACATAGTGAGTTTCAAGATACCCAGGTCTATTTAGAGAAATCCTGTCTCAAAGGAAAAAAAAAGACAATAAAAGGTCAAAATAAGCCTCTTTCTATAATTAAGTTGTTCATCTTATTTTTTGTAGCAGTTGAAATCTGATTAATAACAATGCTACTAGTTAACATTCTGAAATAGAAACAAAAAAAGAAAACCCCTTATTTCTAATACTATCAAAAGATCTAGAAATAGTTTTAGCCTGAGAGATGAGTGATGTCAGTAATACAGATTATAAAGTGTGGAGGAAAGAAATTGATGAGGACATTCACAAAGTAAAATAGAAAAGCACAGCATGTTCACAGACAGGAAAAAATCAATACTGTTAAAATGTCCCTAACGCCCAAGATAGCTATGAATTCCCGATAATCCCCACAAAATGCCAGTTACTCAGATCAGTAAGAATGATTCTAAAATTTGTATAGAGCCCTAACCAACATCAACAAAAATTATGCACCAAGTAGTCAAAGACATCTTGAACAAAAAGGATGGATCGGGAGCCATGATATTCCCCCTCTTCAAAATATACCACAAAGCATGATGTTAAGATTAAAACAGTCACATGGAGCAATTGAAAAATACAGATGATAATAGGAAATTGATGCATCTCCAATCAGGTAATGCTCCATACTGTCCAAGAAGACAGAAAAAGAAAGGAGTCGTACCAATGAATGGTGTCAGTAAATCTAAATATCCACATGGTGATATAAGCAAACTGCAATATTTTTAGTTTTGCTGGGGAAATTTCCATTGTCATTCAGAAGAATAAATGCTGTGCCCTTAAGGATGTTAAATGTGATGCTCGATACATGCCCCAGTAGTTAAGAGGACATAGTGCTCTTGTGATTTGGTCTCAGTACCCATACACAGGACAGCTCACACCCATCTGTAACTCCAGCTCCAGAGAATCTCAGACCCCCTTCTGGCCTTTGTATATGCTTGTGCACATGTGCACCCACCCCCACACACATATATACATACATACACGTAATTTAAAAAAAGAACCCTTTTTTTTTAAGGAACAGTAATTGTTTGGGGAGACAGATATGCTTAACCTGAGTTAACATTGCATAATGTATATGTATGTCTTCATAACAGAGTGCCCAATAAATATGTACATAATTATGTGCTTATGTATATTTAAAATTAAATTCAACTAAAATAAGGGAGTGCATCTGACTAGGGGCACCATATTTTGCCCTACAGTATATGTCCTGCAAACTTCCAGTAGCTACTATTTACAATTTATGAAATACCCTTATTTTTGCTTCCTGGGACTAACAGCAGAGTGTGGGAGTGCCCAAACACCAGGCATCAGCACCTGTGGAAAGGCCTAGTTCCCTTAGCTACTAAGATCTGAGAATTGTAGTTGTAGGTCATTAATGCATTTAAAAATCTCCTTTCTTAAAAGGGGCTTTACTCCCTATGCTTGTACCCTTCTGTGTCATTGAGCTTCTGACAAAGATTCCTTCTGTAAATATCAGCCCACCTTGCCTGCATTCAGGGAAATTATTACTGTAGATTTGGGAAAGAGGTATTTTATACTTAAATAAGGACAGCTGAGGACCTCTGGTGGCTATATGTAGTAACAGCAGCCTTTCCAAATGAGATCTTTTTTTGTTTGTTTGTTTGTTTGTTTTGTTTTTGTTTTTGTTTTTTCGAGACAGGGTTTCTCTGTATAGCTCTGGCTGTCCTGGAACTCACTTTGTAGACCAGGCTGGCCTTGAACGAGATCTTTTAGAAAGAAACCTGATAAAGAAGAAGGTAGGTTTTGCCTCACAACCAGGAAATTGAGTCAGATAAATATCCCCTTCTGTCAGAGTTGTTCTATTAAAACAGGCACTATTATCACATTCATATTTCATATGATAAAATTGATATTCAGACACTGGCACTAGCTCTTCAGATTTGTGGTCAAGTGCTCTCTGTGGTATACAAGTCCCTATAACACAAACCTTAGACTTACTAGAACATTTTCTTAGCTCTAGCCTTTCTGTGGCAAGGGAGGAAAATACTTGTAGAATGTGATGCAAATGTGAAATGGTCGATTTTGTGGGCTCTGGGAGAAACTATGCTCTGTAAAAATGGTGAATCCCTCACAAAATGAAGAGAAACACTGGGAAAAGAGTCAGCATCTCTTCCTTCAGAGACAATTAGCTTTGGAAAAATTTCACAACATAGTGAAAGAGATGAAAATGGTTAGGTCTTAAAGCTGGATTAACGGTGGAAGTGTGTGTTAAATACATATCAAAGCAGATTCTGGCCTCCAGGTTCTCCCAGAATCCCTCAGTCCCTACCAACTGTTACAGGGTATGACTGTCATATCCAACTCCCTACCCCTACCCTAAACTTCTCCAGTCCTGGGCCTTGGTTGCCTTTCCCTATATAATCCAGCCATTTTGGTTACCTGGTCCTTTTGTTCTCCCCTTTACCCTCTTGGTCAGCGGCTTCTCTCCCTTCTCTCATCTCCCCACATTGCCCAGCTCAGCATGGCCATGTCTACTCTGGACTCTCCCAGATGTCCCTGTCTCTGGCTGTGTTTTCTTTTTTATCTACAACAAAATCTCTCCTCCACCATACCTAGGAGCAGTCACGTCCTTACTTTTTATTTAGTTATCTTTCACTCAAAAAACATGTAACAGTTTCATTGTTAGTCAGCCTTCTGGCTGGCTTGTTCTCAGTCAATACATACACACACACAAAACAGAGAGACAGAGAGAGAGACAGGACAGAGACACAGAGAGCGATTCTGCCTTTTCAGTGTATTTTCTTTGAGACAGCTTTCATCTAATGTTAAACAAAAATATTTGTGTGTGCACACAGCGTGTCTCTGTGTGTGTGCAAGAGTGTGTGCATGTGTGTGTACGATATATATGTGACACAACAATGTGTGTGAAAGTCAGAGCACAACACTGTGAAATCAGTTGTCCTGAACACAGTTTGCTATGGTAGTTATATGGCTGTTTCGTTGTTGTTGTTGGTAGTGGTGTTGTTTACAGCTACCTAAAATATTGTCTTTTAAAACAGATGAATGCCTGATGGAAAATAAAAACTCTTGAAATTCTCTTTGGAAAATCAAAGAGAGCCCCTTTCAGCTTAGATCGCTATCTGAAAAGTTGAGATTCAGAGGGTTAAAGAGCCCACAAAGTAACAAATGACAGGGCGCAGAGTGGCCATTCTGAAGTGGAAAGAACTCCCCCCCTCAAGTGAGATGATTGCATTTTTAGCTTCTTATCCAAATATAAAACTCTGGGAACTAGACATCAGCTGGGCACAGAGAGCCCAGGAGAGGGAGTAAACATGGCCAAGACTGAAGTTGCAAAGATGTAGTAAGAGAGCGTGCAAACCGTAAAGCATGTTCACTTTTATGTATTTTTCACTTAGGACCAGACTTAACGTTGGGTGGTCAGCAGAACAAACAGAAATCATATGACGATTAGGCATTAGCTAGGGATGGTGGCGTATGCCCTTAGTATAAGCACTTAGAAAGTTGGGCTTAAACAATCACAAGTTTAAGGACAGCTTGGGGTGTGTGGTGTGTGTGTGTGTGTGTGTGTGTGTGTGTGTTTACTCATGCTGCAGAGTGTATGTGATAGTCCGAGGATTACCTTCAGGTATTTATTCTCTGCTTTTATCATGTGGGCTCTGGGACCCTCTAAACGTGTTCCTTTACCCACTGAGCCTAAGAAAGCAGCACCTAGGGATTCTACATCTAAGCATTCCGCTCGGGACTTGTTCTGTGGACTTCCTTGGTAAGGGGACAGCTAGCCAATAAATGTGTACAAAGGTTGGCTCACTTTTCCATGGAGGAAGCTACTCAGAGTCAGAGCCGAAAGCAGCTGCTGCTCTAAAAGATACGATGCTCCTCTGGGCCTGGAGCTACACATTCTGTCCCTTCTGTGCAGAAGGCCACAGAAATTACAGCCCAGTTTCTGAACTCGTTTTTCTGGAATCAGCAAATGCCCTTAGGGAAAAGAAGGTTTCAGTACTGGAGCTTTCTGGCTCTCGTTGTTTAGTTCCATTTAACCACTTCTTAGTTCTTTTTTTTTTTTTTTTGGTTTTTTTTTTTTTGGTTTTTTGAGACAGGGTTTCTCTGTATAGCCCTGGCTGTCCTGGAACTCACTCTGTAGACCAGGCTGGCCTCGAACTCAGAAATCCGCTTGCCTCTGCCTCCCGAGTGCTGGGATTAAAGGCGTGCGCCACCACGCTCGGCCACTTCTTAGTTCTTAATGCATTTCTTTTATATTCTGTCTAGTTTGTAGTTATATTCATTTCAACAGTTTATCCATATTAAGGAGCCGGAGACTCCTATAAGGCAATTTGTGTGATATTCTGCTAACCCCTGTCCTTTTCTGGAGTATCTCTTCCTTCCAGTTGCTTCTCCACAAAGTAGCTAAAGTCTCTTTCTAAGATACCACTTAAAGGGGCTGGAGAGATGGCTCAGCAGTTAAGAGCACTGACTGCTCTTCCAGAGGTCCTGAGTTCAAATCCCAGCAACTACATGGTGGCTCACAACCATCTGTAATGGGGTCTGATACCCTCTTCTGGTGTGTCTGAAGAGAATGATGGTGTATTCACATACATAAAAAAAGTAAATAAATCTTTTTTTAAAAGATACCACTTAGCACTTAGATAATGTTATTTTTCAAAGGACAAGTAGAAATCTTTAAAAGTTCGCTTTTAGCTTTAAAATAGAAATCAAATTCTTCCGTTTGGGTGGTTGGATTAAAAACTCCCTTTTCCTGCTTTATTGGTTCACAGAATAAGCATTTACTGTGTGGGGGATGTGTGGCTCTGGCTAGGTCAGATAGTGTTTCCTGTCTTGCCTCTGAAGGATTTTTATATGTTGTCTGTCTTAACTTCTTGGAAGAAGGAAGTCAGAGCCCAGACCGGAGGAACTCCTATACCAGTCCTCTTTCTTTTATAACATAAATCAAAACTCAGAGTTAAGTCTATTCAATTTGGATATCCTAATAAATGAACTAGACAGAAGTTCAACTCCTACAAATTATACTGGCCTGTTTGGATTTTTCTCTGTGTTTTGGGCCATTTGCTAATGTGAATTTGGGCTACGAAGTTTTGGAATTGAATTTATCATTGTCATCTACTTTGGGGCAACCTTTATAGTTACGAGGACACCTACAAGTAAAAAAAAGGGGGGTGCTTCAGCTAGGCTTTGTCTAATAAATGTGGGTCTGATTATGGGATGTGATTTCAGGATGCTCCGTACAGCCTGATTTCAAACAAATATACCCCCACCTGCTGGTGATTCCCGGAAATACTAGCCAAAGATGTGTCTGAAGTGGGCAAATCTAGTCATATTACAAGATGCTAATGTTGACCTCTGCTGCTTAGAAATCTTGAGCCAATTATTTTTTTTTCCTTCCTTCTCTAGGATTCAGTTTTTTCCACGTGTATAACTCGGGTACTTAGGAGAATAACCTAAAAACTGTTCCATTTCTGATGGATAAGACTTCTGTGTTCAGTGATACTTGGGTGACCAGGATATGGCCAGTGGCATATGGGCTCCCCTGAGTTCTTTTTCTTCTCTTGCATTTAAGTGGCAGAGAAGCATTTGCTGCAAGAATAAGGGGAAGGAAGACGACGTACAAAAGCCATTCATTGCCTTTTTAAAGGCAGGAAGGCACACAGCACTTGTTTACAAAAGTCGAGTCGTTTAAAAATGGCTCATCAACAGTAAAAATCCTAAACTGTGCGAAACTGCCAGCTCAGATAGTTCTTAGTCAATGAGAGTTTGCAGTTGTAGATAGTTTGCTTAATAGTCTCATTGGTCTGACTAAATGCAGGATAAGCAGCAGCTTAAAGGAAGAATTTAGTTGGGCTCATGGTCTAAGGATATAGTCCATCATAGTGAAAAAGCATAGTGGGAGTAGCTTGTGGCTGTAGCTGCAGAAGCATAAAGCTGTTCACTGGCATCTGGGAGAATCAGGAACCAGACAAAGGGAGATGCTGGTGTTCTACACATTTTCTTCTCTGGTCCTCCAGGCCAAGGGATCCTGTCACTCACATTCTTAGGAGGTCTTTCCACATCAGTTAAAACGCCTCTCTAGAAATTAATTCCAAATTACTTAATGAACACTCCTGGCCATTTGTGTGTAGGACATATTTATTTTTAATTCTGTGTGTGTGGGCGTATAAGGAGATGAATTCGAGTGTCTCCAAAAGCCAGAAGTATAGGATCACCCTGGGGCTGAGATTTATAGATGGTTGTGAGCTATCTAACATGGTTACTGGGAACCTTACTCAAGTCCCCTGGAAGAGCAGTATGTGCTCTTAACCAGGGAGCCATGTTGCCATTCCTCCTAGGCATTTCTTAATCCAAATAAATTGACAATTAGAATTGACCATCAGAGCAAGGCACAGTCAAGCTAAATTACATGTTTCTGTTTGAACAGTTTGAACAGTTGAGCTAACAAAAAAACGAACTTTAAGTCCACTTGGATTTCAAGCTTTCCACATACATGCCTTAGGAGGACTAACAATAGTGAACACTATGGGTCTATATTGTTCATCATTCATTTTATGCAAGGCTCTGGAAAGGCCCCCTCCTGAATTGCTTTGCGATGGGCAAAAACAGTGACAACAACAACAACAAAAACAAAAACAAAAGCCAGATTACAGAATTAAGTGGAGATATTTCTTTATCCTATGGTCCATGAGGGCAGTATTCACAGCAGTGGCAAGAGCCTTCTAGTCTGTGAACTGTAATCCTTCCAGAGACACCATGTGGTGTGTTTCCTAACTGTTTACATTTCCTGAATGAGAACCCCCAAGGAAGGGAGCCTTATAAACAAAGAAACCTGAATTGTGTTGGACTCCTTAGGCTCCTCTGTAAGCCAGTTCTCACTGGCCTCTGTGTGTGCCTTACTGTTTTCTATGACTTCACTCTGGAATTTGTGATGTATGTTAGGCTCAATGACCTATGACCTGTATTTAAATCTTAAAAATAATATTTTTGAGATGTTCATGTGGGTAGCCAATAGAATATGATCATATATAAATCCATGCCCCCTCAACTACTTCTATATACCCCCAACAAGAGTGCTTTCATTTTTTTCTAATAATACAGTATAGGTAGCGCTGCCCATGTGTGCATGGGTGTGGGGCCATCCACTGGAGTACAGGAAACTTACCAATAGCCACATCCTACATAAAGAATGATCCTTCCTCTCCCAACAATTGGGAAGGAGAGGCTACCTGAACCTTGAGAAGGATGGCCTCATGGTTTTGTAGTTTATCTCCCTGATGACTTCATCTCCTTCCTTCTTGAGACTATAAAAGACTTGCGTAATCCATTTATAGAGGAAACCATGTTTATCTAGAACTCATGCACTTAACGTGAGTTTGTGTTCCTAGAGCATATGGTCTTTTGTGTTGGTTCATAATAAAATGTTGGGCTTTTTTTTTTTCCAGCATGTTTTTTACAGTGACAGATAAAAATGCCAGGCCTTTCCACATGATGGAGCTAGAACAGCAGGCCTTTGGAATGCCCTGCTTTGCTAGGTACTTTCTTGAAGAACCTATCTATTGACCTTTGCCTCCCTCCCACCCCCTCTACAGTGTTAGTAAAAAACTTTCACTTCAATTTTGCACTTCCCGGATAAAAGATAAGGTTTCATCTTGGGGTGACCATAATCATGGAAGTTACTGTACAGTTCTCCAAGCTTTGTCTTGGGGGTGTACACTTGGGGTGAAAAAGCACTATGAGAAATTTTAAATTTCAGAGTACTCTTGGGAGTACTGTCCAGATGGAGAATTCCTGCTGAATCAAATCCTTGCCATAAAACACATTGGTAAGCTTCCCTAAACTTTCTCCTAACCCCTGCGGTGGCAAAATGCTTAGATTTGCTGGAGCCCCAGGGAGCTGGGACTGGCTATAAGAGGCATATCTCTGAGCCCCCATAACATGCTCAGGATTTCAGAAAGTAGGTGGAGACATGATTTTGAAGTATCTGCACTTCTTTTAAGGACAAGAAAAGCACTTTATAATTCTGCAGAACAGCACTGGGTACCCTTGGTTGCTTATCCCTATCTTAGCCGTCTAGTGGGCAAGGGGCTGGAGCTTTGAGAAAAATACACAAATCTAAAGGAGAAGAGAGCAACCGAGTATACACACAGCTAGGCAGTAACAAGTGCCATCTACCACTTTGTGTGGTTTCAGGATACCCACCAAACGGTCTGTGCAGACTCAGGTTGATTAAAGCTACCCACTGATCCTTGTCATTGTGTGCCTAGTTGCCACTTGAAGGGGATGGGGAAATCAGATGCACTTTCACCAAGTTGACAGGTCCTGGGGTTATTCTGTGCAGTGTAGCTCCTGAGTGGGTGAATGCTTCTTGCTGTACCCAGGCTCTTTGAGATACCCAGTCTTCTCAGCTCATTCTCTCAGAGCGCTTTGTTTGCAGGTGACTCTGCAGAGTGACTCTTGGCCTTCACCTAGGTCCCTTGTTCTTGGTACTAGCTACATATAGTTCTCTCCATGTTGTTCCCAGTCCCAGATCATCAAGCCACGTGCCCCATTAGAGCCCTGAGGCCCTAGGCATCTGAGGCATGCTTAGACATGTGCTCAACTTCTTTAGACCTGACTCATTTTTGAACAAGGTAAACCCCACTCCAACCTCAAATTTCCACTTTGGCCTTATAATGGCTACTCCTGGTTGTCAACTTCACTACACCTGCAATTAACTAAAAATCAAATGGTTAGCAATAGCTATGAGGGACTTATCCTTTATTAAATCATTAGAAGTGGGAAGATGTTTCCACTCTGGATCTTTGAGGTGGGATAATACACCTGTAATTAGGGCCACACCTTTGGTGATGTCAGCCTATATAAAGGAAGACACCTATTATTCTTTGCTCCTTACCCTCACTCACTGGCAAGTCCATTTCTTCACTGGCATTAGAGCCTACTTCTTTGAAATTCCAGAAGAGATTAAAGACCAGCTGAGACATCCAACTTTGTTGGCTGAACTTTTCTTTCCCATATAAATTTTGTTTCTCTAGAGCAGTGATCCTCAACCTTCCTACTGCTGGGACCCTTTAATACAGTTCCTCATGTTGTGGTGACCCCAAACCATAACAGTATTTCTTTTTTGATTTTATTTTTATTTTTTATTAGATATTTTCTTTATTTACATTTCAAATGTTATCCCCTTTCCTAGTTTCCCCTCTGAAAACCCCCTATTCCTTCCCCCCTTCCCGCTGATCACTAACCTACCCACTCCCACTTTCTGACCCTGGCATTCCCCTACACTGGGGCATAGAGCCTTCACAGGACCAAGGGTCTCTCCTCCCACTGATGACCAACTAGACCATCCTATGCTACATATGCAGCTAGAGCCAGGAGTTTCACCATGTGTTTTCTTTGATTGGTGGTTTAGTCCCTGGGAGCTCTGGGGGTGCTGGTTAGTTTATATTGTTGTTCCTTCTATGGGGCTGCAAACCCCTTCAGCTCCTTGGGTACTTTCTCTAGCTCCTTCATCAGGGACCCTGTGTGCCATCCAATGGATGGCTGTAAGCATCCACTTCTGTGTTTGTCAGGTATTGCATAAAATTATTTCATTGACCAAAGTGGGGTCACTGTACCCCTTCTTAGAATTGGGAACAAAACATCCATGGAAGGAGTTACAGAAACAAAGATTGGAGCTGTGACGAAAGGATGGACCATCTAGAGTCTGCCATACCCAGGGATCCATCCCATAATCAGCTTCCAAACGCTGACACCATTGCATACACTAGCAAGATTTTGCTGAAAGGACCCTGATATAGCTGTCTCTTGTGAGACTATGCCAGGGCCTAGCAAACACAGAAGTGGATGCTCACAGTCAGCTATTGGATGGATCACAGGGCTCCCAATGGAGGAGCTGGAGAAAGTACCCAAGGAGCTAAAGGGACCTGCAACCCTATAGGTGGTACAACATTATGAACTAACCAGTACCCCGGAGCTCTTGACTCTAGCTGCATATGTATCAAAAGATGGCCTAGTCGGCCATCACTGGAAAGAGAGGCCCATTGGACACACAAACTTTATATGCCCCAGTACAGGGGAACGCCAGGGCCAAAAAAAAAAAAAAAAAAAAAAAAAATGGGAATGGGTGGGTAGGGAAATGGGGGAGAGGGGGGAGGGTATGGGGGACTTTTGGGATAGCATTGGAAATGTAATTGAGGAAAATACGTAATAAAATATATTAAAAAAATTATTTCATTGCTACTTCATTACTGTAACTTTGCTACTGTTATGAATATCATGATGTAAATATCTGATATGCAGGTTATCTGATATGCGACCACCAGGTTGAGAACCACTGCTCTCGAGAACCCTGACTAATAGAGATCTCCACTTCTTTGGAAAATCCACCTTTTCCAGACTTCTTCTATTAGTAGGCAGACCAGCCAGGACATCTTGTGTAGGGAGGAGTGGCAACAACTTGGAAGCTTGGGAGGAACTGTCTTAGGGATATACTTCCCATCTCTCAGTCCCCAGAGGGGTCTGGGGTGAGAATACTAGTGCCAATTTCAGACAGTTCTGGGCGTCAACCCAATCATCATTGTACTACGACTGGCATGTTTTTACCCCAGGGTCCCAGGATCTATCCCTTAGGACCAAAATACTAGACAGCATTTTCTAGTCTGTTATTCCAGCCTCTGAATGTGTATGAAGGGGTTGTGATGGGTTGCTTAGGGTTACCATGTGCTGTGTGGGCATCTGGGATTTGAAACTGTCAGATGTCCCCTAGCCAAAGAATCTTCCTTATCAAATGGACCAGGTGTATTTTCTTCTTTTATCTTAGTATTTGTTTCAGTGCTCTGGCAGCCTACAGAATTATTCAAGCAAACAACCAGATCCTGAACTGTAAGCCAGCCCCAATTAAATGTTTTTCTTTATAAGAGTTGCTGTGGTCATGGTGTTTTTTTCATAGCAATAGAAACCCTAAAATATGATGGCTATATAAGATAGTATATGATGATCATGAAGTCTGGTCAGTTTCTGCTCCATTGCTAACTAAATGGTTTCATGATAATAGATGAAGTTACCTGACATGAAATTACCTACTATTGGTGGGCACACGTTTTGACTTATGTGGCACTCTCTTGTCTTTATTGTATATCGAATTGAAATTACTTAATTATACCCTACTGTGACATGCCATCATGCTTGGCCTAAATTTGACAGGTGGTCTCTGAGGCTCTTACCTGTAAAGGCATAAACAACACATTCCTTTTTTTCCCCCGTTTCTTTTTAAAAATAATGTTATGAATTTATTTTATGTATGTGAATGTTGTACTTGCCTTATGCATGTACCTAGTGCCCACTGATGCCAGAAGAAGGCACTGGGTCTCTTGGAACTGGAGTTACAGATGTTGTAAGCTGCCACGTGGGTGCTGGGATTCAAACTCAGGTCCTTTTAAGAGCAGCAAGTGCTCTTCATCTCTGGGCAACCTTTCCACCTCTATTCCTTTGTTTTCCAAAAATACTTACTTTGAATTATGCATACATGCATGTCTGTGTGTGTGGATCTATACATGTTAGTGAAAGTACTCACAAAGACCAAAAGAGGTTGCTGGAACTCATGGCATTGCAGTTGCAGGTGGTTGTGAGCTTCTCAGCAGGATCTTTGGCAAGAACAGTATAGGCTCTTTTACTGGGTAGCCATTCTCTAGTCCCCAGGCAATACATTTCTTTGCTTGTCATTCCTTGAATCCTGATTACTGTGGTTGGGACTCCTGATCCTCCGTAGGCATCCACTGTGTCTAACCTTAGGACTGCTGCGGATTGTCTTTTGTTAGGTTTCATGGCAGGTAAAAGTAGTGACTCTTCCCATCTCCTGTGCTTCTGCTTCCTTGGTCACTGGTACGCATACTGTCCTGGTACCAGGGCTATTGAAGTTCACATCCAAGATGACCTGTGACCCAGGTACTGATAAGAATGGAGAAAAACACATTTGGTAATAAACTTCTCTTGCACTGAAAATCAATTCTGTTCAGTACACTTTAGCTGTCTGTGTTTTTGTGGCTTACTAGCAAGTGAAAGGGTTAATCTTGAAAACAGCTTAATGGACCCAATATAAGCCATAGATAAATGACCTGTCTAGACATGGACCATACCTTGGAAAAGTCAGTTGTCACTCCATGGAGGATATAGTTACCGAAAGTAGTGTATTACAAACCTAATAATACTTGTTCGACAACTACCCAGAAAGTATATACCAGATGTTATTGGCTGGAGGCAAACCCCAAAGCCACAAATCTATTGACTACAAATACCATAATATTATAAAACATCATAGAGGAATTTTTACTTAATATTTCATAGCATGGCCCTAGAAGGAGATGGCTTCAGTTCATTGACCTAAGTTGTAGCCCCAGCAAAGTTTCACTGTATTGCTCCACTGCGTAGCTCCTGTTACAACAACAATCCTAGTTCTAAGGAAAGCATCCATGTCCAGAGTAAACCAAGCCCTTAAACCTGTCACCCACTGAAGAGAAGGCTTCCAATCCTGAGGATACTGATGCGAGGCCCGTGGATGAGGAAATATATAAGAATAGGTGGGTAAAGAAGCTGTTTACACCGGGTGTGGTGGCACACGCCTTTAATCCCAGCATTTGGGAGGCAGAGGCAGGTGGATTTCTTGAGTTTGAGAACAGCCTGGTCTACAGAGTGAGTTCCAGGACAGCCAGGGCTACCCAGAGAAACCCTGTCTCAAAAAACCAAAAACCCAAAACCCAAAAACAAAAACCAAAAACTAACAAAAATAAAAGAAGCTGTTTATCCCGTGAAGGATACCCAATAACTAACAACTGAGAAGAAATGAAAGTAACAAATCAGAATCTATGAGGAAACAAACAAAACTTGCAATAAAAACCAAACTTCAAGATTTTACCTAACTGGAAAACAAAAATTTGTAAAACTACAGCAAAACATACGTTTAAAAAAATGTGTGCAATAAAACAATGAAATCACATTGTCTTTTGATCTTTTGTTCTTCTACAACATGGTTTCATTAATGAACATCTGCTAAGATACATCAACTGGCTTTAATCACCATTGAATCTAAATTAACTATTGTATCTGGGGGAATCTCTAAACTTAAACGTGATTCTTCTCTATAATATTATGCTACTAAACATAATTTACAGGGAAAAGAGATATACTTTACCTTGACCATCAGAACTATTGTCTAAAATCCTTGTGCCTATAACACATATTATCTTAAAATATTCTATAGTGGGTAGACACTTGTTCTCAATCAATAATAAATTAAAATTAGCTTGTGACAAATTGCTTAACAAGGCCCCATGAACTCCCAATTAAACCAGCTAATATGGCTGAAAGTAAATTAAAACCAACACCTTCAAGGATTGAAATCTGTGACCCAATGAGAGCAAAGGACTGATTAGCCCACACAGAGTCCATTTAATAGAGCAGTTCATTCTGTTCTTAATCCTAAAATAAATGAATTGTGTCACATGGTTTATCATAGCAACCTTAAATCTTATGGTTTCATCCTTTAAAATCTTTCAGTCCAATATTATATAGATTATTGGATCCATTCAGCATGCACAAGGAAATATCTTCCCATTATCTATTTGGCTAGTATATTGTGTTCACTTCGTATATTGACAGCCTTGCAACTATAGGTTGTCATCACCTCCGAAGGGAAATGCTAGCCACATATCATGGCTATCCATAGGTTATCTCAGTGGTCCTCCTATTGCAGTCTTTGCTAGGCACGATCAGAACTGTATCCAATGTCCTCCAGGGGCTGCTATGAAATGGCATGAATGTTATCCTTCTCCGAAGAGATTTGTCTGACCTACTCATTAAGTATTCTCAGAGAGAAAGTGTTTATCATTGCACTGAACATAATGTAGGGTCTTGGTACTACTGTAAAACTCCTTAAACTAACCTAGTAGAGCAGGGGGTGTTGCATTACTGCACTGTAGAAAACCAGATCTTAACCTTCTTATCACCCATCATGTGAATGCCAATCAACATCTTTTGTTTCTGAGGTTCTGATGACGATACAGTCCCCATGAACCATTTTTAACCTCACTGGCTTTACTATTTCAAATTGGCACATCTTCAGTGGGTCTCCCTCCAGCAAAATTTACCTAGGATATATCCTAATCAAAATGAGTAGATGCTCCTATTAATGTATTCAAGATAGTCTTCTCTGATAGAATCTTGGGTGTCCTTCAGCCATGACCCCTGGGGTTTCTGGGCCACCCACGAATGTTAATTGACCATGGATTCCCAATAGAGGAATCTATTTTTCTCTGCCTTATGTTGTATAGTAACAATAACAGTTTATATAGTGTCACATAACAGATATCTGCATTTGGGTAGTAGAAAATTTATGGTATTTTTGTTTTCTATAAAGAGTTCCTGTGTGTCATGAACTAATGAATTTTAAACTATGTACCAAGATATGGGTTAATGTCTTGTCACAACATTTTAGTCAATCATCCAAAGGAAACTTTATTGTATATTTCTTTATAAAAATACCTTTTAAATGTGTTTTATTGTGAGGCAGTGGTGACACATACTTTTAGTCACAGCAATTGGGAGGCAGAGGCAGGCAGATCTTACATGAGTTCAAAGGGTTCAGACCAAGTGAGTTCCAGGACAGCATAGGCTACACAGAGAAAGAAACCCTGCCTCAAAAACAACAACAACACCTCCACAAACCAAACCAAACCAAAAAAAAATTAACATGTTTTCTTAGCTCTGGAAAGTAGTTTAAAAACAAAACAAAACAAACAAACAAACATAAAACACCTGTTACTTTTCCAGAGGACTTGAATTCAGATCCCAGCACCTACATAGGATAGCTTACAATTGCCTGAAATTCCAACTCCAGGAGATCTGGCACTCATTTTGAGCCTCTGCAGGCACCTACACACATGGCAGACACTCACACTAACATGCATAAATTCTAATAAGTATTTCGAAAACATACACCATTGATTTACTTACAGGTCATTGTCACACACTGTTGTTTTATTATCATCGAACTTATGGGTAACAGCATTATAACATGCCTGAGGCATTGTTTATATGAGAATGTATTCACAGTACTAAACAGAATATTACTGTTTGGTTTCGGACCCAGGACAAGGGACTGAGGTACATATTTTACATCTCAAAAAAGATCTGGCTTCTTGGTTCTCCCAGCATCCCTCAGTCCCTATCTGGCACACCCTGCCCCCAACCCAGAACTTTCTAGCCCAGGGCTGGGCTGCCAGTCCCCCAGAGGCTCCTTCCTATATAATCCAAGCATTTTGGACTCTCTCTTTTCTTCTTCTCTTCTCTCTCTCTGTATGCATGCCCCTTTCTCTCTCCCTCACCTGCCTACCTCCTCTTTCCCAGGGCGACTTCCCTGGTCTTAGTCCTTGGGGCCAGTGAACTTGCATGGGCGTAGCTTCCCAATAAACCTGCCTTTAATATAATCTAATCTGGTTTAGATTGGCTCATTTCACTGATGGGGGAGAAATAATCTATCAACTATCGCTGTGTATTTGGAGAATTTCAAGCAGTAAAATAAAATTATTAACAACAACAAAAACATGGAAAGCAGCCAAAGTTCAAACGCAAATAGGTGTCTCCTTCGTGTTTTGTGCCTGTGAGACTCGAGTCACCCCCTATCCATGCCGTGGGGCTTAGAGATCAGGTTTGTAACTAGGAGAGGAACATCCAGCTATGCTGCCCCAGGCCCTTTGACGCCTCCTTATTAAGTAAACCAAATCTAGTTTCTGCTTATCCTGAATAAAATTCCAGCCTGTGGTCTTATATAAGTAATCTAGAATAATCCTGACTTTTTTTTTTCTCTCCAAATATGGTACCTCATTTTCTTGATATCACAAAGTGTGCCTTCCCCCTGCAGAGGTGGATTGTTCGCTATGTTCCTGAGTACATCATATTTCTCGGTGTGTTACTTCCAGGGCTGAAGGTGTCCTTGGGTTTGTTTGCCCTGTATTGGCTATCAAGTGCTGGTGATCGGAAGTGATCAGAGTAATGCTGCATGATGAGCAAGGCACAAAACACAGGCAGGAGACATGTGTCTGAGTATAGACTTTAGCCCTTAATGGGGGAGGTCCCAGTCCCCAGGCTGGGCTTTTTTTTTTTTTTTTTTTGACAGCCAAATCTTTTTTTTATTGGGGGAATGGGTCTCTAGGGGGTAGGCCAAGGCCCTCACTGCACAGCTTGTTCATTGGCACTGCCCCCAGAATCCTGTGGCTTCATCACATCTAGAAGCTCTGGAGGGCTGGAGAAGGGCTCGATGCGAAGAGCTTCAAAGGTGTCATCTGCTCGGAAGGCAAGACCCACCGTGGCTGGGGCCTATGGCCGTGCTGTCTGGCTAGTGAAACCATATTCGCCCAGAGTTTTGCCATCATCAAGGAGCTGGTCATCCTTGTAAAGCTGCTGCTCCTCTGGCGGCAGCTTGAGGATGCTCTCCAAGATGCGCTTCAGTTTGAACACGGTGCCCGACTCCCTGGCATCCTTAAAGATGGTGGTCATGTGGCGCCAGGGATCATGAGAAACAAGTCCTGAGGACGGTGGGCCCGCGTCAGCGCTCGCCCCCCACCCCCCGCGTGGCCCCAGAGCCCCTGCCGCCCCCGCCCCCCCCCCCAGGCTGGGCTCTTGAGCTAAGTGAGAAGATGAGAGAATAGAGCAGGAACAGAAAACAAACTGCGTTATCTCAGTGCTGCTTTTGACTTTGGCTATAATATAACTTGCTACTTCTCCACCTTGATGGACTGGACCCTGAAATTGTGAACCAAATAGAGCTTTTCTCTCTTTAACTGCTTTCATCAGTGAAGTATGCATTGGGGGTCCAGCTGTGGTTCCTTGTCTTCCATTCCCACCCCCCTCTCTCTCAGGGATGAAGTGGAGTCTGGAATGGGTGGAGTTCTGGAGGATCCCAGTCCAGCTGGGGAGTGAGTGTGGGAGAGAGGCGAGGGGAGTGGCGGGAGTGGAGGAAGAAAGCCTTCTGCCAAGGTTTTCAATGAAACAGCTCTCTTAGACAGTCTTGTGTGCATACCTGTATCTGAGGCAGGCTTGTACGCATATCCTTTATTTGGGGGTGGAACAGGGCTCTATATCGACTTTGGAGAGTGGAAAGGAGTTCACAGGGTAAATGAAAATCCTTGGCTGGAGTTTCAAGTTCTGTGAATTATCTCATTTGCATGGAGAGGCATTTCAGGAATCTCAGGTACCTGCTGGGTGGGTTCTTATGGGGGAGGGGTTAGTTTGTAGGTCGGTTCCTTGGCAGCCCGCGGTAGAGGCTGTGTGGGGTTAGGCTCCCCAGACGAGGGACGCTCTGCTGCAAAAGGGAGTCCTCCATTTTATGAAAAGCTGAGAAGAGCCATCCAGTCATGGTATCTGCGAGGGAGTTTCCCCACAGTCAGGGCAAGTATTTTATCATAGCAAGAGGATACTGGTCCAAGGCCTTCAAGTACTCACTTTAGAATATTTGTGTGTGTGATGCTCACATGTTTGTGGGTGTGTGTGTGTGCGCTCGCGCGCGCGCCGGCATGTTCCCTGTGTGTGGAAGCCAGAGGAGAATGTTAGGTGTCCCGCCTTACCATCCTCTGTTCTATTTCTTGACACAGAGTCTCTCACTGAACCTTTGGTTTATGGATTTGGCCAAGCTAGCTGGCCAGCAATCTCTCAGATTCACTTGGCTTCAAGGCTCCAACACTGGGATTACAGGCATATATAACCATGCCTGGATTTTGCATGCATGATGGGGACTCAGGTCTTCACATTCCTACTGTAAGTCCTTTTACCCACTGAGCCATCTTCCCAGCCTCCTCACTTTGGAATAATTAAAAATAAAATTTTATGTTAAAAATAATGAAGAACATGTTCATATAAGGCTCACCCAAAGTGAGCATGAACCAATAACAAAATAGGTAGATGGACAAGGGTACAGCAGATTTTCATACAGTGCAGTTATATAGGAGGCTCTTAGTGATCTCACAAGCTGCTCTTTGGAAGAAAACGGTACTCATAATAATCTTGGATATTTGGAGTGCATAAATCAGGGAACTCGGGAAAAAAGCCAGCTCCCTCGCACTATCACTGAGTATGCACATATGACATTATCTTCGACATTTCCAGGCTAGAAACCATTGATTAGTAAAATGCTAATTCACTGAAAACAGGTCTTTGCGAAGACAGCCCTGCCCCTTAAGAATCTGAAATCGCTTTTACTGAATAAACATCATCCATTTCTGCTATGTGAGCAAGATGCTCTTTCTGCACCTTGTGCCACATATTCAGCCCTGGGAACAGATGTACAAGAACAAGGCTTAGGTGGAATTGACACCTCATACCGTCAAGATAGGGTAATGTGACTTTGAGCAGAGAACATAAACAGTGTGGCTCAGCTCAGAAGGTCACTGTGAGTAGGCTGCTTTTCTTAAATGAATCGGGTGTCCCTGGAAGGAAGAGCCCACCAATCTGGAGAATTTGCTCCTTTTGACTTCATGTTATGCTCTTTAGGGAGTTGAATCAGTGCGTTTCTCTGAGGCTCCCACCTGGCTGCTTCCTCCCTGTTTACTTTTTAGAATGTGTATCCTTTAACACCATATCCTGTCTGGTAATATGCATGCACCGAATCACTGTTTTCCAGCCTCTGGGGGGAAAAAAAGCATGTGTGGGAACACCCATTCTGCCTGATTGCTGCTGCTTCTACTTGCTTCAGCAGTGGGAGAGGTAAAAAGGGTTTATGTGCTTCTGACAGACTGGGCTGGGCTACATGTCTGCAGGAGGCCCTTGGAAGTTGATGCCTGAGATGCTGTCTGCCGCTTGAGACGTTGCTATGTTCTGAGCATTAATAGGGCATTTCCTGATGATTGGCAACTCCCATGTTCAAGTAAAATCAAGGCTGCAAATGAGGCTGTGGTTCATGAGGTCTAGACAGGTGCTGACAGGATGTGGTTTCCATCTGAGAGCAGATTTCAACTCTTCTATTAGCCAGAGCCTTTTGAGGCCATTGAGCTAACAAAGTAAAATATTTCACTCAATAACCTGACCGGCCACACTCCCCAGGTGCCTCCGCACCTGCAGAGAGAGTGGAGCAACCCAGAGACATCCAGTCTTTAGGCTTTTTGCTTCACCCATCCCTCTGCTTTCATATGTACAGGTTTTTAGTCCTTTCTCTACTCCTTGTGAAGGTACCAAGCCAAAAGTTTGTGTGTAAAAGGAACATAACATGCAGATCTAGATATGTAGGGTAGATTCTCAAGCTAGAGTTTTCTTCTCTACTTGTTATGCACTATAGGACAGGCACTTGGGCACACATTCTTTCGAGCCTAGAAAAACCTCTGACTGCTCAATGTTTAATGAGCTGCTATTTGGTGGGAACTTAGAAGATGCTGAGCGTAGTACAGATGATGGAGGCAAGGCCTGTGAAGTTTCAGAGGGAAGTGTAAGAGTTCCTTAAATACTATCAGGTATGTCTGATGTTTTGAGGATTAAGAATCTGTGTTTTGGATCAAACAGGGCTTAAGAATTTGCTGTGGCCAATGAGAGACCAGATCCATTAAAGTGAAACCCTGGCTATACAGAGTCAAACAATGCTGGTTAGCTAGAGCTGAAGAATTAGCAGTGGTGAAAGAGGCCAGCATCATTGGGGGCTGCAATAGTCTTGAAGGATTTCCAGAGTGTCAGCACATAGAAACTTATGTATGGAGGGGTGTGTAGGGTGGTTAGGCTGTATCTCATGGTGGCAGCCAAATTTCAATTTCAGAATTGAAGGAGAGAGAGGGGGAGAGCGGGAGAGGGGAGACAGGGTGTGGCATCAAGCAGCAAGTTCACAGTCCCCAAAGAGAGTCCAGGAGAAGTTGGTAATGAAGGTGTGACCCAGTTGCAGGTGTTATTAGCTGCTTTTATTTTCTCAAACAGAATAGCACATTATGCCAGTACCAAGAGATCACCAACAAGAACAGTAGCAGCTGTGGAGTGGAGCTAACCTGAGCCTAGGAGACAATGATCATAAGGGGGTAAGCCATTTGGAGTCCAGAAAATTCATAAGTGAATCCTGGATGTCTGACATTTAGTTGTTTTTAATACTGTTGGGCTTTAGTTTTACTTCATGATGTGACAGGGCAAGACAATACAGTCGTTTCTCCATCTTATATTCCTGCTGAGGCCATTTCAGGTTTAACGGAAAATTACCCAATTCTATTCTAGGAACCGGAGGTCAAGATACCATGATTAACTTAGCTTCTGTTAACTTGTCTGTTTGTGCAAACCACCCTCTCAAGGGAACTGTATATTTTAGCTTGTTAAACTGCCTGCCTGGGTGGTACCTCCTCTGGCTAACTGCTTATCTTAGCTTCTGTTGCACTGTTTGCTTCTGCAAAATCCCTTGCAGCTCCCTAGCCGGATGCCAGGATGTGGTTTTTGCCTTTAAAATCCCCATGTTCTGGACATTCAGGCTTATACTTAGGTTCTGAGTATCTGAGTGTAGTCCCAACCATCTGGAATAAAGAATTTAAATTGACTGCAAACAGTGTCTGAGTGGCCAACTCTGGTGGACTCCCCAATAACAATCATTGTGTCTTGGTTATTTCTGTCAGATCCTAAAGAACCTGGGGACAGATGGCTAACTATGGTGCCTATTAGCATACAAGGCTTGCTCAGTACCCATGACTCCCCGAAGTTCCTTTCACACTGACCTAACCCTCTCCAGCCCATGGGCTTTGCTTTCGTTTCCTGAGCTTCTGACTGCCACTTTTGCCACACAAAAATATCTCTTGGTTCCCTTGGCTTGCCCCTTTGCTCCTTCCTCCCCTTTTTGTTCCCTCCCTCCTCCTTATTAATCTTCCTCTCTTGCTCTCCCCTCTCCTGACCTGATTCAGTCTACTGGGCATGGTTAGTCTACTCCCCTCTCCATGCTCTGGACTCTTCCAGCTGCCTCTGGTGGTATTCTTAACTCCTATTGACAACAAAACCCTTCTCTTCAACCATACCCAGGGACAGTCATGTCTTCATTTCATTTAATTTCCACTTGGAATAGCAGAGTACTTATTTTGATTTTATAAGAGACCACAATAAAAGACACTTTGGAATTTTGGAAAGACTATGGGTATTTTTTTTAAAAGATACTTTGGCTATTTTAGAGAGGCAAACTTTGAAAGAGACTTTGGATGCTTTAAAGAGATTGAACTTTTAACCCATTCAAATGTGTAAAGACTGGAGCCCTTTTAAAAGTTGCAATGCTTCATATTGTGATATTATTACTATTACTAAGAGACTTTAGGGGTGATCAAGGAAGGAAAGTTCAAAGCTAATTAGAAATGCATTTGTATGTCAAGTTGAAATATGAAAACGGATTTAAGTGTCCTGGTTAGTTTTTGTCTACTTGACATGAGCTTGAGTCATTTTGTAATAGAGCACCTCAATTGAGAAAATGTTCCCACCAGATCAGCCTGTCCTGTCTTGATTGATGTGGGACGACTCAGTTCTCTGTGGCTGGTGCCATTCCTGGGCTGGTGGTCCTGGGTGCTATAAGAAAGCAGACTGAGCAAGCTGTGGGGAACAAGCCAGTGAGCAGCATTTCTCCGTGGCTTCTGCATCAGCTCCTGCCTCCAGGTTCCTATATTGAATTCCTACCCAGAATTCTTTCACTTTGCTCGGACTCCAGAGGCAAATGCCTAGGTGACTCTGTCCTTGTCATTTTCAGATAGGAGGTTTATTGTTTTCTTGAGAAGAGGGGCTAGAGCAATGGGTGGAGGAATAGGGAGGAGGAAGAGGATCAGATAAGAAATCAAGCTGGATTGTCACAGAGCTCTGAAAAGCAGCTCCCCTAGGCTTCATTTTTAGTTCTTGGTATGGCAGAGACACTACAATGTTGCAGAGTGAGGGATGCTTTGTGCACCTACCCTTTCAGCACTGGGAAGAAATTGTTCTTGTATTGCCCTCTTAAGTTCCTTGGGGAGGACTGTACTATTAGGCTGAAGCCATCCTTCCAAAGAAACATTTAGGTAATTTATCTGGAGGTTTCCATTCAATTATTCCATTAGAGATGTGGGAATACTTGAGTTATTTGCTAGCACAGAAGGTGTCCACTCTTGTTAAGGAAATATTTTCATGGCCTACATCCACATGGTCTGGAGAAGTGGATGTCATGTCAGCTTCCGTTTGCTCCTTCATCCAAGAGCCCTTAGCCAGGGCTCTGTGTTTGAACTTTAAGGTCACCCAGAGTTCCACCAAAAGGGACCACAGATTTTTTTTTCTTCTTAAATGACACAAAATGATCTATGATAAGAAATCTGACCTTGGGATTGGGAGGACAGAGCTGGCAATTTAATCTCACTTACTAACTGCCAAACACAGCTACAATTCCATACAGCCATGTAAGGGGCCTCAAAAGTTATGCTCAAGAACTGTGCTGCAGGAAGCCCTTGTAACAAGATAGCACTTCTCAAGCATTTGTTTACAATACCCCTGAATACTGAAATCTGACTTTTCCCCTCACACGGGAAAGCATTCACTTCACAGGAGTCATTTAGACACTCATGTCCAATTGCACTTGCTTTCTGAAGCACTGGACTTGAAATAACCCATTTGTTTCTGCAGCTCAGCTTCTGGGCAGTCAGCCTACAGTGAAGCCAGCAGGCAGAGTGATGAAGGTCACGCATATTTCCATAACAGCAGTATGATGTAATACACACCGAAGAATGGCTTGGCTTTAGACCCAGTGATAGCCACTTTGAACTGTCAAAAAATAATAAACATGCACTGTGAATTCGCTTTATGGCTTTATGCATTTTAAAATCTGTGGTCATATTTTAAGTCCTATTGCTGAAAGGCAATAACACAGAGGCTGGAAGAACAACTTCAAAAGGAAGAATCACTTAGATTCCATTCCTAGATATTCAATCACACTCTCACATTGAAACTATAACACACAGAAGTAGTCATAGATTCACTTACATATGAACACATATATTCACAAATTTGCACAAGTCATTCCATACTGATTTTCAAATGAATGTTCATTTTAGTTTAAATATAGGAGTACATATCAAGATACATATACTAATAAGCTTATTCTCTATATGCACAGATACTTTGCTCAATATATTTTAATTTAACATACACATAAAAGTTATAGTTATGTGAAAATGCCCATACAAATACCCAATTTATTCATTCACACACTCAAGATACTCACATGCACTTTGAAGGCATAACATACTTACATATTTGCAAATTAACTCACACAAATGTATACTTAATCTGATACCTTCGTTTCACTTAAAATTATCTATTGTCACACTCATACACATGAGCTGTATACAGTTTTGAAAGTACTTTACTTATATTTATTTTATGTGTATGGATTTTTGTAAATATATGTCTGTGAACCATATTTATAGAGTGCCTATAGAGGTAAGACAGGAGGCATTAGAACTAGAATTAGAGGTGACCGTGAGCTACCATGTGAATGCCAGGAATTGAACTCAGGTCATCTGCAATGGCAACAAGTTCCTTTAACCACTGACTCAACTCTCAGCTTTGAGCTTGTTTATACATCAACACATACAGATACACTTAGAATATATAGGCATGCCTGAGATGAATGAACATACATAATCACCCATATAACTATGCTTATAAGTCAATTCATAGAAACACACGCTACATAAGCAAAACATGAATGCTCAATTTTTATCCACACATACTTGTGCTCACACAAAACTGATCACCGACACATAAACATACTAAATGTTAGTATAGAAGAACATGAAAATCCTCATGCAATCTCTTAAGGACACTTGTCTGCATTTTCATTCACATTATTATCAGACTTACACTGATAATTTTTTGTGTACTCCTTCACACATAAAAGCTGGTTAAACATACAAATATATCAGTAATTTGGACATGTACCCACCCAATATTTACTGTTTACTCACAGGCACACATTCACATCTATATTTGCCACCATAACTCTTTCCAAATCAAGAACATATCCACATGCAGAGGATACTTTGTGTATGAAAGTTTTCATCTACACAAGTTTTTTATTTATAACTACAATGCATATTCACTCAGAAACATGATCCTAACTGCATATTAACACACAGTAGGAGTCTCTCACATAATCATTCATCCATAAACATATTCACATCACTTCTATGCTTATTCCCTTCCACTTGCACACAACCAGACATCCTTCTGCTGTTATGTTTATACAAATAGACATTTATAGTCACATGAGAATATACAAAGTTACGTTCACAAAATCACAAACATGCACATATTATATGCTTACATTTAGTTACTAATATATCTGCACAAAAACCAGCTTACACATTTATCCACAAATAAGCACATACTAGGATCAGTACACATGATTTAGAAACTGACTCACAGATGCTCACATATTAACAACACACAAAACATGTAATGCATACTCAGAGACAAAAATAGCCAAATATATGTTTATATATTCACTCATATACATGCATATGCACACCTATATAGTCACACAACTACGAGCACTCGTACTGGAACAGACCCACTTATGTACAACATGGACATTGGTATATAAAAGATACAAAGGATTTCTGCATACTGACTATGTCGTTTTCTTTTTCACGGCAAGCTGGAAAGCATTAGTGCAAAAGCTGGCTGGCACCAAACTCGAATTTTACACACTCAGTTGTTTTCAATATATTCAAAATAAGCAGATTTTAGCCACCGACTGCCTGATTTGCATTCCCCACAAAACTGCACCAGACAGCTGTTGCCCATAGAGGAGTTAAAGCCTATCGTTATAAAAGCCCCCAATTACACTGCTGTGCTTCTGCATTCCTTGACCCAGAGACTTCTCATCCTGTTGCCAAATTCCATCAAGGAGACATATAGGTCCACTCTCTGATCTCCCTATCATCTTGGGCTTTTTCTTTTCCTGGAAGGTCTCTGATTATGTGGGCTATCCATCTCATGTAAACCAGTCAAAGTGTACTCTAAGTAAATCTCCTTGTGTGCTGTTGCCACCTTGGAGAGCCTATCTTTTGCCTCCATCAGCCCTAAAATCCCTTAAAGTCAGCACAAGTGGTGCTGAGGAGAGGAGAGAATTTGGGTGTTAATCAGGAGATTAATCAGCCAGCAGAACAATCAATTGACCGATTTCTCCTAGGCGGTGTTTTATGGTTGGGAATCAAAATTTGGTATGCTCCCAGGTCAGTGCAGCATCGCTCCACGCTAGCAACTTTGTATTTGTTATGGCCTCCTCCTGGGCCTCATTAGCCTAATGAGGCAGCAACACTGGCATTTTAGTGAAGCAATGCTTCTGCAACTGATTGGGAGCCAGAGACATGGAGCTTCATGAAAATGTCAGCCTGCCCTGTGGGCCCAAATAGAGAAAGGCAGGGCTGTGAACCTCTG
Organism: Mus caroli; assembly: GCF_978045245.1. Classification (NCBI taxonomy): domain Eukaryota; kingdom Metazoa; phylum Chordata; class Mammalia; order Rodentia; family Muridae; genus Mus; species Mus caroli. Next base: position 30,773,330 of record NW_028227260.1, read on the forward strand.
ATCTGACAGTAGGTCATTCTTGACTCCCTGGACATTTGTAGAGAAGACATTTCTTTGTTCCTGGGGATTGCTGTAGCATGTAAATAAGATAACAAGTCGCTTTGTCAGGCCAAGGCTTCTCTCTTAATCTGAGTTTGGAGAGAGAACTGTATAAACGATTAGTGTCACCTTATTGCTCTCTAACTGGGATTTGCTGTGGCAAGAAGGCATCGTTCGAAATCATCTGTCAAAGGGTATCCTTCCCCAAATCCTTGGGCTAAGCCAGTGACTAAGTAAAAGAAAGTTTTCCTTTCTGTTCCTCTCAACCTTCTGAATTAAGTGGTTTACCCTACTGAACAGGCACTCTAAACCACTAGATCCATTCTGGGCTTTGCTCAGTGTGGTAGTTAACTAAAGTGTTGCCAGGTGGGAGGTAAGCCAAGAGTCTGAAGGTGTTATGACAGTGGCAAGGTCTCTTGATGCCCTTCAGAAGCAAGGGCAGTAAAGTATCAGTATGGTATGGATGAGAACAATTTGCCCTCAACTTTCTTGGGCCACTTAAACAGAACATGCAAATGTGAACAGTCAAGAATGTGAGACCGTATCTCGAGTGGAGGAGAAAATATGTTTTCTTTCTTTCACGAAGACCAAGTCTTTCCTTAAGGACCTTGCTCTAATCCCTGATGAGCTTCCTGGCTTACGAGCTATATAGAAGGTACCTGTTGGGATGTAAGCTTCACCTAACAGAGACTAAAATGGAGTAGTGCACTGTATCATATGATATGGAAAGTGATATCATTCCTAAACGATTCCACACAATAGGGAAAGTAGGAGTAAGAGGATTTGGACACCGACACACACACACACTTTTCTCACATACACGAGTGAGTGTGTGTGTGTGTGTGTGAATTTTTATGGCTAAGCAGGTTTCACATACTATGTTAGGCCTCCTAACAGCTCTCAGACAGACAACAGAGACTGTTACCTTGCCATCAGCTGGGATATTGGGATGGGCTCATTAGTCAATAGATGCTATACAGCATGGTAAGTTGGCAAGTATGGAGAATGCTGAATTGAGCTGAATCTGCTCAGTTGTTTCTCGGGGGCTTCCTAACATCTCTAATCCCTTCTTGCTGGCAGTGATGCCTAATGCTAAAACAAGTTAAGAAATTACAGTGCCCTGGATTTAGCAGAGTTATGGAAGACCAATCAAATCAAAGGCTTCTGGTTAAATCTATAAACATGGCCTGCAACAGTAAATACCGTTACTCACCTCTAATCTTCATTGGCCCTATATACTGGGTCGCCCACGTCTTCCACTTTTCAGTGGGTACCAAAGCAATAAGAGGCACTAACTAGCTCACTTGTTCTCAAACCTCCTAATAAAAAGACTCTTTTAATACAGATGTGGTGACCCCCTCCATGAAATTATTTTTATAGCTGTAAAATTTTGCTACTGTTATGCATTGAAATTTAAACATCTGATCTACAACTCCCAAAGGGGTTGTGACCCACATGTTGAGAACTGCTGCAGATAAACTACTCTAGCTCTCACTTTGACTATCCCAATAATACCCCAGCAACAATCAGTGCCACGACTCCAAGATTGCCTGCCTGGATCCTCTGGACCAAATAGACAAGTAAACAGTCTTACCCACACACTTGGGTGTAAGCAAACCTCAGACTCAGCCAGATGACACTTTTTTTCTCTAGGGTAACCAACCTCCAACCTCGGGAGATATGCTGGACACTTACTACAACTGAAGTCCTTACCTGGGAAGATCCAGTGGCTCTGTGGACTGATACTTCTATTACAGCCCAAGCCATGGAAGAGTTCCCCATTCATTTACATTAACAGCAGAGGCTTCTTCATTAGATCGAAGACAACTCAGCCCTAATTGACTGTCACAATTACATGAGGAAACATGCATGGACTCTGCTATTGTGCTGAACTTGCCAAGCCCTCCTCCCAAAACAGTCTGCCTTTTGCGACATGCAGAAAGTAAAAGGAATGGTCTCTTTTTACCTATAGTCTGTGCACAGGGTATAAGGAAGCAAATCTCTCAGGACTATTAAAATTAAAAACTGCAACTCAAAAATTCCAGTTTGGAGAACGTAGGAGGCTAAGGCAGAAGAACTGCCTCAACCTTAAGGCCAGCCTGGAGGTACGTTCGCTTATACTGGTAAGTTGTTCTGCTGTTTGAGCTCACTGAGACACTGGCCCTGAGAGGGGGACCGTGGCTCTCTAGTTCATACCCAAGCTTGTTTATGTCAAATGTCTTCTGAAGCCTGGTGTCTGGAGATGGGGCTGGCACCTCCGGGTCTGTGACAAGGAAGAGAGAGAAGAGCAGAACAGCCTAAGTGTGAAGACACTGTGCCTCTGAGAAGAGCAAACTCTTTCTCACAGATGCTACTAGTAGTTATCCTGGGATGGGAAAGTGCCTGCAGCGGGGTGGGGAAAAGAAGCTGAGCTTCAGCCAGGAAGCAAAATTTGAGGTAGGACTTCCAGCTGCCTGAAATTTCCCTACTCAGTTTCTTCTGGGTGACGAGAGGGCTTGATTTTTTTTTTTTTTGACGTTATTTTATTTGTTGTTTTACTTAGGAACTTCACCGGAGGGACACTATGGTCTGCGCAGACACTGAATCCCTCCATTGAGTACTCTTGCTGGTCATCTTTAAGGGAGCTTTTCACTGGACTCCTGCTAGATGTTTTGAGGCTCATGTTTGATTATGTTTTGCTCTCCTCCTATCGAGTAGTTTATTTTGGCTGGTTATATACTTAACAAACTCACTCATTCAAAACAAAGAATGTCTACTATAGATCATTCTATGGACTGTACAGAATCTCTACCTAAGGAGGAAGAGGCCAGCCAGGGAGACACAGGAAACTGTGTCTCAAAAAGCAAAAACATAAGCAAGCAAGAAAAGAAAAGCATACATGAAAATGTAATTCATGAAAAGAAGGTAAAATTGACATTTACCTGGTTAAATGTAAAAATGTAACTTCATCAGTGATATAGAGCTACACTGAAATGATGAAAAGGGGCCCTGAGAGGCTCAGAAAAGGGGCTCAGCTGTTAAGAGGCCTTGTTACTCTTCCAGAGAGCCTGAGTTTGGTTCCTAGCACCAACATGGTACCTCACAGCCATCTGAAAGGACAGTTGCTAGGGAATCCTACACTGTCTTCTGATAACTGTGTCCACGGCTCACACAGGGTGCACATATACATACTTGCAGGGAAAACACTTATACAAATACAATACAAACAAATCCTAAAGGAAAACAGGAGTGAGGAATTACTTTTGGTCATTAGGATGTATGTCCCCCACTATTGCAAGTGTTTCACCCCATCATGTCTGTTTACTCATATGATCATGATTAACACATTTGCTTGCTCACCCGAACATGCCTTCAACGTCATAGAGCAGATAGACTTTTACCCTTACAGGTCCACACTCCCCATACCCCCCCACACAAAAAGCTACTATGATCACAGAACAACATGTTCACAGTGTATTGGTTACCTTCCTTGGTGCTGTGACAAAATGTCTCAGAAATGCAAAAAAAAAAAAAAAAGATGAGAAGCTGTGTGTGTTTTAGCTCAGTGTGAGGATACACTACTGCACTGCACAGATGGTTTGGTCGGAGGTACTGCTGATCGTACTGCACCTGTGGTCTGAGAGCAGCATCATGAAGGCTACTACTCAGCTCTCACTCTGTTGTTGTTTTTTTTTAATTCCATCTAGCACCCCATCCCATGCTGCCCACATTTAGAAATCCCCTTAGGGGGTCTGTGCAGACACTTGTCTGCTAGGTGAATCTAGATCCCATCAAGATTACGGTCCATATGAACCAGGACACATGATTATTGTACACAGCTTCAATTATGCAGCTTTCAGAAACCATTCACATACTCATACATGTGCATACACTCAGTATGCATTGTACATATATGACAACCATCTACCATATGTAGAGCCCAGCCTGGGCTAGTGAGTTTTAGGCAGTCCTGAGATACATAGAGGGACACTCTGTTAAAAAAGTTAAGGAAAGAAAGAAAATAAAAATAAAAACACTAGAACATATACTATTGTTTATATATGAATACTTTACATACAGAAGAAATTGTACTTTGGAGGTCTGTTATTTTGATTTTTACCTGAATTTTAAAATTACATGTTGGGCTGAAGAGATGGCTCAGCAGTTAAGAGCCCTGACTGCTCTTCCAGAGGTCTGAGTTCAATCCTGCAGCAGACCCTCTGGGTCCCTTGTCTGAGTAGAACGGGTCTCTGGTTGCAGATGGACAAGGAGTTGGTGAATGACAGACAGACGCAACACAGGAGATTGTGTAGAATCTGAATGTATTGTCACAAAGTGACATCTACCATATGTAGATGGTTGTCATATATGTACAATTTCAGGCATGCTGCCAAAACATTACATATTCATTTAGAAACATGCTCCCAAATTTATTTCCGCACAGAACAAAACCTGTATTCTTGTAAAAAAAAAATACTCATATACTGTCTGACTCATACACTGTCACCTCCCAATTCCACTTCTCTCTCGTAATTTTTAGGTGTAATCCAGTTAGGAAATTTCAGTTTATTCTTCAGATATGGTTTCCCTTTTATCTAAGATAGAAACATATACCATAGTGGCTGTACTTGCCTGTCAACCTAGTCACCCAGTGGTATGAACAGAAATTTAAGGCCAGCCTGATCTGCAAGACCTTGTCTCAAAAATGAAACACAAATGACATACATACCATTATCAAGCCAGACTTCAATGTGCATGCCTGTCATCCTAGAATTTGGGAGGGTGAAGCAGGAAGACCATAAATTTGAGCCCAGCCTGGGCTAGTGAGTTTTAGGCAGTCCTGAGATACATAGAGGGACACTCTGTTAAAAAAGTTAAGGAAAGAAAGAAAATAAAAATAAAAACACTAGAACATATACTATTGTTTATATATGAATACTTTACATACAGAAGAAATTGTACTTTGGAGGTCTGTTATTTTGATTTTTACCTGAATTTTAAAATTACATGTTGGGCTGAAGAGATGGCTCAGCAGTTAAGAGCCCTGACTGCTCTTCCAGAGGTCTGAGTTCAATCCTGCAGCAGACCCTCTGGGTCCCTTGTCTGAGTAGAACGGGTCTCTGGTTGCAGATGGACAAGGAGTTGGTGAATGACAGACAGACGCAACACAGGAGATTGTGTAGAATCTGAATGTATTGTCACAAAGTGAATACTAGTCTTATATAATACAGAAAATCAAGGGGGTAGGATGTCACAGCAGGCAAAGTACATTGAAGTTACCTGACACAAAACAAAGGAATGACTTCAAAAGGACTTACAGGAACCAGGTAATATTTACAGTAAAGATAAAACAGCTCTGTTTAGGGTCAGCTAATGACAGGTAAGGATTTCACACCCTAGGCACAATTTGTGCTACTCCTTTGAGCCTTGTGAAAGCTAGCACCAGGGGGTTCTGCTCTAGCAGACCTTCTCATGAATAATGCAATACCACAACCCCCCCCCCTATTTCCTAGGCCCTGATAAATTCTTGTATGTGTGTAACTTGGCTGTTCTTTTAAGTATCTGTGGAGAATCTCCATTTGTCAGAAGAATTCACTAACTTGCTTCTAATATGCAATGTAGCCTGCTATACTTGGCTGCAGTGAAGATTCCTGTCTCAGTGGGATTCCCTAACTCTTACATGGTAAAGCCACCTATTAGCTAGGCCATTGTGTATTCCCTTGTTTGGGTAAGACTGGCTATTGTTCTCAGTAATCACTCTGCAGACCAGCCCTGAGCTATTCTAGCTCCATTCTTTGTAATGCCTAATTAGTTTCACTGTCTCTACTAGAAGTAAATTTGAATGTTACTAAATAGATAACCTTCTCACTGAATTCCTACTGAATTCCAAGTTTGTTGGCTTCAAGGATTTTCTGGGATGTTGGAACACTGGCGAAGGCTTAGCTATGTCAGAATTCAATCTTAAAAGGCACTTATAATAAAATAATACTAAAAGAGAGCATGTGGATCCATATAGCAGACTAACTCGGGGATAAGGTATGAGTATACAGGTTATGAGAATGCCAAGGTTCCGTGAGGTGAGGTTGAGTTTCTGTGAAACTCTTTACCTCATGAGTACTTCCAGGCCTCTTGGCCTGCCAACAGACTTCACTGGAGTGTGCATAGCAAATTCCCACCAATCACATGGTGGCTTACAACCATCAGTAATGGGATCCGATGCCTTCTTCTGGTGTGTCTGAAGACAGTGCACTCAAATGCATGAAATAAATAAATAAATAAATAAATAAATCTTAATAAAATAAAATAATGTTAACATATTTAAATCTATACTGTACTTTGCATTGGAGAGTTCTAAGAGAACTTTTGAACATAAAATGGCCCACTCTGCTGGAGGAGCAACATGGATTTTTGATTTTGTGAAAGGAATGAGGATTTGCAGGGAGCATAATGTTTTCATGAAAAAAACACTGCTTGGTTTTGTTTCGTTTGCTCTGAGACAGGGAGGCACTGTGTTCTTTCTCAGGTGCTCCTATGTCCCTTTTAAGGTAAAGATGTGTTCTTGGGAGAAGAGCTATTTCGACTGGTTTTATGGTCCATGTGGTAATTTGAATATGTGTACCTAAAACAGAGTTTGCATAGCAAAAATCAAGTCTAATTTACTTATTGCTGGTAGAAGAATGAGATTAATTTCATATGAGATCAATTTCCTGAATTTTCAGTTTCAAATAACTATTTAAGCAATATCATCTATAAAATGATCTACCCTAAATGAGAAATAACCTTTAGGACGAAATATATGCGAGTGAAACAGGATAAAACATACTGAAGATACAAATTCACTACCAGTCCTGAAAGCATTTTACAAAGTGGGTTGGGGCAGGAGAGACTATAGCTGAACAGTTAAGAACACACACTGGTCTTGCAGGGAACCCAGGCTGGATTTTCAGCACCCCTAAGTTGGCTCCCAACCAACCTTCTGTAACTCTAGTACCAGGGGATCGAAAGGCCACTTCTGAACCCCACACCCACTAAGTAGGTCTGTGGTGCACAAACATATATGCAGACAAAACACTCATATACATAAAAATCAATACATTTCTTTAAAGTGTGTGTAAAATTTATTAATGCTAAAATTCCCCCGAAATGCTCAAACACAGTAATAGGGACATTTACTAAATTACTAAAAAGTAATTTCATAAAATGTTCCTTTGTATGAAAGAGCTTCTAGCTCCTTTTATGAAATATAGTTTTGCTAAAGCTGTAAAATTATAAAGTCCACAAACCTAGGAAGATCAAATAAATAGCTACAAATTACCACTAGAAGCCAAGGCACACCAGGCATAGTGGCACAATTCTGTTTTCCTGGCTATTCTGAGGGCTCTGAGGCAAGAGAATCACTCATTTAAGAGTCATCTGGTCTTCAGAGTGAGCTCAAGAACATCCTAACCAACTTAACAAAACTTTGTATCAAAACAGAAAATACAGGCTGAGTATGTATCTCAGTGGTAGAGCATTTATCTAGCAAGTGTAAGGCTCTTAGTTTAATCAGAAAAAAAAAATTAGCAAGCCTTGCTAAATTTCCCTAGGCTTATTACCTATGGGTCAAGCTCCTTCTGTCTAATTATTCTTCTATATTACTGTCCACTCTTGACAAAATGTAAGTGCAAAATTATACAAGTTTCACTGAAGCTCTGAGTCTTGACTTCTGGAGATTCTTGCACCATATAAAATTTACACTAATTTGTATACGTTTCTTTTGATAATCTAAGTGTTGTGAGTGTGTTTGTCAGTCATGACGCTAACGTTTGCTGAGACATCTTTTCTTCCTACATCTCCTATGCATGAAGGCAAATCTATTCAATTTGTTACAACCTGTACCTTTACTGGACCTGGTGGTACCAAGTCTACTCACAGCTACTCTGATGGCTGAGGCTGGAGGATGGCATGTTTTAGGTCAGCCGGCTAGTGTGAATTTCAGGCCAGTGTGGAAACAGTGAGACCCTGATGAAGCTCAAGAGAAGAGCACATGCCTGGCATAAATGAAGCCTGACATCCAAATTTCGGGACTGTTAAAAAAAAATGCCACCCCATCTCCTTCCATAGAGGAGCACTGACTCTATCCTCACTTCTTGCCCCTAGATTCCCATCATGCATCTCGGTTTATAACTCCAACAATATCCATAAACATCATTAACATTTACATGTCCATTCCTACCTCGTGCTTTCATATCCATAACAACCTAACTGACAGACCTGGCTGCCCTGCCTGATTACTTTCTAACACACCCTACACTTCTACCAAGGTAGTACAGTTCCCAAAAGCTGCCTACCTGTTTTACTTTGCTAAGTGTAAAACTGGGAATGTGGTTAGGAATTGGCCTGCAGAGATCCCTTTTACTTATGTTGCCTTTTTAAAATATTTGGAATCCTAGTGAAACTTTTGCCCTACTCTCTAAGACTCTCCATTATGACGCCAAGCATGAGAGAATAAACTTTATTATAAACATTTTCAGTTTTTTTTTTTAAACCACTAATGCTAGTCATACACCTCACTGCCTGGAAGATACAAAATGGTTCTTCCCTGGGGTAGGCAACCAAAACATGCCTTTTAATACATACATTAACCAAGCAATCAGTTCTCTCTGCTTTTCCTTGACTTACATCCTAAGAGGAAATACTTCTCCGCCCCAGCCATCCCGGAGCCAGGTACCAGATAAATGCCAAACTACTGAAAATAAACAACCCAGAACTTTTCAACCTCCATCCGCTGCTTTTCTTGTAAAAAACTTGAGTTAAATTCTTAACCGAAGAGCACTTTCCTTCCTGTCTTTTGCTTGTTGACAACTTAATGTCTTTCCTAGGTATCCCAGCATTGCTTGACATATGTAACAGGATCTCCTTTACTAATGAAGGGCTTTTAAAAGGTTTATTTTATTTTATTTTATTTTATTTTATGTGAGAGAAATGGCTCAGTAGTTAAGAGCACTTGGTAAGGTCCTTCCAGAAGACCTGAGTTCAATTCTCGGCACCCAAGTCCAGTGGCTCACGTGTGTGTTATGTACACGAGGCTTTTCTACAGCCTGGTTACTGCAGAGAAGGAAGACAAATGCCACGTGGTTGGTGGGAAGTGAACCCAGGTCCTTTGCAGGAGAAGCAAGTACCCTTAAATGTTGAGCCATTTCTCCAGCTTCAAAGACTGTGAAATTTAAAAGGGTGGCTGTTAAGGAGATAGTCATACATAGACAGATCCCTGCACTCAAATGTAGTTTCTGTATCTGGGGCCTATGTATGCTGTCCTAGTAGCCCAAAGTCCCAGGTTCCAATAGGGTCCTCTTCATTGATTCAGTTCGAATGCTAAGATAGCAACCTCCAAGAACATGCTCTGTCATTTAAGACTGGACCTATGTGTGCATTTAGGTACTGAGAAAACAGCAAAGCATAATATCAAGGCAAAGAGATCAAGCTCCCATCTCTCCCAGAGCCAATAATCTAAAACCTGCCAATAGGGCCAACTTCCTAAAAATTTCATCATTTCCCCCAAAACATTAAAGACTAAGGATTAAACTTAAAACATAGGCCTTTGGTATACATTTCAGGTTCAAATTATAGCAACAGGATGGAAAAATGCAGTAGTGAAGTTAATAACGTTGCAAAGGAAGTGCTGCCTGTCATGTCTAAAGGGAACCTCAAAATGACAGTCTTGTGCTCACTTCAGGCTGCAATATAGGACTGCTGTTGTTAAGTCTTATCATTCCTCAGGAATCTGTAAAACAGGATTCTATCTGCCAGGAAGAGCCACTTCCTTATTGACCGCAACATACCAAAGCCTCTGGGCTGTAAGCCCCTCCCTCACTACCCTACACTTCCAGGCTATCCCAGTTCCTCTCACCTTGCAGCTACCAGTTTGTGTTTTTTCCCCCACTCCTGCTTTCTCTCTGCCCTTGCCAGTGTGCCCCTCTGCCCCACAGAGGGATCCATAGCTGCTCTGTACTTTCCCAAAAGCCTTTGGCAATTGTCTGTCTCATATCTCTAATAAAAACCTTCTTCCTACCCATGGATTGGTCGGTTTGGTAGATTCGCTACTCCCTTATTACCCTACCTAGATTTAAATTTTTCTGGTTACTATAAGATGGATTTTAGTATAATCAAAAAGGAAAAAGATGTCAGGGATTCTAAAAGTTCCTGTCTCTACAGACACCAAAGAATGCTAAAGTTAAGGAACATCTATACAAAAATCAAAGCATTATCAAGCACTTCAAACACTTCCTAAAAAAATTGAAGTGCAGCTAGAGTAGAAGATACAAATAAATTCATGTATAATCTGAACCCTTTAGAAGTTTACCTTCTATGGGGTGAAGAGATAATCATATATAAAAAATAGTATAAACTAAGATATGAAATGTACTGCTATGTAACATGTGAAATGCTAGTGAACCAGTATGTAGGAATCCAGGCAGCCTTAACCAAATGTAGAGGGCAGATTTCTATTTAAATGCACGATCCCTACCTTCTCTAACCCTTTACTCTGGTCAACTCTCATTTTCTTTAGGCAGGCTTAAGCAGATTTCTTCTTTTACATTTTCTCTTTAATTCAGAAAAAGGTCAGAGCCTGTATAAAGGTATGGAGCACATTATAACCATGGGGTCGTTATCCATCCTGATAATGCACTTATAAAGAGAATTAAAATTTACTGTGCACATCCCCAGGTGAATTCTACCCTTTGTTCCACAAATGTTAACCACTGTCTTTCATCTGGTGTTTTATCCTCATAATTCTTTCTGAATGATGTTTGTATCATACACACATATCTGTTCATAAATGCATACATATTTATGTACACATAAAATAATACAAACAGCATTCAGAAGGAATTGTGAAAAAAATAAAACACTATATAAATGACACACACAAGTATGTATGTGTTTAAGTGTGCCTATGCCTTTCATTACAAATGTAATAGATTGTTTTAGTTTTCCCTTTCTCTGTATTTCATAGTCATCACCGAATCTTTGTACCTTTGCAAGACAGTGCAGATGTTCTTCCAGTCAGTGCAACTTGTAATCTTGTTGTGACTACTTCAGTTTTAACTAGAATTTTATCTCCTTGATGGAGAATTCTTTTTATTCCTTTTTTTTTTTTTTTTTTTCGTTTTCGTTTTTTTCGAGACAGGGTTTCTCTGTGTAGCCCTGGCTGTCCTGGAACTCACTTTGTAGACCAGACTGGCCTCGAACTCAGAAATCTGCCTGCCTCTGCCTCCCAAATGCTGGGATTAAAGGCATGCTCCACTATGCCCGGCCTTGATGGAGAATTCTTGGGGAAAACATCTAACTCTATTCTAGGAACCTGAGGTCAAGACACCCCAGGTAACTGAGCTTCTAGTAAGCTGCCTGCTTGAGCAGAACCCTCTCCAGATAACTGCTTATCTTAGCTTTTGTTAAACTGCTAGCTTGTGCACAAACCTCCCACTGTAGCTATATAATGAGATACTGAGGATATGGCTTTTGCCTTCAAAAGCCTCTTGCTCTAAATGCTTGTGGCTACACTTGGGTCCTTGAATGTAACCACTACTGCCTAGAATTAAGACTTCCAAGTGTCTGTAAACCATGTCCTAATAGTCATCTCTGGGGGGCTCCCCTTAACACCTTAATGAATTTAATGGTTTATCACAGATAGATGCTATAGGGACAACTATTATGCTCCCTAGATGTGGTCAAAGACCATTTACAGGAGCACAAGGTCCCCAATGAAGGAGCTAGAGAATGTACCCAAGGAGCTGAAGGGGTTTGCAGCCACATAGGAGGAACAATATGAACTAACCAGTCCCCCCCCCCCCAGAGCTTCCAGGAACTAAACCACAAACCAAAGGGTATACATGGTGGAACTCATGGCTCTAGCTGCATATGTAGCAGAGGATGGCCTAGTCGGTCATCAGTGGGAGGAGAGGCCCTAGGTCCTGTGAAGGCTCTATGTCCCAGTATATGGGAATACCCTGACCTGGAATTGGAGTGGGTGGGTTGGGGAGCAGAGGGAGGGGAAGGGGGAAGGGATAGGGAATTTTTCGGAGGGGGAACTAGGAAAAAGGATAACATTTGTAATGTAAATAAAGAAAATATCTAATTAAAATTCACTGACTGGCACTCTAATAAAGAAGAGTCTTAGAGACAGAGATCCAAAGAAAAACACTATGTGAGGATGGAGAAAATGATTAGAATGGTACATTTGTAACTCAACTGTTGCCAAATATCGATGTCAACCTCTGGGAGTCAGCATAGGAGAAAAGACAAGATTCCCTCTCACCACCTCCAGAAAGAATGAACTCTGCCAACAACATCATTGCAGATTTACAACTTTTAGAACTGCGAGCAAATGAACGAACATCTATTGTTTGAAGCTATCCAGTTCATGATTTTCTTACAGCTGCTCTGGGAAATAAGCGCATCCTTTTAGCAGGTCTGTGTATGCTGGTGACAAGCCCTTCAACCAGGGAAGGAAGATGTGATGGATTGAACTGTCTTGGCTTATGGCAGCAGGAAGCAAAAGAGTAAGAAGTAGGTAGGGTTTTGATAACTCCTCCAAGGGCTCATCTCCAATGCACCAACATCGTTCCCAAAATACCCCACTGCCATTATCTCCCCACTGTGTAACAAGCCTCAACATCTCTGCCCTTGGCTGATATTCAAACCATAAACATAGCACCTACCAAGTTAATGAAGGCTGTCTCTACATAGCCTTTCCCCCTGTTGCTGCAAACCAGTGGTGCTCCAAGGTTTAGTGGTCAGAGCACTTAGAAATCTCTACTGAAGGTCCACCTTAAGAATGTCTGACTCAACAGGTCTGGAGTAGAGTCTGAGAATATACACTTCTAGCAAATTTCCAGCTGCTGCTGCTTCTGCTGGTTCACACTTACCCAACAGCATTTTGTTTAGGGTTCTGGTAAGCTAGGTGCTTTTCTTTTTCAAGATGAGGCGAAACCAAAAAGATTTTTAAAAACGTGGATTGACGTTAACATGAAACTGTAGTGTATGCAAGTCAAACTTTTATTTTTAACAGGTACAAGTGTAATCCTACGTATCATATGAAAGTTCACCATGCAGTCAGACGTCTGCTGGTGACATCTTTGCATAATGAACTTTAGAACAAAATCAAATTTTCTGGATTACTAAAAACTAGAAAATTAATGAAGGGGGAAAAAAAACCACTTCTTCCGCTGTCCATTTCTTTCTTCTGGGCTTTGCAACTGTAGAAGGAAAGAAGAGATAAGCAACACTTATTAGAATACACTCCTGACTTTCTTGCCAATTTTATGTACTGTCATTGTTTCTCAAGGAGAAACTAAAATATTTCCCTGTTGTGTTTCCCTAACAGATCCTTAGGTATTAGAGTATTTCTGATTTGGAGAGTGTCCGTAATCTTATCATATCAACCTCACTAACCTACTGGCAAACACTTGCAAGGGCCTGGTTTTCCTTTCGCTCTGACTGCTTCTCAGAGACCAGAACTCCCTATGGTTACCCTAACCCTCCAGATTCCCTAAGCCCCCCACTTACTCTGCTTTCATCTCTTAAAAATGAGATTTGCATCTCTTTTAAAAAACATTTTAAGAAATTTAAAAATTAAGATTGAATTAAGAATTTGAATTGAATTGTAAGTGAAAAAACTAAAGTTAAGGAAAATTAACGATGAAGGAAATTTTAAGAGATTTTCATCTCTTTAAAACCACAGGTCTAGAAATGAAAAAAAATCAGAAAGACAAAATAATAATTTGCATATGAATCATGGCGTGTGATCTTTCTTGAAACACTTATTTTGGTCAGTGATTTCCATGGCCACATTGCACTGCATGATCTTTCACTGGTTTCTACTCCCGAGTCTAACAACTTCTCCTCTGTAGTAAGTAATCTCACTACAATCTAAAGAACAGGCATCTAGACATCATTGACTTCTGCTTAACTTAGGGTTCTTAAACTGTATACTGGATTAAGTTAATACTTATTAATATAAAAAGATAACAACTGTTTAGTTTACCAATAATATTTTTTTTAAAGATGCTCTTAGCTGCAGGGATATGTTAGGAATGGTTAGTTAGTGAAGCCAGTACCTGCATGCCTAAGGTGAGAAGCCATTCGCAGACTACGGGTTCTTTTCATACTCTCCATCCGGGTTTCCCATTTCCTCCTCCTCCTCCTCCTCTTCTTCCTCCTCCTCCTCCACCTCCTCCACCTCCACCTCTTCCTCCTCTTCCTCCTCCTCCTCCTCCTCTTCTTCTTCCATTGCAACCTCTTCATCAGCATTTTCACACCTACACTCCATTTGCTCCTTAGGGTTCACTGGTATAGACACCAGGAAATTAGGGTCGTGGAAGAAATAAATCATCCTACACTTCACTTCATTCTTCCTTAAATGATGGCCAGGAACACCTGGAGAATATGAATAAGTGAGAAAGAGTATTTTAGCAAAAGAAAGCAGTATTTTAACAACGCTTCTATGGTCCCAAGTGTCTTTGCCTAAAAAGAACTTCACAGTGGCAATTTTTCCACTTCTCACCTGTAGAAGTATCTCAAAATCATGAGTCTTGTTTGTTATAATTTTTAGGGGGAAATATCACTAAGTGCTAATTTGTCTCCAAAACAAACCACTGGCCCCTAGTTTTCAGATTCTCCCATTACTTAACCACGTTGAGCAAGCTCCAAACATGGAGCATGGCCTGCATTTGAGAAAGATGGGCCAACATATGTAAAAGAAGCAGCAAGGATCAAGAATTTCACCACCACTTTCTCCCTTGGTACTTAGGGTTACAGGAGCCACTTGGCTAGATTCCAGCTGTTTTCAGAACCTGGCCTTATTTTCATCCAGCCTTCCTGCTGACTTTGGAATTTTGCTCTGTTTCTTGCCTCCCTGTTGTTGATGGCACCTCCCACTTCCTGTGCACAGGATACTGTAGGGTCTGGGGACAAAGGGCAGAGTGGAAAGGAAAAAGGGTATGTGGAGAGGAGAGAAGATCAAGTAGAGTAGAGGGCATAGGGGAAGGGGAAAGGAGGAGGGAGAAGCAAAGGGAAGGGAGATAGAAGAGAAGAGGAAGAAGAGGCTAAGGGAGAAAGAGGGAAACGGAAGATATGAGGGAGCACAATGGGACAGGGAATTGAGAGGGGACAGGGAAGGGCATAAAGATAAGAGGGTAATGGGAGAGACAGGGTAAAGAAGCAGGTGGAAGAAAATGGAAGAGAGAGGAAAGGGAAGGGAGGAGAGAGGTGATGGACAGAGGAGAGGGGACAGAAAGGAAGGGGGAGACAGGAAGAGAGACACACAGGGGAGAGTGAAAGGGAAGTGAAACTAGGGAGAAGTGATGGACAGAGAGGCAGGAAAGACTCCAGGACCACAGGGAACTGGGGGGCTGGAGAGGAAGTCCAGCAGGCGGGGAGGAGAGCAGGGAGAGGGAAGGGGTAAGGGAAGCAGGAAGTTGGAGAAACAGAGAGAAGAAAAGGAGGGGTGACAGGCTGGAGAAAGGGAGGTGGGAAAAGAGAGGGGAGCTGGGAGGGAAAGGGGAGCAGGGTCAGGAAAAGTACACAGAAGCAAACAGCAAGCCTGGAGGGGGGATTCTAGAAAAGAAAGGCATTAGAAGGTTAGCAGAGAAGGGAGCAGGGACAGGAAAGGCAGAAAGGGAGGGGGAGCCAGGGAGGGGGAAACAAGGTGCAAAAAAAAAAAAAAAAAAAAAAAACCAAAAAAACCAAACAAACAAACAAACTGAAAAACCAAACAAACAAAAAGGTGAGCAGGAAGGTGGAGGGGAGCCAGGAGGAAAGGCACAAAAAGCAGAACGGGGAGGGGGCAGAAAGCAGGGAGAGGTAAGGCTGCTAAAAGTCGAGCAAAGAGCGGGGAGGGGAGCAGGGAGAGGGAACAGAGCAGGGCTAAGAAGGGTGCAGGAAGGGAAACAGGGAGGGGGAGGGAGTCCTGTAAAGGAAAGGTGCCAAAAGGGGAGTTAAGATGCAGAAAAGGGATTAGGGAGGTAGGAGAGGCGCAAAAACCTTTCAATGCCTTTCTTTTTCTAGAATCCCCCCTTCAGGCCTGCACTGGGGCTGTGGTGGCGAACGCCTTTAATCCCAGCATTTGGGAGGCAGAGGCAGGCAGATTTCTGAGTTCGAGGCCAGCCTGGTCTACAGAGTGAGTTCCAGGACAGCCAGGACTACAAAAAGGCCTGGAGGATGGGGAGGGGGAGGGAGGAGCACTCGAAAATGCAAATAGGGAGGGGGAGGGAGCAGCAAGCTGGAGAAGCGGGAGGGAAGCAGGGAGAGGAAAGGCGGTGAAAGGTAAACAGGGAGGGGGAGGGGAGCAGGGAAAGAAAAGGGGGAGGGGAGCAGGGAGAGCAAAGCTGGTGAAAGGTACATAGGGAGGGGGAGGGGAGCAGGAAAGAAAAGGCGCGAAAAGGGGAACAGGAAGGGGAGGGTTTCGGGGAGAGGAGCAAATGGGGAAGCCCAAAGAGGGTGGGGATCAGGGAGGAGAAAGCGCGAAAAGTTGAGCCGAGGGGGAGGGGAGCAAGGAGAGCAAATGGGAAAAGGGAAGAGTGAGCGGAGCAAGGAGGGGGGGATGGGAGAGGGGATAGGCGTGGACAGGAGAGCCAGGAATGGCTCCAGGAATGACCCCCAACTAAAATGTGGCCTTTACTATAGATGTGGGGAAGAGTAAAAAATACATCCCACCGTGGTCTAGAGTAAAGACCACGGGTTACTCACAGGCACAGGGAGCTAAGTCAGCTCCGACACCCATTTCCTCAGCTCCGGCACCGGCACCGATTTCCATCTCTTCTTCGGCCTCATCTTCTGATTCATCATCCATCAGGTTCTCCAATTCTTCTTCCTCATCATCCTCATCATCATAGAAGGCATCATCGTCGTCATCGTCGTCGTCATAGTCGTAGTAGTCATCCTCATCATCCTCATCGTCTTCATCCTCATCGACAGAGGAGGACATGCGCTTGCTTTGCCTGGCTATCCAGGCCACATCCCTTTCATACTGCTCCTCATAGATGGCGTCTATGAACATCTGGAGCGCCAGAAAACTTGTGGTGACAACAGTGAAGACCAGCCACCCTAGATAAGGCAGAATTTCTTCCAGGGAGTACCGGTGCAATAAATTGCACCTATTCCCATTACCTTCACCACCTGAGCCACTGTGGGCTTTGTCTGGCTTCTTGTTATCAGACATGGCACAAAGGGTACCAGCAGGAAGCCGAGCTAAGTGAAGATAAGAGTAGAGTCGCAAGCTAGCGGCTTACTTCTTCGACCAGCTCAGTGAAATGGCGTTTACACAATGCATGCTGGGAGAGCACGGGGTGGGGTGGGGGTTCTCCCTCCTTCCTCCGGAAGAGTTCTATACGGAAGACTTCTAAACTCAGTACAGCACGAGGTGGGAGGGGGGAGGGAGGGTGTAGTAATCTCTGGACTACTTTTTTACGTGAAAGGGTACAAATTCACAAGCTAGAGCTGTAGGCGGAACTTGCAAAAGTCCCTACCCAAGGCTCACAAACCCCCGACGAGAACAGTAAGCTCATTGGCTGAGGGATGAATATCCGCAGAACTCAGACACCCAATGAGTGATCAGGATCTTCACACATCTAGCGTCTTTGGGAGTCCCGGGTTCTTTTCATTCTCCTGTGGTAACAGAACTGTCTTACAGTGTACAGCTTTACAGCATAGCCAATTATTTGGTACAGAGATCGGCCTGTTTTGCATGGTTTCTTACGGACAACTTGTAACAAACCGGACACAGGCTTTTAACATGAGAAACATAGCAGTATGTTATAAGCGATCTCCAAACTTCACACCCGAGAGAGAATGGCCATTTGTATGGATTAACAGTACGAAAACTGTTCGTGGGAGCCAGGCATGGTGGCGCACGCCTTTAATCCCAGCACTCGGGAGGCAGAGGCAGGCAGATTTCTGAGTTCGAGGCCAGACTGGTCTACAGAGTGAGTTTCAGGACAGCCGGACTATACAGAGAAACCCTGTCTCGAAAAACAAAAAACAAGCAAACAAAACCAACCAAACAAAAAAAAACTGTTCGTGGCCACCATTCTGCAAAAATCATGAAGACTAATACGCTGGCCTGCTACTCCAGACGCATCAGGGCTGCTGCAAGGGATTCGTGGTCCAGTTTCGTCCTTCACCTCCACCAGTTTCGCCACACAAGCCACATAGGATAGAACCGTAATAGTGGACACAGCAGGAGAGACCCACAGGTCAGGGGATTGCAGGAGGCACGAGACGGGGTGGCAAAAGTCTGTACAGAAGTAGTCTCCAGGGGACTGTGACAGAAAGGCTTGCCACCATTGCAGTGTGCGCGCATGCTATGTTTTAACTTTGGTTGGAGGGAACTCTATTCAAGGGCTCCAGTTTCAAATAAGAACACCAAAAAAGCCAAAGTCAAATGTATAATTATGGACTATTTTTCTTCTGGGACACAAATAGCCTTGAATTTGAGAGTTTGTTTTTACTGTACATATTAATGGTGTACTATGTTTAGTATGGTACATATATACATGTTTTACATGGTCTAGATTGTGAGTGTGTGTTTAGGAGAATCATGAAACCAGAAAGGGAAACATGACATGGTTGACTTTTTTTTTGTTGTTGTTTTTTTGTTTTTTGAGACAGGCTTTCTCTGTGTAGCTCTGGCTGTCCTGGAGTTCACTCTGTAGACCAGGCTGGCCTCGAACTCAGAAATCCTCCTGCCTCTGCCTCCCAAGTGCTGGGATTAAAGGCGTGCGCCACCAACGCCTGGTTGACAAAATCTTTTTTTTTTTTTTTTAAATGTCGCTTTGTTTTTTTGAAACAGGGTTTCTTAGAACAGCGTTGACTGTTCTAGAAATCAAGTCGGTAGAACATGTGTGTCTTGAACTCACACATATCTGCTTGCCTCTTACTCCCAAGTGTAGGGATTAAAGGCATGCCCTATCCCCAACTCCCATGTGGGTGTCAAAATCTTAAACAGTGGAAAGTGAGAATCTGTATGACATGAAAACAGATGTGGGCTAGTGAAGAAATAGGAAGGGCATAGAAGGAGGTAAATGGGGCCTCGGGGGTGTGAAGTCAGGGAGGAAGACCAATATGATCAAAGGATGAATGGAAAACCCTTAATGTACTTAATTTCAAACCTAAGAAAAAAGAGTGGTGATGGTATATTCCTTTAATCCCAGCGCACAGGAGGCAGAGGCATGGGAATCTCTGAGCACTAGGGAAACCTGGTCTATAGAGGGAGTTCCAGGACTCCTAAGGCTACACAGATAAATCCTGTCTCGGGAAAAGAAATTAATAATAATAAAAACAACAACAATAATGTAAAGTGAAAGCCAGGAAAACAGTACTTGGAGTTTCTTGGCATATCTTTCAGGGGGGAAAAAGGGCAGAGAAGAGAGCCAGATGCCAGGGTAATCCTGGAATACTGCTTACCAGACAATCTCTGAGGAGATTTGATACTTGGAGGGAGCGACATCTGAGTTTGCACTTAAATTGTTGTCTCTTTTATTTATCTCCATTATGCTAATAGCATACTGAGTTTCCCTTTGCTTATTTTAAGCTCAGCTGTTCTCCTCCTCCTCCTCACTCCCAACTGTTGGAATTACAAGCATGCACACTTTCCAAGGCTAGACTTGTTGACTTTTTAAATGTATAAATGCATTTATTATGTTATCACAAGTGAGGTAAGTTTTAAAAATAGAATTTGTCAAAGCAGAGGAAGAGTATATTTACACGTTGCTCCAAATAGCATATCCTTTGTATGCAGGACCATTATTAAGTTGTTCACTTTTTAAGTTTGGTTACTTAAGAGTTATTAGTTTCCCTCTGACTGCCACAAATGGGAATATGTTGTATTTTTTTTTTATTCTTCACAATCAATACATTATTAAATTTTATTTTCCTTGCATCTTTTACCCACTGCCAATTAATTTATACGAGTTTGTGTCTGAAGCCACAGAAACAGACCTGGCATTAGGGGTGGGCCTGAAGCATGAGTCTCTGTAAACTGACCTCTGGCATTGACCTAGAGCCCAGGATCAGAAACCTGACAGTGCTGGATTGAGCACTAAATGTCTATAACCACTGGATCTGGTAAGACTCTGGGGTCCCATGTAACTGCCTGATGAGTAAGATGTAGGCTTCAGCCTGGAAGTAAGTCAGGCCTATACAGGTCCAAAGAGCAAAACCATGTGCAGGTGTATCCACTACAAATGGCCTGGCCCTGCAGGAGGTCTATAGCATGACTGTGAATAGTGTCCAAATATTATGGATAGTCTGTCAGCTTAGACTACTGTTCTTCAATATTTAGTCTGTTGAATAGGTTCATTTTTAAAAAGTGGTTTGATTTGTATTATTTGGATTTTTGAGATAATTATGTGATTTTCTGTGTGTATTCATGGTGAATAGATAATACATATGGAGGTGTTGTATGCATGTGTGTACCTGTGCACATGTGTGCACATGCCTTTCTGTGTGTGTGTGTGTGTGTGTATATGTGTACAAGTACCTGTATATGGAAGTCAGCCTTACAGAACTTTAAGCATCATTGCACAAGGGACATTTACCTTTCCTCCTACCCAGGGTCTCTTACTGGCCTGGAACGTGTAAAATTGGATAGGCTCTGTGGTCCATGAACCCCAGTGAGTCTCTGATTACCCTTCAGTGGTAGTACAAGCATGGCCCATCATGCCTAACTTTTTAAAGGTCGATTTTAGGAATTGAACTTCAAATGTCATGCTTGCAAGGGAAGGATAATATTGACTAAGACACCTCATTATCCTTCATTATTGAAGATTTTCTTTATTCATGATTATCACACATTGTATTTTATTGGCCATTTGTTGGTCAGGCTGTGCTCCAGGATAAACAACCATGAAAAAAAAATAAGATAAAATAAAAAGGGGTGTATTGATCAGACTGTGGTTTCTGAGAGTAGCAACATCCATATTTATCTAACAGTTCAGTTTTTTAAAAAGATTTATTTATTGTTATATGTAAGTACACTGTAGCTGTCCTCAGACACACCAGAAGAGGGCATCAGATCTCATTACAGATGGTTGTGAGCCACCATGTGGTTTCTGGGATTTGGACTCAGGACCTTTGGAAGAGCAGTCAGTGCTCTTACCTGCTGAGCCATCTCACCAGCCCCACAGTTCAGTTTTTATATACACCAAAAGTAATGTGAGGGCTGGTGAGATGGCTCAGTAAGAGCACCCGACTGCTCTTCTGAAGGTCCTGAGTTCAAATCCCAGCAACCACATGGTGGCTCACAACCATCCGTAACGAGATCTGGCACCCTCTTCTGGAGTGTCTGAAGACAGCTACAGTGTACTTACATATAATAAATAAATAAATAAATAAATAAATAAATAAATCTTTAAAAAAAAAAAAGTAATGTGAGCCTGTTCAAAAGATCCAGCTCCTTGTGACATGCTAATTTTGCCAGGATCACAGATGTGTTTGGCACAGACCTCAGTCAGAAAGTCTGCATGTACCAAATTCTACCAGAAAAGGATCCTGAACTGTAATGTCAGAAACGCTAAGGACCAAATACCTGTTTTTGAGCACTTGAGACATACTCTCACTCTGAAGAAAATGATACATACAAAGCTAACAGTGGGATAAGATGACAGCATAAGCCTAAAACACATTATGAGAACTCTGTATCACTAGACAAGGAAATGGTCCAGGCTCAAAGCACATTTCTGTGGTGCTATGTATAGCCCTCCAGACTGTGAGTCTATGAGCTTTGTCACAAATTTATATCGACAGATTTTCCCATGATCATTAATGTTACATTCCTAGGATAAAAACCACTTCTTGTCAGTGTGCCTCCCTGCATGCCTGCATGGGTGACTGGGTGCATGCTTGAATGCCTGTATGTGTTCATGCTTGAGTGTGTGTATGTGTGTGTGTGTGTGTGTTTTATGCATGGTGTTGGGATCCAGCTGTGGTTCCTTATCTTCTGTTTTCTCCCTCAGGGTGTCCAAGGTATTGAATGCACAGCCGACTGGAAGGATGAAGCAGAGTATGGAACAGGTGGGGTCTGCAGTATTCTGGTTCAGTTGGGAATGAATTCAGACTGGGGGTGGGTGGGGTGAGGGGTGTGAGATGGGGGTGGGGGTGAAGGGGTGAGCACTGGGGGTGGAGGGATGAGGTGGGAGTGGTGGGGTGGGGGGAGGTAGGGTGGGAGTGAGTGTGGGGGTAAGGCCTTCTCCAATGATTTTAATGGAACTCTCAGAGGATCTTAGCTTGTGTGCATCCCTTTATTTGGGATGGGCTTGTATGCATATACCTTATTCGGGGTGGACAAGAGCATTATATGAAACTTGAGGAGTGGAAAGGAGTTTTCAGGGTGAATGAAATCATTGGCTGGAGTTTAAAGTCCTGTTAATGTCTCATTTGTATGGTGAGGCATTCCAGTAATCCCAGGTACTTGCTGGGCAGGTTCTTACTGGGAAAGAGGAAATTGAACTTCTAGGTTTGCCAAGGCCTACATTACCTTCCCCAGGTAGAGGGTGTGGATGGTCTGGTTCCCTAGAGAAGGTCAGAGAAGGGGGAAGCCCGAATGGTAAAGAGAGTCATTTATTTTGTACCAAGCTCAGAGGACTTATCTGGACATGGTAGACAGTGACCTTAATTAACAGGGTTTTCTCCATGTTTGTGAGTGTGTGTGTATGTGTGTGTAAACGTGCATGCTTTTGGAGACGAGAGATGTACATCTGATGTCATTCCTCGGGAACCATATACATAGTCTCTCACTGGCCTGAATTTCCCAGTGCAGCAACGAAGGGTGCACAGAAGCACACTTTGCTGTTTCATGGGGCCTCTCTGGATAGATCTTAGGTTGTCATGCTTATAAAGTTAGCACCTTGTCCACGGATCCATCTCTTTTGCCCAAATTACACCTTTTAGAAAAGATTTATTAAGTTTTGATCGAGCCTGCATTGTGTATGGGTATGTGCACATGCCTGAGGGTGTCAGGAGTTCAGAAGAGGGAATCCCTTGGAGCTGGAGCTACAGAGACTCGTAAGTGACCTGACATTAGTCCTGGAAAATGAATTCGGGTCCTCTGCTAGAGCAGTACAGGTCATTAACTATGGATCTGTCTCTCCAGGCCTGACATTCTACTTTTCTTGGTAGTGTATAATCATCTTTAGTGTCTCAGATTACTTTTGGTAATGTTTTGCTCTAAAAGTGTTTCCATTTATAGTAGATTTTCATCTGCATTTCTTTTCCTGTCATACTTTTTGTCTGTGTTTGCTATCAGTATAATGGAGTGTGTGTTGGGAAACATTTCTTGTTACCACTTTTGGGAGGTCTTTTTTTTTTTTTTTTTTTTTTTTGGTTTTTTGAGACAGGGTTTCTCTGTGTATCTCTGGCTGTCTTAGAACTCACTCTGTAGACCAGGCTGGCCTCGAACTCAGAAATCTGCCTGCCTCTGCCTCCCGAGTGCTGGGAATAAAGGCAAAGGCGTGCACCACCACGCCCGGCTAGGGAGGTTTTGTTTTATCTCTACAGAGATAAGCAGCCAGGCCCTCTGGGTTGCTCTTTATGAGAAGATTTGTAATAGCGCAGTTTAGATTTTCCATGTCTTTTTTAGTTGATCTGGTACCTTTTGTCTGGCCAGTATTGTGGTGTATATTTCACATGTTATATATTTATTGGCATGCAGTCAGTCAGTCAAAGTATTGTAATATATTCCTTTACATTTTTTGGTTTAATCAATTAATGTTTTTGGTGCTGCTGACTAGAGCCAGTGCCTCAGGATGGGCAAACAATCACTCTTACAAGTACCCAGCTCCCATCATAGAGATATTGGCCCATCCATAAAAGTCAGAGTATTTATGACCTAATGAGCTCATCATACGTTTCACCTCCCAGTACTCCTGCATTGAGGATAATCATCACAGTCCAGGAGATTGGGAGAGCACAGTCAAACCATGCCTCTTTATCAGTGTAGCTAAAGGTTTGTAGGTATTTTTATTCATTTTATTTTTAGTTTTATATGCAATTTTATATAAATATTTTATATAAAATATAATTATATCACTTCCCTAATGCTTTGATGACTCTAGCCCCTACCATGTCTCCCTCCAACTTCTTTTGTGTCCCTCCCTCATTATCAAATCGATAACTTCGTTTTTGTTATTATTATGCATATATACATACATATGAAGTGTATATATATGTATATGATATATATCTGTATATATGAATATATACACGTATATATGCATATATGTATGTATGTATGTACATGATGCACTAATATCTAAATACAACCTGTTGAGTTTGTTTGTGTGTACATGATTTCACAGTTAACCACTTTTTATTGGACAACCAATTAGAAGGCTCATTCCTGGGAAAGACTAATTCTCCCTTTCTTTGTAGTCATTAGTCAGTTGCTTTTAGTTCTTTTCCTTGGGCTGGGACCCCATAAGATTCCCCCTCCCTTTCGTGTTGGCATGTCTATTGATATCGCCAATGTGCCACTCTTATTTATGCAGTCATTTCTAGGGGGAATTTTATATAAAATTGAATATAAAACTAAAAATAGAATTAATAAAAATAAATAAAAATAGTTACAAACCTCTAGCTAGACTGATAAAGAGGCATGGTTTGAGTGTGCTCTCCCAGCAGACTTCCTGGGATAAGTAAAATACAGACATGGTGACACACACTTTTAATCTCAGCTCTGTGAAGCAGAAACAGGTTACTCTGTAGGCCTCACTGGCATAGCCCACAAAAATCAGGGATTATTCCTGTCATTTCCAGCCATTACATTATGAACCAGAGTTATAACAGCTGCTTTAAAGCCTCTTCTTGCTAAGTCTAGCACTGTGACATCTTTTAATATTTTTCATTTTTTAAGCTTTATTATTAAAATATCCTTGCAAATAAATAAAAAAACACTGTACACCAAAGTCTGCAAAATTTAATGAACTTCAACCCAGTTAGAATCAGCATTTGGAGCAGCTGTGGAGCTTTGTGTAGAATTGTATTCTTCTTTTCAGGGTTGGATATAGTTTCTGCACTTATCTATCACCAAATCCCCCAAAAGTCATGACAGAAATAGAGCTAGAAAAACAATGAGCTTCATCTTTTTATATCCATGACCTCTATTCAATCTTTCCTCACCCCCTTATATTTAACCTTTCATATTCTCTTTCATTCATGTTACGCTGTATGCACATATTCTTTTGTATACATTGATGTATATATTATTGCCTAGATTCTGCATATGAAATAAAACATGACATTTAATCCCTTTCTGAGACTGCATGACATCTCTTAATATTATACATTTTAAGTTCACCATTTTCCTGAAAAAAATTTAACTTCATTTTTCTTTAGAATCTTATATATAAGTTTAATTATCCATTCATCTGTTGGTGGACAACTTGATTGATTCTAGTTCTCTGCTATAGTGAATAAAGCAGCAACAAACCTGGGGATGCAAATATCTCAATGGTGAGAAAAGGAATTATCTATGGATGTACCCAGGAGAGAAAGATCTGGGTCTTAGGCAGTTCTACTCTAAAATGTTGAGGACTCTCCAAACAGATTTCACAATGGCTGTATTAATTTGTTTTTCCTACCAGCGGTGAAAAAGGGTTCCCTTCAATTCACATCCTCTCCAACATTTGATTTTTAGATACTTTTGTTGTTTAGATATGTTTTATTTTGTTTGTTTTTATGCTAGTTATTCAGACTGTGGTAAGGTGCAGTACCTGAAAGTAATTTGAATTTGTACTTCCCTAATGTATAGGGATATTGAACACTTTAAAAATAGTTACTGGCCAAAAAAAAAAAAAAATAGTTACTGGCTATTTCCATTGCTATTAAAAAAAATATATCCACTTAGCTCACTTGCCCATTGGCTGATTGTCACATTTATTCCCTTGGCATTTAATTTCTGCAGTTCTTTGTAGAGTCTAGATTGTGTCTGAGGTGGAGCTGGTAAAGGTTTTCTTCTATTTGTGGACTCTCTGTAAGTGCTACTGTACCTTTGCTGTACAGAAACTTTATTTTCATATAGTCCTATACATCGATTCTTGGGGTTAGTACTTCATTGTTCTATTTTTAAAGTTCTTGCCTGGCTCAATATCTTTGAAGTATATCCATGATGTATCTTCTAAATGTTTCAGTATTTTATTCTTTAAAATAAGGTCTTGGGTCCATTTTGAATTGGGTTTGACCAAACTGAAAGCAGTGACTCTAATCTGATTCTTCTGCAAGTAGAACTCAGGTTTTGCCAGCACCACTTTTTAAATAGTCCATATTTTTTCCCCAATGTTCATTTTTTTCCCTCCTTTGCCAAAAATTAAGTGGGCAGAGCTTTGTTGCTTTAGTTCTGGGTGCACTATTTAATTCCATTGGTCTACATGGTTATTTTTATGTCAATATTAGCCTGTCTTTATCTGGAATTATGATACCTCCAGTATTGATTGTCCTTACTCATTAAGATTGCATTGGGCCGGGCGTGGTGGCGTACGCCTTTAATCCCAGCACTCGGGAGGCAGAGGCAGGCGGATTTCTGAGTTCGAGGCCAGCCTGGTCTACAAAGTGAGTTCCAGGACAGCCAGGGCTACACAGAGAAACCCTGTCTCAAAAAACAAAAAAACAAAAAAACAAAAAAAAAAAAAAAAGATTGCATTGGCTATTCATCATCTTTTGTGGTGCCATGTGATTTCTTGTTTATTTGTTATCTTTTCATTCCTGTGTTATATAATATGGGCATTTTGATAGTAATTTCAATAACTTTGTAAATAAATTTTGGTAGTTTAGGCATTTTTGCAATCTTAATTTTGTCTATTCAGGCACATGTAAGATTTTCTACCATCTTGTGGTTCCCCTTTTCACTATCTTAAAATTTTGATTGTAGTGGATGTCTTTTACTTCTATGGTTAGATATATACCTAAATACTTAATTTAGGGCAAGTTATTCTGAATGGAATATTTTTCCTAACTTTTTTCTTGGAGAGTCAGACATAGTATAAATGAAGATAACTGGATGTGTCTAGTATCCTTCAACTTTACAGTATGTTTTAGGTACAAAAGCTTTCTAGCAAATTTAATAGGTTATCTTAAGGGAAAGATCATGTCATCTGCAAATAAGGGTAGTTTGACTTCTTCCCTTTTGGTTGTTAGTCCCTTTATGTTTTTTTTTTTTAATTTTATAATTGATATAATAGGTAAAACTTTGTGCACTATATAATATACAAGAGGGGTGAATAGACATTTTTGATGTTAAAGGGAATTGCTCTGTTAATCTCCATTTAATACAATGTTGGATATAGTTTTTTCTATATTTCCTTAATTATTTTGAGATATGTCTCAAATATTCCTAAAGACTCAGAACAGAAAAAGAATTGCTATCCTGTACTCCTTCAAAAATTAATAGACTATAGCAAGGAATCTATCTGGTCCTAGGATTTTCTTTGATGGAAGGCTTTTAATAATAGCTTTTATCTCATCACTTGTAATGGGCCTGTTTAAGTTTGCTGTGTCATTACAATGTAGGAGGCTGGCCCGCGGCCTACATGAACCGGGTATTTCTGGAAGGCAGGCTGGGGCTGAAAGAGAGACTAGATGGTGAGAAAAGAATGAAGCCAAGACAAATTTTTCTCTGATCAAGGTGTGGGAGTTTACTAAGACTGTGCTTATAAGAGGGAAGGCACCCCCCCCCCCAGTCCATTCTTGGTGCCTGGAGCCAGCCTGTAGACAGGATAGGATGTGACTCTGGAATGTCTCAAGGGTCTCTCAGCAGGTAGCAGAGTCTCAGAGAAGAGCAGCGGTAGTTGACATAACAATAAAGCCACACCCCAGGTGACCTCATATTCAGAGGCTGCAAAGTCTGAATCAGCCCGCTTCAAGGCTGGAGGAGGCTACAATTTTCCTCCTGATTATATAATAAAAATAGCTGGACCAAGACAGATTAAAACGGGGTTGGACCATTCCATGTATTAGTTAATGGGTCCCGCCATTTAACCATGGCATAAGAACTGGAAGTAACAGGATGCCAGTGGTGATCTGCTGCAGACTGACCTTTAACATCAGTTTGCAAAAAATTTAAAGTGAACAAGACAAAATCAAGATGTGCTTTTGGTGACTTTGGGGGGTACAGCTGCCCCTGTTTCATTTTTAAAAGCCAATTTTTCAGAGTGTGATGAGCACGTTCAACAATTCCTTGTCCCATGGAGTTATAAGGAATTCCAGTTTTATGTTTGATACCAAATTCCTTCCAAAATGAAGTAAAATTGTTGCTAGTATAGGATGGCCCACTATCTGTCTTAATGAGTTTAGGCAATCCTATAGCATTAAAGGCTTGTAAACAATGATCAATTACATTTCTAGAGGCCTCTCCGGTATGTAGCGAAGCAAAAAGAAATCCTGAACAAGAATAGAATAGAATAGAATAGAATAGAATAGAATAGAATAGAATAGAAACATGTATATATTTTATTTTTCCAAATTCCGCATAATGAGTTATATCCATTTGCCAAATATGATTAGGCATAAGACCTCATGGATTAACTCCTAAATGTGGCACTGGAGATAATGTAATACATTTAGGACATTGCTTTACAATCATTCTTGCTTGTTCTTTAGTGATCTTGTGTTGGAGCCTTAAGGTATGGCTAGAGAGATGAAATTTATCATGATCACGTCTAGACAAAGCAACAGGATCTGAAATTAAGGCCTCTCCTATCAGAGCCCTGTTGATGTAATCATTGCCTATAGCTAAAGGTCCAGGAAGACCAGAATGAGCTCGTATATGACCAATATAAAACGGATGTTTCAGGCAAGAATGATGTTTTGCAATTGTGAAAACAGAGATCCTGCTGGCGTATTAAAGTTAAAAGTACCACAAGTCTCCAATAAGGGAATTGATTGTGCAACATATAAACTATCAGTAAAAATATTAAAAGCATCATTTACAGACTCAAAGACATTCAGTACTGCTGTCAGGTCTGCTAACTGAGCTGAGAGGCCAGGAGTCTGTATGACTACTTGTTGATCATTCATAAGATATCCAGCTCGCTCTTTAGAGGAGCTGTCAGTAAAAATCAATAGAGCATTATATAAAGGTTGTAAGGAAGTCATTTTAAGAAATATCACCTCATGTACATTTAAAAATTTTATCAACCTATCTTGAGGATAATGATTATCTATAGTTCCTATAAATCCTATTTGAGTAAGCAACCAATCCGTACTGTGCTGCTTCAGCCAAGTATCTTGGTTTACGCTATAAGGCTGAACAATGATATCTGGCTCTTTGCCAAAATAAGTTAGTGCCTGTTTCCTTCCAAGTATGATCATCTGAGCTACTGCTTCATAATATGGCAGGATATTACGTTTAGGAGAAATCCTCAAATGTATCCACGTTAGAGGAGCCTTTTGCCACAACAGTCCTTCTGAGGTTAAAGATCTAGGGGAGGTAGGATCAGAACTCCCTTTAAGAATATCAAATAAAGGTTTCAATTCCCCTGTAGTAAGCTTTAAATAGGGGCGAAGGCAATTAACATTACCTAACAAATTTTTGAAAATCATTTAAAGTTTTTAAGTTGTCCCTGCAAATAACTATCTTCTGGGGGAAAACAGCTTGATTTGTAAGTCTAAAACCCAAATAATTATAAGGATCCTGAGTTTGTATCTTCTCATGAGCTATTTCTAGTCCTTTATCAGCTAAGGCCTTTTGTAAATCTCTATAACACAAAAGCAAATCCTGGGGGTCTCTTCCCGCCATCAAGACATCATCTGTGTAATGGATAATGTAAAGCATAGGACATTGTTGTCTCACAGGCCGAATGGCTTGTGCCACAAACTTTTGACCTAAGGTAGGACTATTAGCCATGCCCTGTGGGAGAACTGTCCATTGATATCTCTTCATAGGTTCCTTAAAATTTATAGAAGGAACACTGAAAGCAAATCTTTCACAATCCTTTGGATGCAAAGGAATAGTAAAGAAACAATCCTTCAGATCTACCACAATTTTATAATATCCTTTAGGAATGGCTACTGGAGACAGAAGTCCAG
Source organism: Mus caroli (assembly GCF_978045245.1). Lineage (NCBI taxonomy): Eukaryota > Metazoa > Chordata > Mammalia > Rodentia > Muridae > Mus > Mus caroli. The sequence continues at coordinate 30,803,402 of NW_028227260.1, forward strand.
GTTGTAAAGTTCCCATAGATTTCATGGTCGCATTAACCTTTCTTAGATCTTGTAACAATCTCCATTTACCAGATTTTTTCTTGATAACAAAAATTGGAGTATTCCAAGGAGACTGAGATTCTACAAAATGTCCTGCCTCTAATTGCTCCTGCACTAGCGAAGAGGTGTCTTCTATTTTCTCTTTAGGTAATGACCACTGATCAACCCACACTGGAATATCATTAAGCCATTGAGTTTTATCCGCATGGGATGCAGGCAAGATAGTTGCCATTACTGAAAATACCCCAAACCTCTTGTGTTAGAGTGAGGTTTAGGACCTTCAAAAGTCTTAATACCTCGTCCTTTCTTTCCTAGCCCATGACCAGGCAAAAATTCTTGTCTGAGCATCTGCTTGGTCACTGCCTCATTAGGACTGCATATTATAACGCCCATCTGTGACAAGAGATCTCTTCCCCATAGGGTAACAGGCAAATTTGACATATCATACAGCTGAATTTGTTCTGAATTGCCTTCCTCATCTTTCCAGGTTAGCAATTTGGAGCTTCGTTTTGGGTTATTGGCATAACCAATTCCTGGAAGGTGAGTAAGTGTATCAGACAAAGGCCAAGCTGAAGGCCAATCTTGTCCTCTAATAATTGTTACATCAGCTCCAGTATCTATTAATCCTTCAAAGCTTTTTCCATCAAATGTCAATTTAAGGTTAGGTCTCTGATTAGTAATAGATTGAACCCAATGCACACCAGAGGAGTCAAAGCCACCTTGTCCTCTCTCATTCTTAACAAATCTGGACAGTAGCGGATGCAAAGGAGTTAAGACAAGTTGAGCAATTCTCTGGTGGGCAGGTACAGTTATAACACCATGAGGGGGAAGCAGACGTGATTTTAATTTCTCCCTCATAGTTATTATCTATAACACCTGGATAAATCTGCAGACCTTTTACAATAGAACCGCTTCATCCTAAAAGAAATCCACAAGTTTCTGCAGGTAGAGGTCCAAAAACTCCTGTAGGTAGAGTTTGAACTCCTATTTCTGGGGTGGTGGAACAGAGGTCCAATCCTGCACTTCCTGGGGTTCCCCTGATAAGTTCAAAAACGGACTTCTTTTGCTGGGCAACAGCTTCATGGCTCCATAAGCTGCTTGCCATGGGTATTTCGGGGCCTGGGGTTGGCCCCTCCTCTCATTTCCTGGCAATAGGCGGCCCGTAATGTCTGACTTGGATTTACACACCCTAGCCCAATGCTTGCCCTTCCTGCACCGAGGACAAACTCCTGGAACACGGCTGGCTTGCCCACTCTTGGCACCTTTATTCTTAGCACAATCACTTTTAAAATGACCCAAACTTCCACAGTTAAAACATGCATTATTTCCCCTGTTTCTGTGAAAGCATTGCTTGTACGGTGGCAGCAAAAGCCCAGCCCTGATTACCTGACCGCCCAATCTCTGCACAAAGACGGACATATCCTGCTAGATCTGTCTGTCCTTTGTGTGGTTGGATAATGGCGCGACACATTTGCGTTAGCATTCTCATAAGCCAATTGCATAATGAAAGGACTTACCTCGTCAGAATCTCCAAGAATCATACTAGCTGCTATTAATTAGCCTATCCACAAAGTTCTGATAAAGCTCATCAGGTCCCTGCCGAATGCTGGCTAAACTTCCACCAAGATCCCCTTTAGCTGGCAACTGTTTTCAAGCACTGTGGGCAGCCATGGCAACCTGCACATACACTCCAATGGGAAAACCAATCTGATTAGCATTGCCTTCATATCGACCTTCTCCCATGCTTTTGGCATCCCAGTCAGGATTACCTGTCTGAGCATTTAAAGCGGCAGTTTTCTTACTGGTTTCTCGCCATTCAGAATCCCAAAGTAAGAAATCTCCTCCTGATAGAGTAGCCTTACATAGAGTCTTCCAATTTGGGGTGGGGTGGGGGGTTAAATGCGACTCCATGACAGTATCCAATAATGCTTGTGTAAAGGGAGTTGTAGGGCCTGTTGCTTACTGTGCCCGATATGATCTTCTGATTCTTCCCTTCTCATGGAGCTCCACAGAAGACAGCATTCCCTCAGTGTTTTCCCGCCGTTTTCAGGCCCCTGGTTCAGGCGCCAATCTGTAGTAGGAGGCCGGGCCCACAGCCTACATGAACCCGGTATTTCTGGAAGGCAGCCTGGGGCTGAAAGAGAGATTAGACAGCAAGTTTACTAAGAGACTGTGCTTATAAGGGGGAAGGCCCATTCCCCGCCCCCCAGTCCATTCTTGGTGCCTGGAGCCAGCCTGTACGTGACATGAAGTGCAGGATAGGATGTGTCTCCAGGATGTCTCAAGGGTCTCTCAGCAGGTAGCAGAGTCTCAGAGAAGAGAAGCGGTAGTTTACATAACAATATAGCCATCTAAGTCTGAAGGCTGTACCCCAGGTGACCTCATATTCAGTGGCAGCAAAGTTTGAATCAGCCTGCTTCAAGGCTGGGGGAGGCTACGTTACAATGTTTAATTCTGTTGATTGCCTTTCTAAGTGGGAATTACTGACATTTCCTACTTCTCTATAAACCAAATAATATATATCTTAAGAATATGCTCTAAACTTTCCAGTATTCTATTACCAGACACATATATTATTTAACCCCTAGGGAAGTTTATGTTTCAGCTTTTGTCTAAATGTTAATGAGAAGAATAAATAAAAAATACAGCATAATATTATTTGGGCAGAAGGGGGTGGGATCCTTTCATTTGTGTTAATTTATGGATCTGGAAGATAATATGCTACATGATAATAAGCCATCTAGTGAAAAAGACACATTGCATGATCATATAAAAATCTATAAAAACAAAGTATAATCTACAAAAAACAAAACCAAATAAGCAAAAAACCCAAAACAAATGACTTCAGAAAAGGAGAAAATAGAATTGTGGAGCCAGAAAAATGCCTTAGTTGGTAAAGACACTTGCCACAAAGTCTGAAAACTTAAATCTGATCACTGGGATTCTTGTGATGGAAGGAGAATATTAACTCCCACATATTGTCCTCTGACTTCTACATATGCATATAGCATGTACACATTTACAAACACACACACACACACACACACAAAGAGAGAGAGAAGGGGGAAGGGAGGAAGGGAGGGAGGGGAGGGAGAGAAAGACAGAGAATATTAAGAAAACAAAGAAGGAAATAGAGGTTACTCTGGGGAAGGACTTGGGGAAGGATTATTCAAGGATATGCCATTACTGGCTAAACAGGAAGAATATACTCAAGAAATTTATTGTACAACATAATGACTACAGTTAACAATAATGCTTCATCCCTAGAAATTGCTAAGAGTAGATTTTAAGATTTTCCAAAATAAAAAGTGAGGTTTTAAATTTAATTAATATGTTAATTAGCTGTATTTGGCCAGTGCATACCCATTTCAAAGTATTATATTATACATGATAAAAACATACTTTTATTTTTGTTTAATGATAAATTACTTAAAAGGAAATTAAAAGCCTGAAGGTTGAATGGACAGAAAATGATTCTTACCTAGAGAATTCAGACAGAAATTGGATTTACATTATCCATGAACAACACTAAAGCTAAAAAAAAAAAAAAAAAATCAATTCTCCATTGAGAACATCAAAATGAGTAAAATATGGACCATCTACAGACTGCCATACCCAGGGATCCATCCCATAATCAGCCTCCAAACGCTTAAACCATTGCAAACACTAGCAAGATTTTGCTGAAAGGACCCAGATATAGCTGTCTCTTGTGAGACTATGCCGGGGCCTGGCAAACACAGGAGTGGATGCTCACAGTCAGCTATTGGATGTATCACAGGGCCCCCAATGGTGGAGCTAGAATGAAAGGAAATAAAACTTGAGACCTGTGATTCATGTAATGTATGTCAAATAGCCCAAAGAGTTGTTTGTGAGCTTTGAAACCTGGGGCTGAGAACATAGCAGGACAGACCAGGACATGCCCGGGCAGGCCCATCGCCTCCCTATCTCCCACCCCTCTGACCTAAGTTAAATGTTAACAGGATGCTGATGTTTAAATGGACCAATCATGTGAAACCGCGCCGATTCCTCCCCCAGCCCCACTCCTTTTCTATAAAAACCCCTAGCTTCCAAGCCTCGTGGTTGAATCCACTGTCTCCTGTGTGAGATACGTTTCCACCCGGAGCTCCGCCATTAAAATACCTCGTGTTGTTACAGGCCTTGTGTTCTATTCGTGATTCTTGGGTGCACGCCGAATCGGGAGTTGAGTGGGGGTTTCCCCACTAGGTTCTTTCAAGAGAAAGTACCCAAGGAGCTGACGGGGTCTGCAACCCTATAGGTTAGTTCATATTGGAACAACAATATGAACTAACCAGTACCCCCCCCAACACGTGTCTCTAGCTGCATATGTATCAGAAGATGGCCTAGTCGGCCATCACTGGGAAGAGAGACCCCTTGGTCTTGCAAACCTTATATGCCTCAGTACAGGGAAATGCCAGGGCCAAGAAGTGGAAGTGGGTAGGTAGGGGTAGGGGAGTATGGGGGACTTTTGGGATAGCATTGGAAATGTAAATGAAGAAAATACATAATAAAAAATTTAAAAATGAATAAAATACTTAGGAATAAATGTATCAAACAACTCCATGTATATCCACTAATGAACAAGCAATAGACTTATTGAATCAGCTTTGAAAAGTTAATATGTCCTTACATGGCATTGGACACATAACACACACAGAGATAAGCTACATGTGTTGTGTTTTGATTTATGAGAAATATTAAGAAGTAACGAGTGTGCATAGTTAGGAAAAACGCTAGGCCAAGGGATTGAAATTGGGCACAAGAGGTAATTTTGAGATATCAGAACTGTTATAAAATTGGGTAGAGTGTGATATTTGCATGAGTATGTAACTTTAATAAGACTATAAAGTGAAATGTCATTAATTTTAATTCAACATATATGCTAAAATGATCTCTTATGAATGATGATTTTATGCAGCTGTGGTATTCCAAGAGTTAACAGGAGATCTCAGAGGAAAGATAATAGTATTCTCACATACTACCTAGATTCGATGTCCTCATTAGAGTCATGCCCAAGACTAAGTGCTTAATGTATTCTGTTCTGCCTCACTTATCCATTCATTAGTTGTAGCATTGTGAGTCATGTGTGAGCCAATTAGCTATGATGCAAGCTTATGATACATTAAGTTGTCAGGGGAAGAGTGTGTTAATCTTGCAGAAAAAAATCATCTGTTGCTATTGAGTATTTACACAGGGTTTGGGGGGGCTATATGGAATTGGGGTCTCTTTTGGTATATGTACGTATTATTTTCTAGTTCTTGAACAAAGGCAGAGACTGTTAGTTTGTGCAAGAAAAAATTCAGAATGATTATCTATTTTGTCTATTTAACACATCATATTCATACCCCACTCCCCCCATCTCTGTGTGTAAGTGCACATGTATATGAACGTTCACGTGTGTGTATGAATATATGTAAAAGTTAGAGTTCAGCTTTGGATTTCATCCTTGATCACCCTTTACCTGATGTTTTTGTAACACAGTCTCTTACTGAACTCAGGGCCTTCCACCTGGCTAAACTGGATAGCCAGCAAGCCCAAAGTATCCTTACCTTCCTAATACTGAGATACAAATTCTTGTCGCCATGTCTACATTTTAATGTGGGTTCTGCAAATCCAAAGGCAGATCCCTATGTTTGCACAGCAAAACACTCTTATGTCAAGGTGATTATTATTCTGACATTCTGGTTTCATGATAACTGGGAAATGCTATAGTGCGCCTAATTCTATAGCAGTCCTACTGAAAGCCTACGGTTGCTTGGACTGCATGTATGTGTGTGGGTGTGTTTGAAGAGTTTATATTTTATTGAAGAAATTGTGTTGATGACCTCCTTTGCTTCAGAGAAACAGTTAGCTCCCCATGGGTAAAGCTTGAAGTGGTTGAGTCACCAGTTACTCATTCATTTCTCTTGTTTGTGTGGCTTAAAATAGCCAGGCATTTGAGCGTGGAAAGCTATTTAGGCTGTGACATTTTTCAATTGGATTCAATTGATAGACACAGAATAAAATTTGTAATTGAAATCAGAAAGAACATTGAAGTTCTCTCTTTTCAGAAATAAGAGAACAGTCTATACGGATTTTATTTTAATGTTATTTCATCTTATTAAAATGAATTAGCTTTATTCAATAAATATACTAAATATCTATAAATGCTTACAATAGTTTTAACAGTAAATACTCAGATTTCTCCTCTAATTTGACTATTACCTGTTGGGATAAAATGGAAACATTTTCAGAGACCTAAAATTTGTCTTTTACATGAAATATCTATATAAATAACTATTAAATTTTCCTCTTAATATACAGGGTTGTATCAGTAAGGTTCCTAAATGGCCAAAATAATTTTATTATTCAAGCTACTGTGAATTGTCCTTTTATTATTAAAAGTTATCTTCCTTTATATTTTTACAAGTCATATCACAAGAAACCTCAAGATAGAAGTTTGAAGTATCTATTGGAGGTCAAGGATAAATTAAGAAAAAAACATTTACATGTAAATATTATTAAGAATCATGTTCATATTTAGGGAGAACTCCATAGTTAGCATTTCTTTTTTTTTTTTTTTCTAGGTACAGGTTAACTAACACCTGGGTAGAGAACATCAAAATATGCCATCCAAATGAACACTTGTTATAAGGTATGTATATCACATAAGTTAAAACTATGCTTTCTTTAGTTACTCTTTTTTTTCTTTCTTTCTTTCTTTCTTTCTTTCTTTTTTTTTTTTTTTTTTTTTTTTTGGTTTTTTGAGACAGGGTTTCTCTGTATAGCCCTGGCTGTCCTGGAACTCACTTTGTAGACCAGGCTGGCCTCGAGCTCAGAAATCTGCCTGCCTCTCCCTCCCAAGTGCTGGGATTAAAGTCGTGCGTCACCATGCCCGGCAGTTATTCTCTTTTCACGTAAGAGAAATTGTAAAGAATAGATCCTTATTTTTGTTAGAAACATGGGTATGTAAAACTCACCATTTGTACATTTTGGTTTTTGATGAAAAAATTTAGAAAACTTTTAATTTATTACTCCTGAATTTGGACAGATGAATAGTCATTGTTTGTAGTGTATTGAGGGATAAGAGGGGTTCACTTAGAAAGCTTGAGTTGCTTAAGCCATATCCTTTTCAAAGAAGGGCCTGTCTCTATTGTTGATGCTTGGCTGGTTCTTGGTAGATAACCTCTTAACTCCTCAAATATTCTGTCTGATAAGTTTGTTTTTGTATGTCTTAGCCTTTGAACCATTCCAGTTTTGTTTGATTGGTTACACTAATTCTAACAATGGGACTTGGTATGAGTGGCAGTTTCTGTCCTGGAAAAGGGACTAGAATTTCAGTCATAATGTGCTGCATGCCTCAGGAGTGACACACAGTAATATCCCTGAGCTTCAAGGAACAGATGACTTTCCCTGGCTGGTATACATCATTTCTAGTAAAATGAGATGTGTTCATATGTGACTTCTCTGGGATTCTTGGAAGCTTGAACCGGTCTGTCTTCAACTTAACGTCATTCATAACTCCTCCTTGGTGATAATGATTTGCATTTGTTTAATATAATGAATCATAACTTTGAGTAGTATGAAAGCTCCTTGGAGGTCTTTGGTTTCTTCAGATACATCCCTGAACTTAAGTATTGTCTTGATGATACTAATTATAGATCAGGACTGGGATTTGTCAGAATGTCCCTAAACATGCTTGTGAGATTGTGCCTTCTTGCAGCAAAAGCAAAGCTATATACACCCGCAACATTTCAACAATAAGATATAAACAGTTCCAGTACCAGTTGCCATCCCAGCATACACAGGGGACGTCTCACAGGACACCATCTCTAGATGACTAGAAGATGGGCAATTAGCAACTGCTGAGAGAGGGAGAATTACTGTTTTCCTAGACACATACCTATCCAGGTAGCACTGAACAGATTCAGCAGGTTGTACTAAGTATTTATTTATACATCGTATATGTATATATGTAACAGGAATGGTTAAGGAAGAAGTGGCCATGATTTTTGTATGGGACAGAGGGTTGAACATAGGTAGGGGAGGGAAATGATGTAATTATATTTTAAATTTTTAAAAATTAAAAATCAGGAAAACATGATGAGTTCTTTGTTGAGAAGTGGAAAGAGAATGATCTGACAATAATGGCAAAGTGTAATGACAGGCCTTTGAGGCCTGGAGAGCTACTGGGCCACTCAGGTATGAGACAGAGGTTGTTATGCGATCAGTTGATGGAGGTAAAAGTTACATGACTATGGAATCAATTACACATTGATCCTCGGTAGTTGATGATCTGGATACAAAAGGAAATTCATAAGAGTCTCGATATACAAGCTCTTAGTGATTTTTATCCCTGCTAGATAAAGCAAAGGGGAGTGCTGATGCAGATCCTAGTATTTCACTTAACTCAAGGCTTCACCCAGTCTGATCAGAATTGACATCCAAAATAAAAATTATGGGGGCTGGTGAGATGGCTCAGTGGGTAAAAGCACCCGACTGCTCTTCCGAAGGTCCGGAGTTCAAATCCCAGCAACCACATGGTGGCTCACAACCATCTGTAACAAGATCTGACGCCCTCTTCTGGAGTGTCTGAAGACAGCTACAGTGTACTTACATATAATAAATAAATAAATCTTTAAAAAAAAAAAAAAAACAAAATAAAAATTATATTGCAAAATTGATGACACTCTATGCCTGTGGTCACCAGGAAGGTGGAAGCAAATCAGGGAGTCATGGAAGCGAAATGATACGATGTTAAGGAGTTACTTCCCGAAGAACCCCAAATACAAGGGGATTGTGAGAATGAACAGTCTCCTTGGTTTTAAATATTATAGCTCCACTGTTTGACGTTGTGGTATACGATCTAAACACACATCGAAATTCTTCTTGAGGGACTAGCCAATCTCGAAGACTGAATGAAAGACACTTTTATAGTTCATTTGCCCTGAAAATAGGAATGAGTTTTTCACCTACTTTAAAAGCTGCGTGGAGACACTGAAGAGAAGACTTAGCAGGTCAAAGCACTTGTTGCTCTTGCAGGGGATGATTTAGTTCCCAGCACCCACACGGCGGCAGCTTACAGCAACTGTGAGTCCAGTTTAAGGGGATCTGATAACCTTTTCTAAGTTCCATGGGCACAAGGCATGCATGTGGTCCACAGGCTTACAAACACTGATAAACAACAAATCAATAAGTCCTAAAGCAGTTAACTGGAAATGCCCATCAGCCTGTAGCGGCTGCTATGTGGAATATAGAATCTATGCTAGATTGGCTTCACAAAGGCTAAATGTTTACCCAATTTATACCTCTCAGCAAGTTCAGAGTAAATGCTGTCATTTAGGGACACATTTTGCATGCTTACTCCCTTCAATCTTGCAAAATCAAGCAGGGCTTTAAGAAGCAGAATCAAATTTTTCAATTCAGTTTCCTCCAGGGGTCTCACAGATGCTACAAAAATGATAATGATTTGCTTTAAAAGTAGATAAAAATAAAATGGAATTGTCAAGAGATTTACTCCAGTGAAGTTGGAATCTTGAAATAGTTATTAAGGAATGGATTGAATAAACTAGCAGTGATAGGACTGACACTATTATATTGGGAGCATATGAGGATGTAATTACTGTTGAAATTAGGGTTAATGTTTTGATGAAAATTGAAATGTTTGAGCAGGTTTTTATGTGAAGTGGCTGTATCTTCTTTGTCTGTATGTATTACTGAAGTGAGTCTCATGTCTAGAGTAGAATATTTTTATCTATCCAGTGTAGAAATACCCAAAGCCTTCATGAGCAAACCCTGGCTCAGTAACAAAATATGTTAAGTGGGAACCTATGGAGTCGATTCGGGATTTCAATTTAAAGCGGTAACGAATATCCTTCCTGGTGGAGAAAAATAGATAGTTGCTTTCATTAATGATGTGAGAGCACTGCCGCCAGTAAATTCTTGGTGTACTAGTCCTGTGGGGATAGTGACAAGGCTCGTGGAGGCTAACAACAAACAAAGCTACATTATTTTTTTTCTAAAGATTTATTTATTTATTATATGTAAGTACACTGTAGCTGTCTTTAGACACTTCAGAAGAGGGAGTCAGATCTCATTACGGGTGGTTGTGAGCCACCATGTGGTTGCTGGGATTTGAACTTCAGACCTTTGGAAAAGCAGTCGGGTGCTCTTACCCACTGAGCCATCTCACCAGCCCCCACAAAGCTGCATTATTATGTGTACACGTATGTATATATCTTCCATGACCAACTACTCCTTACCCGTCTTGTCTTCCTGCTGAATTATTTTTCTTTCCTTCAGGTCCCTAACTACTTTCATGTTTTTGTGACCCACTGTTTAATTAGACCGGTGCTTGCAGAAGCATGAGTGGGGGATTCTTTGAGCAAGGGTAACTTAATAGTGGACACAGCACTGAGGAATATGACTTTGTCTACCCTAGCAACAGTGAATTGCCTATTAGCTCTTTCCCTAGAGATCCTCCCCATCTATGATGGAATGTTCATGGAACCAATCTTGTGCATCTGTTGCATGTAGTTTTATGCTACCGCAGGGGAGAAAGGAGAAGGGGGGGGCGAGTAGGGAATTTCCAGATCTAAACAATGTCTATTCTCAAGAAATGGATATGGGAGGGATACAAGGAAAGAGTCTGGTGCAGGTGTAGCAACTCAGGATTGGCTGGGCTGTGGTTGCTGGGGAGATTTTCTGACTCTTTCTCAGCAACCAATATCACAAAAACCTGGCAATGGGCTTCATCAGTGGGCATACACATGGGTCAAGGAACGGTCAAAACATTGGCAGACACAAAGGTTCAAGGAGTGGCCAGAGCATTGTGCACCTCTATTTTTTTTAAATCAGTGAAGCTAGTTCTGCTAACACTGACGTCTATCTTGCCAATTTCAGGGCTTCTGTGTCCTTTTACATTCTGTCAGGATCTTTCAAGGTGACCACACTACCAGCCTCTACCTGCTTCCCTTGAATCTTTGGACAAAACACACACACACACACCCTGCACGCACACACTCACACACACATATACTCACACACGTTCGTGCTCGCACACACACAACACATGCATGCATGCACGCATGTACTCACGCGCGCGTGCACAGACATGCACACCCGCACGTACTTACGCGCGCGCGCGCGCGCGCGCGCGCGCACACACACACACACACACACACACACACACACGCGCATGGCATGCATGCACGTACTCAGGCACTCGCACACACATGCAGACACACACCCACGCACGCACGCATGCACTCACACAGTTCCTTTACAACTTGCCTTCCTGGCACAATTGTTGGGCACTGATATCTCCCACCTGGAAACTGGTGTCTTTAGCAATGCATTATCAGTCTTTCCGCCTGCCCTAAACTTCCATGGCTGGTTCCATCTAGCCCTTCAAACACCCTGACCACCACAGCCCGAGCTTCCCTGATACCTCACAAGGTTGCTGGGTTCTCCCTCCAAAGCATGGCAGAAACGCCTCTCTCCTTCCTTGAGTCTGCCTTTGTGCAGGTAGCCTCTGTTGCTGGGAGGTCATGGGTGCAGCCGCGATGTTGTGTCCTGAACTATTTCCATTTCCCAGACCGAGCTCCTTATCTCGTCTGACCCCTGTGCCGTGAAGGGGTGACATCGATTCTCGGTGGGATGAACATACAATCGTCATGGAGTGTCAGCACTTTCACCAGTTAGGGATCTGGGCAATTATTTTTGCTTGTCACGAACCATAAAACAATAGCTATCATTTTTTCCTTCATGTGGAAAAGATCCCAGTTTACAATGAATCTTCTTCTTCTTTTTCTTCTTCTTCTTCTTGGCTATCTAGATTCATTAGCTTACTCAGAACCTGCTTAAGAATGATTTGGAGTGGATGTAAGTATGAGCTGTAATAATGTTACTTTGAGGATGTCAAAATTCTATCAGTAGAGAAAAAGCAAAGTACCTGAACTTATCTAAGTGAGCTGGTGACGTGAATGATTAACAAAGCCTGCCTGAAATAGCCAGTAAAAATTAAAGAGCATGCCTACATGATATGTTAGGACTAACGTGGATGGCAAGCACTGATAATACATTGCACCTGCAACTAAAATGAGAATGCTATTGTTGCCTGTTCTGAGCAATGCCAGCTTGCTCTTCTAGGCGTTGGAGGCTGTATAAAAGCCTATGTGAGAATTCTGTTAACCCTAACCCGAATGCACCACAAGAAGGTCGTATTTGAATGGAGGCCTGGCCAATAACAATAACCTGAATCTGATTCACAATGCTTGGTTGTTCAAGCAATTGTTTTTGGATTCCTATGATCCACAGTCATAGTTTGGAAAATACCCCTAGCGTGCATTAATTGCAGGCCAGGGCTAATAGCAAAGGCCAAGGAACACTGCCTAGCAAAGACGGATAGAATTTTGGAACCAAAATGTTTACAGACACAGCAGTATATGATGTATTGTTGAGAGAAAATTGTTCATAATTAGTACTTATTAAAGCTTCCACCAAGACTGGGAAATAACATAATCTTGAAAGTGTTATTTAAAATATTGTGAACTATGTCTTATAAGGAAGGCATGTTCAGAAGATCTCCATAATATATGCTAATTTATACAGACTCATTCTATAGGAATAATGCAAGGACTTATTATATTCAGGATTAGACACGTGTCCTTTCCCTATTAGTCCAACTTTAAAATCAACTGGGCATATGCCACACTCTATTGTCACATGGGTGTTTCTCTGTGCCAAGCTCTTAACCGCCTAATAAATACAACCTTGGATTATGGATTATATTTCTAAAGTAGATGGGGGGACATTCTATTTGGAAGAATGATGAAATATAATTACTGATGGAAAAATTGACTTCAGAAGGTTTATTAGTTTTATTTTAGTTAATTAGAATAAGCTGTGTGTGTGTGTGTGTGTATGTATGTGTGATACACACACATACACACACACACACACACACACACACATATATATATATATATATATATATATATATATATATATATATATTAACATACACAAAAACCAAACAGATCTTTTTATAAAAAGAAAATGGGAATTTAAGTCATCTGTGATATTAAGAGGTGGGAATTCTGGGACGTTATTACACTTATCCTATAGCTTGGAATGTCCCCCAGAGACCAGTGGCTTAAAGGCTTAATCTCAGGTGAACAGTAAAATCAACTGAGAGGCAGCAGAGCCTTTAAGTAGTGAGGCTTACTGCAAAGTTTTAGATCATAGAGGTTATGTGCTTTCTATGGGGATTGTTGGGCCATTGTCTCTTCATCTCTTTCTTAGTTCTGGTGATGAGGGAGATGGGTTTCCTTAGCTGCATACTGTCACTCTGATAGGCTCATAGTAATAGAGCCAAATGATATCATTTGGACCTTCTAAAACTATCATAAAGCTCTTTTTTAAAAAAAAAGGTTGATTTAACTGAGGTGTTGGTTACATCAATAAAACACTGATTAACATAGTTCAAATAAAGTCAAGTAAAGCATCCATGAGAGAATGCTAGTAGATTTTTTTTAAATAGGGGCAGAGAGCACAAATATGAAATACATAGACATTTTCCATAATTTTTTTGCTTCGTTTGGATTCTGCCAACAAGAAGGCTATCACTAGAACTAATGAATCTTATTGTCTAAAAGTATAGTGAACTCTCTTTTACTCATAAATTTGCCTGCATCCAGTATTTTATTATAGTAATGAAAAGCTAGCTTATTAATATGCTCAGAATACCCAGAGGGGAATGTTCCATATAGAGATGGCACATTAACCATATTCAGACAATTATCGGTATCTCTGGGAGGCTATAAATAGTTCCTGATAGGAGCACTTACTGTGGGCCATGTCTTGCATACTCAATAAGAAAGACAAGTTCTAAAAATGCTATATTGATTTTTCTAATACATCCTTAGAGACCTTCAGACAGTGTGAGTGTTGTTGGCATTTTGAAAAAGGTTAATAAGTGGAAATATACATATTTTCCCTTTGTTCTGAAAAGTGTTTGTAAACAGAAATAGACGTGCCCTTTTATTAAGTTAAAAATCAGAGCAGAAGATGCTACAGTGATTTAGACCATTGAGTTATAATTCTTCAGGCCAATGATCAGTCTTTATAAAACATACATCTCAACAGTAGTCGAAAAGAGCACATCAACAAGTCATATCATATCTTTATTGCCCTTAGAAAAGTGATTTCATAGCATATTTGAATGGGCAAAGAAAGTTTTCTAAAAGGAATGAAGAGACACATGTGAAAAATGACACCTTTACATACACATGCACACATGCACATACACACATGTGTGTATTCATGTTTGCAGATGTATAGGTGGGTCTAAATTAGGTTGATTTCATTGTATTTCTGGAAGATTTTGGAAAGGATACAGGTCTCTCTCTCTCTCTCTTTGTATACATCTGTATGTGTCTGTATGTATATGTGTGTGTATATGTGTGTCTGTATGTGTATGTATGTATGTATGTGTTTGTATGTGTGTCTGTATTTGTATGTATGTGTGTATGTGTGTGTCTCTGTGTGTGTATATTTGTATATGTGTGTATGTGTGTCTGTCTGTCTGTCTGTGTGTCTGTATGTGTGCCTGTCTATATGTGTGTATGTGTTTGTGTCTGTATGTGTATATGTGTATCTGTATGTGTATGTGTGTGTGTGTGCGCGCGAGCGTGCGTGCACATGCATGGGCATGTGTGTGTGTTTTCATCCCAATCTATATCTGTCTCCATGGTCTAGAACCAAGGTTTCAATTGCACTTGCCAGTACCAGGGGCATCCCTCAGCAAGACAGTAACTCTAATGACCTTTATAACTTTATATGAAAGAATTAATTGAGTTGCTCCTCTATTAACTGCTGATAGGGTTTGCTAGAGAAACTGGACCAGCACAATGGCTGAAATTAACATCTTTTTCAAAGGAAAACATGCAAACCTGATTTGTGTCCTGTGGCCACACAAAATGGCAATGAATTATGCCTAAGGTTAATAACTGAGTAGAACACTAGTGATGTGAAGATTTCTTTTAACATACTATTTTTATTGATTATTTAGGAATTACACATAATGCACCCTGGTTGCCCTTACTTCCCTCTCCTCTCAGGTTAGCACCTCCACCCTTGTGGCCTCTCCCAAAAATGATTAAGAAAAAAAAAAAACAAACAAACCCAATTTATGTTGTCCATATACTCACTGGAGCATGGTTGAACTTCTGGTGGCTAGTCCCTTACAGGAAAGTGAGTTCTTCTCCAGCCTGACTCCCGCCTGTAGCCTTCTAGTGTGGAGAGCTATATTTCAGCATCCTCATTACAATTTTTAAGAGTTCTCATCAATGGCCTTCTGTTTAGGTTGTTACATTTGGGGGTGGGGTGGGAGTTGTCACAGAATGTAGCTTCCCCCAGCCTGAAGTGGGCTGGTGCAGACCTTGTCTCCACTGAGGTGGGGCCACCTGTGGTGCAGCTTTCTGACTTGCCTGGCTCCTTTTGAAGAGTCAACTGCCCTGCTCTTCTCTGAGATGCTGCTACCTGCCATGAGGCTGAACCTGTCTTCCTGAGACATTCCTAAATAAGCAACAGCCTGGCGACCAAGTGCTGACAGCATGGCTACAAAGCACCAAGGATGGACTGGTGGGGGGATGGGCCTTCCCCCTTTTAAGCACAGTCTCTTAGTAAACTTGCAGGCCTTGATCAGAGAAAAATTGTCTTGGCTTCATTATTTCTCTCACTGTCTAGTCTCTAACCCAGGCTACTATACCCAGCCAAACTCTCAATTACCATAGATGGAGAAACCAAAGTATTCCACGACAAAACCAAATTTGCACAATATCTTTCCATGAATCCAGCCCTTCAAAGGATAATAACAGAAAAAAAAAAACAAAACAACAATACAAGGACCGAAACTACGCCCTAGAAAAGGCAAGAAAGTAATCCTTCAACAAACCTAAAAGAAGACAGCCACAAGAACAGAATGCCAACTCTAACAACAAAAATAATAGGAAGCAACAATTACTTTTCCTTAATATCTCTTAATATCAATGGACTCAATTCCCCAATAAAAAGTCATAGGCTAACAGACTGGCTACACAAATAAGACCCAACATTTTGCTGCTACAAGAAACCCAACTAAGGGAAAAAGACAGACACTACCTCGGAGTGAAAGGCTGGAAAACAATTTTCCAAGCAAACTGTCTGAAGAAACAAGCTGGAGTAGCCATTCTAATGTCGAATAAAATTGATTTCCAATCCAAAGTTATCAAAAAAAAACCAAAGAGGGGCACTTCATACTCATCAAAGGTAAAATCCTCCAAGAGAAACTCTCAATTCTGAATATCTATGCTCCAAATACAAGGGCAGCCACATTCATTAAACAAACTTTAGTAAAGCTCAAAGCACACATTGCACCTCACACAATAATAGTGGGAGACTTCAACACACCACTCTCATCAATGGACAGATCGTGGAAACAGAAACTAAACAGGGACACAGTGAAACTAACAGAAGTGATGAAACAAATGGATTTAACAGATATCTACAGAACATTTTGTCCTAAAACAAAAGGATATACCTTCTTCTCAGTACCTCATGGTACCTTCTCCAAAATTTACCATATAATTGGTCACAAAACAGGCCTCAACAGATACAAAAATATTGAAATTGTCCCATGCATCCTATCAGACCACCATGGACTAAGGCTGATCTTCAATAACAAAATAAATAATAGAAAGCCAACATTCACGTGGAAACTGAACAACACTCTCCTCAATTATACCTTGGTCAAGGAAGAAATAAAGAAAGAAATTAAAGACTTCTTTTCTATTTCTATTCCAAGTGTTAATAATACATGTATTAATGTTGTTGCTGTCTTATAAGATTATATACTAAACATGAGTGTTTGGATGTTGCTCTCAGTAATGATACTTCAGAGTCTAGGAAAACATGATTGTGTAGCCTTTTTATTGAGACATCTGTATTTATTCATTTGTGCTTTTATTTTTAATGTATGTTCTTACTAATCCTTTGAGCATTTTGTACAATGTGTTATGATCATTTTCACTATCATGTACACGTAGATTCTTGGCCAAAGAACAGCACAGTTCTTTGTTCTTAATTAAAACTTTAAAAAATATGTATGCAGTGCTTTGCCTGTATGTACGACTATGCATGTGGTACATTGTGTGCCTATTGCCAATGCACGCTAAAGGGAGCATAGGATATCCTGGAATGGGTCGTCCAGGTGCTTGCTGGGTATTGTATACAGGAACTCCAGGTGACCACAGTGTTCTTACCAATGGAGCCATTGCTGAAGCCTGCAGTTTCATTTGACCATTATGATATGTTTTTTAAAAATACAGAATGGTATTTAACTTATGGTCATTGGTTATCACCAGTGAAGCTATTGTTTTTATGTTCACTGGCCATTGATTTGTTATTTCCTTATTTGGAAGTAAGGAGGCACAAACAGTCCAAGTTGTGTTCCCCATGCAGACTGTGACGAATGTTACATATGCATGTAATTATCTGCAGGCAAATTAAATGCTCACAATTACAGGCTCTGATGTTCCTGCACACCAGATGTGGCTCCTCTGAGCAGGAATTGCCTTCAGTTTTTGATCCAGGTACTTATTTTTACCTCCCAGGTGAACCAAGGTGTCCTTTTTGTGGGCCAAACCAAAGCTAGCATGGAGGCAATGTTAATATTCTGTGTGTCTTAGAGAAATGGACTGAGAGACAGAGCAGCTGAGGAAAAGACTTACCTCCATTCTCCCCTGCAGTAGCAGAGCCATGCTTAATCCCCAATTGCCATTCTAAATTGTTCTCTGGAGGAAAAGGTTACCCAGGGCGTTTCACAACTATTAAGCACTCAGGAGAAGCTGATAGGCAGAATGGCGTTGGGGTACCCACTTTGTTTTCTCTTTACAAAGGCTGGCAAGTACTCCACACAAGTATATACACATGATGGGAAAGTACTGTAGACTGTTTACACACAAGGTGCTGTCCAGGGCTGGCTTTTCTGTGGAACCCACAAAGAACATGGTGGGACCTCCTGTGTAGTAGATACTTTGCTCAGTGATGTGAGCACATATTGACAAACTGAAAGCATCAGCAGCTGAGCTCTCTCTCCAGCAGTTAGTGAAAAGGAGAGACCAGGATTTGAGGAGAATGGGGAGGGGAACACTGGAGGTTGTGAGGAGGAAAGGGCAGGGACAATTATAGTAATTAAATTATAATCTCAAGAATAAAAGATTAGCCTAAGGGAGGAAAGAGATTCATCCTCCCTGAGAGAATTCTACACATTGTGGCAATGAGGTCACAGCAGAAGGGGCAGCGAGGTCCATGTTGCAGCATGGAAACAAAGAAATGCACACAGCTCCCTTTTCTCTCCTCCTCCTCCTCTTCCTCCTCCTCCTCCACCTCCTCCCCTTCCACCTTTCTCCTTGTCCTCATTCTTCTCCTTATACTTACACTCTTTTTTCTCCATCTGTATTTTTTGTACATTTTGGCGTTACTAGACAGGGTCTTAATCTGTAGCCCCGGCTGGCCTAGAACTCACTATGAACCAGTGGCTAGCCTTGAACTCACAACAATCCTCCCCTCTACTTGATGGCTGATGGAGTGACAGGTGTGAGCCACCAAGCATTCACACAGGGCATGTTTGCGCCTTTCTTGTTTTTAATGGGGAGGGGTGATAAAGTATCTCATGTCAGCCAGGTAGGCAACAAAGGCTCTATGTAGCAAAGGCTGGCCTAGAACTGCCCATCCTTCTGCTTTCTTTCCCCCAATCTTTAGGATTACCACATGCTTCAAGAGGTCAACTTAATTCTCCTTAATCATTCAGACTTGAGCTACACCCAACATTTGGTGCCTTTCACACTCAAGAGTTGTTCTCCTGTCCCCCACTCCTGTTAAACATCTCTCAAAACACTCTGCATACACCTAGTGACTCACTAATGCCAGAGGCAGCTTATAATTCAATCAAACTGACAAAGTTATCCATCATAGTCAAGAAAGGAATAACAGGACAATTGTCACTGCTCTTTAAATCTGGAAGAAGCAGTTCTTAACTCTATGCTGAATATACTCATGGCTGGTCAAAGCCATAAAGTTGCTTCCCAAACATCTCTTGTGTATGTCAAATCCATAAGGTAGTATATCTGTCTCTCTTGGTGCTGTGGAGACTTCAGTATTGCCTGAGCTGAAAGGAATTCTCTAACATTGAGACTTTGGAGTGAATCTGTCAGTGAGTCATTGACATATCTGTGTTAATTGTCCTGGTAAAGGGAGAACTCAGCATGTGGCCTGCTTCCTAGGCACATGGAGACTTTGACAACTCTAACTTCTGACATCATGGTTTGGTCTAAGATGTCCTTTGAGGTCTGATCTCTCTCTCTCTCTCTCTCTCTCTCTCTCTCTCTCTCTCTCTCTCTCTCTCTCTCTCTCTCTCTCATACACACACACACACACACACACACACACACACAAAACAAAACAAAACACCTGTGTGACAATCCTGGGGGCAGCTGTTAAAAGATTATGTCACTTCCCTTTTAATGTGATACTCAGAGGACAAACTCCTTTCCCTCATGTTGTCATGGCCCTGTGATGTGCATCACCTGCATAAGTTCAGATTCTGACACTTTCTCTACTCCTACCTTCACCTCCATAGAGCTAAATAAGTCATAAGAGAGACCTTTGAGTCTGCCTTAGTGCTAATATTGTAAGGGTAAAATTAATACACCATGGGAAAGAGTTTTGCACCTTGTGACTCAGGCTATGTCAATTTGTCCATCCACTGCTGCACCGATTTATGCACATCCCAGCAGTGAAGAGAGCAAACTTGATCTCCTGTGTTTGATAGGCCACTGCCACACTTCCTCTGACAAGTTAGTCAGTTATGTTCTGGTTGGCCAGTGGTGACAAACAACAGACGTCTCTTGTCCCAGGAATCACTGAGGCACGAATAAAGGGAATGTCATACATTATATTTTATATTTCCTTGTCATCCTTGAGTCTGGGTGTTGGCTATGCAACCAACTATCAGGGCAAGGTTAGGGACTTACCAATAGTGAAATTCTTTCCCAGATAATCAGGGAAAATGGTGGAAGCAAGTAATAACCAAGATTAAGTCTGCCTTAGTTAGGGTTTCTATTACTGCGATAAAATATCCTGACCTTGTGGAGAAAGAGGAATATTTATTTTCATATCGCATATTGTTGTTCATTATTGAAGGATGTCGGAATGGAAAGTCAAACAGGACAAGATCTTGGGGGGAGGAGCTGACACAGAAGCTGTAGAGAGGTGCTGCTTACTGGCTTCTGTTCCATGGGCTGGGCCTTCCCCTACTGAACACTAACGGAGAAAATGCCCTACAGCCAGATCTTATAGAGACAGTTCCTCAACCAAGGCTCCTTCCTGTCTAATGACTCTATTTTGTGTCAAGTTGACATACAACACCAGCCAATACAGATTCTGAAGGGCAAATGGAGCCTATGGGCAATCCTAAATTTCTGCCTTATATACTGTCTGAAAAATCATATCTCATAAAAGGCCACAACAGAAATATTACTACTTTATTCTTCTGTGTGGTGCCTCATATCTTGACTTGGCACTGCTCATATGACTGACAGCTCAGTAATGATTCTGACCCTGAGAAGGAATAGCATAGATCCCCCAACTTATACTCACGCTGCCCTAATGGAGGAAACACAGCCAGTTGGTGTTTATGTCAGCTCTTTATGAGGCTGTGCTCTGAGAACTGGATCAGATGTATTTAGAGGAGCAAAGTTTTAAACAACGAATCAATTACAGACCTACACGGAGTCAGTGATGTTATTGTGTCTGTGTGAGGCTCTGTTTGGCAATTGACTTATTAGTTTTAGGATGCAGGTGCTTGCTTCTTCTTGTGTGGGAGAGATTCTGGCAGCTCCTGCTGAAAGCAGCTTGAAAAGGCTGAGTCACCCATCAGTGTTTTCCTTTGCTTGATTTTCTGAGTTAAGGTGAGAGGACCACAATGCTCAGGAGCCTCTGAGGGTCTGCTTTCATAAATCAGACGTCTCTAGACATTAATATGTAAGCATCCTTTATCCTCCAAGGATTTTTTTCTTTTCCTGTAGCTTTTTAAAAACATCACAAGGATGTGCTGTATCCAGTAGCAGAGTGCTTGCCTAACATGTGTGAGTCCCTAGATTCATTCTTCATTAATGAAGAAGACTACCAAATAGCATCATGTCACTGAAATTACAGTAGGCATAATAATCCTTATAGCAGGTTAAGAAACACATACATCACATTAATGGTAGACTGGAGAAGATTGCACACTTTTTAATGGTGAACCAGATAGGACTTATTCCTATCTTTTTAAAATATAAACTTTAAAATACTACTTTATAATTATGTATTTATAATTACTACTTTCTTGGATAGGAAAAAATCAGTTTTCCCAATGGTGTGTCACTGCATTTATCAAATACTCTTTACCTAAGGCATAGTTAGCTAACACAAAAGGGACTTCATAATTTTTTATGTACTTTTAGATTTGTTTTGATGGGTTTTGTCCTACTAAAATTCTTTTTAAGGGTGTTAGTATTTTTATTTATTTATTTTTGAACACCACAGAGAAAGAACATGCAGTTTGGTAGATAGGGATGTGGGCAGTGTCTGGGAGGAGTTGGGGTAGGGAAGAATATGACCAAACTATGATAAAAATTAATTTAAAAATTATACTATGGGGATTCGTTGGGTTTAAGAACAGCACATAGATGTTCGAGTCAAATGTGGTGGTGACGTGATGCTTTGGAGGAATTTGGTGAACGTGAATGGAGTGAAGATTTGCTAAAACAGGCTGTATTGGAGTATTCATTTCTCAAACAATAGAAATTCTCATTTTACCTGTAGTATATAATGTACTTTGATCACAAGTACCCCATTATACTCTTATTCTGCTTCTCCAACCACAAAACCCTTCTTATTAAACATTCCTCTTCTATTTGCATGTCTTTTTTTTTGTGGCCTGCTGCATTTGCTTTCAATTGCATGAGCATAGGTGGATAAGCATAAACTTAAAGGTGACTATTATTGCCAAGGAATAGGATTCTCCCCACCTCAGTAGCCATTAACTGCCTGTTGTTCTTCAGGGATGCTTAAGGCATCATGAGCATCTCCCTTAGCTATGATGGAGTGATGGTGGTTCCACAGCTAACCACTATTACTGTGTGTTCATGGGCACAATAGTTACGTCTTAGCTTGAATATAATATTTTCACAGAACTCCTTCCTCAAATACATATGGCCATATAGTGTACTTGGCATTGGAATTTTTGTTTTTTAACATAGAGCTTCTGAGAGCAATATTAACTACACACAGAGGGTACTTCCCTTCAAGCACTATTATTCAAGTTATGTTCCTAACTTGCTTATTGTTTTTTTAAAAGCCATACATTTTCCCCCAATTTCTCAACTTTGCCATAATACTACTACTGTATAAAAATAAAATTTGAGGATCACTGAGCTCCAATACACTTTTATTAGGAAAAAAAAGTGACAATCCTAAAAGCACTCATTCATTTGTTGACTTATGTTATAAAAGACTGGATGCTTAAAACACATGTAAGTTTTGTTGTTAGCCCTCTTTCTTAGAATATTTCAATCATTTTATTTATTTACTCTGCCATTGTAGAGTATGACTTTGGAAAGTAGAGTTCTGTGTGTTTTCTAGTCACTGAATCAGACCTTTCTATGGCATTTCTGTGCTTGAAGAATTATAGGTTTCTTGGGAAAGGATCTTTTGTCTTAGTTTTCATGAATGCCACCAGCTGTTCTTAGTGATAGGATTAAGACTCACTGTCCCTTGTGGTCTGTACATAAACTATGCTAATGACAATCAGGTATTAGCGACAAGGTGTTTGAATATGTAAATCCAATATTCCTCACATGTTCTGATGCTGGATCTTGGCATCTCATGTCACCATTTTTCCTTTGTCTCCTGACTGTTGCCTCAGTTTGATCAGGGGCAATGTTATAGGGAAAGGGATTTCTGCAAGGGAGAAAAGAGCAGATAACAGGTCCCTTCCTACATCTTTATGTATGTATGTATGTATGTATGTATGTATGTATGTATGTATTTATTTTGCTACTGTTACCATCTCAACCAAGGTGCTCTCTGAACCAGGACAATGCTGTTTAATTAGGGACCTGAAAGAGAGATCAAAGCATTTCTTCTGACTTCAGTGGTATTTGCATAAAGAGTATTTGTATAAAGAGTGGTACAAAATGTTAACATCTCTGTAGGTTTTATATGTTTATGCTTCTCCACCTATGTATTGTGTTTCCATTGTGACTCCACATTTTTGGCACACATCCATATGGTTTCTGGAAATGAGGTTTCAAGGCATTGGTAAACTTATTCACGTTCCCCAGTTTACTTTTGCGGCTATGATAAGAAATTAACCAAACCCAGTTTGTGTGTGGATGATGCGTTTATTTGGCTATAAGCCCATCACTGGAGGAAGCCAAGGGGAAACTCAAGGCATGACTATGAAGCAGAAAGGAACAGAGAGGCTGCTTAATGGCTTCCTCCCACTTCTTTTGCACAACTACCCTTTCTATAGAGCCCAGGCCTACAGTCCAGGGTTGGCACTTCCCACAGAGGGCTGGGTCTCCTATATCAATTAGTAGTCAATAAAATGCCCTGTGGACATGCCCACAGGCCAATCTCATGGAGACCATTCTTTCATGGAGATTTCCTCTTCACAGGTGTGTCCAGGTTGACCAAAAAAAAAAACAAACAAAAAAAACAAACAAACAAACAAAAAAAACAAAAAACCCCAAACAAACAAACAAAAAACCCAAAATACAAAAAACAAACAAACAAATACAAACCAAGAAAATCCTAGCAAAACAAACATACTTTGAATAGTTCAATGGACTCTGTACTGAAATAGAGAGTTGTTCTTCACTATTAGATAAGAGTCGGACATGAACGCATACATTGCATTTTAACTATTTTGGAAAATAGAGTTAGTATTCTTCTTTCCTGTGGATTCATATGTCGTTTTATTTTGAGAAGACAATGTAGAGAATGGTCTTCTAGGTGTACATTTTAACAAAAACTCTGGCTTCCCATTTGAATGCATTCTGATTTAAGACAAAATAGAGTAATACGTGGAAAGAAATCAGGAACTGAATTTGTGCATTTTTTTTTTTTTTT
The DNA here is from genome assembly GCF_978045245.1 of Mus caroli. Taxonomy (NCBI): domain Eukaryota; kingdom Metazoa; phylum Chordata; class Mammalia; order Rodentia; family Muridae; genus Mus; species Mus caroli. The sequence goes on from NW_028227260.1 coordinate 30,827,657, forward strand.
TTTTTTTTTAGGAACAGAGGAGAGAGAACTTCTCATTCACCCCTGACATATTCATGAGAGAGTTACAGTTTGGTTTTGAAAAATGGAACAAAGGCAAGAACTGTGCATATGCAGATGTGATGTCATTCTCACATCATCAAAACTGGGAGAAAATATTTATGCTGCTGGTATGTGCCAGGGGTCTCATATGGATAGTCATCTTTATCCCAAAAATGAAGAATGGCTTTACACACACACACACACACACACATGCACACACATGCACAGGTATATATACATATATATACACACACATATATATATATACATATACATACACATATACATACTACATACACACATGCATACACACACATATGTATATATGGGTTTCATATCAGTTCAGTAAAGTGGAATGAACTTGACTTCAATCAGATATTTTACACCTAGTACATTCTCTCCATGTAAGTCCTAATAATTCTACCTTATTCTTTAATACATTATTCTCAATCTGTGACTAGTGTTCCCTTTGGGGATCATGTATCAGACATCCTGTAAATTAGATATTTATATTATGGTTCATAACAGTAGCAAAATTACAGTTATGAAGTAGCAATTAACTAATTTTATGGTTACTGCAACATGAGGAACTGCATCAAAAGGTCACAGCATTAGGAAGGTTGAGAAATACTGCTTTAATACAATAGGTAGCAGCTTCAGAGAAAGTGGAAAATGTATTTTCCTAGATTTAGTAAATGGAATTTCCAAAAATAGTAGTCCATTACCTCATTGTAAGTGGTGACAGACTCTAAACTTCCCTTGTAAGATCAAACCAAGATGTTGATAGTGGATATGTCTTTAATAGTTTAAATATAGGAGTTTACTGTGAAAGTGTGTCTTCCAGTACTGTCAGAAGCTCCACTCATAAGATCTCACCAACTTGGTAACTGCCCAAATATAAGGTAGACAAGGATGACACCAATGGACATGACAGAGTAGAATGAGAAAACTCCTCAAGGTCTCAGCTCTTTACAAAGAACTACAGGCAATTGAGAAAAGCTAGAATCAGGAGAGGTGGGTTTCCCTAGGAAGGAGCACACCATTGGTTGTCCAGTGCTAAATGGAAATCTCTGAAAACATACATATGAGTAGCATACAGGCATAACAGTTTACATTTAGCAATATATGTAAACACATATATGCATGCAGTAATAATGAAAAAAAGAGGCCATGATTTTGAAAGAGAGCAAGGAGGGGCACATGTGAAGGCTTGGAGGGAGGAAAGGGAAAGGAGAAATGTAATTATAGTATAATCTCAAAAATTAAAAAAAAACTATTAAAACCATATATGAACTCAAAGGGAGATTCCTATGGTTTTTGGTAGTTTATGACATTTAGTGGGAGCATTATTTCTCCAAACAGCATATTTTATTTAAAGTATTTATATACACATATACATGTACTTAAATATATTATACATATTAAATATGTATTTAACTAAAATAATGTTTCCTTGTGGCATTTCAATCACTTTTTGTGCTCTTTCCCCTTCTATTTTTTCTGCCTCCTCGGAGTTCGCTGTTGCATGTAGTTTTGCTACCTTACCTAAGCTCCGGAAACAGGCCACACTACAAGTCCCCACCCAGCTTCCCTTGACTCCAGGGATAAAAGACACAGTCACACACAGTTGTTCAATTTCAACTTGCCCTTTGACACAATTGCTGGGTGCTATTTATCTCCCACCTGGAAAAGCAGGCACTTATCAATATTCTCATCTCTGTACCCCTCTACCTGCTCTAAACTGTAGTTTCTGAGTTACAATCTAGTCCCTGCTAAACACCCCTGCCTGCCTGCCTGTAGGAGCAGCCTGTGTGGCCACTCCATTTGAGATATCACATGGCTAGTCACCTTTTTCTTCTCTCCATCAGAAGCATGGTGAACTTTGCTCTCCTTTCCTGTGTCTGTCTGCTTGCCTCCAGGGACCTAGAAGCCCCATCTATTTCTTCCTCTTAACAATTGGCTCATGGCTTCTTTAGTGACAGATCAAGAACCAATTGGGGATTAGGACCTTGGCATCAACCCCACCCCTACAATTTCCCCCACTTTCCCCATTTCCTTTCCTGTAACAGCTGTGTCCTACTATCCCACTATCTCTCTTAGCAATCTCTCCCCCGGTCCCATTTTTACTTCCTGGTTTCTCTGGTTACTTTGGGTTATGAAATTACATCTAAAGTTTCAGAGCTAGAATACACAAATAGAAACCACCTCCAGGCTTTGTTCTCCTGGGTCTGGGTTTCCTCTCAGTACGGTTTTTTTTTCTTCTTCTTTTTCTATGGATTTACTTATTTATTTATTTCATTTATTTGAGTACACTGTAGCTGTCTTCAGACACACCAGAAGAAGGCATTGGATCCCATTACAGATGGTTGTGAGCCACCATGTGGTTGCTGGGAATTGAACTCAGGACCTCTGGAAGAGTCAGTGCTTTTAACTGCTGAGCCATCTCTCCACCCTCATTGTGGTATTTTCTAGGCCTATCTATCTGTCTGTAAACTTCATGATTTTATTTTTCTTCATAGATTTACAGAATTCACTCATTTTGGTTTTGGAAGTCAAAGAGATGCTCTCCAAAATAGACTACTGCCATTGTCCTTGGCTGCCTATCAGGACCTGAAGGTAAGATGTATTACTTAATATAGCATATATTTCAGACATAGGACTCAGAGGAGTCAAAATGAAACTAACCTGGAAGCTCCAGCCCTGAAGACAAGCTCTCATACCATGCAAAGGTGCTTTGTAATGTGCCATGGGAGAAGAATAATCAAGAGTTTCACAAAGCTGTACAACCTATGACCCATAACAATGAATAGCATGGCAAAAACATGAGTACAATATCACAAAGGGTGGAAAACAGCTGTCTAATGTGACTAAGGAACATTTAATTGCATGTAATTCATGTCTGCTACTGTAAATCTACCCTTGGCTTGTGAGATCATAGAACCTGCCACTGTCCCTCTCTTAAGCTAACAAAATTGAAAACTGACTTCTAAATACCTGTCCTTATCTATACAGATAAGTATATCTTTTATCCCTCATCTAAGAAACTTTGTTTTTAGCAGTTAGAAACTTACAAAATCCATAACTGGTCAAAATACAGAGAATTAGAGACCTTGGGGTACCAACCCCACTTGATCCATCCACCCCTAAAGCTCAAGAAACATTGAGGAAGTAGGAGAAAAAGATAAAAGCTAGCGGACCAGGAAATTTGCAACATGATAACATCTTCTAACATGAGTTGCACTCATGAAATATTAACACTATGGTAATCTAAACATGGCCTGCACAGTGACAATACCAGTTGCCACATTGATGTGGATAGGAGAACTCTCACAAAGTCTCATCTCTAGTTGAAGATCCATAAGAAATTAATGGCTGTTAAGAGGGGGAAGACTCAGTTTTCTCCCTGGAAAGATTATCCATCCCCAAATAGTCAGCCCTAAACATATTTACATACAAAAAACACTGCATGGACTCACTAGGTTAACTTTATATATCCATGTTATGATAATAATTTAAAAGGCTAGATCATGAATTTGGGAGCCAGTGTGGGGCAATAAGGGAACAAGAGGGAGGAAGGAGCAGAAATGGTGTAAGTAGAGTAGTCATATATGGAGTTCTTAATAAGTATATAAAAATAAAAACTAAGAATTTTAACAGAAAAATTAATAAAAATATAAGTCATACACACACACACACACATACACACACACTCCTTATAGCTTTGTACAATGAGATTTAAGCTGACATTCCTTGCTACAGGACCAAAAGTATTCATTGCTAAGAACAGAAACTGTTTAGTGAAAAAACAACAAGAAATATTGGTGATATTGGCAGCTTTGCACAAGTAAGCTTCCATCCTATCAGGCCAGTAAAGTCACCTGATCAATTACAATGGGAGAATTATGTACACATAAAGAATCCCAGTAGGGGCCCTGACCTGAGCTCACCAAGTCACGCACACCTACCCTCAGCTCCCTAATCCCATGTACCCATTTACCAAGTCTTCCATAGGTTACATAAATATATTTTTATGAAATTTGGCCAGTGTGAAAGGGAACTTTACACACAGAAGTTTGTTTTCATAAATGCTCACAGCCCCCTCTTAGAAACTGGGCTGCCAATCTCTGGTGTCCAAGTGTTACATGTGTTACTAATATATAAGCATGCTTCTACCATGACTAAAAGTAAAGTAGGGAACTCCAATGTCATAAGGATATCTTAGTAATATTACGGTATTTCTTGGGACTCTTATTCCATTGATGATCCTCACTAGCCTGTGAATTTGCAACCGAAGACATGCTTGGAGTGAATTCTGACCTTACTATTCATTCTTGGATTGTTGTAGTTGATATTTTAAAAACATTTTTAAAGTGTTGGGTAGTTTTGTAAACTCAAGGACCTCTAAGAAACTTGGAGTTGATTTAAACTGTTTGAGTCATGTCCAGTGTCCTAAATGTATCATCTTGTACTGAAGCTGGAAAGGAATTGCTTAATGAGGTGATAGGGCAGCTTCATGGGATAGTTTGAGAGAATCTCCTACTCTTTGTCCATCTTTGAAATGGATTAATCTCTTTTATTGAAAAAACATACCCATTCCTCAAGTTACCTTTTCCACAGCTCCTGAGTATACCTTGTTGTAGTGACTCACACTAAATAAAGACAAATGAGAATTCTTTAGGATTGGTAAACATGGTATGGGCTGAATTTACATGGTGATTCATAGACTTCATAAAATAGGAACATGGGCAGAAGACTGGAAGATAGAAGTTTTGTTTACTCTGACCCTGTAGAGCAAATGTTAAAACGTTGAAGGAATTTCATTCTTCCATACTGTGGAAAATGAAGGGATGATTATGTCTTTATATAACTTTTGAGGGGAGCTGTGTCAGTCAAACCTTTTCATCATTGTGGCAGACACTTGAGTAAAACAGTTTGAAAGGAGAACAATTTCTTTTGGCTCATTCTTTCAGAGGTTTCACATGAGGTTGGCTCAGATCTATTACTATGGAAATGAGGCAAGGCTAATCCCATGGGGAGGAAAGCATGTGGCTGATGGTGCTTTGGGGAACATTGGGCTATAAGAAACAGTTTATGTTTGGGCAGGTTGGAGACCTGATATGAGACAAAATGGCTGAAGTGGAACGTCTTGGAGAGGAGGCTCTTGGTCATTACAAAGTGGTTGGCAGCAGATGTCCTGGGAGCCCCAAGGTAAACAGTGATGTAATCTGTCATATAACTGTTTCTGTCAGAATGCTACCTCTATGTGGGTTTTGTATAAATGTAACCTTGAGATGTGGCCTCAAAAATATGATGCTTAGTCTGACCTTTAGTTTTAACCTTTGTCCTCAGAGCTTGTCTGAATGTCTGTTTGTAAGCCTGTGTGCCAGTCTGCATGTGCATCTATGCCAGCATGTGTGTGCCAGTCTGCATGTGCATCTATGCCAGCATGTGTGTGTCAGTCTGCATGTGCATCTGTGCTAGCGTGGGTGCGCCCCATGTGTGTTGGCCATATGTGTGGGTACCTGCAGGCCCTTGTCTGCCTAGCATCCCATTCTAGGAAATAAATTGTGTCCTATCTTCATGTAGCTCCTCACAATCTCTTCAGCCTCCAACCTCCTGTGACCCTCCTACTTTCCTGGCACTGGAACATGGAACACACAGCCAATAGCCTCATGAAGGATGAAGACATTTTAGGAAGGGGCCAAGGACAAAATATTTTTCTACAAGCTTGCCTAAAAGAGACCCATCCCCTTCAGGTAGGCCTCATCTTTAAAATATTCAACACCTTCCAAAAGTAGTTCCACCAAGTGAGGCAAAGTCCTTAACATATCCGAGTTTTGGGAACATTTTATGTTCAAACATCAACATAGGTGCACACAGACACAGACCAGCCTTGTAATCCATTAATCCATTGGTTATTACAGAACATCTGTCTGTAGAATATTCCATGATTTATCTCTGCTTTCAAGTTAAATAAGTGGCCCCTTTATATATTCCTGCAAACCCTCAGAAAGCAGGTTTTTAGAAGGATGCTCACAATACAGTATGGGGTATATAGTGGGAACATACACATATGCATGCAAACAATGGAAGGGAGTACAGCCTCTAACACATGAAATAGAGCACTATGCAGTGACCTTCAATGATGTGAAGCTTCAAAGTAATTCAAGTATGAAATATAGTTCAAGCTCTTATGTCTAGGAAAATCACCACACAGATATGGTGATACATGTACCTGCATTATTCTGTTCAGGTGAGCCGTATAGATCCTCCAAGTCTCAATGATGTGACTGTGAACTGTTCTTGGTGGTGGCTTTTGCCACCTGGAAGCGCTGCCTGTACTTCTCACTTTGATTTATTACTGTGTGTATTATGTGTATTATTATTGTGCAGAAATGTCAGATCTATTACTGTATTTTCCCAAAGGAAATGTTAAGCGGTAGTTGCTCTTTGGAAGATCAGCTCACGTACACTTTGACACAGCCTTCCTGAATTCTCTATCAGTTTTTTTGGTTTGTTTGTTTTGAAATATTTTTGATGTGAAGAATCCCACCAGTTTTTACTTAGGTAACTCCTGTCTGCATATATTTTAAAATAATGTTATTTCAAATCTATTCACTCAGAATAATAATGTAAATCTATATAATTCAATCCAAAAATTATGTTTTCAGAAAAAGTACTTATGGTTAATATTCATTCATTCATGCCATTTTAACTTTATTTAACTTTATTGGATCATGACATTTTCTCAGCCATTTAAAATCACAGAGCAAAATCTTGCTAGTGTATGCAATGGTGTCAGTGTTTGGAGGCTGATTATGGGATGGATCCCTGGATATGGCAGTCTCTAGATGGTCCATCCTTTCGACACAGCTCCAAACTTTGTCTCTGTAACTCCTTCCATGGGTGTTTTGTTCCCAATTCTAAGAAGGGGCAAAGTGTCCACACTTTGGTCTTCGTTATTCTTGAGTTTCATGCGTTTAGCAAATTGTATCTTATATCTTGGGTATCCTAAGTTTCTAGGTTAATAGCCACTTATCAGTGAATACATATTGTGTGGGTTCCTTTGTGATTAGGTTACCTCACTCAGGATGATGACCTCCAGGTCCATTCATTTGTCTAGGAATTTCATATATTCATTCTTTTTAATAGCTGAGTAGTACTCCATTGTGTAAATGTACCATATTTTCTGTATCCATTCCTCTGTTGAGGGGCATCTGGGTTCTTTCCAGCTTCTGGCTATTATAAATAAGGCTGCTATGAACATAGTGGAGCATATGTCCTTCTTACAGGTTGGAACATCTTCTGGATATATGCCCAGGAGAGGTATTGCAGGATCCTCCGGTAGTACTATATCCAGTTTTCTGAGGAACCACCAGACTGATTTCCAGGGTTCCATCCCATAATCAGCCTCCAAACACTGACACCATTGCATACACTAGCAAGATTTTGCTGAAAGGACCCAGATATAGCTGTCTCTTGTGAGACTATGCTGGGGCCTAGCAAACACAGAAGTGGATGCTCACAGTCAGCTATTGGATGGATCACAGGTTCCCCAATGGAGGAGCTAGAGAAAGTACCCAAGGAGCTAAAGGGATCTGCAACCCTATAGGTAGAACAACATTTTGAACTAACCAGTACCCCGGAGCTCTTGACTCTAGCTGCATATGTATCAAAAGATGGCCTAGTCGGCCATCACTGGAAAGAGAGGCCCATTGGACTTGCAAACTTTATATGCCCCAGTACAGGGGAACGCTAGGGCCAAAAAGTGGGAGTGGGTGGGTAGGGGAGTGGGTGGGTAGGGGAGTGGGTGGGTAGGGAGTGGGTGGGTAGGGGAGTGGGTGGGTAGGGGAGTGGGTGGGTAGGGGAGTGGGTGGGTAGGGGAGTGGGTGGGTAGGGGAGTGGGTGGGAGGGTATGGGGGACTTTTGGGATAGCATTGGAAATGTAAATGAGGAAAATAACTAATAAAAAGTATAAAAAAATCACAGAGCTTATGAGCAGCACTTGAAAGACTCAGACCTGCATATATTTGTCCAGAAGCTCTTGATCTCTTGAATATGGAGAGGATAACTATACCTTAAACTGGAAAAACTCATGTTGATTCATGTGATTTTTCTCTAAGAACCACCCATTCCTATTGATTTCATATAGCCATATATCTATTCCAATGTGACCTTCGGTGGCATCCATGTGAAGCTTGCTATGCTGCATAATTCACATGCCCGTTGGTGGGAAGAATACTGTGTTAGAGTTGGTTCAGAGAAAATCATTTGAGAGTTGCTTTTCTGTTTAACTTTCCATGTTAGGGTCTAGTGGCATCATCTTTGTAGCTAAAATACAAACAGGGAGTTGTTAACGCAGGTAAACATTCCAAAACAGAACTGTGTGCCACTGCTCTCGAAAACCGTTCTTTTCCTATTCCTGTACAGGACTGCCCACATAGGAATGGCGTCTTAGCTCATATGTAGCAGGAGGAGCTGCATCACAGAATGTCCCCAATGTACGTGACTGTGTATAACAAATTCTCTGTGCTGTGTACTCTGTATTTCTGCAGACCTACTGATTTTTTTCTGAAGATTTTAATGTAGTTTGAGAAATATGAGTTCTAAAATCATGATTCAATGATGGCATGTTTTCAATATAACTAGCTTTCTCTGGCCCTGGCAAATGTAGTTGTTGTTTTTTCTTCTGAGGTCCACACATTTAATCTTCATGTTTTTTGTTTCTTTGTGTGCACAGGTGAGGGTGTGAAAGCCAGAAGTCAACATGATGGGGTAGGTTTCTCTCTTTCCACCATGTAGGTCCCTTGTCTGATACCCAGGTCCTCCAGCTTGGTGCCAGAGAGGTACCTGTTCTCCCTGGAGAAAGACTTGCCATTTCTCTCTGGTAAGCTAAATCTATGGGTGCATATTTCATGTCCTTGGTTTTTCTTTAAATTATAGCAAATTTAACACTGCTTCAGGCAAGGTATAGTAAGACTGAAAATGTCTCTGTCCCCAGTTCTTTCAAAACTCTGGAACAAAAATCTGTTTTCCCTGTTTCTTTCTCTATATTGCCATTTTTTATAAATGCAGGTGAGCGTTTGAACTCAGAGCCCCACCTTGTGGCTTAGGACTCCAGTAAGATGAGGATTTATGTGCATTTCCTGCTATCCTTGGAAAGGTAACACCAAAGGGAGAAATTTTAATGAAATTCTGGTTTCTATGGCAACTAGGATATGTCAACTTTATACTCAAGACAGAAAGGTTTAACAAAGCTGTTTATAGTCTAGAAAGGATAAACAACAAAAATATGACCTAATGAGTGCTCTCTCTCTCTCTCTCTCTCTCTCTCTCTCTCTCTCTCTGTGTGTGTGTGTGTGTGTGTGTATGTCTATATGGAAGGTAAGTTATTTTATTAGATATTAGGGGCTATAAACCTTCCTCCTTTGTTAAATCGTCTACAAGTTTATACTGCAGAGAGTCTGAAGTTATGAGTCACCTGTCATCTTTTGTGTTTCTATGTCCTCAGATAACTCCTACCATATGAGAGTATTATTTTGTGAATTCCTTAAGAAATCTTAAAGTTCCTATGTCCTGCTGTTTCCTCAACTCTAGAGCTCTCTACTCCCTGTGGTCCCTTTTTAGTTTGCTGGTTTCTGCTGTTGCTCGAGCTTACATACTAACATCCATAAAGGCTAAAATCCCCAAACAAGAGAGAATATGTGGCATTGTTCTTTCTCAGTCTGAGTTACCTCTCTTAGTGTTACATATATGTTCAATTTCCATCTATTTACCTGAAAACTTCATTATTTCAGTGTTCTTTACAGTTGAGTAGAATTCCATAGTTTCATTATTCTCCCACCAACTGAAGGGCATTTAAATTGTTATTCTTTTTCTAGCTGTTTTGACTAGAGTACCAATGAACGTAGCCAAGTAGGTCAATGAACATGTAGAGTAGGACAAGATGTAGTATATGGGGGCTTTAACTGGGGATGGAGGATGGAGGAGAGCTTTAAGTGAGGAGGGAGTAGAGCTCTAACTGGGGAAGGAAGAAGGCTGGCAAAACAGAAAAAGAGTGAGAGAGGAGGGATTAGTAACAGCTAAAGATGGTTGAAAATGACATAGGGTACCACTTTTATATTAGATGTACCTAAGATTATGTATAATGCATATATAGGTATATATGTATATGTATATATATGAAATTATATGCATATGACACATACATAAAAAGACTAGGAGGTGTGGCCATGTTGGAGGAAGTGTGCCACTGGGAACAGGCTTTGAGGTTTCAAAAGACTCAAAACAATAATATTTAGCTTTTAATGACTTTTTCCAAAAAAGGAAGATGTGTAATCATGTCTGATTTTGAATTTGTCCAGGTTTTTCACCAGACTTTGATTTGTAGGAGTTTTGCTCTTGTGTTTACAGGTATGTATATGTAGGAGGCATGTATTTCGTCTTTTATGTGAGTGAAAGTTACAATTGGTTACAAATTTGGTTAGCACATCTGGAATAGTCCACATTCTATTGTGCATTACTGTCCTCTTTTAAAGTTCTGCTTCTCTAGGCTCTCTCCTGGCACTAATTTGCATATTACTTGTGTAATTAGGTACACAATCTGTGAGCAATGTGAATTATTAATATAACAACTTTTCAAAGATGCTCTTTTGTTTGATATCTTTTTTCCATAACTCTACCTTTATAAATTTACATCTGGTGTTTTTTATTTCCTGAAAGTATCTTATAATAAATGCATACACATATGCAAATACATTTCCCTTCATAGTATTGAGGGTTAAATCATGCCTGTTTCACCATCCACTTCCATATTTGCTCTCTTCATGTTTACTATGTATCTGTGCCATCATATTTCTATACTCTTCAGGACACTGACATTTTTATGTTGAATTAAGCATATATACCATTGTTTTTCATATGTGTCTTTTATTGTACAACAGGATCTCCCTATGCAGATCAAGCAAACCTGGAATTCACAGAGATCTGCCTGACTCTGTCTCACCAGTGCTGGGATTAAAGGCATGTACCCCCATGCTCAGCATATTATATCAGGGCTTTCTTCTTCTTTTCCTTCCTTCAATCCCTCACATGTATCCCCTTGGTTTCATCTCTTTTTAATTGTTTTTATACATACACACATGCATATATATCCTATATAAATATGTGGTCAGTCCATATGATCTTGCTTGAATGTGTATGATTTCAGAGCTGACCAGTATATAATCTGCATTGTGTGTATTACATTGTAGCCTAACTTGAGTTTTTGAGTTTTTAAAGTGTCATTTTTCTCTTTCAGTATACTAAGACCCACATTAATCTTTGAAATGGATAAATAACTTCATGTTGGCTTAAAATAGAGATAGTTCAGTCTGTCTTGTGCATAACAGGTTGTTGTATCTAATCCATTGTTCTTATGATAAACTACAATGCAATGATTTATTACATTATAGTTTATCACAACAGCACAAGTAACCCAAGTAACAAGAAACATGCCGTTTCTGTCTTAACGTTAATCACCTGATTGTTAGTAACTGTAGAGATCTCACTACTGGAAATATCAATTACTATTACCTTTTAATCCAAAGTGCTGCGTGTGCTTTTAAAACAAGATTTAATTTTATTTTTATTTATGTGTAGGTGTCTATGTTTGTGCAGATGACTCAAAATCCAGAAGAAGATGCTAGTTCCCCTTGAGCTGGAGTTACAGGCAGTTGTAAGCTTCTGTTGTTGTTGCTAAGAATGAAATTTGGGTCCTTGAGAAGAGCAGCTCTTAACTGCTAAGCCCCTGCCTGTGTAATTATTACAGTTACAAGTGATATTTGATACTGCCACTGTCACAAAGTACTCAGGATCAAAAGGTAAGAATACCTTTGAAAGAATGTTGGCCTTTCAGACTGGATAAATAAGTCCAAGTGGGATAGAGTATTGGCCTTTGAAATGGAGATTATCCAGTATAATTCAAAAAACAAACGGCCTAAAGGTAAATTGTGAAATAGTGGTCCGAAGCACTCTGCCTTTCCTTTCTAAGTCAGAGACAGTCCTTGCAAGGACCACTCGAAGAACAGGTTTTAGGACTCAACCAGTTTAGGAAAATTGTATAATTTACCAGCTGAGTACTGAGAATTTGGTCATTTGAAAATGTACTTTTATGGATATATCATATAATTTGGGAAAGTGAGAAACAAACTTTTATTTTTATTCTCTAATCTTTTCTTTTTACAGCACAGTCCTTATTTCCCTCCTGGTCTTCCCTCTGACTGTTTCTCATCCCATAACTCCTCCCCCATCTCCAAGAGAATGTCTCCACCCCCTAGCCCCACCCCACCTGATCTTCTAACTCCCTGGGGCCTCAGGTCTCTCAAGGGTTAGATGCATCTTCTCTGACTGAGTCCAGACCCGGAAATCCTCTGCAGTATATGTGTCAGGGGTCTCATATCAGCTAATCTATGCTGCTTGGTTGGTGACTCAGTGTCTGAGAGTTCTTAGGGGTCCAGGTTAATTGCGACTGCTGGTCTTCCTATGGGATTGCCCTCCTCCTCAGCTTCTTCCAGCTTTTCCCTAATTCAGTCACAGGGGTCAGCAGCTTCTGTCCATTGGTTGTGTTTAAGTATCTGCATCTGACTCTTTCAGCTGCTTCTTGGGCTTCTCAAAGGGCAGCCATACTAGCTCCTGTCTGTAAACATACCATGGCATCAGTAATAGTGTCAGACCTTGGGGTCTCCCCTCGAGCAGGATCCCACTTTGAACTTGTCACTGGACCTCTTTTCTCTCAGTCTCTTCTCCATTTTTGTCCCTTCAGTTTTTTAGACAGGAACAATTCTGGGTCAGAGTTTTTGACTGTGGGATGGCAACCCTGTCTTAGTTAGAGTTTTACTGCTGTGAACAGACACCATGATCAAGGCAACTCTTATAAGGACAACATTTAATTGGGGCTGGTTTACAGGTTCAGAGGTTCAGTCCATTATCACCAAGGTGGGAACATGGCAGCATCCAGGCAGGCATGGTGCAGGAGGAACTGAGAGATCTACAGCTTCATCTGAAGGCTGCTAGCACAATATTGACTTCCAGACAGCTAGGATGAAGATCTTAAAGCCCATGCCCACAGTGACACGCCTTGTCCAACAAGGCCACACCTCCAAATACTGCCACTCCCTGGGCCAAGCATAGTCAAACCATGACAACTCCCATCTCTCCAACTGATGCCCTGTCTTCTTACTGGAAGTGGACTCTACAAGTTCCCTCTCCCCACTGTAGGGCATTTCATCTAAGGTCCCTCCCTTTGAGTCCTGAGAATCTCTAACCTCCCAAGTCTCTGGTACACTCTAGAGGGTCCCCCCACTTACTACCTCCCAAGGTTGCCTGTTTTCATTCTTTCTGCTGGCCCACAGGGCTTCACTCCTGTTTCCCCTTCCCATTACCTGGTTACATTCCCCCTTTATACCCCCTGTCCCCTCTCCTACCCAGGTCCCTCCCTCCCTCGACCCCATGATTGCTTTCTTCTACTTCCCAAGGGGGATTGAGGCATCTTCCCTGGGACCCTTCTGCTTGTTAACCTTCCTGAGTTCTGTAGATTGTATCCTGGGTATTCTGTTTTTTTTTCACTAATATCCACTTATTAGTTAGTATATACCATGTATGTTTTGGGACTGGGTTACCTCAAACAGGATGATATTTTCTGGTTCTATCCATTTGCATGCAGAACTTATGATATCCTCTTCCTTAATAGCTGAGTAGTATATCCATTGTGTATCCATTCTTCCTTTGTGGGACATCTGGGTTGTTTCCAGCTTCTGGCTATCACAAATAAGGCTGCTATGAACATAGTGGAGCATGTGCCCCGGTGGTATATGGTAGGGCATTTTTTTGTTCATCAGGTGACAGCACATGTTAGTGAGGATGTGGAAAAAGAAGAACACGCCTCCATTGCTGGTGGGATTGCAAACTGGTACAACCACTCTGGAAATAAATCTGGAGGTTCCTCAGACAATTGGAAATAGATCTACTTGAACACCCAGCTATACTACTCTTGGGCATATACCCAAAAGATGCCCCACCATGCCACAGAGGCACGTGCTCCACTATGTTCATAGCAGCCTTATCTGTGATAGCCAGAAGCTTGAAACAACCTAGATGTCCCACGACAGAAGAATGGATACAGAAAATGTGGTTCATTTACACAATGGAATACTACTCAGCTATTAAGTATGAGGACATCTGGAGTTTTGCAGGCAAATGGATGGAACTAGAAAATACCATCCTGAGTGAGGTAACTCAGACCCAAAAGGACATGCATGGTATGTACTCACTGATAAGTGGATATTAGCCAAAACAAAAAACAAAAATAAAAAAAAAAAACTGTACAGAATACCCAAGATGTAGTCCACAGAACTCAAAAAGGTCAACAAGCTGAAGTGCACAAGGGAGGATGCCTCAGTCCCACATGGGAGAGAGAAGAATACAATTACAAGTGGGGAGGGAGGGAGGAACCTGGGAGGGAAAGTGGACTGTGTGTGTGTGTGTGTGTGTGTGTGTGTGTGTGTGTGTGTGTGTGAGAGAGAGAGAGAGAGAGACACAGAGAGAGAGACAGAGAGAGAGACAGAGAGAGAGACAGAGAGAGACAGAGAGTAGGGATGAGAGGGGAACCTGATCTGGTATTGGGTGAGGGAAAAGAACTGAAGCCCTGAGGGCCAGCAGAAAAAAAAATGGAAACAGGCAATTTCAGGAAATAGGAGGTTGGGAGGGACCCTCCAAAATGCACCAGAGATCTGGCGGAAGTAAGAGACTTAAGACTCTCAGGAATGAAACAAAATTTTAAAGTAATTCTCAGTTATAAAGCTGATGCCAGTTCTATGAATTGTCACTTAAATACTCTGTACAGAAGCATTACTTCAATAGTAGGAAAGACTTCTCTGAAGGTATATCTTTTATCAGGGACATAAATAAAACTATATATATATATATACACATGTGTATCCGTAATGCATATTATTACCCAACTTTTTGACAAATTCATGGCTAAACTAGTCAGTCTTAAGATCATGAAGATTTATGCTAAAATGAATCTGGAGATGCAATTGTGCAAGAATAATTAAAGATGTATTTTCTTTATAAAAAGCAATTTTGTAAACCAATTTTATTTTAATAAAGGATACTTCTGACTCGTTTTAAAAATACCTTTTAGAGATTTTGAAGTCATAAAGCCAAGAGCTTAAAAGAAGCTGTAATAAAAAGCTAGTAATTGTAGAGAAAGTGTATTGGGGCTAAAGGTGGAAAAATGAAAATTTTTTCAGGAGGATGTTGTGACAAGGATCATATAAAAAACATGATATTTTAAAAGTTATTTTACTTTTGAGCTTATATAATTATAATACTTCTCCCTCGTCTTTCCTCTCTCCATCCCCTCCCATATACTTCTTTTTATTGTCCTTAAAATTCATGGCTTTTAAAAAAACTAACTGTTAGTGGATGTAGTGGATGTATTTCTGTTTGTCTATCATCTGTCTGTCTCTCTGTCCATCTGTCTGTCCGTTCATCTGTCTGTCTATATCTATTCCAAAGTATAGCTACTTGTACACTTCACATATTGTTTGTTTGTGTGTGTGTGTGTGTGTGTGTGTGTGTGTGTGTGTGTGTGTGTGTGTCTGTTTCAGGGCTGATGATCATTTGTAAGTGAACAACCAATTGGTGTGCTCTTCTCTGAGGAAAAGCAACAGTCCTTTTCCCAGCATTCCTCTATTGCTTATAGTTCTTTGTGTAAGGCTGAGGCCTGGTGGGCTTTTCCACATTCAGTTTGGCATGTCCATTGGTGCTGTCTGTGTTCACCTCATTTCTGGACAATTGTGCTGATAAGAGTTTATGGGTATAGTTTCTGACATTACTAGGAGACGCAGTCTCATAGCAAACTCTGTGACCATGTAGCTCTTACAGTCTTCCCTTCTTTTCTTCCTATAGGGACTGTGCTGCACATTTGTGCATTTTGATTGGTTGTGGGCATAAGGACACATGTTTATAGGTTGTTGCAGGTTTAGTAAATTAGGTGGTAGATTCTCCTCCAATAACCATGGTTTCACTAGCCTCGAGTAGTTAGCTAGGTTTCCAGTCCCAGGCATGATGGCTCTCTTATTAAGTGGGTCTTAAGTCAAATTAGGGAGCTGTTGGCTACTGCCAGGACTGTATCCTTTGTGTTATTGTGCCATGCTGGTCGTTGATGTAGTTCATAGGCGTCATAGCTGGGAAGGACTGATGAGTTCTTCCTTCCTTTGGAAATTTGCATGGAACCTTCTGGTATCATGAAGTCTAATTCTCAGGCAGGTAGAATTCAGGTCAGTTCCAGCTTTGGAGTCTGTGGATGCTGTTTCATGGTGTCTTGAGCAATGGGGATTTACCTTCCACAACTGGGGAGTAACTAAAGGCTAAAGTAATGGCATGCATTTTTTAGAGGTCTTTTGGACAACCTTGCCAATGACTCAAAAGAAGATTGCTTTTCCTTTCCTTCCTTTCCTTTCCTTTCCTTTCCTTTCCTTTCCTTTCCTTTCCTTTCCTTTCCTTTCCTTTCCTCTCCTCTCCTCTCCTCTCCTCTCCTCTCCTCTCCTCTCCTCTCCTCTCCTCTCCTCTCCTACCCTACCCTACCCTACCCTACCCTACCCTACCCTACCCTCCCCCCTACCCTACCCTACCCTCCTCCTCTCCCCTCCCCCTTCCCCTCCCCTTCCCTCTTTTCCCCTCCCCTCTCCTCCCCTCCCCTCCCTTCCCCTCCCTTCCCTTCCCTTTATTTTCTTTTTTTTTTCTTTTTCTTTTTCTTTTTCTTTTCGTCTTCTAAATGATGGAAGTCATCACTTGGGAAAGGGGCTAACAACTTTGAGCTAAAACCATTTCTCCAGAAACTGTGGCTGATACCTGGAAAATCAGAATACTTTCTACATAATTACCTGACTTTTTCATTCTTCAATTAGTGAGTAAATGTCATATACCAGAAGTTAAGCAAGAATTTTAACCTGAAAACTACTTAATTTGAAAGAGGTATTAATAAATACATTTGGTGTTTTGAGACAATGTCTCAGTGTGTCCTAGGCTGACCTAGAATTCACTATGTTATGCAGGTTGGCCTTGAACTCAAGATAGTAAGTGCTCATTCTCAGGTTTCCAAGTGCCAGGCTTATAGACGTGAACTACTACACATGATTTGAATCTATTTCTTTTTGGTCTACTATTGATTATGATGCTCTGGATTTCAGGGTGGACAATAATTCCATTTTATAGATACTGTTTGAGTTGATTCTAGACGCATATTCAAAGTGTTTTTATGAACATGATCTTTGGAGCAATTGAATGTCTTATGGTTATTGTTAGTTTTTTTTTTATTCTTAAGCTTCCTTTATTTAAGAATAATGTTTTGAATTTTTAGATAAATGGGTGGAATTAGAAGAGATCACACTGAGTGAGATAATCCAGATTCCGAAAGACAAGGATCACATTTGCTCTCATTTGTGGCTCCTAATTCCAAAAATTCAAGTGTAAGTATAAAACCCTGCATAGGTACTGAAAGCAATAAAGTCAAAGGGACTGTGGAGGCTGGAAAATGATAATTTTATGAACTTGACAGAATGTAGAATTGCCTTGGAAGAACGTCTCTGTGAACAGGTTGGCCTGGGGGTATGTCTTCAAGGGACTGTCTTAAATACTTCAATTGATATGAGAAGTTTCAGCCTAAAACCTAAGAAGCCCAAAATCCTATATCATTCCTTGGGTTTGGGTCCTGGACTGTACAGAAGGAAGAAAGTGAGCACACATGCATCAGTTGCTCTTTTCTCTATACTGAAGATATAATTTTATGTGACCATTTCCCTCAAACTTTTGTTGCTGTGACTTTGCTGACATAATGGACTACATTGCTACTACATTGCTTTTGTCCCAGGGAATTTTATTGCAGCAATGTGAAACAAAATTATGATACATGGTGTTGTTAATATACTATTGATATTAGCTAATATAGTATTGATTAATATAGTAATATTTAATACAGTGTTGATTAACATAGTATTGATAATACTGTGGAAATATGATAAGTATCTGTATATCTTTAGGTCCCTTTCTATCATCAATATCTATTTCTCTGCTTATTTAGAGGAGGCAAAGAGGTATTCCTACTAGTACAGAATATAAAAGCAAAACTATCTGTAAAATTATATTTACTATTGTGAGGGAATAGCAAAATTATATTGTTTAACATACTTTCTTTGTGTTTCAAACACACGTTGCTTTTAAAAATCAGGATATAACCATAATATGCATATATATTAAACTTACTGGGGAAAATGAAATTAAATGTTAATATTAGCAAATATTAAATATCATGTACAATTTTTGGTGCCTCTGATATTTTTGTGTAAACACATAGAATTGAAATCTGGAGACATGTAGACTCAATTATTTATAGGGAATCTCTTTGATTCTTGAGCTTACAATGATTAATGAAGTTATTTTTTAATAAAAATATTAAACATAGCTTTACATTTTTGCTTAATCATTAAATAAGCAAATTAGTAAAGATGAAAACACCATTTATACTGGAAATAGAAACTTTCAAAGGATTGTAAATAAGCAATAGTCATAGAATATAGTCAGCAGTGTTGGATCTCATGTTTAACCAGGAATGATGGTGCTCATCTGAAATTCAAGCTGTACCGGAGGTTGATGGAGGATAGCAAAGTTGGGGCCAGTTTGAACAACTTGGTGAGAGTCTATCTCATCATTTTTTTAAAAAAATCAATAAAATGTTCAAATAAATAATAAAATTATAAAATGGGGCTAGATATGTAACTGTGGTAGAGAGCTTACCTAGGACAGATGAGGCCTGCCATTTTCCTGGAGCTTTAGGTGTTAGAGTTGTGTTATGGGGTGCTGAGCACCCCACAATCACTTATTCTTGCATTTTTGACAAGTTCCAGTTTGGTCAGTTGGTTCCATTTGAACAAGTTCTAGACAAGGTCTCTGTAATGGTCTCTTTTTTCCGTCACAAAAAGATGCTTCTTCGGTGAGGAGCGAGAATTGCATTTATTTGTTGTGTAAAGGTGAGTATTTAGAATACAGCTGGAAATTATATTGGCTTAGGAAAATGCTAACAGTAGGTTCTCCTTCAAGATCTATGACCTTCCTGCTCTTGTGTAGCTGGCAAGATTTACAATCCCAAGCATGAATTTTTCACCTATCAAATAGGCCTTAAATTCAATTTAGCAGCTTTTGCTTACCCACAAAGTCAATACATCATGATGGCACCATTCAGGATATCTTGCTGGGCTCATCATTGTTCTTGTAGTTTATAGGTGTTACAGCTGTGTGGGAATATTAAGTTGCTTGCTTTTCCGTTTGCAACTTACATAGTATCTTTGGATACTGGGAGAGCTGGTCTGTAGAAAGGAGCCTTCTAGTCAATTCCAGCTTGACTCTTGCTGTGTCTGAAGTACGGGGTGTCCTCAGCAATAGGTTCTGATTTTCAGGTTCAGGGAGGCACCAGCAGCTTATATCATGTTGGGAGTTTCTTGAACTCTGCTGAGCAAGAACTAGAAGGAAAGTATGTTTCTTATGTCTAGCCCTGGAGATGTTCTTTTAGGTAATCTATGAGTCTTTGGAGTGGCATTATCATCCTGTGGGGCATATCTCTAATTAAACTACATATATGTATTATAAAATAATATGTTTTCTGTGTTTTTTAAAAAAACATCCTTAGTGTCGTATATTTTTCTTTTCTCCATTTCCCTTCATATTGCCTTCCTCCTGTCTCTCTAGTTTATGTCCTCTCCACTTTCCCCATGTCTTCTTTTATAGAGCCTGTGTTGCATTATCTCTTTCTGAAGAGCTCCTTAAATGCACCTCCTTCCATGGTCCCTTTCTACTTTCATGACTCTACAAATAAGGGAGAAAAGGTGACATTTTTCTTTCTGTGTCTGTTTTACCTCACTTAGTATGAATGTATTCTAGTTCCACCCATTTATGTGAAAATTGAATGTTTTCATTTTTTTATTTACAGTCAAATAGAATTCCTTTTTGCGTATGTGCAATATTTTCATTATCCCTTATTCAGTTAAAAGAGGATTAGGTTGTCTGCATTTTCCATCTGTTGTGATAGAATGTAGCCAAAGGAAACATCTGTGGAGTAGGATGCCTATCCCCCTCCCTTTTATTTGAATCCTCCAAACTGGTTTCTACAGTGACTGCCCGAGTTCCCAATGTGACCAGCAGTGCATCAATTGTCCCCTTAAGGTGCATCATCACTAGCATTTGTTCTCAGCTACTCTCTAGACCTTAGTCATCATGACACTGGGGTAAGATGAAATCTCAAAGTAGTTGTAACTTCATTTCTTAAATTGCTAAGGATATTGAACACTTTTAAAGACATTCCTTAGTTATTTTTATTTTTATTTATTTCCTTTGGGAACTCTCGCTTCAGGGACACAGCCATTTTTAATTCAGCCATTTATTTTTGAAAACTTGTTATTTCATCATTTTATTGCTTTTACATAATCTGTGTATTCTAGATATATATCCTCCACCAGATTGTTAGCTAGCAAAGATTCTCATCCTCTCTTTGGCTTTCTCTTTATTTTCTTGGCTTCACAGAAGTATTTCATCACATGAAGTCCTAGTTGTCAATTTTTGGCTGAATTTCTCAAGGGAAGACGGCCCTATATAGAAAGGCCTTTAGAACACCTATATCTTACAGGATACTGCCCATGTTTTCTTCTAACTGTATCAAGGTTTCATATTAAGTTCTTTGATCCATGTAGAGTTGATTTTTGTGACAGATGACAGATAAGGTTTAATTTCATTCTCATACATACTGACATCTACTTTTGCTACCACCATGGTCAACTATCAGATGGCTTTAATCATATGTGCTCATGTATGGCTCTTCTGTTTTTGAATGATAACTTCCTATTTTAGTATTCATATACAATGGGCTTTTCCAAATAGTTGTGCATAGTGATAGTACCAATGTAAGGAAACCTTACGTTTCTGAAAACATATGGACATAAGCCAAGGTAATCTGGGTTATATATAACACCAGGAAAATATACAAGCAGAGCTTCGGTGATAGTAGACAAATTAAGCACGAGTTTCTAAAACACATGCAGAGATGTTACAAAATCCCATGTATTTTGTTTAGAAAACTTATTTATTCACTTTACATACCTATCATAGCTCTCCTGTCCAAGTCTCCCCCTCACAGAACCCCTTCCCCCTACCCTTGTCCTCTGAGAAGGGGGAGATGCCCCTGGGATCACCCCAACCTGGCACATCATAGATTTTACAAACAAAGATTTTTTAGAAAATCAAAGCATACCTACAGTAACCACATGGCTCCATTGGCTGAAATGTTGTGTGGCTCAGAGACAGGAAAGAAAGGCAAGGGCAGTGCTTCTCTAAGAGAAAGTTCTCGGAGATAGGCCCCAAAGACCTGCTGGCACAACAGAAAGGGAAAGATGTGAAATTGGATCCCAAGAAACGGAAAGGGAGAGAATAGAAAGGACAGAGTGGTACAGTAATATTCCTCAGAACTATGGGAGCTGCCTGTCACAGACTGCAGAAGTCATCGTAGTAAACAGCAAAGGCTGATGGAGTCAGAAACACACATGTGCTGGGGAGGTTGACGTTAGGTGTCTGTTCAAATGAAACACCAGGTCTTGGACAACTTAGATGCAGTTGAAAGAAATGGATCAAAACTCTTGGGGAAAATTTCCAAACTTCAGTGAAGCGACATAATCCATTTACTTAGAGAAGAGGTGCATGAAGGAATGGATCGCATTTGAATGAGAAAGGTAGAGGGAAGGCCTGGGGTTTACAGTGACTCTCCAGAGAAAGCAGAGATCCAAAGCCCTAGAAACAAACAACAGACAAGGGGTCTGCTAGACCTGAAGCAACATATAAAGGGATGAGGACAGATGCCCTCACCACCTTCTCTCCGAGGAAGCATGGTTGGCTGTTAGTGAGCCTTGGGATCTCATACGCAATTATCTGAGAGGCTAAGTTCTGTCTCTGAGCATCCTCACATCTTTCCTGGTCTTATGGGCACCACCATGAAAAATACTTTTGTCAGAGGTGGGGGTGGTGCCAGTAAGGAAAAGCAGATACGGAACTGTAGTCTCTTTCTCTGTTAGGGCTCAATTGCCCAGTGACATTATCATTGAACAAACTGAAAGAGCCAGGGGTCAAGTAGAGAGGGTGATGTGGAGGGTAGCCCTAGCAGCAATACATCTGAGGAAAGCTGGGCTGATCTATCAGATAACCTTTCTCTTCAGAGAACCATCTGGTTCTCATTAAGCATACGTTGTACATAGACAAGGGAACAATGAGTTCTTAACACCATCAACAAGACTATCTGCTGACCTGGAGGAGCCTCTGCTAGGAAACCTGTGCTCTATACCACAAGCTTAGGAAAGTCACACACAGAACTCAATTAAGCCTGAAAAAAGAAATCACAGCATGGTGTCTTTTTTATAAGAACCTAGGTTTTCAAACTGATAAATCATAACGTATTGGGAAACAGACTGTTAACACAAGAATTTTCCAAATATTTGGGCACATAGTATTTTACAATAATGCTTAATAAATGATAGAGTGTTGTCTGGCTGCCACGTGTTTTTTTCCGAGCCAAAAGTATTGGAGCCCAGTGACAATATTTTTTATCTTTTTTCTTAATGGCTTTGGATGTTGCATCAGGTATTATGGCAAAGCTGAGCACATAGGGAAGAGACTATATCATTTTCAAAGCAAGGAATAAGTACTACCTGCTGCAAAACTGGAAAGTGTGCCAGCTTCGGGTTCCTTCCATTAATTAAAATGTGTTTCATAACTTGCCATAAGGATTATTATGCCTACAGTAATATCTGTGACTTATGATTCAGTTTAGTTGTATTATTCATTAATGAGGAATGAATCAAGGGTCACACACATGCTAGGCAAACAGTGCACCACTGTATCCACAACAGCCTTATGGCACATCTTTAAATATTTGCTCAGAGACTTCTGATTTACGAAAGCAGACCCTCAGAGGCTCCTGAGCATTGCGCTCCTCTCACCTTAACTCAGAAAATCAAGCAAAGGAAAACACTGATGGGTGACTCAGCCTTTTCAAGCTGCTTTCAGCAGGAGCTGCCAGAATCTCTCTCCCACACAAGAAGCAAGCACCTGCATCCTAAAACTAATAAGTCAATTGCCAAACAGAGCCTCACACAGACACAATAACATCACTGACTCCGTGTAGGTCTGTAATTGATTCGTTGTTTAAAACTTTGCTCCTCTAAATACATCTGATCCAGTTCTCAGAGCACAGCCTCATAAAGAGCTGACATAAACACCAACTGGCTGTGTGTTTCCTCCATTAGGGCAGCATGAGTGTAAGTTGGGGGATCTATGCTATTCCTTCTCAGGGGCAGAATCATTACTGAGCTGTCAGTCATATGAGCAGTGCCAAGTCAAGATATGAGGCACCACACAGAAGAATAAAGTAGTAATATTTCTGTTGTGGCTTGGGAAGGATTTGTTTCCAACATACTCTCTGATTGGTAGTAAACCTACATCACCATTTGTATGCTCCTACTTTGTGCTGATTAGTTGACATAGCCTACACCCAGACGCAATGATGCCAAAGAAATATAAAATATCATGCATGACATTGCTTTTATTCTGTGCCTCAGTGATTACTGGGACAAGAGACTTCTGTTGTTTGTCACCACTGGCCAACCAGAACCTAAACTCCCCCCTGACTAACTTGTCAGGGGAAGCGTGTCAGTGACCTATCAAACACAACAGACCAAGTTTGCTCTGCTCACTGTTGGACTGTGCACAAATCGGTGCAGCAGTGGATGGACAAATTGTCATAGCCTGAGTCACAAGACAGAAAACTCCTTCCTGGGGTGTATTAATTTTATCCTTACAATAATAGTACTCACATAGACATGCATCTGTGTCCACAAATATATCCAGTGTATAGTTAAGAACTACTTCTCCCAGATTTAAAATGCAGAGACAATTGTCCTGGTATTTCTTTCTTGACTATGATGGATAACTTTGTCAGTTTGAATTATAAGTTGTCTCTGGCATTAGTGAGTCACTGGGTATCTGGAGAATATTTTGAGAGATGTTTAACTGGGGGGTGGGGGACAGGAGAACAACTCTTGAGTGTGAAAGGCACCAAATGTTGGGTGCAGCCCAAGTCTGAATGATTAGGGAGAATTAGGTTGACCTCTTGAAGCATGTGGTAATCCTAAAGATTGGGGGAAAGAAAGCAGAAGGATGGGCAGTTCTAGGCCAGCCTTTGCTACATAGAGCCTTTGTTGCCTACCTGGCTGACATGAGATACTTTATCACCCCTTCCCATTAAAAACAAGAAAGGCGCAAACATGCCCTGTGTGAATGCTTGATGGCTCACACCTGTCACTCTATCAACCATCAAGTAGAGGGGAGGATTGTTGTGAGTTCAAGGCTAGCCACTGGTTCATAGTGAGTTCTAGGCCAGCCGGGGCTACAGATTAAGACCCTGTCTAGTAACGCCAAAATGTACAAAAAATACAGATGGAGAAAAAAGAGTGTAAGTATAAGGAGAAGAATGAGGACAAGGAGAAAGGTGGAAGGGGAGGAGGTGGAGGAGGAGGAGGAAGAGGAGGAGGAGGAGAGAAAAGGGAGCTGTGTGCATTTCTTTGTTTCCATGCTGCAACATGGACCTCGCTGCCCCTTCTGCTGTGACCTCATTGCCACAATGTGTAGAATTCTCTCAGGGAGGATGAATCTCTTTCCTCCCTTAGGCTAATCTTTTATTCTTGAGATTATAATTTAATTACTATAATTGTCCCTGCCCTTTTCTCCTCACAACCTCCAGTGTTCCCCTCCCCATTCTCCTCAAATCCTGGTCTCTCCTTTTCACTAACTGCTGGAGAGAGAGCTCAGCTGCTGATGCTTTCAGTTTGTCAATATGTGCTCACATCACTGAGCAAAGTATCTACTACACAGGAGGTCCCACCATGTTCTTTGTGGGTTCCACAGAAAAGCCAGCCCTGGACAGCACCTTGTGTGTAAACAGTCTACAGTACTTTCCCATCATGTGTATATACTTGTGTGGAGTACTTGCCAGCCTTTGTAAAGAGAAAACGAAGTGGGTACCCCAACGCCATTCTGCCTATCAGCTTCTCCTGAGTGCTTAATAGTTGTGAAACGCCCTGGGTAACCTTTTCCTCCAGAGAACAATTTAGAATGGCAATTGGGGATTAAGCATGGCTCTGCTACTGCAGGGGAGAATGGAGGTAAGTCTTTTCCTCAGCTGCTCTGTCTCTCAGTCCACTTCTCTAAGACACACAGAATATTAACATTGCCTCCATGCTAGCTTTGGTTTGGCCCACAAAAAAAGGACACCTTGGTTCACCTGGGAGGTAGAAATAAGTACCTGGATCAAAAACTGAAGGCAATTCCTGCTCAGAGGAGCCACATCTGGTGTGCAGGAACATCAGAGCCTGTAATTGTGAGCATTTAATTTGCCTGCAGATAATTACATGCATATGTAACATTCGTCACAGTCTGCATGGGGAACACAACTTGGACTGTTTGTGCCTCCTTACTTCCAAATAGGGAAATAACAAATCAATGGCCAGTGACCATAGAAAACAATAGCTTCACTGGTGATAACCAATGACCATAAGTTAGATACCATTCTGTATTTCCCATAGTGCAATGCTGAAACATCTGAAACCTGTGCAGTAATGCTTGCCTAGAGCTTTGAGAATTCCTGTTGGGAAAGAACTTGCCAGGCTTAAAGTTTATTATATGTCAGAATTGAGCACTCCAATCACTATTTTGTATACCTAACTAAATCAGGTACTCACATTTCTTAAAAATTTATTATCCATTCATACTTTTGAAACGTTGTCTTCTAAAGTCTCATTGTTTTATTGTAAATTGTTACTTAATCTTTTTAAATTCCTATTTTCTTCTGAAAAATAAAACATGATAAAAATTAAAGCTAGAACTTTCAAATCAATCATAGACCTTCAACCACTGAATATTCTCTATGTACCCTTATTGTGTACATAGAAAACTCTATATTATTTCTGTGGTATTTTGAATGAAAATGCCCTCCCCCTAGGCACTTTTTTTTTGATTTTTAATATTTTTATTACATATTTTCCTCAATTACATTTCCAATGCTATCCCAAAAGTCCCCCATAGCACCCCCCATAGGCACTTATATTTGCATATTTAGTCATCAGAGAGTGGCATTCTTGAATTGTATTAGGAGATGTGGCCTTTTGGAGTGGGTGTGGCCTTATTGGAGGAAGCATGTCACTAGAGGTGGGCTTTGAGATTTCAAAAGCCCAAGGCCAGGTCCTGTGTCTGTCTTTATTTCCTGGTGCCTGCAGATCTGGATATAAGACTTCCAAACTAGTACTTTCCCACAGTGTCTTCCTGTGTGCCGCCTTGCTCCCTGATACCTGATGATAATGGACTAAACCTCTGAAAGTGTAAGCAAGCCCAACTAAATGCTTTCCTTTATATGAGTTTCTGTGATCATGACATTTTCACGGCACTGGATAAGACATTTGGTAACAGATACAGAGTTTTTGTGAGCTTAATGAGATTCTTCTTTTAATGTCATTTTATTCCTGACATGAGATTATTTACTACCTTTTATTCTTTCATTTTCTTGTTTGTACATTTGGCCTTTACTTCATTCGTTGCATAAATTGCAAATTAATTTTGTTAGGCATACTTTGAAGTGTAGACATATGAATGCCTACTATCCTATTATATGTCATATTTTACTAAGTTAATATCTACATGAATATGTAGAGGTATAAAGAATATATAAATCAAGGTATTTTTGTACACAGTTGGATGAGAAGGGAAATATACCCATGGAATGACAGGGCCGTTCCATTCTTTAAAATTCCTTCATTATTTATTCACGTTACATACCAATAATCAGCTGCCCCTCTCCTCCCCCATTCCTTCCTCCTCAACCCCCCCCCCCATCACATCAAGTCTCTGCGAGGCTAGGTGCATCTTCTCCAACTGAACCCTGACAAGGTGGTCTCAGTCAGAGGAATGGGATCCGCAGTCAGGCAGTGGTCAGGCGGGCAGGCAGGCGGGCGGGCAAGCAGGCAATAGATTCAGGTATAATTCTATTTTTTTTATCTTAAAAAAGATTCCTCTCTCTCCCCCTCTTTCTTAATTTGTATGTGTATTGTAGGCTACGTAAGTGGAAGAAGATCCTGAGGAGGTAGGTAGTGATCTTAAGGGAGAAGGCACAGAGATAGAAAGAAAGACAGACTAATGGGACACAGGCGAGAATGACATTAAAGCCGAATGGGGCCCATCTTAACTGTCATGCCCACAGCCAAGTTTATTTTTGCCATTTTTCTTTATAATTCACATCTTTTAAATCATTATTTTTACTATGTAATCTTTGAAAAGTTAAGAATTGCTGAATGAAGTTTTTGCTTCAGGTGAACAAGTAAATGTCTTTATTGTAACTAACACACAGTTCCTTATTATATCATGTGACTGAGAAATATGTAAACCATGACACCGCAAGACTGTGCCCACTTCAGGATAAGTGAAAGGCACTTGAGAAATGTGCAGCCGCAGGAGCATTTGAACCTGGCAGGTTCTTTCTGCAGTCAGAAAATTTAACCTTTCATGTGAGAGATAAACTCTTTGCACCAGCAAAATGAACATTCTTCACTGGGGAGTCACAGCTGAGAGAATTCTGTACAAACAGATCCTATTGAAATGAGCCTTATCTTCCTTCATCCAGCCCACATTCTGGTTACCTTTCCAGAATTGTTTCTCTCTGTTCAAATATAAAAACAGGTTTTTTTTTTTTTTTGTCACTTCCTTGATTCTTTGTTTATGAAACTTTTGATAATGATTTTGGCATAGGATTTATAAGACAGTTTAGGGAGAATATAGGCCTACATTAACATTTTATTTTCCTCAGTAGTACCCATTTTGTTGGGGGAATTTTAAAAACATAATGCCAACAGTGAAATTTATTCCAAACATTTTAAAAATTAGACATTTCACCTAACACCCTTTACACTTTCCAAAACTATATTCCTTGTCCAGCAGCAGAGTCTAGTGTTGAGAGTCTAAGGCTAAGTCTAAGACCCTGCACAGGTGTGAGATTATTTTAGGACATAGAAGCAGGGGAAGTGGCTAAGTAACTGACAACTCCGCTGCTTACATCCATCTCTTCTAATGAATGGCCAGTTTTTCTCAAGTTACTCAGCTAGAACAGGGCTTGGGACATGAGGGAAGACATCAAAACCAGATTTGCCAACACAATAATTCACTGACTCAAACAAGGAAAGGCAGAAATGTGGATACAGATTCTCTCAGATTCTCTCTCTCTCTCTCTCTCTCTCTCTCTCTCTCTCTCTCTCTCTCTCTCTCTCTCTCTCTCTCTCTCCCTCTCTCCTCTCCCCTCTCCCTCTCTCCCCTTCTCTCCCCTCCCTCTCTCTCTGTCTCTCTGTCTTTCTTTGTGTTTGTGTGTTTGTCTTTCTCTTTCTGACTGTCTGTCTGTCTCTCATAGTAATCATAGATACCAAAATAGTTGCTTTAGATACTTAATATTCTTGCAAACTGGTTTTACCTCTTGACATTAGAGCATAACCTAGTTGTCATAGCAACCAGAGAGCATTAAAAAACCAGTTTTACATTAGCTTTCCACTGAAATTAAGAAGTACAAAGTCATCCTCAGAATATTAGAACAGATCATATTATCATTACTCAAAACATTTCTTGGAATGAAATAAAAGGATTTATAAACAATGGGACTAGAGGGAAAGAAAGGCTGGTTAACCATTCTTTCAGTCACTCCAAACCTGAACTCAGTCGCTCTCTGTTTAGGATCATGGTAGAATCTGAAGTCACTGATTTTGGTGTTGAAAAGAATCTCAAAATTAGTCCATCTATTTCAGACCCCGCCCTAACCCATTCGCAACCATGTAAGAAGGCACGTTCTTTCTATTGCATGTGAAATTCATCCTGTGGGTCAGGAATTTCCATCACAACTCAGTGAGTCACATATGATGCATGATGCCAAAGCTAAAGAAACTAATAAGGTAGAAGCTTACACTGTTAGAATTTGGGCATTTGTGATAGTTTTAATATGTGTTTTGTTTAATAATGAGAATGAGATTTCCTCTCTTCCCATATCTTTGTTGATAATGGACCATTTGTTTATATAATGATGTCATATTTAGGGATATTTGGTAATCAAGGAACAATTAAGAAGAGGAAGCTTAGTATTGGATCACTAACTGCTGAAGACTTGTCTGGGCTAAGCATACTGGTATATTGTTAGATAAATATTTATAAAAATGGTATGATTACAATGACTTTAGAAAAGATAAACTGACTTCCAAGTATATGACAAAATGGTGTAAGTTCACTTTCTTCTTTCTTCTCCTCCTCCTCCTTCTAAATATCACAGAAACATTTCAAGAATCAGTCATCAAAGGACTCCAAAAATGGAAGGATGAAGTTGTCAGTTCAGGGAAATCAAGACAGCACCACTGTGAGTTCCTCAGAATTTCTTTTTATCTGATGTGTATTCATTCCTGCCTAGGTTCTAGAAATTCCTATAGCCAGGAAGTACCAATAGGTATAGAAGACAAATAAATAAGCAGAGGAAGCTTCACCTTTTTGGCCAAAAGGCACTGCACAAACGGGAAACACAACAAAGACATGGTGGGGAGATGTACTCTGATCCAATGGCATTGGACAGATGGGAGGCACCTTCTAAGATCAGTGGGAATCTAGTCGAGACAGAACACAGTGAGCAGGGTAACTCTGGCCAGAGTTCTCAGCACTTATCTGACATTGAGGATCAAGGTCACAAACATTGCCTGAGAACTTCCAGGTAGGCCCAAATAGAGTGGCTGCCTACTGAAAATAAATAGGTTGAAACAATCTCCTAACATGATGTTCCAAATGTCTAGACTTGAGTCAAGAATCACTCTGGAAGACAAGAATGGTAGTACATAACTATTGTCTTTGAACTTGGTATACTTGGTAGGAGTGGCACACATTTGAGGTCATATTGAGATAGTTTTAGTGAGGTTCTCTCTCAAAATAGAAACAACAACAAAAAATCACTTTCATACCAAGATCCATAACAAACATTCGGAACGATAAGCTAAGTGAAATAAGCCACAGACAAAAAGGTAAATATTATATTATCTCACTTTTATAACAAAGTTCTTCTCATAGAAACAGTTAGTAGTGTGTTTATCAAGGGATAAGGGCTGAGATAACAGAAAAAATATTGGTCAAAGGGTGAAAAACATCAAATTATGCTATGAAGATGTTCTGGGGATCTTATGGGTAGTGTGGGTGGTGATAGGTGTGTTAATCTGTAGTAATTTTTAATTGATGCATATTTGTACCTTGAATGTCTACAATTTTTAAAAAAAATTTTTCAGTTCAATATTTTGTCACAAAAAATGGATAAGGCACATCACTGTGCTTTGATACAAGAGCATATGAAAGGTAAATAAGAGCTTACAATTTTAAGAGCCATGCCAGTCCCTCAACAATGATGAAATCTATGTGTACTATAGATTATCTTTTCATGGGCAAGTGCTTTATATCAATGATATGCTAGAATTTCTTTTATATAATGAAATTTAGGCATGTGTATGATGACTACAGAAACTTACTGTGGATTAGGCAAACACTCATTGTTTTTTATTACTACATGGATATTCAAGTTATAATATAGTTTTATTTCTTAGAAACAAATAAAAGACACTCTTCTAAGAAACAAAAAAAGCAGCAAGAACCTACCTTAAACATTCTTTAATCCACAGGGTGTTGGAGGCAGGTTTGTACATATATTTGCAAATATGTGCATGTAATGGCTAGTGGTCAACCTTAAGAGTCATTTATTCCTCAGGGATCATTCACCTTATTTTTGAGACAGGATCTCATTGGTAGGGACTTTACCAAGCAAGCTAGGTTGAGCCCAAGAACCCACCTGGCTCTGCCGCCCCAGTACAAGTACAGGCTACCATGCTTGGCTATTTCACATAGGTTCTGAGGTTGAAAATCAGGTACTCTTACATGCAATGAAAGCACTTTTACTCACTGAAAAAAAAAACTACCTTGATATTCCTTTCCTTGAGGATAAAATGGGGAAGAAAACCAAAACACACACTGCATTCTTTGTATTTTATGACAAGAGATAGTTACTGGTAATAGCCCTGGATTTAGTAACTAAAATTACAGAATTCCAGTTGAATTTCAATTTTAAACACACAAAGACATTTGATAAGATATGCTTACATTAAGATGTGTTAATCCTTTCCCCCAAGGATCAGGGAATGTGTTGAAAGCAGGGAAAGAATGATTAGAAAACTAGGGAGACTGCTGTGAAATAATGTCTTTTGGATATAACAAGGAGGTGGTATGTATGAACTCCCAATGCTATAGTTACCTGCATAAGAATATACCAATATACATTCTAGTATGAACTGGGGAAGGACAATGTTCCATCCTGAGTTGAAGCTATAGGCAGTCCATGGCTGCTGAGGGAGGAAGACTCAGTTTTCTTCAGAGACATGACCCCTCATAGGTTGCCATGTCCAAGTGATGACTATACTTAAATACATATGGACAGTACTCATTGGACCTAGTACAGGATATAATTAATACATACTATATATCATAGCATATAAAATATAATTAATATATAATACATAATGTGTATGCATGTATATGTGTGCTCACATGTAACTTAGAGGAAGAGGATGGGGATTTGAGGTTTAAGAGCAGAGTATGGGGACATGGAATGAATTGAGGAGGAAGGAGGAGTGGATAAATCAATAAAAGAAATTACCAATAAAAGAAACTAAAAAAAAGGTGTGTCTGAAATTAAATTTTAGTTAGGTATCTTATATTTTTTTCTTTCATTGGGGTCATCCATATTAATGCATATTAATCAGAAAGATAGTTAGGAATATGTGTGCAGCCTGAAATCCCAGCTTTGCCACTTAGGAGCTGCATTATTCCGAGAATCTCCACTGTTTCTTGTTCTTTGTTGTTTCGCTTACAGGTTTTTTTTTTTTTTTTAAATATTTCATAGAGAATCTTTTCAATTTAACAGGCACTTTAAACTGTCTTCTCTATAAAACTCACAATCGCTCAACAATTCTACAGGCCAACACAATTTTATTATTCTCTTTCATCTATTCAATAGGCAAAAAAGTCTTTTATTATTCTCTTTCATCCATGCTTTCATACCTGAAAGACTGGAGAGTTCATGAAGCCCCTGTGACTTTAAATGACTAAGAAATGAGGTCTGGAGTCCAGAATCTAATGCCACATCTTTGATGACAAATATCCTTTCTAGTGACAAACTTGTAGGTATAGAAACTGGCTGTATGATTGTTTCTTCATCTATTAAGATCTCTATGCTGTTGTCAAATTTTTTGTCATGAGGTTATTTATTGTATTCCTAAACATATTTCTCTCTGTCTGTCTGTCTGTCTTGCTGTCTTTCTGTCTGTCTTTGTTTGTGTATGTTATGAGAAACAATGAAATACTGTGGAACCATGGATGTTGTAATGAAAATTATCTTTTACTTATTATTATATTTTATATAAATAATTCTGTTCATATAGACATCTCAATATTACTTTTCAGTATGTGTTTGGAGATATGAAGTGGTATAATGGATATAACGAAATTGATATTCTAGAACCACAACATATTACAAACAAAATACTAATTTTTAAAAAAAAACTATATTGTTTTCATATAATATATTCTTATTGTAGTTCCTCCTCCCCAAAGTCCTACAAGATTGTCCCCAGCTCCCTACCAACCCAAATCCACATACTTCCTTGGCATCTAAAAAACAAAAGAAGAAAATCAAAAAAGAGAAAATAAAAATAGACAAACCAGAATAGGACAAAACAAAACAAAAAGTGACCAGAAATCAAAGTTTAAGATACACATATGGACACAGAGACACTCACATTGGCAAACACAGAAATCCCATTAAAAACACAAAATTTGGAACCATAAGCAAGAGACCTGTAGAATAACAACAATAACAAAGCATACTCCTTTTTTTTTTTTTTTTGAACTTTGGAAGAAGGATTTATTACAGGTTACAACTCTCTGATCACAATCATTAAGGGAAGTCAGAGTAGGAACATGGAGGCAGGAACTAAAGCAGATACCACTGGGGGACACTGCTTTCTGGTTTGCTCCTCCTCATGTGCACAACCTCCTTTCTTATAGCACCCAGGATAACCTCCCCAGGATTGGCTCTACCCGAAAAGGGCTGGATCCTCTTAGATCAATTATATTAACCAAGAAACTGCCCTACTAATTTGTCTCCAGGCAAACATACTGGAAGCATAATAGAACATATTCTGAGTTCATTTTGTGTTGGCCATCTACTGCTGGCTACAGAGCCTGGCCAAAAGAATGGTTTGTATACCCAGTGAGACTCTGTTAGGTAAAAGTAATTTTTCTTTTTCAAGGAGTGGTTGTCAATTGGACATAATGTCTAGGTTAGCCATGGAGGCTTGTATCTATCTCTCCTCTTAGCAGTGGAACCCCATCTGGCCTGGAGGCCTTTTATCTGCTGCCACTGTCTCTGTGAGTTCATAAATGCATTGGTTCTACTATACACAGAAGGCCTTGTTTACATGCTGTCTTCTATCACCTCTGGATATTATAACCCTGCTGCCTCTTCTTCTGAAGGGTTCCCTGAGCCCTGAGGAGAGGGATTTGATGGAGACTTCCAATTTAGGACCAAGTGTTCCAAGATCTCTTACTTTCTGCACATTGTCCAGCTGTGAATCTCTGTATATATTTACTGGGGATAGCATACAATGACAGGGACTGCCTGCAGTAGGCCAGGATGGAGACATCTCAGTAGTCTGTGGCAGCTCTTTGTAACAGTTGTTCCCATTTCTCCTAACCTTAGCCCTGGACATTGGCTGTATAGAGTTCATTTGTGCTGTCTCCATCCTGCCCTACTGCAGGCAGTCCCTGTCATTGTATGCTGTCCCCAGCATATATTCCTATCTGTTACAGAAGGAATCTTTTTCTGATGATGGCTGAGCAAGACACAGATCTATGAGAATAATATCCTTAGGAAACAGTAATATTTGGTTCCATCTCATGGAATGGGGGTTAAACACACTCAGGTATTGGTTGGTTAGTCTCACAAGCTTTGTGCCACTATTGCAATAACATGTCTTATATGCTGGTCACAATTGTAGATTGGAGATTTTGTAGCTGGGTTGGTGTATACCTATCTCCTTTGGTAGCATGCAGAGTACCCCCCAGAACCATGAACACTAGTCAGTAGAGGTGAAGGCTCTTGGGAGGCACAAGCTTGTTTTCTCCATGTTCAATGAGTTGTGTAGGTGTTATCAAGCAAACAATAGCCTTGGAAATAGCCAAGGGAGTTCCCATGAGCCTTCTTTGACCCAAAATTCAAATAAACAGAAACCATTTTCAGAGTCTTCATTTGGTGACAAGAACTATTCATTTGGGACTCCATCACCCCAGGTATTTTGTGATTCTAAATGGATCATCATTATATGTATATATTTTAGGAAGCTTTTTCTGTGTTAGGTTTCCATATACCCCCAAATGGCCCTTAGTTTTAGCCATCCTTTCCCATATTCCCTTCCTCACTACCCTCTCTGTGCCCCTACTCATTTGATCCTTTCATTCCAGTCTGTTCCCTCATCTGTCCATCCATCCATCCATCCATCCATTCATCCATCCATCCATATTTTATTTCTCAGACACCTAGTTTGATGGTTTTTTTTCTTTTCTTCTTTTTTCTTTTGTTTTTTTGAGACAGGGTTTCTCTGTGTAGCCCTGGCTGTCCTGGAACTCACTCTGTAGACCAGGCTGGCCTCGAACTCAGAAATCCTCTTGCCTCTGCCTCCCAAGTGCTGAGATTAAAGGTGTGCGCCACCACTGCCTGGTTCAGACACCTAGTTTGAGTTAATCATTCCCCTAGTCACTAACCATAGCTAGCCTCTGTGGTTATATGAACTGTAGCCTGCTTATAGAAGACATAACAATTGACATTCACATATAAGTACATAATACATACCATATCTGTCTTTTTGCGTCTGAGTTACGTAACTCAGGATTTTTTTCAAGCTTTATCCTCAAGTTGTGGCTCAAGAGAAGGGGATGCCCAATATTCCGAGAGAACACAGACATTTCTCTTTTTCTTTTTTCTATACTTCATGTCACACACAAGATTTTATTAAAAAGCATTATGAAATTAAATGTTGACTCTAAAAGGATAGCACACCTAGAAATAACTTGGAGGCCATACCTGTGACCAAGTTTTCTAGGATCTGATAATAAAAGCATGGGCCATAACAAGAAATAGATTCACATTGTCAAAATTACATCTGTCTTCCTCAAGGAGCAGTGCTAAGAAAATGGAAAACCAAGGGACAGAAAAGCTATTTTGAAATCATACACCTGGCATAAGTTAAAAATTTTCTCAATTTGCCCATAATTTATATCTCAGCCCTTATGTAGCTGCCCTATGAATTTTGCTCAACTTTTACAGTCAGAGGCCGAGTTGGGGAAAATGTTCTTACTTCATATTTCCCAGAACATTACAAACATTACAAACAGCCCACAGCCCACAGACCACCTCCATTGCACTAGAACTGAATTTCTGTGTTCATACCTGGAAGCAGATAACCATGGCTGCCAGAAGACGCCGGAAATCGTGCTAAGTACAGATGTATAAAATATTATTCATTATTCAGGGAACCACTGTGTGGTTGCACAATTCATGCTAATCTTCTAATAATAGAGTGGACGAATTCAGCTTCTCCCAAATTTGCCGTGCCATATTCTCATTTGTATGAAAATAAATACCCTCGCATTTACTGTACCACATAGTTCATTTATGTATTTGTCTGCTGGACTCTCTGACCAGATGAGCTAAATAATTATATTTCATGTAATTCTATGCAAATAACCATTTCAAATTCTAACATTTAAATAGGATTTAAAAGCATTATTTTGCATAATATATCTTTGTGCTTGTGCTTGTTAATTTTGTCAACTTTCTAGAGTCGCAAGGGAGGAGGGAATCTTGATTGAGGAACTGTTTCCATCAGATTGGTCTATAAGCTTGTGTGTTGGGGGCGTTCTCTTAATCTATGGTTGATGTGGAATGGTGCTCCCAACTATGGGCAGTGCCATCCTGAGAAGGTGGTTCTAGTTTATATAAGAATGCAAGAAGGGCTCTTCCTGTAAGTGGCCAGAGGTGACCTGTGAAGATGGCTCGCTACTCTCTTGACCCAGAAAATCCCACAAAAGTATGCAAATCAAGAGGATCAAACCTTTGTGTTCACTTTAAGAACACCTGGGAAACTGCCCAGGTCATCAAGGGTATGCATATCCTCAAAGCCACCAAGTATCTGAAAGATGTATGCCCCAGTACAGGGGAATGCCAGGGCCAAGAAGTGAGAGTGGGTAGGTAGGGGAGCAGGGCAGGGGGAGGGTATAGGGGACTTTCGGGATAGCATTTGAAATGAAAATGAAGAAAATATCTAATAAAAAATTGGGAAAAAAAGGAAGAAGAAGCAGTGTGTGCCATTCCGGTGGTATAATGGTACTTGTGCCCAGGCCAAACAGTACGGCTGGATGCGGACGGTGGCCAAAAAAGAGTCCTGAATTTTTTTACTGCAGATGCTTAAAAATGCAGAGAGTAATGCTGAATTTAAGGGTTTAGACATGGATTCTCTAGTCATTGAACCCATCCAGATAAACAAGGCACTTAAGATTCACCGACGAACCTACAGAGCTCATGGCCGGATTAACCCATATACATGAGCTCCCCCTGCCACATTGAGATGATCCTGACAAGAAACAGATTGTTTCAAAGCCCTAAGAGGAAGTTGCACAGAAGAAAAAGATATCCCAGAAGAGACTGAAGAAACAAAAACTCATGGCACGGGAATAAGTTCAGCATAAAATAAATGCAGATAAAGAAAAAAGAAAAGGAAAGGAGAGGAGGGGAGGGGAGGAAAGAGAAGAGAAAAGAAAAGAACAGAGAGAGAGAGAGAGAGAGAGAGAGAGAGAGAGAGAGAGAGAGAGAGAGAGAGAGAGAATGAGAGAATTGGCCAGGGCAGTAGTACATGCCTTTAATCTCAGTCTCAAGAGACAGTTGAAAGTGGATGCCTTGTGAGTTCAAGGCCAGTCTGGTCTACATAGTTAGTTCTAGGCCAGCCAGGGCCACATAATGAAATTTTTGTCTAAAAAGAGAGAGAAAGCAAGCTGATCAGACCATGGAGGCTCACATAGTAAGCTGCACTCATGCTTGTCTCTGTAGCAGTTTCTCCCTCCAGATGCCTGCCTTGAGTTCCTGTTTTGTTTCCTCACATGATAGACAGTGATGTGGAAGTGTAAGCAAAACAAATCCTTTCTTCTCCAAGTTACTTTTGGTCATAGATTTTATTTCAGGAATAGAGAAGCAAAGTAGGAGAGTACCTTAAAACTAAAAATAACACGAAGTGCTTCCGTGTTGGCTAGGTTAAGTCTACTTGACACAAGCTAGAAGAGGGGGTCTTCAGTTGAAAAAAAAATTTCGAACAGAGTGGCCCATGGGCAAGCCTGTTGTGCATTTTCTTATTTAGGGATTCATGTGGGTGGGCCTGGCCCATTGTGGGTGGTATCAGCCCAGGGCAGGTGGTCCTGGGTACTATAGGAAAGCTGACTGAGCAAGCCAGGCGAGCAAGCTATTAAGCAGCATCCCTCCATGGCTCTACATCAGTTCGTGCCTCGAGGTTTCTGTCTTGAGTTGCTGCCCAGGCTTCCTTAGATGATAGAGTACAAAGTGTAATATGAAATAAAACCCTTTCTTCTCCAAGTTGCTTTTGGCCATGGTGTTTTATCACAGCAGTGGAAGCACTAAGACAGCTTCCTTATAATATATTGGCAAATTTATTTAAAAATGACATATAAATGCATCTGAAAGTAATCACTGTCAAATGAGGCTTATTAATGTGTATTTCATCCCTTTGAAGTGTCAATGCTGTAATTTTTAATTTACTCACAGAGTTGCACAAACCACTACTATCAATTTTTAAGTAAAAAAATAAAATTTCAGAGCCAATTATAGTCAGTCACCTGCTTCTTCTTGTTTACTATCTATCCTCTTATGAATTCATGAACAACCTTTTTTTGGTCTTTCGAAATCTGATTATCTTTTTATTGTGATTATTGTTGCTTTATTGCTAATCTTATTTTTCCTATTATTTATTCTCTCAAATATCTTCATCACAGTTTCTCCTAGATCCCCTCCTCCCAGTCCCTCCCTGCTCCTGTTTTCACCCCCAGATCCACTGCTCCTCCTGTCTACCTGTTCAGGAAAGAGCAGTCTTCCCACTGATATCAACTGAACATGGCATAACAAAATTCAATAAGACTAGGAGTAAAATCCTTATAGTAAAACTGACTGAGACAACCCAGTAAGAGGAAAAGGGTCCCAAGAGCAGATAAAAGAAGCAGAGACACCACTTTATTGTGACTAACACCCCCACTGTTAGGAGTTCCACAAGAACAACATATGTTTTGCTTAACATCTTTCTGGCTTCTCTGCCAGAAAGATAAAACCTCTGGAGCTACTATTCTCTTCTCTATTTCCGTGAGTTCAATTATTGTTCTACTATATATATGAGTGAACTCATTCATTATTTACTCTTATGTGTATTTGTGAGCATTTGTTTGTGGAGGTTGTCTCCTTCATTATTTTTTTAAAAATTTTGCCACCTTTATTTTTGATACTGGGTCTCTCATAAAACCCAAAACTCATGGCTTTGGGTAGATAACTAGCCTCCAAGTTCACTTGTCTGTGCCTCCCCAGTCCTGGTATCACAGGCATTCACTAGCACACAGCAATTTTATATGGAGACTGGGGACCAAACTCAGGTCTTCATACTTGTATGGCACATTCATTGCAGGTTCTTTACTAATGGAATGTTGTCCCAACCCCTTGGCCCCCAGAGCTGTTTTTCTGATATTGTTCACCAAGGAACAAAGTTGACAACAGCCTCTCAAGGGAAATGACACAGAAGTGACAATGTAGTCTTAGGGTTATTGTGTGTTTGTTTGAGACACCATTCTGCTTTATATAGCCCAGGCTCATCTCAGACTCACCATCCTCCTGTTTCAGTTTCCGGAGTTCCTTACCATGGTCACATTCCCCAACATGATCTGGTAGAAGTAATTTTTAATTTTCAAAATTTGAAATATTGTCAGAAATGGAATAACCCATAAAATTATTTCTTGTATTTCTCATTGAGTATGTTTATATTTGTATTTAGTTTTAACTTTTGTTGTCTTTGTGAGATTAATATAAAAGATTTGTTATATATATATATTTCTATGTTCAGAACTAATTGAAAAATAAGATGTGAATGACAGTGAGATTGGATTTATCCCTGATAATCTAGAACCACAACTTTTAAAATACTTGACTCCTACCTGAACTAGACAGATTTACTAGAACAGCCTCTGAGTTTGCTGGAAAACCAATGCCTTCATCAAGTTTCAGCACAAGACAGGTCTACATTAATTTATGGCCTAGAAAAAGCCAGAGTTTATAAAGCCCACCAATCATTCTTCAGAGGAAAGGGAAAGCAAGAGAGAGAGATGAGATCAGAGTGTTACTCTCAAGTCAGACTTTTCTTCCATGGAGTTGGGAAACTAGTTGATCTATTATTAATTATTATTATTATTATTATTATTATTATTATTATTATTATTGTTATATTTAATCATATTTACAGTCCAGTCATTATGCCCCTCCCATTACACCTTCTGACAGTTCCTCATCCCATTCCTCTGGCCTCTCTCCAAGAGGATGTCCTCACCTCTGCCAGGCCTCCCCACTCCCTGGGTCTTCATGTCTCTCAAGAGAGTTAGATGCTTCTCTCACTGAGGCCAGAGCAAGCAGTCCTCTGCTGTATATGTGTTGGGGCCTCATAGCAGCTGGTGTATGCTGCCTGGTTGATGGCTCAGGGTCTGAGAGATCTCAGGGGTCCAGGTCAGTTGAGACTGCTGATCTTCCTATGGGGTCACCCTCCTCCTCAACTTCTTCCAGCCTTTTCCATAATGCAACCACAGGGGTCCCCAGCTTGACTCCATTGGTTGGCTGTAAGTATCTGCATCTCATACTTTCCATTCCAATACTCCTCTAGGCCTTTGCTCTTCGAACATACGTGACCTCGAATTAACCTGATGGAAAAGCAAGAGTATAGTTCTATTCTGTCACTGGATCTTATTGGAGATAGCTTTCTTTCAGCATGTTTGATATGAACTTTTTACCTTGCTGTTTTGAATCCTTTTTTTTTTTTCTGGCAGTAAAGTCATGAATTGAGTGAACTGTTTGGCCTCTTTGCTCTTTCCTAAGCTAGGTTCCATGTGAGCCAGATGTCCATTCACAAGCACAGCCTTGTGCTCTCTAGATCGAATATTGCACCATGTGTTTGCTGTGAGTTTTGATTTTTATCATCCAAAGTTTATCTATGTTGCTCAACATCATGTGCCATAGATTCTAAAAATATTAGATCACTTAAAATGGCAACAATATGGAGATGCCCCAAATATATATATATTTTCCCTTTATATATATATTCCAAATGAAGGAATCAATTCCAAGGAGAGTAATAAAACCCAATTTTGCTCCTGTTCCAAATTTAATTACAACCCTAAAAGCACACATCATGTTTACTTGCTTTCTCTAATGTTGCCAAAGCACTCCAAATTCTTGGATTCCATCAATTTAATTCAGATGCTACATTCTGGATAACATTTTACTAGAGTTGGTATAGTGATTTCAATGGCTCAGAGATCATAGGCAACTTTCTCAAAATGTCTTTCTTACAGGCAAGTAAAGAGCAGGACTTAAGAGATTTGGTTTAGATAGTATTCGTTCATTCAATTTTTTTAACAAATGTGTACTGGGTATGTTTTCTAAAATAAATGTATATATTTTAAGACAATTGTCCTGCGTCAAGCTATTATCTCAGAACACAATAGAAGGTGTTGGCAAAGCCCATAGTAACAATTGTATGGTATTTGATGAAAGAAGATGTGATGTTTAACTAGTCACCTTGGACAGACTGAGAATCAGTTAAGAGACAAACCTCTGGATATGCCTGTGAACAGTCATCTATATTAAGTGAACTGAAGAGCCACCCTTACTATGGGCAACACCGTTTCTAGGGTGTGGAGTCCAGATTTAATTAAAAGAACAATGAGGTCTGAGCATCAGAATTCACCTCTTTGCTTCCTCACAGTAGACACAGTGTGACTAGCTGCGTCAAGCTCCCATTGCCTTAACCTCTCTGCCAAGATAGACTGTACCCTTGAACTAAGAGCAAAAGTAGACCTTCCTTCCATTGCTTTTCTCAGGAATTTTGGCAGAGCAACATATAGCATGTAATACAGAGGGTGCATGAACACAACTTTAGCTTCACTATTACCAAAGATGTAATGTGCAATTTTGAACACTAGAGGGGAAAATTTCATTTCCATGGGTCCATTATGGAGCTGTATTATGCAAACATCCGTGGATTAGTTAAGAAGACCTATTTATCAATGTATTACCTTATTTTCCTTTGGCTAATTTGGATAAACATTCCAAGAAAATATTTTGTAGAGCCAGTGAAGGCAGGCAAATTATTTTGTTTATTGTTATCATGAGTATGGGGGGGGGCACGTATGTTCCATGGTATGCATGTAGAGATCAGTATATAACTTTCACAACTCCTTTACCTCTTTCTGCAGTGGAATATGGGGAAAGAATTGATTCATAAGGCTTTTACAGCAAGGGTTTTTGCAGAGTGAGCTATCTTGCCCACTCCTGACTGGTTTCTGATCTTCGAAATCTTTCAGTCTTTCATCACTCTGTGATGTGCTGTTACTTACAGGTTTTCCTTAGATTCCTTATCGCAACAAGGAAATTATTTTCAACTCTCACATTGCTTTTTTTTTTAAAAGCAAAATGAATTAATCATATTACAGTTCTGTATCTCAAAAGTATGATATGTGTCTTACTGTACTAAATAAAGTTGTTGCAGTATTTCATTCTCTTCTGTAGACTAGATGGAAAATCAGTTTCCTGACATTTCCTGAATTCTTACTTAGCTTCTCCTTCCTTCATTTTCAAGCCAGTAATAACAGGTGGAGTCTTTCTTACATTGTACCACTCCAACCTCCTCTTTCATCTTTTAAACTTTGTGTCTCAGATTTATTAACATCCAGTGGGGAAGTAAACATGGTACATATTTCACTATATACATATACATGATTAAAT
The DNA here is from genome assembly GCF_978045245.1 of Mus caroli. Classification (NCBI taxonomy): domain Eukaryota; kingdom Metazoa; phylum Chordata; class Mammalia; order Rodentia; family Muridae; genus Mus; species Mus caroli. The sequence continues at coordinate 30,870,081 of NW_028227260.1, forward strand.
GAATAGTCACCTATTTATGGCATCTAATATTCACTAATCTTCATGTTAAAATCTGGGCATTTGATGGTTTTAAAGCATATAATAAATGATATAACTGTTATTACCGTGTTATCAGTGAATCTCCAGAATGCATAAATCCTGTACATCTGAAAAGTTGTGACGTGTGACAAAGAAATTACGCCCGCATATCTTGCCTCCAGCCTTGACAACTAACATTCTCTTTTGCTATGGGTTCAACCTTTAAAACAAACAAGACTCCTCACTGCATATATTGCTAAGATCATGCTGTATTTACTTTGCCACACTTTGCTTATTTTACATAGTGTGCTGGCCAAGCCAACAAATTCATCTATGTTACTTTAAAAGATTTTCTTCCTTTTTAAAAGGATGAATAGTATCATTTTTTGTTAGGACTGATAGCCATAATGATACAAAACTCTCTCTCTCTCTCTCTCCCCTCCTCTCTCTCTCTCTCTCACACACACTATCTTTCACACCCTCTCTCACTCACACACCCTCTCTCACACTCTTTCTCATATAACACACACTCATTCTCACACACACTCACTCTCTCACAAACACACTCATTTTCTCTCTCTCTCTCTCTCCCTCTCCTTCACCCCCCCCTCTCTCTCTCTCTCTCTCACACACACACACACACACACACACACACACACACACACACACACACACACACACACTCAAACACACCACATCACATTTCTACTATCTACTCATTTTTCGAGAGACTCCTTTTTAAAAATATATTTTAGAATGATTATTTTATTTTGTATGCATGTTTTGCTTGCATGTCTGTATGCGCTGCATGTGCATCCCCTGTGTCTGGTGCCTGCAGAAGCCACAAGAGGGCATCAGATCCCCTGAAACTAGAGCTATAGGTGGTTGTAAGCCATCATGTGGATAACTGGAAATCAAATCTGGTTCCTCTGCAAGAGCAATCAGTGCTCTAAACAGCTGAGCCATTCTTTCACCCTCCTTTGAGATGCACTGAATTTTATTGTTTGCTATAATAAATCATACTTCAGTGAATATAGGCATGTAGATATCTATCTCCTTGAGATGGTGATTTTATTTTCCTTGGTTTGCTAGATCATATGGTTATTTAGGATCCTCATAAACATTTTCAAGGTGGACATGCTAAAGGTTTTCTTTCCTTCATACTCAAGTCAGCACATATTATCTCTTGTCTTTTGTTTTGTAACTAACCTATGCTATATGATGCTAAAGGTTTGTTTTAAGTTGTCATCGACTTAATGATGATGAGCCACATGTGTGTTGAGTGTGTGTGTATATATATATGTATGTGTGTGTGTGTGCCAGTTGTCTCTTTTTTTGAGAAATGTATATACACTCACTCTGACCAAGTTCCTTTAGCTCTTTTTATGTTTTTAATACTAACCCTTAGCAGAACTCTTTTGATTATTCCTATTGGTGTGTATTATTGCATTGTGGTGTATTTGGTTTAAATCTCTAAAGGATGCTGTAAATCATTGGATGATTTTTCCCACCCTGTGTTTTTTACCTTCTCGTCCATTAATGGGTGTATTATTGCATTGCCTTTTTAAAATTCGTTTTTAAATTATTTTATTTATTTAGTCGAAACACCTTGAATTCCTAGGATAAGTCTAGCTTATCTTGATATTGAGAATTAAGTTACAAAGAGTCTGAGACTGTTTTGACTTGCAGTTTATATTTTTCATGCATTGGCACCTCATAATAGGAAGAATATGGTGGAGCAAACCTGTTCCCATCATTACCAGGACATAAAAAGTAGAGGAAGTGTTGGGTCCTATTATAGCCTTGAAAGGCATGTGTCCAATGACTTGAGTACCTTTTAATATGTGCACTGTTCCTAGCTTTCCACCATTTCCTAACCATTCCAAGATAGGGCCTATGTTTTTAATATATGGACTTTTGGAAAAAATTACATATCCAAATATAATCTTATACAGTTTTTATGTATCTTGAGAATTTTCACATAGACAAAGGACTGGTATATCATTTTCTTTTCATTTGTAATTTTTTTTTGGCTTTAAGATTGCAGTGACAATGGCTTCATTGCATGTGTAATGAATAATTTTCTTTTTAATAAATACTATTTATAAAATCAGCAATTGGAAAAAGCAAATCTTACTATTTTTAAAAAGCACTTTAATTTATGTACATATTAAAAGATTTATTTATTGTATGCATATGAGTATACTGTTGCTGACTTCAGACACACCAGAAGAGGGCATTGGATCACATTATAGATCGTTGTGAGCCATCATGTGGTTGTGGGGATTTGAACTCAGGACCTTGGAAGAGCAGTCAGTGCCCTTAACTCCTGAGCCATCTCACCAGCACCCTATATATTCTTAAAGAGTATAAGATGATAGGATGCATATGGCTCCTGCCTTACAATTGGCTTTGGGTTATTTATTTATTTTTTTGGACAGTGCATGAATAATAGATACTCATAGAAATTATATTTTATATTTTGAATTTTTACCTTCTCCTAGGATAGTGTTATAAGGCAAACTCCTCTCAGTGCTGGAAAGTAGCAGTGAACCATAGCTCTTACTTACCTGATATGACAGGAAACAGCTGGTATGCTATGACTTATGATGTGTGGTAAATAAGGGACATGAAATGTACATCTGAATTGCAATAGTCCAGGTTCCACTAGTTTTAACAGGACAATAACTCCATCACTCTCAATGAAGCATCTCCACATATTAAAATGGTTACTCTAGTGAGACAAATTAATATACACATCTCATTTAATTACCTATTTTTCCTCACTGTACAAGGACAATAAATAATAGTTTATTCATTTCACAAAAAATACTGAATACTCTATTATTAATTGTAGGCTTCATGGTGGACATGAGATTTTAAACCTTTGTATCCTATGCATCTGCTTTTGTATTTCATGTTATCTCCCAGTTCCTTCTTCTATCTTCTGTAACCACAGTTTTACCCTGTGTTCCTTGCTAGTAACCTATTGTGTGTTCTTGATTGCATTCCATTAGTTTTGTCTCTTGTCCTCATTAAAATAACCAAACAAAACCAAACCAAACCAAACAACAACAAAGAAAGCTATTGTAGGTAGTCCAGTTCTCTTTCCTTTCCCTCCCCAGGGTTGCTGTTGTGAACTGTATTTGATTGCTTAATGACTTTTTATTGTTTATTTTGATAAGAGGTAATGCATTATGTTTTCTGTCATGATGGCATTGAAGCCTTTTAAGGGAGGCTGGTGATTTGACAATTTTTAAAAACTATTCAAAGGCAATGAAAAGATAGAAAAGAAAAGGAGGATCAGGATTCTTCTCGTAGTCAGTGTCCACTCGCTCTAAGCGGCACTCCTCCATTTCTTCTCAAGAACTCAAGCTTAGGTTTTGCTACTTGAATACCTGCAACCTGCTTTACCTCAAGCAGAGGTAAAGACTCGAGTCTGCTCTTTCTGTGTGTGCATGCGTGTGTGTGTGTGTGTGTGTGTGTGTGTGTGTGTGTGTGTGTGTGAGAGAGAGAGAGAGAGAGAGAGAGAGAGAGAGAGAGAGAGAGAGAGAGAGAGAGAGAGAGCTCATGTAAAGAGGCATATTCTAGGGTCTCAGGTATAACTAGTGAAAGCGCTTTATTTTTCTCAGTCTTCAGTTGCTCCTCCTCCTCCTCTGCCGTGTTCTTTGCCCCATCTCCTTTCAGAGGAGGGTCTGGTACTTAGTCTGTTGGGATATCTTATAGTGATTTTTTATTTGTATTAGTGATTTGCCTGTGCATAAGTCTATGTACCACATATCTGTAGTGCCCTCAAGAGCCACAAGAGGGTGCCAGATGCCGTAGAACAAGTTACACATGGTTGTAAACCATTGTGTCTGCTAGAGACCTAATCCTGGGTCCTCTCCAAGTGCAACAGGGGCTCTTTACCCTTAGCTATCTCTTCAGCCTCATTCCATTTTTTTTCACCAATCAGTGAGTTGTGTGTGTGTTGAATGCTGCTGAACATGTCACTAGGGGGCCTATTGAATCTTAAAGCTCTGAGGAAATCAAAAGCAAATCCGTCATGGATTTACCACCGAGAATGGAATGTATAACCTTACCTCTCTCACACACAAAGAATAGCAATGTTAATGGCATTCTTCTAGTGTTATCAGGCATGTGCACTGACATCTCAAGGTCAGCTCTGACCTGGGAATTAAGGAACCATAGACAAATAAGTAATAATGTGTCAATAATCTGCCATGATGTAGTATCTTCTTTTTTTTTTTTTTTTTTGGTTTTTCGAGACAGGGTTTCTCTGTATAGCTCTGGCTGTCCTGGAACTCACTTTTTAGACCAGGCTGGCCTCGAACTCAGAAATCCACCTGCCTCTGCCTCCCAAGTGCTGGGATTAAAGGCGTGCGCCACCACCGCCCGGCTCTTTTTTTTTTTTTTAAATTAGGTATTTATTTCATTTACATTTCCAATGCTATCCCAAAAGTCCCCCATACCCTCCCTGACTCCCCTACCCACTCACTCCCACTTCTTGGCCCTGGCGTTCCTCTGTACTGGGGCATATAAAGATTACACAGCCAATGGACCTCTCTTTCCAGTGATGGCCAACTAGGCCATCTTTTGATACATATGCAGCTAGAGACAAGAGCTCCGGGGTACTGGTTAGTTCATAATGTTGTTCCACCTACAGGGTTGCAGATCTCTTTAGCTCCTTGGGTACTTTCTCTAGCTCATTGGGGGACCTGTGATCCATCCAATAGCTGACTGTGAGCATCCACTTCTGTGTTTGCTAGGCCCCAGCATAGTCTCACAAGAGACAGCTATATCTGGGTCCTTTCAGCAAAATCTTGCTAGTGTATGCAATGGTGTCAGCGTTTGGAGGCTGATTATGGGATGGATCCCTGGATATGGCAGTCTCTAGATGGTCCATCCTTTCATCTCAGCTCCAAACTTTGTCTCTGTAACTCCTTCCATGGGTGTTTTGTTCCCAATTCTAAGAAGGGGCAAAGTGTCCACACTTTGGTCTTCGTTCTTCTTGAGTTTCATGTGTTTAGCAAATTGTATCTTATATCTTGGGTATTCTAAGTTTCTGGGCTAATATTCACTTATCAGGAGTACATATTGTGTGAGTTCTTTTGTGATTGAGTTACCTCACTCAGGATGATGCCCTCCAGGTCCATCAATTTGCCTAGGAATTTCATAAATTCATTGTTTTTAATAGCTGAGTAGTACTCCATTGTGTAAATGTACCACATTTTCTGTATCCATTCCTCTGTTGAGGGGCATCTGGGTTCTTTCCAGCTTCTGGCTATTATAAATAAGGCTGCTATGATATTATGGACTCCCTTCGTGGCAATATATAGATGCTGCATATCTATTAATTATGTTTTTTTAAAGCCACAAAATGACCACTTTAACCATTTTCAAATGTAGAGTTCCTTATTGTGAAGTACATTCATGCTCTGAAACACATCTCCAGAAAATTTTAATCTGGCTAAAGTGTAATTCTGTACCTATTAATAAATATGGCTTGTGTTAGTCAGTGAAGGTACTTGCTCCAGGCCTGGTGACCTCAGTTGCATTGTCAGGTTCCACATAGTGGAAGGAGCCAACTGAATCCAGCACCTTGTCTTCTGACCTCCACACACATTCTGTGACACATCAGCGCTGACTGTCTCTACAACTCCCCACCCCCCAGACCCAACAGAAAATCAAAGAAACAACCTTGTGTTTCAATCCCCATCTCACTTTTACTCTACTTTTCACCTACAAGGATGAATCCTTTCGATTGCACATATATGGGCAAAATCATTCCTCTGCTTTACCTCGTCTTGAAATCCATCATTCTTTTTTAGCATGTGACAGGGGGTCTTCTTTTTAAGGTTGAACAATGTTCTATTGTATGTAGGTATTATTTTTCAGTGTTATTTTAGAGTATATTCCTTGTACTTATTAAAAAAGTGAAGTGCTGAATGGTTTCAGACAAGTACTTCAGGAGATATTTCAGAAGTCACTGTGTTGCCCTCGTAAGCGGGTCCTTGTACTATTTATTGTCCTGGGAACTTCCTTGAAACAAGTGGAGGTAGAAGATGAAGTGATGATCCTCACGCTGTGTAGACAAGGCTAATGTGTGTTTGAGCCTCCTGTCTTATCAAAAAAAAATTAAAGGTTAAAAAAATAAATATTTAAGCTGGAAAAATCCAAAGAGAGAAGATGTATATATACTATGTGTGTTTTACGGAAGGCATAATTTGTATTTTGGTCATTGCATACTCAAGCATACTAAAATTACATTAAGTTACTTTTACTTTATATGTAGTTTTTTATACTTTAGTCAAACTTTCTAAAACAGTCTTTCCTGCTTAGTTCTTAACACTGCTTTGGTCTGTGGGGGTGTGGTTGAGCAAACTGCTAATGAGCTCAATGCCTGTTCCTTTTGAACAATATGGTTTAGAGCAGTGATTTTTTTTTTTCTTCGAGATAGGGTTTCTCTGTGTAGCCCTGGCTGTCCTGGAATTCACTCTGTAGGCCAGACTGGCCTCAAACTCAGAAATCTACCTGCCTTTGACTCCTAAGTGCTGGGATTAAAGGCATGTACCACCACTGCCTGGCTAGAGCAGTGATTCTTTTTATTTAAATTAGGGATTTTCCTCATTTACATTTCCAATGCTATCCCAAAAGTCCCCTATACCCTCCCCCCCACTCCCCCACCCACCCACTCCCACCTCTTGGCCCTAGTGTTCCCCTGTACTGGGGCATATGTGAAGGTTCTATGCCCCAATATAGGGAAATGCCAGGGCCAGGAAGCAGGATTGGGTGGGATGGTGATCAGGGGGAGGTGGGAGGGGACAGGCAATTTTCATAGGGGAAACTAGGAAAGGGGATAACATTTGAAATGTAAATAAAGAACATATCTAATAAAAAAGAGCTCTTAACTAGTGAAAAAAAGAATCTATTTTTTTATTAGGTATTTTCTTCATTTACATTTCCAATGCTATCCCAAAAGTCCCCCATACCCTCCCCCCACCCCCCTACCCACCCACTCCCACTTTTTGGCCCTGGCATTCCCCTGTACTGGGACATAAAAAGTTTGCAAGTCCAATGGGCCTCTCTTTCCAGTGATGACTGACTAGGCCATCTTTTGATACATATGCAGCTAGAGTCAAGAGCTCTGGGGTACTGGTTAGTTCATATTGTTGTTCCACCTATAGGGTTGCGGATCCTTTTAGCTCCTTGGGTACTTTCTCTAGCTCCTCCTTTGGGGGCTGGAGCGATGGCTCAGCCGTTAAAGGCTAGGCTCACAACCAAAAATAGAGCAGTGATTCTTAACCTGTGGTTCTCAACCCTTTTGGGGGGTTGCATATCAGATAGACTACATATCAGTTACTATCATTTATAACAGTAGCAAAGTTACAGCAATGAAATAACTTTATGATGGGGGTCACCACAATATGAGCAACTGTATTAAAGTGTTGCAGCATTAGGAAATTTGAGAAGTACTGGACTAGAGAGAATTTTCACTGGAATATGACTGCTTCCATGTGCAATCTCACAAGAAATTAATTTAAAAGAACAAGAACAAACCTATATGTTTATGGAGCTAGAAAAAGGCATGTGGCTATTTTCATGCTTTGGATGATATATTTTGTTATATTCACTATCTAGATAAAGTTAAAATACTTTGTAAGTCAGTTGTGGTGGTGCATACCTTTAATCCCAGTACTCAGCTGACAGATTCAGGTTAGTTTGAGAGCCAGGTCTACATAGTGAGTTCCAGGACAGCAAGAACTACACTTGCTCAAAAACAAAAAACAAAACAAAACAAAACAAAAATAAAATGCTTATAAGAATTGGGTTAAAACTTGCTTATTAATGTCATAATTAAATGTGGTAGTTATAGGATTATCAATTAATGAATATATGATATTTCTTGTTTACTGCTCTTGTTGGCAGTGTGAATGTAGGAGAGTAGGGCCCTGATAATGAGGTAGACTGAAGTCTCATGCAATAGCCAAATTTATTCAGTGTATCAAACAGTTTATCCTCTGAGGGTTATGAAGAATCACATGAGTAAGATGTTCAATCACAAGGATAAACCACACATGACAAACACTTGTTTTTCTTTAGAGACACATGAATAACAACAGCTGAACTAACATGAAAACACAATCCAAGAACAAACCTGTGTTTTGAAGAAACTGAGGTCACTATTGTATTGATTTCTTGGAGTTTTCTCACAAGTGCTCAGAATTCCCCTTCCATGACTCTATTCTTGGACTGTGTTCGGACAGTTCCTTATTTGAGATGTTTGTCAGCATAGACGTTTATATGATGTTAAGATAATGTATTAATGAATTTAGAGATTTGAGGGATAGGTCTGAGGGGGTTACAAGATTAATTTTACCTGTGTAATAGCAATCTGTAGACTGTGAGTTTATGTGTTCCTGTGATTAAACACCATGACCAAAAGACTTGGTTTATATTTCCATGTCACAGTTCATTATTGAGGGGAGTCAGGGAAGGCACCCATGTTGGATCAGTGGTAGGAACCATGATGAAATGCTGCTTACAGGATTTGTCTCCAGGGTTTGCTCAGTCTGCTTTCTTCTATATCCCAGGAATACCTGCCGAGGAGTGGCACTGCCCATATTGGGATGAGCCTTTCCAAATCAATTCATTATAGAGACTTGCCTGCAGACCAGTCTGGTGGAGGCAATACCTTCAATTGGAAAGGTTAATTTTTTGTCAGCTTCCTGTGTTGCATTTGTATGTGTATGAAGTGCCATTGTGTTAGTGTGGACTGTAAAGCTGTATTGTCCATTAAATATGGATGAGTTAGTGCTTTATGGTTTATATAGAATATTCATTACAAGTTCAGCTATGAGGTGATAGACTATGTCAAAGGTTTGATGGCTGTCCTGGGTCTTATAATCCTTCAATTAAACAAACAAACAAACAAACAAACAAAAAACTAAAACAGCAAATGCATGATCATGGGATAGTTGGTTGTTTACATTTAGGGGAAACATTTTATGAGTTTTAACTAAATGGTCTTCAAAAGTTCCACTTATGAGCCTGGCGTGGTGGCGCACGCCTTTAATCTCAGCACTCGGGAGGCAGAGGCAGGTGGATATCTGAGTTCGAGGCCAGCCTGGTCTGCAAAGTGAGTTCCAGGACAGCTAGGGCTATACAGAGAAACCCTGTCTCAAAAAAAAAACAAAAAAACAAAAAAAAAAAAACAAAAAACCAACCAACCAACCAACCAAACAAACAAAAGTTCCACTTACAATTTCAGTATAGAAACACTTAAAAGAGTTTCTGATTTCACACTGGTTGGTAAATTATGAGATGATAAGCTTCTTGGCTAGAGTTGTTTTGATTTAATGTTCCATGTACAATCAATACCATTTATGCCTTATTGATTAACTAAAGGTGATTGGTTAATGTTCACATAGAAAAGGATCCTATGTGATTAAAAATTAGCGAATTATGCACTTTACAAAGGTTTATGTATATGCTTAGATGGATGAGAAGGGAATCTTCATTTGATTTTTAGTCCCGTGCATGCGTGTATGCCATATATATTTAGGTATCTGTGGAGACCAAAAGATTGCATGATATAACTTGAAGCTGAAGTTACAGTAGGCTATGAGCTGCCAAAAATGGGTGTTGGCAACTGAACTTGGATCCCCTGAAAAAGCAGCAGGTGCTCTTAACCACTGTGTCATCTCTCCAATTCCAGGAATAAATTTTAGTGTTGTGTAAAATATATGGTTAAACATGTATAATACTGTGTTTTTACTATGTAGCATAGGCTAGCTTAGAACTGCAATGTTTGGGCTATAGGTTTGCAACACCACACCTGGATTACTAGTCCACTACTAGTAAGTTAAGAATGAAGTACTTATTATACACAGGATTACATTATAATTTATTAATATTTATATAGTACTTGAAAACAAATCGTGTGCTTCATATAGAAGAATCAGGCCATAGCTTAAGCATAATTTCAGCTTTTAGATGCTGATGATAAAGTTTTTAGCTTCTTTGACTCCTGTGGAGGTCATGTCTTGCTCATTTTGTTTTTCATTTCTAAGACCAAAGTATTAACCACAAGTGCTCTTCATTTGATTAAATTATTTTCAAATAGGCTCGTGAGTGGTGTAAGAATGATAACAATAGGGACACAAAATTTGTCCATGACTAATGAAGGGTGCCATGGTTGGCTTCTAATTCATTTAAATGTCATATCAGCTACAAGAATTCAGACTAACTATGGGCTTACTGGAGAGAAATATACTTTATTGTATTCAGATTAGATAACTATTGTGTAGGAATGACTGCAAGAAGCCTGAGAGTATAAATTTGACTAATACACCCCTTATTTCATAGGGATAGATTATAAGATAGTCTAAGGTACAGGAAATAGCATTCTGACTTAACATGGGGTGATAGACTGTGAGAATCTGTGGGTACATAGTTATTTGGATCCCCTAGATAAGATCAATTTAAGAGGTATAGAATTAGAGACAGGAAGGTAAGGCTATCAGTAATTTTATAGTAGGGCTAACCCCTTTTCTACTCTAGAGGGCCCAAGTGTTTCAAATTCTTCCAAATAATATGGTCAGCAGTAGCAAAAGCCTACTTCTCATACCAACTTCTTAGTTAACTGCTGTGATAAGACACTTGCTGTGATAAAACATATACTTTTATTCTTTTTGTTTGTTTGTTTTTTTGTTTTTCGAGACAGCATTTCTCTGTATAATCCTGGCTGTCCTGGAACTCACTCTGTAGACCAGGCTGTCCTCAAAGTCAGAAATCTGCCTGCCTCTGCCTCCCGAGTGCTGGGATTAAAGGTGTGCACCACCACGCCTGGTTTTAAATATCTTTATTGTTACTTTCAGAATTTCATGCAATGTATTTTAGTCATAACCATATCCAACTCCTCTCAGATCTCCCCACTACCTCCCTACTCATCCAACTTCCTATTTTGAGGGGGAGGTTACTTTGTTTTTTGTTAACTCCTGGAGTCCAATTTGTGCAGCCTAAATAAATACTCTTGGCTATGGGGCTGGCCCTGCAGTGTCATTGACCTATCAGAGGTCAAACCTTCAAAACAAAGCAAAACAAACAAACAACAACAATAACAACCAAAACCCTGATTTTCCTCTTCCTGGCAATGACTAGATGCCAATAGTTCCTTAACTAGAGGCGAAAATTCATGCCTAGTGATTAGAATTTTGCAATGGGATTTTTGTGTGGTTTGAGCTTGTGAAGGTGTTGTGCATGCTACCATACTACTTTGAGTGTGTGTGTGTAACATCTCTTATGTGTCTGGAAAACACTGTTTTCATATAGTCATTTGTCACCTCTGTCTCTTACAGTCATTTCTCCTCTTCTTCTAAGATGATTTCAGGGACTTGGGGCAAACAGTGTGATAAGGATGTTTATGGGTTTCTTTAAATTTTATTTGTTTATTTTTAGTGTGTTTTTATTACTTTTAATTATATGTAGGGTTGTGTGTCTGCTTCTAGGTATGTGAACATGAGGGCAAGTGCTTGAGGAGGACAGAGGTATCACACACACCCTGGACGTGGTATTGCAGCCAGTTGAGAGCGTCCCGATGTGGATGCTGGGAACCAAGCTCAGGTCTTCTACAAGAGGAGCAAATGCTGTTACACACTGAGCTCGCTCCAGCCCTGTACACTTCTGTTCCAGGGTTTCACACAAGCACGCAATGTGTATTGATCAAATTCCCTCCCTTCCCCGCTCCCATCCTCCTCACCACTTTCCCTCTGAATTTCATGAGCTCTTATTTTTTAATACACTGACTTCACTTAATACTGCCTGTATGGACATCGATGCAGAACCACCTACAAGGGCATGAATAGGCTCTCAGGAGCAGTATCCTTGAAGAAAACTGATTCTTTCTCCCCAAGTAGCCATCAATTTCAATAGCTTCGCAGCCAGAGTGGAACTTTAGAAACAGCGAGGATGACTTGTTTGATTTTATGCAGGGCTCGTGCATGTAGCCACAACCACTGAGAGTTCGTGTGTGCAATGGTGCTATCATAACTGGCAAATAGTTTTTCACAGCATATGTCTACTATCTCTGGCTCTTACCATCAGTCTACTCTGTATTTTGATTTTGTGCCAATATTATAAATGATAGTCAGCAGTGAATAATTGTTGGGAAGGGTACTAAGAGATTAGAGATAGCTAGATAAGTATTAATAATAAGGTCACAAAATTTAAAGAATTGAAATTTAAAATGAAACTTATATTAGCATTAATTATTTTTAAGGCAAGAAAATAGATTATATGAATTCATTTAGCTTAAGCATATATGTGTTTAAAAATATTACAGAAGTGCACTATAATATCTGAGGTCTTCACATTCCCTTACCAGTGACTCATTCCCTCATCCAGGGCAATTTCTAGTCCTTAAAGCCTCATTCTTGGTATTATTTAACAGACACACTATTTATTTAGCCATCCACCTTGTGGCTTTGCTCTATCTTTTCTATGTTCAGGTACATGAATACTTGCCATTTTATTACAGTTTCCCACTGTATTCAGGAAAGTAGCATGCTGTAGAAATTTATGACCTGAGAGCTATAGAATAATATACATCCTGTAACCTTGGTATGTAGCAGAGCTGGAGCATCTAAATTTCTGTAAGCCCATGCTGTCATTTTCAAAATGATGAATGTGCCTGATAACATTTTCAAGAGCATATCTCCTTTGTTAAATGATTTATGTATCACATTTTTTAAAAATACATAAAAACATTTTTGTTGAACTGTATTTTTTTTTCATTAGACCCAGTATTCTCAAAGAATTAACTTTGAGAATTTTTTTCCACCATGTTTGTTGCTTCAGTGAATTGCCTCATCATTGGGGTTCCTTAGTCAAGCTTCAGAGAGCCCTACTCAAACAAGTATACATTATTCCTGAAAACTGACATCACATATGTGTATAATGTATTGTATTACTTAATGTCCTTTTGTACTGGCTGATTCTGTCACCCTCTCCAAACAAGTGTATTAAATAAAAGGGAAATGGAGAGGCACTCATTCAATGAGAAATACAACTTAATTTTCATTAAAGGGAGCTTCTGTAAGGTGAAGGGCATGGGAAGGAAAATTAGTCCCTTCTCCCAGTAGAAGACGAACATGGAGCTGATAGTCATATTACACTGAATATGGATGCTATCACAAAAGAGGTTCAGATGAACCGCACAAACAGCTAAAATGTGGTTAGGTCTAAGCATTGATTTTCTTTTAATGTGAGCATTAGCTTAGCTAACATTTATTTTTTACAAAAGCTCACAGCAATTTAGAACTACCAGTTCACTGGCTTTGGATTTTAACTTTGCAATGTGTATATTTAACCATACATATTCTTATTTAGCCTAAAGGAGAACACTTCTCTGACTCATTGCTAAATGCCAAGATGCTTGAACATCTACTTTCAGCAGTTTGGAATTACTGCTATTGTCCACCTGAAGGTTCAGATGATTTTAGGTATTTAAGATTCTCATGTTTGCTGGGCAAGATGGTGCATACATGGATTCACAGCACTCCCAATGGCAGGAAGAAGAGAGGGATCAGAAGCTCACAGTGAGCCTTAGATAACATTGACTTCCAGGTCAGTGTGGGCTATGTGGAATCGTGACTCAGAAAGTTTCTCATTTCCCAACTTTATGGAATTCCATGTCTCAGCATTCCACTCTTTCCTTGTTTGGACACAGATACACAGATGTATATCCCTTTGGATACTGTACATGATCTCCATGCACTTTGGCAGACCCCCTAAGGAAAATCTGGTTTTGAAATTGAGCAGTCTTCCTTTAACTGGAGATGAGGGTTACCTTTACACAATGCTTAGGGTAGATGACAAAACAGGCTTTTCCCTCAGATTAAAATCTTATGCTAAGGACCCAGCCTGGGACAAATTTACAGTCTGCCTTAACAGCAGTAAGAACCTTAACAGCCACATATTCTGGAAGCAATGTGAAGAAGCTAAGTTCATTGTTTTCCACAGACCAAATACCATTTGATGACCTATTCAAAGGGCAGAGATGTCTCAGATCAGCATATGGCAAAAGGTAAATGACAGTTCAAAAGGGATCAGGTGCCCCAGTCTTTACATCAAACAGAGTACCCAGTCATTAGCTAACGTGAGGAAATCTGAGGCTCTCACTTTCAAATCCAGGCAACCTATAAGCCTAATACTAAGAGGTAAAAGAGTATGTGAATCTTTGGGTGGTGGTAGCACACATCTTTAATCCCAGCACTTGGGAGGCAGAGGCAGGCAGATCTCTTTGGTCTACAGAGTGAGTTCCAGGACAGCCAGAGCCACACAGAGAAACCCTGTCTCTAAACACAACTACAAGAAGCATATTAAAACACAGATTTAGGTTTGGATTAGGATACAAAAATAGCTTCCTAGGAATACTGAAGGGTCAATATGTTAGAACCCGAGGGACACAGTATTATAGTGTAAATAAAATGTATTTTTCCAAATCATAGAGTCGACATACTGTATGGTATGGGGTATCATAATACACTCTTCAAAGCTATATGGAAATTATGGGGGTTGACAGATTATGTATATAAAAAGAATGCTGGGAAATTTTAGGCAGGGTACCAAAATAGTTTTGTTAGATATAAAGCCTAAAATGATCAGGAAGATTTTCTTTTAAAATAATACAAAATCAATCATGAAAGTGGGCATTTTATTTAGAATGACAACTTATAACAAGAGTTAAATGATGACAGCACTTACACGTTTTAAATGAAGTGTGGGTACATGTAGATATATATGCTTGTACATATATTAATTTACACAAACACCACAATGTTTTTATTTAACTCAAGTGAAATGAACATCTAAATGGAAGGATATGATAGTTGTATTATAAATCAAATACCCAAATTCTGCAAATTGTACATAAACATAGAGCTGTGTGAGATGAACACGAAAGAGCCCAAGAGTGAAAGTTGTCTCACTCTCTGAGGTAAAAATGGAGATAGGTTTATGTTAAGCCCTTAGTACATCTTTTCACATCAAGTTTTTTAATATACTAGCTTTTCTAAGATTGAGTCTTATAAAAAAAATCTTGTTTCAAGTAACAAGAACGACTAATTTTGTATACACCATAACCATATACAGAATAACTGCCACATGTAGCAAGTGAAGACCTTTTGCTGGAACGTTTTTCCAATTTTCCAGTTTCTGGTCCATCTAGTAGGTTGGAATGATTTACCAGTTGGCATTTATGTTATTGGAACCAATTAGAACCATTCTAGAAATAAGCCAAATGCTAAAGCTTGCTTGGTTGGAGACAAATGACTTTATATTTGGAGAAAGGACTCTAAGCACAGTGCTTGCTTTTCTTAAGTTTATATCAAACTTAGATGGATTTGAAGCAACAACTCTGGACTGTAGTGTGGCTATACTGTTGACACGCTGATCTTAACTGTCTTCTACATACGCTCAACTTGCTAGATTAAGAACTACTCACAATAATGAAGATAGCCAGAAGCTTATCTGTTTTAGGAAGTTATTCAGCTTTGACACTCTTCAAACTGGAATTTCATAGAAGTGTAGAATGAACAATCATTTTCTGCATGCTGAGATGTTATACACATACATACAAACAGATAGATTACATGTGGATAACCCATTTACTTTTTAATTTTAGATTGTTTTCTTGCAAAAGCAATTGTGGTTAGTTTTATATATATGGCAAATTTTAATCTATCTTTGGTTCTATGATTTAGAGATATTTTTCCCAAAAATAAATAGGCATGGCAGGAAAAATAAATTGGCTATCTTAAGAGAAAAGTCAGTACTTTATAAAAAAAATTGACCAAAAAATATATAACTGGTATTTTAGACATCTTTTCTAATTCTCTTGCTTAAAATCTAACACCAGTGAAGTTTTATTGAACTGAATGTGCATAATGTATTTACCTATACAGAAAAGACGCAAAAATATCTTAAAACAAAATAACAGTTTCCGCTAAAGTTGCTTAAGAATTATGCATTCCAAAATCTATTAGAAAGTCAAACTGCTAAAAATATACTGATCAAGCTGAATATGATGAAGCACAAGAAAATAAAAGTAGATGTAGTGGTACCTGCAGGTCACACAGATCTTCAAAAAAAAAGTAAAAGAACTTAGAATTCAAAGACCCTCCCTTCATTTTCGGCAAATATTTAGGCATTGGAACTTTTAGAAGATTACTTTTCCAAAGCTTCATCTAGCTTCTGTTTTTGGTTCCAACTCTTGGCATTAACGGCCTTCGTTTGGTAATGACCTCCGTCTCTTTTCAAATAGGATTTTGGAATCATATAATTCTCTCTCCCTACAGCCGAGGGACGGTCCTTTGAGATACTTTGCCTCAGCTGCCTCATAATCTAATCCATCAACAGCAGAAATTGAGCAAATAATTGCTTCCGGTAGAAGAACTTCCAAGACAAACTTAATTTTGTCATCTTTTATTAGAGTCAGCATCTTCTGGTCAATTTGCTTATAAATTTCTTGTAGGTATTTCACTACCTCGTCCAGTTGATCTTCATCTTCAAAGTAGGTTTCGATACAGGGTGTGAAACTCTTTGCATTCAGAAATGATTTCAGCCACTTGGATTTTTTTGTGCCCTTTAAAATGCCCAAGAGGTGGTCCTCTGTTCCTTTTGCATTGACAATGAAATCTACCAGGTTCTTGTTAGCTCGGTCCCGAGCAGGCTTCATCCGATCAGGGAGAATTTTCTGGAAAGATACCCTCTTGGCTTGGGATGCCATAGGCAACTGCTCCCCGACGTTTTCATTGTATAGCTTTGGAAATATATTTCTGAAGGTATCTTGTTTGATGATTTTCCTGACTGGATAACTGATGTCAGCAGCATAATACTCAAAGAACGAGCCGGTAAAAGAGCCACAACCTAGTCTAACTCGGTAGTCACAAATCAGTGAGATGCACCAATCGATACTCTCCCGGTACTCCTCCCTGGCTTTCTCCACTAGTGCCTGTTTCTCTTTACAGTCGTACTTCTTCAGCCTTCTCAAAGATACTCTAACGCCTTTCTTTTGAGGACTCATGTCTGCCTCAACCAAAAGCACACTCGCTTTCCGCTCTTTCCGCCTAATGCTTTTGATCACTGCTGGCCAAAATGGGTATTTTTGATATTTAAACCACACTATCATTCCGGTTTCAAATGCACGTGTCTCATAATGGAGGATGAAGCGTGGAAGGTCCTCATCGTCATCTTCATTATCATTTTCCAACGCAGCGGCACTGGCAGGATTTAAGGACAAAAGCTTGCCGGAAGCTCGGGCTTCTTCCTCAAGATCTTCTAAATCCAGTCTCTGGAGCAGTAGATCACTGCTGACTGTATCACGGGCAGGAAGGGAAACCTGAAAGTCCCCTGAGCACCCTGCAGTGGATGTCTCAGCACCTACATCGGATTCCACAGAAGACTGATTTTGGTTGGCATAGGAGACTAGATTCTGATTTGATGGGCCCTCACCAGGATCTTCCATGTTATTCTCTGAGACAGCAGAACATTCAGAGGAAACAGCCGGGGGTGCTTCTGGGAGGATGTCTTGTGACTCCTCTTTGGGGACAGCGAGATCTTCTGATGAGGGGACGAATTTCTCTTCTTTAATATATTCGCTTTCTTCTTTGAGTGATAAATTCACAGACATGATGGCCGAGATGTCAATCTTTTTCTTTTCTTCCTTTTTATCATCCTCAACTGCCAATGAAGGATCTGTTTGGCAACAGCCTAAGTTTTCTGATGCCTTTGTGTCCATCTCACTTGGCATGCTCTCACCGGTTGTGTGCACCTGCAACTTATCATCGGTCATGGAATCATCACTCTCTGAGCACAGCAGGATGGAAGCGGAGTCCTCCGGGGTGTTGCTTTCAAGTTTGCGGAACTTTTTATGAGGAGGTGAATCAGGCGGCTGTTCTGGCACATTTTCAGACGCTGTAGCTGTAGGTTGTTCTTCTGACATGCTTTCCTGGCTGTGATTGGTTCCTTCTTTCACGATTTCCAGTGCCATTTTCAGTGATCTTTCATAGGCTGTCTCCTCTCTAGGTGCAACGTTGACCTCTGACTGCACTGCTAGAGAGGACATAATGGCTTCAACAGCAGATTTGGTTAGGACTTTTGCGTCTGTGCTTTCCACGGTAATTTTCTCATCCAGTGAAAGTATTTCAACTTCTAGGGACGATGAATTTTTCCTCTTACTGTCTGATGGACTTTCAGACCTATCTAGAACTTTTGCTGGCCATAATTGGTCTTTCCAATTACACAGGACATATTCGCCATCCATTATGATTTAGATTAGTGTGCCAAGTAGTATTACAGACAAAGAGATTGGCTAGCCCTGTGGCTGCAAATACAAGTGCTATCAAGAAACCAGTCTTATGAAAGTTTCTTTTTGATTTGGCACCACAAGAGTTTATGGCTTATGTGCACCGTTTTCTTTCACGAATATGTCCCCAGGATTCTTGAACATGTTGTTTGAATAAGAGAACTCTGGAAGATACTGAAATAGGGAGAACACTATTAACAATAAAAGTATCTTGCTGAAGTACAAGTTAAGCAAATGCAAGCAAACTGAAAAGAACTGTGTTCAATGAGAACCAGAGAGATTTCTCATTGCAGCTTAATGGCTAGGGAGGTAACAATACCAGGAAATAAACTTGCACAATAAACTAAATTAAAGAACTCTTATATTGTTGTTGAAGAATATGCACCAGTAGAAGTGCTGTAGTTGTTTGTTAGGGAATTTATGTCATTGGATAGTTTGATACTCTCATATTCCTGGTATTTCACCTGTGGTAGTGAATCTTCAAATTTAGGACCCACGAGGATCATATGTGTGTGTGGGGGGGAATGGGCTCATTGAATGTTCAGTTCCATTCTCAAGTCTTATTCAGAAGTTCCAGAACAAGCTAAAAGAAATGTAATTCTACTAAGTTCTCAAATGCTTCTAATGTTTCCATAACACTAAAAGAAAATGCGTGAGTTGAGCATATGGCTTTATGAATTCTTAACTGAATTATGTTAATACAAAAGTTACTTTGAAATTCAAATGCTACAGATGCAAAAATCAAGTATATTTTAAGACCTCAGCATGTTTTCAAACGTAAAGCATTTCTTGAAATGGGAAAAGGCTTACTTACCCTCTGTCAGGTGGACTGGTGGGTAGTCTTGCAGTGTGACAGCCAACTATCTTGATCCTCACGCCAGCTGACTTCCAAGCAGGCCTTTCACCCTATGGGGCACGGATGTAGTTATACTGCCTTTCTGGGCTCAAGTCCAATCACATGCACCTCTGCTATTAACCGAGGCTGTACAAAAGGAAGACAGGAAATCCAATCAATAAAGGGAAGATGTGTTAAAACAAACCAACCAACCCTGCCTGCCCAAACTGACAGGCATGCCTTTGTGTACCATAGGGACGAGATAAGACATAGTCATTAATACAGATGTCATATTTGTTTTCTCCTGTGTTCTTTCAAGATGAAATATTCTCTACCATTCATACTGAAATGGATCTCACTCTAGAAGTGGGAGAGGAGGCATGAGGGAAGGAAGGTAACAAATTAGCTTGTATCTCCTATGAATCACAGTATAGATTTTCTGATAGAATCTCCCCATTAATCATCATATGGATTCCTTATTTAAATGTGCAGTTGTTTTCAATGGAATGAGTTATGTGGCACATCGTGTCTCAACATCTTATTAATTAAAAAAACAGTATCACTGGTTTGCCTGCTTCATAAAAATGGTTCCCTGAAGGAAATTCAGGCTTTCTGCCATCTTATGACCAGTACCGGAATTGCAGCCTGTTGGTGATAATATAAGCAGGGCAGTAACACAAGATCCGTTTTACGGGAGGATAGAAACTGCACTAGAAATTCAGGAGGATTTTTTTTTGGGGGGTGAAAATTCTTTATGATAAGCACTTAGAGCTAGGAATGTGGCTCAGTGTTAGAGTGTTTGCCTGGCACATTTAAGATCCTGGTTTGATTCCTAGTATCAAATAAGCATTTAAGAACATGAAAAGGTTTCTAGTACAGGGTAGAAATATGGTGATGTTTTCACCAAAACATTTCTGTTGATCCAGAAGCTTATTGAATTAAAATGATGCAAAATACATATACATATAAAAGTTAAGTACAACTTGAAACAAATGTCTACCATTAAGATTCTCTGTCTAGAATTTTGCTTACATAGATAGAAGAATGAATGCCCATTTCAAACCAGGGTCATGAAACCCACTCTAGAGCATGATTTGAACATAATTCTATATAAATAAGTGTTTTTCACAAGAGTTTGCATAAGTTATTAAATGAGGCTTGTCCCAAGTGTGTAATATTTTATTTGTATATTTCCCTGAAGATATCAAAAAACAATAAAAACTAATTACTACTTTAAAAATATAGACTAGAAAAGGCATCCCTGTTTAACTATACATGTATTTTTTAGATTTAGTTGCATACATTATAGTAACATACATATATTTAAATAGTACATGTAATTATTGTTCAATAATTTGCTCTCTTTACCATGTACTTGTTCCTCAGAAACTTTCAAAGTACGTCCTGTGGAGGCTAATGTTTTCTATTTACCAGATACATAATACTACAGAGCATGCATGTATCATACCATATAATATTCTTTAAACAGCTTACAGGAATAAACCAAATATTTTGTTTTATCTGTACACTTAGATGATGCAGAAAATGATTTTTGGCAACTAGAGCTCTACGCATGACTGAAATAATGAATTGCAAGGAGGAAACACACAGATTTATAATCGGAACAGCAACCATACTCCTTATTTGACCAGATCTAGGAAAATTTCCACTACTGGAAAAAATTAAGTATAGTTGTGGAAGCATATATGCATGTTTTTTGAATGTTTGTGTTTAAAGAAAATGGGTAGCTGTTTGAGCTTCATTTCTTTCATGGTTATACAAATAATCACAAGGCAAGGTATTCTTAGGATATTGAAATGGGTTAAACATTAAAAATATCAGCTTGATTACCCCAAAGTGCTGACTGCTAACAGAAGTTTCTGTCACATTTTTCCAAGCACACACATATACATGCATATATTATGTGCCCATGCCTTCACTCAGTTGCACATTTGAGCCCCTTCCTGTACTCATATGTATGTAACACGTCCAGACGTTTTCAGTGCATTCCAATTAGTAGATGCATGAATCCACTGTTGTGAAATACTTCTCTCAGCTTTATTTTTGTGTAAATGAATACATGTTTGAAACTTCATAGAATAACAGAACACCTCATAATATCAACAAGGTTTGCCAAGTTAGGAAATTAGCATGAACGGCCATGCTGCCCTGAAGCCTTAATTTAGAGGCTGTAATCTGATCACCCTTTCCCCTTTGTGGACTTCAAAAACCTTAGGAGATACAAAAGTTCCAGAGGATTCATGTCCTCAAAATGCTAGCAATTCTCTAAAAATCCCAAGCCGTTCGTTCCTTCCACCCCAAGATCATCCTTCCCCTTTCCTCATGTTTCGCCCAGAGCTCCGAGAAGTCTCTAGAAAATCAATTCAAGTCAGACATTACCTTGAAGCTTCTTGTCAGCTGCAGCCTAGTCAAATGCAGCTCCTCCCCCAAGGCTGGCTGGACAGAACTCCCAGGCACTGCTCAGAGAAGGCTCCGCCCCTACGGTGACGCAGAGCTGAAGGCCACTCCCTGAATCACAGGAGACACAATTGCCAAGAAAAACCGCTTGAGTGTTGAGACCTAGAAATGTTCCCCTTTAAAGAACTTTACAGTGCAATAGCAGCAAGGCTCTGTGTAATCCCATTCAAACCCTGGGGGTGGATGATTTCTTGAGGAGGTTGCAAAACACTTTATCTCATAGTAAGAAAACCCCAGTGTAAATAGTTCTTACATATTTTAACTAGCATTCTTTGCTATCCTATGTCTACAGGCGATTCTTTTCTTTTTACTAGTATGTCTTCATTGCTAAGTAATGGGCTTCATCCTGAACATCTTTATGCACATATCATGTGCTTTGCTCCTATTTCTATCCCATTGCCCTACCTTGTTCCCACTGTCCTCTGTAACCCCTTTCCTCTTTCTAAGCACAGCCCCTCACACTTGCACACACAGTATACCCACACCCCTCACGCTCCACTTAGAATAAGAACACAACAAAAGAAGAAAGCCGTATACCAAACTCCCAGATGATGACAGATGCAAAATTTCTAAAAAATAAAAACCACTTGCAAACCAAATATACTTATAGGTGCATGGAAATCCATGCTGGCCAACACCTTTTAAAATAGAATAAGAAAGATAATGATTAGGATTGCACAACAGCTTTACATTATTTTCAGTAAGATTTTTTTTAAACTTTCTGTGTCCAAAACATTGTACACCTCTACTGTGACTCAGTTCTTTTCTTAAATTCTTCAGGAAAGCTTCAGAGATTGCTTCGTACACATGTTTTATTTCTGACTAGAAGATGAAAAAATATTTCTTTGGAATTAAGCTAGCCATTTTTGTGTAGCCTAGACTATAACAGGAAGTTGCTTTTTTCTTGTACTTGCTGTTATGTTTCACACTTGGGAAATTCAATGCAGAGAGAATTTGTTTTTAATTTACAAGTCTTTTGTTCCTCAAAATATCTCTATGGTAATTTTAAATTAGAAAGCCAATTTAAGTATAATTATACTTAAACTACAGTTGATAATTTGAGAAGTGAGGTAGTTTGTTTGCCTCAGTATAACACATTATGACATTATTCATAGGGTATACATTTTAAATGTGTTTTTTTTTTTAAAATCACATTTATGTAATAAATACTAATAGACTAATAAAAGTCATCCCTAGGCTGGGATTTTGTTGGTGGCACTAATAAATAAATTACACAATGCTTGTGATATTCACAAATCTCACAGGTTCGTTCACTTCCCAAACATTTTTAAAGGAGGCCATCAAGTCACCAGAAAGAGGAGGGCCATTTGTTTCAGGTAGTCACTAAGGGACCCAAACTTCTTCCATCCTATGGCTTTACCATCTTCTTGGGCCTGACAATCCTTTGGTACATCATTTTTCTCTGGCTAGATATCTAAGAAAGAGGGGGGATGGACAGTCTTGTGGAGAGTTTTAAGGGCTATTTCTAGCAAATACCACCACTGGCCTCTGCCCTCTAACCAGAACTCAGGTGGGGAGTCCAAACTACAGTAGAGCCTAGGCATTGTTGTCTCCTCATGATTCAGGAGGAAAATGAAGTCTGGTGTAGCACTCTCTGCCACAGGAAGGTTTTTGTCTTTTATTTGTTTAACTGCTATCTGGGAAGCTTCTAAAGACAACACCACCAAAATGGGATAAACTGCTAGCCTGTGCTCAGTGCCCCACTTTCACTATTTTTTCTGTTCACTAGAAATTGGCCACAATAAAGAGATAGTTTGGCAAGCTATTATGAACTAAGAAGTGAACTAGAAAAATGATGTAACTCACTAGAAATGGAGATCGATGTAAGCCCCTAATTGGACTACCACATTCTGCTATCAACTTATGGAACAACTTATATCTTAGCTATATCTCTGTAATTCCCAGTCTGTCTTTAGAATAGCAGGACAAAAAAAGTTGATTTTTCTAATAACCAAAAAAAAAAAAAAAATCATTCTTACAGAATATTAACTATTTCATCTAAAGAGGATTCCTGGGCTAATGTATTTACATTACTTTATTTAAGTGAAGAGAATTATTTTATTATATACTTTATAATATTTTTCCTACTCATTTGAATGCCTAAGTACACATAAAATATAGTTATTATACTTCAAAACTACACTTTCCTGTCTATTTTTCATAGCATGCAAGTTAGCTAATCTTATACCAATTCCGTGGAATTTTTATCCACTTTACTCTTTTTCAGAAGGATAAGAAGAGTGATAACTATTAATGATAAATGTTAAAATTATACTGATGTTATTATTATGAAGTAGATTATTAAAATAACATATAATACCTATCATTTTTACATGCCTGGTAACTTACCATTAACCAGAGAATAACTCACTGCATTCTACATGAGCATTACTAATATTAATATTAAGGATACATGCCAGTGATTTCTTACCACATGCCAGGCAGTCTTGTTAATAAGGTTTTACATCTCCCTCAAAGTTCATGTTTTGGAAATTTAAATCCTTAGTGCATAAGTGTTGAGAGATGAGAGACCTTTATGAGTTGATTAAAACTCCAGCGAACCTATTAATACCAGATTGCAGTAGTGGTTTAGTCATTGTGGAAATGGGTTGAAGTAATAAAAAGGTGATGAACTTGGACCCTTCTCACTTTCTCTCTTGTTTGTTCTCTCACTATATGCTACTCTTTGTGACTTGTGACATAATAATAAGGCCCCTGGCAGATATGGTCCCTCAGTTCTTGGATGCTTCAGCCATCAGAACTGTGAGCTAAGTATCTGTCCATTTTGGAGAAATTTCTTGTTCTCAAGTACCCTGTTATAATAGCACAAATAGACTAAAGCAGTGAGCATTTTTGTCATTCTCATTTTGTAAATGAGGCATTAGAGAGATTAAGAAATGTTTACAAGAATGTTCACAGTGTACTTGGCACAAGGCATTTGGACCTAGGTACTCTGACTCCAGAGCTGATGTTTGTAATTACTAAGACACAGTGCAAATCCTTCAGTGTAAATAAAAAATGTTCAATACCTGTGTGTGGGATGAACAGCTGAGCAATATAATGAATCTTAAAGCATTATGTGTAGAGAGTCACTGAACTTAAAAGAAAAATATTGTACCTGATTCTGCATCTAGCTTGCTTCCTTCTTTTCCCCTCTACCTTTCTCTCCTACTTCTCCATTTCACTAAGACAGTCTCATATAACCATGGTAACACGTGATAATTCATCACCTTTGCCAAATTGAGCTAATTGCAAACAATGTATAGCCTACACACAAGGGAAAGATACTTCACAATATGGAAGTGGGCCACTTAGAACCTGGACACTATAACACTATAGGATTTAATATTTATGATACTTTCAAAATAACAGGAGAGTAATAGTGAAAAGATTAACATTGCTGATGTTCCAGAAGAGGGTGTAGCTATAAAATGATAGTTCAAGAAAACCATGTGGGAGGTGATGCAATACAGTCTTTAGATTGTGGGGTTGGTTAACCAGGAGTGGAACTGTTTGGGAAGGATTAGAAGGCATGGCCTTGTTGGAGGCAGTGTGTCAATGGGGACAGGCTTTGAGGTTCTCTCTCTCCCTTCTCTGTCTCTGTGTGTGCTTGTACAAGTGTGTGCACCTTATGGTGTATGCTGAGCATAGTTGCCTTCCATATGTCACTCAGACTCAAATTAGAGGTTATATACCAGGGAGTAAAGAAAGAATGCTAAGAAAGCTCTACTTTCAAAGTTCAGGTCCAAAGGTGCCTCCAAACATCGAGGTTACTCTGGGCAATACTTTCTGCCTCATCATGAAACTTGTACTTAGTACTTACAGCAGCTAAATGGGAAGAGCATGAAAAGAGACAATCTCCCTTTTGGTAGTACAAGTATATAGACTGATGAAATTTTAGGGTAAAGAATTGTGGAAAAAAAAATCGTGTAGTGCACCAGCCTCTACTTAAAAACCCAATAATGCAAGCCAGTAAGAATAAGGTGATAAAATACAAGGAATGACATCAAATATATTTTTGTGACACTGACATTTACCTGATACCAATAACACAATAAAAAGTACAGAAAACCACAGACTACTACTATCTCTTAAAAACATAGATGCAGAAATCCTCATTAAATGCTACTGCTCAAAGCAATGACAGAGATAAAAGATATTATCATGATCGAATGAAATTCATACTTTGGAATGTAAGGATTGTTCAACATTCCCAAATCCATCAATTTAGCTTACCACAGTAGAGAACTGAAAATGATGAAAAATCATAGTAACTGTGGCAGACAGAGCATCTACCAACATCTCACAGATAATCAGAATAGAAAAACTGAGCCCGCTGGGTGGTGGTGGCGCAGGCCTTTGATCCCAGCACTTGGGAGGCAGAGTCAGGCAGATTTCTGAGTTCGAGGCCAGCCTGGTCCACAAAGTGAGTTCCAGGACAGCCAGGGCTACACAGAGAAACCCTGTCTCAAAAAAAAAAGAAAAAAAAAAAAAAAAAAGAAAGAAAAAAAAAAAAAAAGAAGAACTGAGCCCATTATAAAACAAATCAGTCTTCCTCAATCAGATCACCAACATCTACAAAAGTCCTACAGTTAACATTATGTTTACATGGAATGTGTTTCTGCTAATACCAGGAACACCGTAAGAATATTTGCTTTTACTATTTCTAATCAACATTGGATTAGAGGCCCCAGTGAATAGAGTAAGAGCCGAAAGCCCAATTAAGTGTGTATGTCTTGGAAAGGCAAAAGTAAAACTGCAGTTTTGATAACATGAATGAACTCTAAAGAGAATTCTAAAGAATCAACCAATCTAGAGTTGACTGGATTTCTATACAACAAAGATTTAAAGCTTAAGTTTTAAAACTCCATGTATCATTTTATTTCAAAAATACAAGAAGCAGGGCTGGGAGACACTTTTGTTCACGAAGTACTTGCATTTGCAAGCACTAAGATCTGAATTGGATCCCCATGACCCATATTTTAAAAACCAGGTGTTGTGGTTTGTGTTTGTAATCCAGTACTTGGATGGCAGAGACAAATGGATTCCCCCAGAGCTTGCTGGCTAGCCACGCTTACCCATTTGGCAAGTTTCAGGTCAAGGAGAGACTCCATCTCAAAAAAAAAAAATCTAAGTGTTAACAAAAAGTGTGTTGGAAACTTTAATATACTGATACAAATAACATATAAATAAACAAGGATATATACCATATGAATTGACATAAATACTAATTTAGGGTATAACATTCTCCATACATATCTCTTGTCACTATAACTTAAATGAAAATTCCAGCAGGCTTTTTGTAGAAGTTGAAAGAATAACTCTAAAATATGTTTGGAGAAGTAGAGGAGCCAGAATGATACTGAAAAGGAAGTAGGTAGAAATGGCAGAAGACTCACATTATCTGAGTTCAAGACTATGATAATCAAGATTATATATTATTGATGTATGATTGACATATAGGTCAACAGATCACAAATAAACTAGTAAATATTGCCTACCAATTTTTGAATAGTTCTTTTCAATAAATGGTACTGGAACATTTTAAGCAAAGTTTTCTATCATGACCCCTTAGCTAAGTATATATAAAAAATCATTAAAAATACATCATGAGCCAGTTCTATAAAATCATATCTATATCTATAAAGCCAAATCTATAAAATATTAGGAGAATGTCTTTGAAATCTTGGATGAACCAAAGGTTTATTAAAAGACAAAGTTGAAAAAAATCATAAATCATAAAAATAGGAAAATTCAGCTTGAAAATTTCTTCAAAACGAAAATGAAAAAAATTTCAGAGTTGGAAAAAATATGTGCACAACATATACCTCTTACTGAGCTTGTATCCAGGATATATAAAATGTTCTTAGAATTTAGTAAGACTAACATCTCAACATAGATACACAATTTTTAGTTAAGGACATGAAAATATGTTTATCACCATTAGTAAATATATACAAGGGAAAGATAATGAGGTATCGTTAACACCTTTATAATAACAGCTGGTATCAAAGAGAAAAAAAACACTAACAGGAGAGATTCCAGACAATGATGCAGAGTAACGCACATATTGCAAAAATATCAAACATAACTTTAGAAACAGCCCAGAAGTTGTTAATGTAGTTAAGCATTCTTAATCCTTCAAAGCCAATAATTCCACTCTGAGGTATTTACTCAAGAGAAGAACGCCCCCCGTCCCCCGCCTCTGGCAAGGGTCTGCTTTGAATTCTTTAACTACTTTAATCATAATCATTAAAACCTGCAAATCTCTTGATGAATGGTTACACAAATCATAGAATATCCATATCATACAACACTCCTCAGCTGTATTAAGAAATAAACTACTTATACATGCAATACTTTTGCATGTATAAGTAGAATATCTATCTGTTGATCAATATAATGAAATTGTTAGATTCAAAAGATTACTTTGTGATTCCATGTACATGACACCCCAGGAAAAGAAAATCCACAGAAACAGAAATAAACTTGCTGACTGTCAGGAAGTGGGATAGAGACACTATATAGAATGCAATGAGGTCCGAATGTCCTATTTTGGAGATATTCCATTACCCAATTGTATTGTTTTTGCGACTAAGCTTGTTAAAGCTCATCAATATGTACAGTTAAAAAAGAAGAGTGAATTTAACTCTATGGAAAATATGCTTCAATAAATGTGAGTCTTCAAAGAGAGAGAACATCAACCAGCTAGAATATAACTCATAAAAACCAACTATATTTTACTCTGATAGTAACGGCAATACACAGAGTTTGAGTTTTTCTTTGGATTAATTGACTACCACAGAAGGTTGCGTGTGCCAAAAGTATGAATTAAAATATCCTTTTAAATATAGAGCAAGACCTATTGTCTATTAAATTATTTTAATTCCCTATACTAATTTATTACGGTGTTAATTTTTAAAGCATTTGGGTGGCCTTTGATGTGACTATGCAACTTCTCTTGTAAGAGTTCATGTCTTTGCTAGCTAGCTCTTCCATTGAGTTAGCAAAAGACAAATGTCAAAAAACTTGAAGATGCTACTATCCTATAGCTTATGAAACTTATTCTCTTTGGCACAGCTTTAATCATCCTGAAGGCCTTCCATGCCAGTCAAATATATACCTGTAAGGAGAGGGAAGAGAGAAGAAAGCACGGTAGGGTAAGAGAGTAGTCAAATTCTACAACTCAAGCTCGGAGAGCTGGTTTACTCATGTGTTCCCACTGAAAAGCAGCTTCATAACACAGAAGAGATAGCTTAGCTACAACATAAAGAGCAGTATTTTTGTGCATTAGGTTCATAAGAACAGGGGTTTTCTAGTTAAAATGTTCTCAAAGATCATTGTAAGGTCCAGGGGACATTGTTAAAGACACTGTTAAAATAATCTTAGACCTTCAATGGGCAGGTGGACTATTCTGTGACCCTTAAAACAGAGGTGCACAAGCCGGGTGGTGGTGGCGCATGCCTTTAATCCCAGCACTTGGGAGGCAGAGGCAGGTGGATTTCTGAGTTTGAGGCCAGCCTTGTCTACAGAGGGAGTTCCAGGACAGCCAGGGCGACACAGAGAAACCCCATCTCAAAACAAAAACAAAAAACAAAAAACAAAAACAAAACAAAAACAAAAACAAAAAAACCCACCACCACCAACAACAACAAAAAAACCACCACCAACAACAAAAAAACCAGAGGTGCATGTAACAGAGTATTCCAGTGTAGTATATCATTGTCAGGGAGAAAAAAAAACAACTCCATAATCTTTGGTCAAATGTATGTAGCATGACACAGATGCTTTAAAAAAAGAGAACAAAAACCCAATCAGTTCTGCATACTGTCACGACTATGAAAATCTAGAGAATGCCAATAGAGTATCTCTGAGTGAAGGGTGTGGATTGTGTAATGAGAAATCTTTTAAAGGATAAAATCCAAGAAAAGGAGACCAGGGCCTCACTACACATCATCATAACACATAAACAAAGAAAGCTCTATTATATGCCCAGACTATTAGACTGTGCTATTCTTCACTGAACAGACAGAAAGACCTGTCTAGAATCCATCACTGGAAACTTGAAGAAAAAGCAATGTGTTCCTCATAACACTTGCCATTCTCTGCGACATACATAGAAAGGAAATCTAGGCATGACCAAACTTATTCTTATCACCCTGATTCTAGTATTTTTTTGGTGAGGCCATAAGAGAGATGGTAGACCAAATAATTAGATACCAATTTTCCCAGGCAGGTGTTACAGCAAGGTCCTCTGAAATAATGTTTAAAGCATGAGTTTTGGAACCCAGTTCTAACTATACTAGCAGACTGAATGGGCAACTTGGACCACCTGATATGAAAGCATATTCCGAATCATCAATACCTTTTGGAGATCAGCAGCAGCCTAAATGAGCAACACCAGGTAGACACTGACCAGGAAGAAGGTGTTTAAAAAGTTAAAGTTCAGTATGAGCCACAGATGGTCTAAATATGGAAATGACTCATTAGTATCTAGGCAAGAAATCACCCAGTGAACCTTTGGTCACCCACAAGTCTTTAGGTCACAGTGGCTTATATTTGACTTCCTGGTTTTACCAAAGAAGCAATCATTGTAGAGGCCTCTCTACGTGCTTCTAAAAACTTACAATGAGCTTAAATAAAGGATATTATTTATCCTTAATAAATAAATAAATAAAGGGCCAGGGAACTATCTCAGTCAGTAATGTGCTTGCCATATGTGGAGACCTGAGCTTGTGCCTGCAATCGCAATTCTGGGAAGGTAGACAGGAAGATCCCTGGAGCTAGCCAGTCTCGCCAAGTCAAGGGAACTCCAGACTCAGTAAGATACTCCAGACCTCAAAAAAATGTGAGTAGTGTATAAATATACACACAAGCATGTGCCATCCCCATGAACATATACATAAGCCAATAAAAAAAGCTTGAGTAAGTGACTTGAATGTACGAAACTAGAAGATAGTGGTTTTAAAAAGAGTTGGGGGAGGGTGGAGGACTGTTTTAGCAGTTTATAATGCCTCCTGCTCTTTCAGCTAATCTGAGTTCATTTTCCCAGCACAATATCAGGAAGCTCACAACTGCCTACAACTCCAGCTCTAGGTAATCCAACATCCCTTTTTTGGCTTCCATGGACACGGACACACACACACACACACACACACACACACACACACACCCACACACACGCACAAATAAATCTTTTAAAAATAAAGAAAAAATTATAGGCACTAGGTCAAGACTTAAGCCAGTGGCTAGGAAGATTATTTAAACTATTTTACAAAGGTACTTTTCTAATGTGCTAGGACCTAGGCCTCATTGCAGCCACTGTATGAAGGGAATGAGTATGTGTGCTGCTGACAAATGGGAGACAGGCAAGGGGCGCAGGGAGTCCATCAGGGATACCATTTCCGTGATTACTTTGGTAGTCTTGCAGCTTTCACAGTTTAGTCTAGGGATTGCTCTTTTAACTTGGGTAAATTGCCAGAGCTCTTTTATCTACCCATATCAGCCAGATAGAATTCAGGGTCTGTGTCTCCTCCCGCTGGCCCAGATAACATAGTAAACTATCATTAAGAGGATGACAGTCAGAGGTTTGGAATGACTGACATAGCTACTAATTGTCAGGATGCTTTCCAAGGTTTTCTTGTGAGTCATATGGTTGGCTTGGACACGACAGACTTCCAAAAGTAGCTATCATTGTGAATATTTTTCTAATGTCATTGTAGAGTTTTAACATACATTTTCCTCTTACAGTCACATTCAAAGGAACTCATTAGACCTAGAAACCATCACAGTTAAACCACATTTGAGTTGTTGTGTGGACATACTAGGATAAACATAAATACATACATACATACAGACAGACAGACAGGCAGACAGATACACACACACACACACACACACACACACACACACACACACACACTGCCCCCTCTCTCACTCCAGAATCACTAGTAGAGATGGCTGTGGTTCCATATAATTCCAGCAGTAAGGAAGCAGAGTCAGGCAGAGGGCTGTAAATTCTAGACCAATCTAGTCTACACAGCCAGTATCAAGGCTGGCCTGGACTATAGGTTGAGACCTTATCTCAAAAAAACAAACCACAGGGGGCTGGAGGAATGGTTAAATGCACTGGCTGTTTTCTTCAGAGGTCCTGGGCTTGAATCCCAGCAGCCACATGGTGGTTCACAAACCATTTCTAACTCCTGTGCCAGGGGCTCATCACCTTCCTTTGTCTTCAAGGGTATTACACATAGGTGTCACACAGACAAACCCTCCCCCCACACACAAAATAAACAAGGGAGCAAACAAACAAAAGGAGCACTGGCAACTGTGCTCTGCCCCAAACAGTTTCCTGTCATGACCACATGACTGGAAGTTGTCTTGATTCTCACTCCAGCTGAGTTCCAGTGGAGCCTTTACTCTGCTGGACACATCTGCATTTGCACTGACATTTTTTTTGGGGGGGTGGGGGAGCTCAAAATGGATCACAGGACACTGCCTACATCACTTGCAAATGTGATATTAACTGAGGCTGTGCCAAAAGGGAAACAGCACTTTGAGTAATTTGAAAGCTGTGGCTCACTGCTGCTACCCTGCATCGACAAGAAAGTTGAGTGGTACTACACAGTAGTCCAAGCCTAGGAAAAGAAACAGATTCAAAGCATAACTCCTACTGAGGGCCAGTGTTTTCTGAAGCAGAATAAAGTTGAAGAAACTCAAATCAAATCATTGGCCGCAGAGAACCACCTGTACTTCTTTCTTTCCCAGCATTACAACGTGTGCTTTTTCATTTGCTATGTCATGGCTACCGAACCAGAAACAAAAGAAACCCTACTTCGACTCTTCAACTTCCTATGTTTTTCACATGAACTGTTTTATGAAATGAAGGGCTTGGACCCTCTGTCACGTGACCTGTGGTGGTTTGGGCCTGTGATCCAGCTGTCTTGCTTCTCACTCCAGCTGCTTTCCCAGCAGAGCCTTGACTCTGCTGGGCACTTCTGCCATTGCACAGGCTTTCTCGTGCTCACATGGACCACAGGTGCACTGCTCATGCCACTTGCAAATGTGGTATTAGCTGAGGTGGTGCCAAAAAGGAGCATAGAATCAAACTCATAAAATGGATAAAATGTGTAAATAAAATTCCCTGTCAAGACTGTTGTAGGCATGCCATTTTGCTAGCAGAAAATGACCAGGCAGAGACAGAAGAGAACAGAAATAACTATGAGCCAGACCATATGACCTCCATTTGAAATGTTTAAGAGTCCTCACATCAGTCTTCGATGGGGCTTTGTCTTCCTCACACACAAAGAGGTTTTCAAATGAATTCCCATTACATACTACATGCTGCCTTGCACTTTAATAATACAAAATGTGTTTCCCTGTTTTCTTTGCTCACTTCATAAAAACACTTGTCTGGAGAAGAACTAAGCTATCTGGCAAGCGCCATCTTGTGTCCAGAAGCAGAACTGTCACTACCATGTCCTTGTGAGAAGGGTGGGAACTACATCTTGCCAGCCAGCAGCTTTCTTCAAGCTTCTAGAATATACCAGGCTGAAAATCAGAGCTTTGTTATACATTGCACAAAAGGTGGAATCCAAATGTCTCTACCTACAAAAGTCTTTACTATAGATAAATGTCATGTCTACTGAGAATATCAAATATGGGGAAGCTACAAAAAGTATAATTTTGGAAAGATTAACTCTACTAATAATTGCCTATAGAGTGTATATATTCATATATATACACACAAATACATAGCATTAGAAAACAACTTTTTTGTTTGTTTTGGCTCTTTTAATCAGGGGGCTATTCTGCAACCCAGGCTGATCTGCATATCACATGCTAACTTTAAAACTCAAGGCAATCCTCTTGACTTAGGCTCTTGACTGCTGGGATTACAGATACAAGACACCATACCTGGCAGCCAGTTTGGTTCATTATAATGTATTGTTTTAAATTCTATCCCCTGCCCCAACTTTGAAGCATGTTATTCCAAGTTTTTTTTCAATATTAGTGCAAAGTGACTAAATGCAAATTAAAGATTATTTTAAGTCCAGCACGTTTGTTCATGCCTACATTCTCATCATTCAATAGGCTGAGGCAAGAGGACTGTCAAAAAGGCAGCCTAGAACTCCATAGTTCCAGGGAAGCCTGGTCTATAGAGAGCCTGTCTCAAAACAAAACAGAACAAAACAAACAAACAGGGGCTACTTTAAAACAGAGATGGTAAGACTGCTTCTACCCCATCACATACAAATTCCATTAGAAGATCACCACCACCCCCTTTTTTTCCTGATTTGCTGACACACACTTTGTTAATCATAGTTTTTCTCTTTAAATAACTTAAAACACTGAAGCCATTCTAAACTTACTTTCTTCCACCGACTTGAACTTTGGAGACAGCTTGTCAAAGCACAACAGCTTCAGACCTTTATTTGGCAGTATTGGGACATTCCATAGGATTGAAGTATCGTGCTGCAGAACACTTTTAAAACTGCTTAGAGAGTTAAACCAAGTCCCCTAGCTCACTTTTAAACTGAGATAACACAGAAAAAAAAAAAAAAAGAAAAGAATGGTTCTTCTGGTCCACTGCTCTCTCTACCTGTGGCCTGAGAGGCGCCCTCACAAGCAGGATACACACAGGGCTGTAGTCTACACAACTTGGCTCCTTGCTTGACTGGGTCCAGAAAAAAAATCCTCTCTCAGCAAAAGGAAAGGGTTATGAGAGCACGTATCTCTGTGTGGACTTGTGTGTGTGTGTGTGTGTGTGTGTGTGTGTATGCGTGCGCGCACGAGTGTGTTTGAAATAAAATAGTCTGCTATCTCAGCATCATTTTGCTTTTCTCATTATAAAAATTATCAGGGAATAAAGCAATTCTGAAAATGCTGAAAGCAGTTAAAATAAAAAGGAAAGGTTATGTCTCACTTCTGCCACCACCAACTACACCCAAACAGTGGGAGACACAAGGAGTCTAGTTTCCCGCCCCCGCCCCCAGTCAGGAAAACACGCATTTTTTTTTTTTACAAGTGATATCACTCAACAGCGTATCTAAATCTCCTTCGAAGCCCATGTATCTTTCTATTTCATTCATTTTATGTTTGCGTTTTCTGCCAGTTTTTTTGGCAGAATGCAAATGTTTAAAACAAAATCCGATTTAAAAAAAAAAAAAAAACTGTACCGGAGACAAAAACATGGAATGCCACGTAAGAAAATGAACATGAACGGCATGCCTCACTGAAGTCTTATTTTAGAAGCTGCAATCTGATCACCTCTCCCCCACACTACGGACTTTCAAATTATCCGAAAACCCCAAATTCCAGAAGATTAATTCCACCCGAGTTAGGACAGATCTATCAAAACATTATTGCATTCCCACCTCTCCCCGGCAATAATCTCTATTTTCTTTTTCCACCTTCCCACCGAAGCGCGACGAAATTGCCAGAAAATAACGGGCTTTAAGACAGCCATTACCTCCTAGCTCCTAGTCTGCTGCTGCCGCCTGGAGAAGTGCAGCCCCTCCCCCAGGATGAGCGCTGCTGCGCGCTTCCCACAAGCAGGCATAAGCTCCACCCCTTCTCATGCTGGGGGCTGCAGGGAAGAGCCCCTCGGGGAGGGGCGAAAGCCACCAGCTCCAACTCAGACTTGTTTCAGTCTGAAAAAAAGCACCGTGCCTTTTTTTTTTTTTTTTTTTCCAAACTGGAAAGCAGAAAAGGCAACATGTGTCCTTTACTTTGCAGTCAGAGCGCCAGGGTGGACGATCCCCTCCCCGAAAACACTGCAGAAATGCCTTTAACATAAACTAAAGACCTACAGAAGAATAGCTTTTTGCAACACATAAATGTTTTGTTTTGTTATTCTGCCATTTTATTTCTGCAAACTAAATTAAGATCCAGCGGCTCAAAATGTCTTTAAAATATTTGCCATGCCCTTCTTCGTGATTGAGGTGAATTAATAATACCTTATTTGGGGGAAAATTAAGTCTTTGAAAGATTAATTTTCCTGGTCCTGAGGTTATATGCTTCCCCCACCACTTGCTGTGGTGTGTGTGTGTGAATGTGTGTACTGTTTATGAGTGCGTGCGTATGAGTGTGTGTGGGGCGCGTGTGTTTGTGTGTGTGTGAATGTGTTGTTTATGTGTGTGTGTATATGAGTGTGTGTGGGGCACGTGTGTGTGTATGTGTTTGTGATTGTGAGAATGTGTTGTTTATGTGTGTGTATGTATGTGTTTGTGTGGGGTATGTGTGTGAGAGAATGTGTTGTTTATGTGTGTGCATGAGTGTGTGTGGTGTATATGACAGTGTGTGGGTATAATCAAGTCTTATTCATCCTTCTAAAACTTTCACACATTTTACTCATTTCTAAATATGAAACACTAATTAAACTCTTTAAAGAATGTGTATGTAAATATACTGAAATTAGGGAGGAAAAACTTGTAGTAAAAAACACTAAGCCAAAATGGGAAAACTTGACAAACTTAGTATAACTGTTTTCAAGCAAAAACATCTCTGTTCTAAAGGTGGGTGTGGTGCCTTGCACGTATAATCCCAGCACTTGGGAAACTGAGGCAGGAACGGGGCGGGGGTGAGGGTTGAAGGGAGCTTAGGCTACAGAGTGAAAATATGGACTAGAGAGTGAGCACCTACCTCAAAAAAAAAACTATCAAAATCCACTGAAAAATAAAAATTAAAATTAAATAAAATGTCAAGGCAGCCTAAAGTTGCTCTTACATGTTAATTAAAAATAAACAGCAGAATCAAAATAAATGGGAAAGGACAGAAGGACATGAGTAGGTTATGAAATTCTAAGGGAACGCTCTGCTTCCTTGTAAGCAGGTTCGTGCAGAACAGCTCTAAATATCTGTCTGTAGACTGCTAAAAGCCCCAAACCTATTTGGGAGTAGTTACTTAAATGTGGTGCTTTGTTATAAGACCCACTTGACTTTTACAATTATCAGTGTTCTGCAATTTACCATTGAACTATAGCTTACTCTTTGGCCTCCTTGTGCAACTCCATTTTCTATCAAGCTATTCAGTGGAGCCCCTTAAAACCCAAACACTCAAAATAAAAACAGCACCATATGAAAGATACCCACTTACTTTAGTCATCAAAGAGATGCAAATGTAACTAAGACCAAAACTTCACTTTTTAAAGCTCAGTTTGACTGAAAAGCAGCAAAGAAATTACAAAATCAACAATTGGTAAGATTGCAAGGTAATAGAAAGTCAGTCCTGTATAAACCCAGGAAAGGGACAAGAAAAAAAAAGGGGGGAAAGCCAAAGCAGGTCTGTCTGCCTACACTATGTGCCCTCTCCCCCATCACCATCCATGGCCTGTTTGCTAGGATGCAAGGTGATGTTTACTCTCAGATTATGCGGAAACCAGTGAACTGTTCGAAACTAAGTGAGGTTCAACATCACAGCCCTGGTGCTGAAGACACTGGCAAGCTGCTAGCAACCCTAGTATTTGCTACACTCATCCACATCCTTTTTCCCTCTTAGCATATTTTGGTGCACGATACCTTTGTGCTGACCAGAACTGGCATAAGGTTACAACATCCTCCTAACCATTCAGTCATTAAGACATGTCTTTCTTTTTTTTTTTTTTTTGGTTTTTTTTTTTTTTTTTTTTGGTTTTTCGAGACAGGGTTTCTCTGTATAGCCCTGGCTGTCCTGGAACTCACTTTGTAGACCAGGCTGGCCTCGAACTCAGAAATCCGCCTGCCTCTGCCTCCCGAGTGCTGGGATTAAAGGCGTGCGCCACCACGCCCGGCTAAGACATGTCTTTCTTTGCTGCTGAAGCTTGGTGATCAGTTCCCTTTCAGATCTACCTGTTCCTGTAATGACACTGAATGCCATAAACGTATGCAGGGAAAGGCTCACTCCACTCTTCTTTATTAATGATTAGCCATCCCTTCTTTCTGAGCTTTAACTCTGACATGGTAGTTCCTAGGGGGAGCTATATCTTATACACACTGCCTGGGGATAACAATTCTGAGCTTTACATCCCTTAAGATAATGCTGTGCTAAGATTAAAAGCAAACATTCTAAGATGTTCAAAGATCCCAGTAATTAACAGAGTGAAGAGATAACATGAATAATCTCCTGTTCATTTTAACAACCTAGAGTAGAGAAACAGAGCTGGACGGTTAGCAAAGCTCTTCCTGTAATAAACAAGTAGGAAGAAGGGAAAAAAAAAACAACTGTTGGCCCTGGGAACAATACAGAAAGAAGCCATCTCCATCGTTCTTCCAGATATCCTAAGCTGAAGGGTCAGGCAATGTCAAAATGATTCTGTACCCACTCTGAAAAGGGAGTCAAGGGTTTGTTGGTGAGGCGGTGGTCTCTGTTGGTAGGCTCCAATGTCAGGATTTACAATGCTATAGTGAGGGCGTTATGGTAATATTTTTCAAATAGGACATCAGATAGTTGTGGCTTTGAAACCTTTATTACCTTTTATTTTCCCACACAAATTTAGGTTGTCATCTCCACATCACAGACAGCCTGTTCAACAAAGATGAATGAGTCACGTGCACCTCTAATGCTAAACCTAGGTTGTTCAATATCAAACAGTAACCACAATTTCATGATGTGATAATAAAAAATTGCAGACCCCTGTAGTGTTTTCTGAGAAGCCTTATCTTATTAGCCTGTTTTTCATTCCCCTGAAAATTCACAAGGTAGCTTTAAGAAAACATTTTCAATGAGTGTGAACTGGGTTAGATTAAAACATAACCCCCAAAGAAAAGGGACTAGATAAAAGGCTGACTTTGGGCAAGGAGAAATGTGGGTGAACAATGAGAGTGGAGACAGGGTGCAGGTCAGAAAAGCAAACAGAATCAGAAGAAGGCAGGATGGACAAGTCCTCAAAAGGACTGAGATAACTGAAACCGGATACCACATCTTTATCTTTTCTCTTCTGTTGTAAAAGAAGAAAGGGACTTGAGCAGGAGGGTCTTTGGCACTGTGGGGTATATTATTTGTGTTATAGGACGACTGGAGACTTTTGGGCTTCTCTCGATGATGTGGGGGGAATACTAAGTTTTAATGATTTCTGAGCTGCTACTGTTGCCCAGTTTATCCAAGATAATTGGAGAAAATCTCGTGGACAAAAGACAGAGGACTCAACTTCAACAACCCAGCACAAACTCTGGAGTCAGAGATTTCTGATGGTTGCCAGAAAAGAAAAGAAGTGAGTGCCTTAAGCCACTATGAACACGATGCAGGAAAGCACAGATTTCCTTCTAAGGAGAAAGCCTTGGGGCCTTTAAGCAGATCCTAAGAAACCCTAGTAACTGCTCTGTGTGGTATGCAGCGATAACAACCTACAGCACTTCTCAAGGACTCGCTATTCCGGTTTCCAGGCCAGCTCTGGATGGCCACTACCAGGACTTCTCTTTAAAACAGGAGGGGCTTGCTCAAAACGACAAGGTTTGACTCCATTTCTCCTGCCTTCAATATGGGAAGCCAAATAAACTGGACCCCAAATTTTTGACTGAAACCATCTCTGATACAAAGGCAGTTGTAAATTGAAAATACTATAGATCCAAAATAAATGAACCTTTGCGACCTCAAAATGTTTTTAAACGGAAGACATCTGATGAAACTGGAAAAAAAAAATCTCACCCTCTGTCACAGGCACTTTGGTAGTCTGACACTATGGCCCAGCTGTTTTGATTCACACTTCAGCTGTTTGCCCAGCAGAGCCTTCACCCTTCTGGGTACTTGTATGGCTGCACTGCTGTTCTGGTCACAAGTGGTATCACAGGCAGGACTAGGCAAAAGGAAGACAGAAAATAAAATCAATAAAATGAAAAAAATGCAGAGAAACCGCCTACCCAAACTCTGGCTGTCATGAGGCACAGGAATGCAGTGAACTCGCATCCCTAGGAGTCTCACAATACGCTGATTTCCCCTCTTATTCATACATGTTGCAATGGTTTTTAGAACAACCCTGTACTTGTTTCATGCTAAAATACTCTCCATTCAGGAAATTAAGAGGTAGAGACATAAAAGAAGGGAAGCAAATATCCTTGCTTGCTGCTCTCTGAGCTGCATCCTATCAATCTGCCTTGCGTTTTGTTGTCATTTTGGGTACTTTCTTTCTTCTTTTTTTTTTAAAGATTTATTTATTTATTATCTGTAAGTACACTGTCACTGTCTTCAGACACTCCAGAAGAGGGAGTCAGATCTCGTTACGGATGGTTGTGAGCCGCCATATGGTTGCTGGGATTTGAACTCCGGACCTTCGGAAGAGCAGTTGGGTGCTCTTACCCACTGAGCCATCTCACCAGCCCCATTTTGGGTACTTCCGAAGTCCTCACAGCACCCATTCTCTTTGTATGGAGTTTGCAAATTATATACAACAGATATTTTCAATCACTTCCTATGCAAATGCTCACAGTCTGCTAAGACTAAACAGAATTTATTATTTGTTTGTCCACGTTATAAAAATGATTGCCTGGAAAACATTGAGGAAACCTTGTAAGTGCCAGACAATCAGACAGTGGATTTCTCAAGTTCCCAGAATTAGCATCCTCAGCTTAAACATTCTTATTCTTATTCTTATTCTTATTCTCTCTCTCTCTCTCTCCTTCTCTCTCTTTCTCCCTCCCTCCCTCTCCCTCCCTCCCCCCTCTCTTTTTCTCTCTCTCTCCATCTCTCTGTCTCCATCTCCATCTTCCCGTTTTCTGTCTCCATCTCTGTCTCTCTCTTGGTGTTATGTAAAAAAAAAAAAACAGGATAAAAAATTCTGATTCTAGGGTTTGGACTATAAAATACCCAATGCTTATTATTTTCTATCAAGGTTTGGATTTGTATTACAATAGTGATCAAAATATGGCAGTTTGCTTGACCTATTACTATGTATTTGTATCCGTATATTTGAATGTTTTTGAAATTAGGCTGTTTATCTCTCAATAATGTAGATGGTATTTCCATATTGATAATTTCCATATTATCATTTGTTAACTATTTTAAAGACTTCCATATCTCTAGATTTTAAATTTTCTCCTAATGAAAACAACTCAAATACGCTCATTTAAAACTGAAATTATGTAATACATAAGTTGAAAAATTTTTCTCTCTAACTCTGTTTACATTACCATTTTTTTAAAAAAAAATCATTTGTATATTCATTTTTCTCCTACACTCATTCTAGTAATATACAATACTCTTTTTGTAAATGATTTGAGATTATATTATGCAGAAGTTTCTGGAAGTTACTTAATTTTACAGTTAACCTTAAACCTATTCTCTTCTCATTGCCTGTAGAGTTATTTCACCTTTTTGGTTGGGTGTGGGTGAGTCTGCTGGTGTAATGTGGGGTAGCTTGGTATATGTTGCCTGGCATACATGTGAAGGTCAGAGGAACTCTGTAGAGTCAGTTCTCTCCTTCCATCTTTACATAGATTCTGGAGACTCAGGTCATCAGCCTTGCATGACAACTGTACTTACCCACTGAGCCATCTGGCCATACTTTATTCTTTTAACAACTAAACAGTATTCAATGATAGCTTGCATCTTATCTCCTACATACGGCTCGACAATGTGTTTGAACATTTTCTAAATACGGTTTCAAGAGTATATAAATCTCTCCTGTTTGAACCATTCTGGACTATAGCATAAGTAGGTGAATTTTAAGCCAGCACAGGGAATTGGGTAACCAGCCTTCTCAGATCCACAGGAAAATCCAGCTGTAGCTTAAGACAATGGGATGCATGTGGGCAGCTGCTCAAGCACCTGTAACAAAACAAATTATTCCCTGTCACCTCCATTTTTATATCTGAGTGCCAAAGTCCTTAACGCCTATAACAAAACCCTGCCTCTTCAGTACGCTCTGCCTGTGTTGTTTACTACTTTTCATTGTATTCTTCGTCACATGTACACTTGAATGCACTTCTTGAAATTACATTTATTCAATCCTCATAGATAGTTCCCAAGTACCTTTCCCCCCTGTGGTTTTAAGTTCTCTCTCTTCAGTTAGTTTAGGCCAATGTAGGTACTACATGCTCAGTGAAGCAAGGAAACACATCGGGCACTGTCTTTAGATGTTCTTTAATATGACGCATTGTTTCTTATTAGATGTACCATTTATTCTGTTTACTGTAATGAATATTTATTGCTTTTATGACCTCTCAGGGTTTGGTTTTGAGACAAGGCCTAGTGTAGCCTGGACTAAGTATTGGAAGCTGGCTTTTAACTGCTGATCATCCAGCCCCCCCCACCCCCATCCTCCAAGCACTGGGAGTCCAGGCTTTTACCACCTCCATGCCAGCCTCTCTTACCTTTTATATTTTTATACCATTCAGGACTCATCCTCTTGATAGGTAAGCAGAGATGTAGAAAGAGATCATTTTTACATATAATTAAAACTTTGTTATCTTTTAAAACACTGAGTATCTATTCTTTGACAAAAATAACCACATTCCCAGCTCCCTGAGGCACTTGAATCTGCAAATTGTACTTCACTGTATCCTTTTGATCAAAATTCACCAAAACATTAGTATCTGTGGCAAACACAACACATAGAAAGTAAGCCAGCATCCCAGACTTTAAATTTTCATTTACGACATCAAAACTTTTCTTTCAAAATAAGAAAGATTAATTCGCGGAGATTTTTTTCGAAAC
Source organism: Mus caroli (assembly GCF_978045245.1). NCBI lineage: Eukaryota > Metazoa > Chordata > Mammalia > Rodentia > Muridae > Mus > Mus caroli. The sequence continues at coordinate 30,912,425 of NW_028227260.1, forward strand.
AGCACAGCCACCATGGCTTTTTGACTAAAATAACCAAATGATCCATTCAAAAGTTAGTGTTTGCCACCTCGCGAAGAATTATTTTTCCTCAGGTGTAACATGATCGCCACCTCTCTCCCATTAGACTTTTAAAAGAACAATCTGGAATACAAAGCTCAGTTATCATTTCTCTCACCGAGGTGACCGGCACAAAGCGACACCCCTTTTTCTTACTTTCACCCCGCAGCCCCGACTTTTCTCACCTTTCACACCGAATTCTGCAACAATTCTCCCGGACAGGCCTGAAGACGCAGCCTCTGGCGCCTGCCGCGGCCGCCGCTGCCGCCGCCGCCGCCGCCCCTCGGCCACCGGAGAGGCGCTCCCTTCGGCAGTCTCTCCCTCTGGAAAGAACAGTCAGTAGGATGTGAGCCGGGAGCAAGTGGCCCGCGGACCTCCGCAAGCCTGTAAAAGGGCAGCTCCGCCCCGCCCACCTCGTGCGTTCCCGCCTTCCCCTCCGCCCCGGATGCTCCGCCCCTTTTGGGGTGGGAGGGGGTGGAGGACAGGAGGGCTCCTGATGCTCAGGAAAAAAAAAGTACAAAACCAATGCCCAGTTCAAGAGAAGACAAGTTTTCTTTTTAAAGAACTTTGTACTTTGTGGGCCCCAAACATACCTTCAATTTCCATTCAAACACATATGATGGTAAGATGAGTGACTTTTTTTTTTCTTTTTTCTGGCATTTCTTTTTATTTATTTATTTATTAGATATTTTCTTTATATACATTTCAAATGCTGTCCCGAAAGTTCCCTATACTCTCCCTCCGCCCTGCTCCCCTACCCACCCACTCCTACTTCTTGGCCCTGGCATTCCCCTGTACTGGGGCATATAAAGTTTGTAAGACCAAGGGGTCTCTCTTCCCAGTGATGGCCGACTAGGCCATCTTCTGCTACATATGCAGCTAGAGACACGAGCTCTGGGGGGTACTGGTTAGTCCATATTGTTGTTCCACCTAGAGGGTTGCAGACCCCTTCAGCTCAATGGGTACCTTCTCTAGCTCCTCCATTGGGGGCACTGTGTTCCATCCAATAGATGACTGTGAGCATCTACTTAGATGAGTGACTTCTGAAGGCAAAGAAAAGATAAAGAGGCCTCCGTATAATAATGATGTAGTTAAAGCAGCCCTCAGAGGGGTTTTGCCTGTTCCTTTTTTTTTTTTTTTGTATCGGTTGTTGTTGTTGCTTTGTGGGTCATCTTTTCTACTTGTTTCTCTTTCCCTTCTCCCTCCCTCCCCTTCCTTCCTCCTTCTCTCTCTCCGTCTCTCTCTTTTTTTTCCTTTTGTAAGTTTGAGATCCTCCATGCTGTATAGACTGACCTTAAATTCACTCTCTCCCTGCCCCCGTCTTGCCAGTGCAGTTACAGGTGACTTGACTGCATCACCTAATAAGGTAATTTCTAAAGAAAATCCATCCATGTCCGATTATACTGAAATTAGAAAGAAATATATGCATCAACAGTAAACTAGTCAGTAAGGGTGAAGGCTTATTTTTCTCTCTAAAGGGACTGAGAGAGAAAGGGCCTGGAGTTGGGTGGGTGGGAGGTGGGGAGGATCTGGGAGGACTTGGGAGAGAGGAATCTGTGGTCAGAATATATTGTACAAAAATGTATTTTCAATAAAAACTATAAACTATAATAAGTATTGTGACCCTGAAGCATGGTGGACTCAATCACTTTACTAGGGAGATCCATGGGAGCTAAATGGTGAGAGGCTTTCAAAAGAGCAAACAAAAATAGTTAAGACCATAAGAAGCCAAATTTAACAGTCACCAAGAAATAGAGATATGCTTTGCAATGTAAATCATCAGATAAAAGTACTCCCAAGCTCTTTTGACATCTCATTAAGACAAAAGGTCAATGCTAGAGGCCACGGAAAGGCAGAGGGAGAGAACTGATATCCATTTTCATCTGACCCCATACATAGTCCTGTGTGGGCGTGCGCGCGCGTGCACACACACACACACACACACACACACACACCACAAAATAATAATAAATAGCTTCAATTATTTTTTAACATTTAGTATTTGCTGTGCTCTCTCTCTCTCTCTCTCTCTCTCTCTCTCTCTCTCTCTCTCTCTCTCTCTCTCTCTCTCTCTCTGTCTCTCTCTGTCTTTTCCATGGCCCATGGCTCACATGTAGAATTCAGAGGACAATCTTAGAGAGTTTGTTTTCTCTTTCTACTATGGGATTTAAAAATTGAACTGGGATCATCAGGCTTCAGCAACAAGCACTTCTACTCACTGGATTGCTTTGTTGGTTCCTGTCTGATTTGTCATCTGTGGTTTCAGCTTCATAGTAGGTATAATGTTAGCTATGGATTTTCCATAGATGCTCTCTATCACAAAGAAATCAATTTCAATTCTCAGATTTATATTTTTAAGCAAGCACCTTTGTCAGATATCTTGTCAACCATAAACTGACACTTTGTGTATGGTGAGACACTTAAGATCCACTGACAGAGTAAATTTCAAATATGCATTATGCTACAGTGAGTGGGTATGTTATGAAAGCAAACAGCTGATTCCTGCAAGGTGTTCTTGGACCCCCATGTACATAAAGTGGCATCCTTTCCCTGGACCCCCAAATAAATTGAAGCATAATGAAGTTTAAGAAATCGTTTCTGTTCGTGGAAACCTGGGAATGTGTCAAAGTAGTTCTAATGCGTATCAAGGACATACTGGGAAGAGCAGAGACCTGATAAACTTTGTTTGTGAAAATCATAAGACCTTGACAGACGTTGCTATTTAGAACATAAGGGTTCTTTTCTGAAGAGTTGTCTTACTTTAAAGCTGTTGTTGAAACAATTTTTTTTCTTTTAAATTAGATGTGTTTTAAAAAACTAAACATCGATACGGATAATACTGAAAATACAAATGTTAGTAAGGAAAAAAAGTGTCCGGTTCATACAGTGGTGAGGACAGAAGTCACGGAAGTTGTGACAATATTTTTGAAGCCATTTGACACCATTTCCAAAGGCTAAATAGCAGAGAGGTAAACGGAAACCATGTTAAAGATTTCAGAAGATAAAAGACATTTGTACATTATAGAGACGAAATGGCCTTCCACTAAAGCTCTTGCTTTTCCAGAGACTACATAAAAATCACATAGAGATCATGTATACATGAGTTTATTTTCTTTTAATTTTATTTGTTTTATAAACTTCAATTTATACATGTTGAAATTTATATACTAAAATATTATTATTTTATAGAATTATATATTTGATAGGTCAAATTATTTGGGGACGAGTGTTGAAATTCTTTAGAGTGATGCAAAGTAAATGCATGAGAGCATAGTCCTTGCAGTCCAAGGCAGTCTTCTCATTTGTCTTCTCCTGTATTTGCAAGGTTGGGGGCCATCGTCACAAAACTAATGGTCTCCGTTTCCTGTTTACTCAGTTCACTGTTCAGAAAGGCTAAAACTTCCAATTAAGTATTTAAAGTAAGGATAAACTGAACCACAATATGCCAAGTCTTGACAAAGATTTGTTTCTTAAAAACTTCAAATAATACAATAAGGTATGTAGATATAAAATTATTCCACTTGTAATGCAGTATTATAAAGCCCAAATTATTCATATTTATTGCTGGTTCTATTTTTAATACCAGGCTAAATTTAATTTCTGAATTCTTCAATTACATTTAAAGCCTTGAATATAAGGAGAAATTTTTTGTATTTAGAAAATGTCTAAGAGTGTAAAATCCTATAAATACAGCATCTAGTATATCAAGTCACATAGAAACAATCATACTTACATCCTTATTAAGAGCATTTCTTTTTAGAAGCTCAAGTTAAAATGATAAAATCAATATTGCATATGCATTGTCTTCTACTATATTAAATGAATAATAGTAGCTTAATATTTGTGTTTAGGGGCCTGAGAGATGGCTTGGTATTTAAGAAAGAGCACTTATTCTTTCAGAGGACTCTGGTTCAGTTCCCAGCACCCTGATGGTGGCTCACACCCATCGTGACTCCAATCACAGGAGATCTGATACTCTCTTCTGGTTCCCATGCATGCACATGATGCATAGACATACATGCAGGCAAATCACTCATCCACATAAAAATAAGTTAATTAGAAAGTATATTTAAACATGTACTTAACGATGTCTATGTTTATATGTGTCTGTATGCTTCAATGCGTATGATGAATTAATGTACAATATATTTAAAAATAATGATAAGGGGAATAAAATTAAAGTGAAAATAATCTTAGAATATAAAATCATTCTCATAATGAAGTCATATTTATTTTTTCTCTCATCTTTTCTTTATTAGAAATTTTCTTCATTTACATTTCAAATGCTATCCCCAAGACTCCTATACCCTCCCCCCACCCTGCTCCCCAACCCACCCACTCCTGTTTCCCGGCCCTGGCATTCCCCTGTACTAGGCATATGATCTTCGCAAGACCATGAGCCTCTACATCCATTGATGGCCGACTAGGACATCCTCTGCTACATATGCCACAAGAGACACAGCTCTGAGGGTACTGGTTGGTTCATATTGTTGTTCCTCCTATATGGTTGCAGACCCCTTTAGCTCCTTGGGTACTTTCTCTAGCTCCTTCATCGGGGGCCCTGTATTCCATCCAATAGATGATTGTGAGCATCCACTTCTGTATTTGTCAGGCACTGGCATAGCCTCACAAGAGACAGCTATATCAGGATCCTGTCAGCAAAATCTTGCTGGCATATGCAATAGTGTCTGCGTTTGGTGGTTGTATATGGGATGGGTCCCCGGGTGGGGCAGTCTCTGGATGGTCTTTCCTTCAGTTTCAGTTCCAAACTTTGTGACTCCTTTCATGGGAATTTTGTTCCCCATTCTAAGAAGGAGCGAAGTATCCACACTTTGGTCTTCCTTCTTCTTGAGTTTCATGCTTTGTAAATTGTATCTTGGATATTGTAAGTTTCTGGGCTAATATCTGTTTATTAGTGAGTGCATATCATGTGTGCTCTTTTATGATTGGGTTACCTCACTCAGGATGAAATCCTCCAGATGTATCCATTTGCCTAAGAATTTCATAAATTCATTGTTTTTAATAGCTAAGTAGTACTCCATTGTGTAAATGTACCACATTTTCTGCATCCATTTTTCTGTTGAAGGACATCTGGGTTCTTTCCAGCTTCTGGCTATTATAAATAAGGCTGCTATGAACATAGTGGAGCATGTGTCCTTCTTACAAGTTGGAACATCTTCTGGGTATAGGCCCAGGAGAGGTATTGCTGGATCTTCCTATAGTACTATGTCGAATTTTCTGAGGAACCACCAGACTGATTTCCAGAGTGGTTGTACCAGCTTGCAATCCCACCAACAATGGAGGAGTGTTCCTCTTTCACCACATCCTCGCCAGCATCTGCTGTCACCTGGATTTTTGATCTTAGCCATTCTGACTGGTGTGAGGTGGAATCTCAGTGTTGTTTTGATTTGCATTTCCCTGATGATTAAGGATGTTGAACATTTTTTCAGGTGTTTCTCAGCCATTCAGTATTCCTCAGTTGAGAATTTTTTGTTTAGCTCTGTTCCCCATTTTTAGTAGGGTTATTTGATTTTCTGGAGTACATCTTCTTTATATATATTGGATATTAGTCCCCTATCTGATTTAGGATAGGTAAAGATCCTTTCCCAATCTATTGGTGGCCTTTTTTTCTTATTGACAGTGTCTTTTGCCTTATAGAAGCTTTGCAATTTTATGAGGTCCCATTTGTCGATTCTTGATCTTATAGCACAAGCCATTGCTGTTCTGTTCAAGAATTTCCCCCCTGTGCCCATATCTTCAATGCTTTCCCCCATTTTCTCCTCTATAAGTTTCAATGTCTCTGGTTTTATGTCGAGTTCCTTGATCCACTTAGTCTTGAGCTTTGTACAAGGAGATGAGAATGGATCAATTTGCATTCTTCTACACACTACAAGCCAGTTGTGCCAGCACCATTTGTATTCCACTGGATGGTTTTAGCTCCCTTGTCAAAGATCAAGTGACCATAGGTGTGTGGGTTCATTTCTGGGTCTTCAATTCTATTCCATTGGTATATTTGTCTGTCACTATACCAGTACCATGCAGTTTTTATCACAATTGCTCTGTAGTAAAGCTTTAGGTCCGGCATGGTGATTCCACCAGAGGTTCTTTTATCCTTGAGAAGAGTTTTTGCTATCCTAGGTTTTTTGTTATTCCAGATGAATTTGGAGATTGCTCTTTCTAATTCGTTGAAGAATTGATTTGGAATTTTGATGGGGATTGCATTGAATCTGTAGATTGCTTTTGGCAAGATAGCCATTTTTACAATGTTGATCCTGCCAATCCATGAGCATGGGAGATCTTTCCATCTTCTGAGATCTTCTTTAATTTCTTTCTTCAAAGACTTGAAGTTTTTATCACACAGATCTTTCACTTCCTTAGTTCCAGTCACGCCAAGGTATTTTATGTTATTTGTGACTATTGTCAAGGGTGTTTTTCCCCTAATTTCTTTCTCAGACTGTTATCCTTAGTGTAGAGAAAGGCCATTGACTTGTTTGAGTTAATTTTATATCCAGCTACTGCACTGAAGCTGTTTATCAGGTTTAGGAGTTCTTTGCTCTCATCTTAATGGATAAAGTAGTTGACATCTTACATGTATTTAAATTTTAAATGTACCAAATTTAATTTATATCCTTTAATGCTTCGTTATGCAAATAGATACTTCATTTCACAAAAAGTTAAAATTTTGTTTTGGTGCTTCATTCTGTCCTGTTTACATTCAATATCATATTGTCACTACAGTCCATGGATAAAACTGTTCTTTTCTCCTATCAGATTACTAACCTGGACCAACACTGCTTAGCTTCAAGGGTCAGGCACATTCAGGGCAATATGTCTATAGACAACTACTCTGTTTTCCATGGTGTCTGTATTCCAATTACTTGAGTAGTCACTTTCCTTTAATAGTCTCTCTTATTCTCTTCCTTCTGATCTGACCCAAAGTTTAGAATCATAAAACTATCAAGGTGTTTCTTACATCCAAAATATCTTTGTTAGTTTCCAGATGGCTAGAAATTAATAAAAAAATCTCTCTCTCCTTATGAAAAGAAAGACGAAAAATACACTTTAACATACTTTTTGTATTCTATATGTTATAATTAGTTTCGGTGTATTAAAATTCTCCTATCTTTTTTATGTGGTAAAAATATCAAATCAGAAAGAGAAAATCAATTTATCCTAGATTAATTTTGGATAGTTAAGAGTTATTGGTATATATATATTTCTGTGAACAGCTGTATTTGTTAGGATAGATAAAAATATGTTCTTATTCATGTACACAGAAAAGCACACTATAATTTGAAAATAGATATATAAGAATTAATATCAAGAAAATATTTTTCTATGATTGTTAATTATACTTATGACTATACCCTATGGAAACATTTAAAAACTTCTCAGAGATTTGTTAGCAGAATCCATAAAAAGTTCTGATGTTTAATTATGATAATAATGTCTAGATACTTAATAATATGTCATGCCTAGATCTATAGGACTTATATCTAATAAGACAGTCATATTTTTATGTCTTATATCCAATAAGTCAGCCAATTCTCCTTGTTTCTCACATACTCAATCACTAAAATAATTCAATCTCAATCTGTGCACGTCCATTTTGCCTACCTACCTACCTACATGGTTTTGGGGTACCTCTGACAGTCTGTATGACAAGGGCTGGAATCCTGGGGAAAAAAAGGCATAAAAGAGCCTGAGAATCAAAATAACAGAACAGAATAAACAAAGTTTCTAAGATTCAGATTTTCCCAGACTATTGCACAGGAATCCATTGTTAAATTCAAGATAAATGTATGAAGCAGGAGTTACTTGTGACTAAGGGAGAGCTGAATGAAAGAAACAATGATCTTGTAGTTCTGACCAGTCATCGCAGGATGTTTCACACTCTGTACTTGATATCTTTCTTCTGACGTTGGTGTACAAGTTTTTATCTGAAAGCTTCCCTCCCCAGTTTTTGTTTGTTCTTTAAAATTTATTTTTTGCATTTATTCACTTTATACCCCTCACACTGTCCCCCTCCTGTTCACTTGCTCCCACAATCCTTCTTCTGCTATATGCACTCCCCCCCATCTCCTTCACTTATAGAGTGGAGTTTCCTTGGTTATCTCTTCACCCTGGCTCTTCAAGAATCTGGGAGTCTAGGTGCTTCCTCTCCCTCTGAGGCCAGTCAAGGAAGCCAAGTTAGAAGAACATATCCCACATACACTCAACAGGTTTGGGGATATCCTCATCTCCAGTTGTTTAGGGTCTCACATGAAGATCAATCTGCATTGGCTACATATGAATAGAGCAATCTTAGGTCTAGTCTGTGAATGTTCTTTGGTCAGTGGTTCCTTGTGGGAAGATTTAAAATCTTCATAGAGGTTCTCCACCAGCCAAGCAAGATGCCCAAAGGAAAGAAGGCCAAGGGGAAGATGGTGACCCAGCCAACCCCACCCCACACCTTCCTCAATAAACAGGAGGCTAAAAAGGTGGTCAATCCTTTGTTTGAGAAAAGGTCTGAGATGTTTGTCATGGAAAGTACAGCCAGCTCAAAAGTGATCTAGCATGCTTCCTCAGGTAGCCCTGCTACAGGGCCTGCTACAGGCTGCAGTGGCAAAGAGACCTCCTCTAGAAGCAGCTACAGAGCCTGCTATTAGGCCTGCTACAGTGCCTGCTACAGGCTGCAGCAGCAAAGAGCCATCCTCTAGAAGTGTCTCAAAGCACTCCTGCCATTAACCAGTTCATCTAGGCCCAGGCAGGCAAACAGCTACTAGGCTGCTTAAGGTTGCCCAGAAGTACAGGCCATCTTGGTGGAGAACAGGAAGACTCAGCTAATGGTGATTGCCCATGACGTAGATTCCTCTGAGCTGGTTGTTTTCCTGCCTGTGCTGTGTGGAAAGATCAAGTGCCCTACTGCATCATCAAGGAAAAGGCCAGGGTGGGGTGCCTGGTCCACCGGAAGACATCCACCACTGTTGCCTTCACACAGGTTATCTTGGAAGACAAGGGTGCTCTGGCTAAGCTGGTGGTAGCTATTAGGACCAATTATAAGGATAGATATGATGAGATCCATCGCCCTTGGGGAAGCAATGTCCTGGGTCCTAAGTCTGTAGCTGGCATGGCCAAGAAGGAAACAACAAAGGCTAAAATTTACCTGGGTTAAACATCCTGGGTTACCGGGATGTTTCACACTCTCTACCTGGTACACTGCTGTTTTCTATACATAAATATAATTACAAAATTTAAAAAAAAAAGCCTTCCTTAGAGATGTGTTTACAGAGTCAATAAAAAATTCTGATGTTTAATTATGACAATTATGTCTTGATACTTAATAACATGTCATGTCTAGATCTATAGGACTTATATCTAATAAGACAGTCATATGTTTATGTGTTATATCCAATAAGTCAGTCAGTTATCCTCGTTTCTCACATACACAATCAATGAAATAATTCAATCTCAATCTGTGCACATCCATTTTGCCTACTTACCTACATGGTTTTGGGGTACCTCTGACTGTCTGTATGAGAAGGGCTGGAATCCTGGGAAAAAAAGGCATAAAAGAGCCTGAGAATCAAAATAACAGAATAAACAAAGTTTCTGAGATTCAGATTTTCCCAGACTATTGCACAGGAATCCATTGTTAAATTCAAGATAAATGTACAAACAGGAGTTACTTGTGACTAAGGGAGAGCTGAATGAAAGAAACAATGATCTTGTAGTTCTGACCAGTCATCACAGGATGTTTCACACTCTGTACTTGATATCTTTCTTCTGACGTTGGTGTACAAGTTTTTATCTGAAAGCTTCCCTCCCCAGTTTTTGTTTGTTCTTTAAAATTTATTTTTTTCATTTATTCACTTTATACCCCTCACACTGTCCCCCTCCTGTTCACTTGCTCCCACAATCCTTCTTCTGCTATATGCACTCCCCCCCATCTCCTTCACTTATAGAGTGGAGTTTCCTTGGTTATCTCTTCACCCTGGCTCTTCAGGAATCTGGGAGTCTAGGTGCTTCCTCTCCCTCTGAGGCCAGTCAAGGAAGCCAAGTTAGAAGAACATATCCCACATACACTCAACAGGTTTGGGAATATCCTCATCTCCAGTTGTTTAGGGTCTCACATGAAGATCAATCTGCATTGGCTACATATGAATAGAGCAATCTTAGGTCTAGCCTGTGCATGTTCTTTGGTCAGTGGTTCCTTGTGGGAAGATTTAAAATCTTCATAGAGGTTCTCCACCAGCCAAGCAAGATGCCCAAAGGAAAGAAGGCCAAGGGGAAGATGGTGACCCAGCCAACCCCACCCCACACCTTCCTCAATAAACAGGAGGCTAAAAAGGTGGTCAATCCTTTGTTTGAGAAAAGGTCTGAGATGTTTGTCATGGAAAGTACAGCCAGCTCAAAAGTGATCTAGCATGCTTCCTCAGGTAGCCCTGCTACAGGGCCTGCTACAGGCTGCAGTGGCAAAGAGACCTCCTCTAGAAGCAGCTACAGAGCCTGCTATTAGGCCTGCTACAGTGCCTGCTACAGGCTGCAGCAGCAAAGAGCCATCCTCTAGAAGCATCTCAAAGCACTCCTGCCATTAACCAGTTCATCTGGGCCCAGGCAGGCAAACAGCTACTAGGCTGCTTAAGGTTGCCCACAAGTACAGGCCATCTTGGTGGAGAACAGGAAGACTCAGCTAATGGTGATTGCCCATGACGTAGATTCCTCTGAGCTGGTTATTTTCCTGCCTGTGCTGTGTGGAAAGATCAAGTGTCCTACTGCATCATCAAGGAAAAGGCCAGGGTGGGGTGCCTGGTCCACCGGAAGACATCCACCACTGTTGCCTTCACACAGGTTATCTTGGAAGACCAGGGAGCTCTGGCTAAGCTGGTGGTAGCTATTAGGACCAATTATAAGGATAGATATGATGAGACCCGTCGCCCTTGGGGAAGCAATGTCCTGGGTCCTAAGTCTGTAGCTGACATGGCCAAGAAGGAAACAACAAAGGCTAAAATTTACCTGGGTTAAACATCCTGGGTTACCGGGATGTTTCACACTCTGTACCTGGTACACTGCTGTTTTCTATACATAAATATAATTACAAAATTAAAAAAAAAAGCCTTCCTTAGAGATGTGTTTACAGAGTCAATAAAAAATTCTGATGTTTAATTATGACAATAATGTCTTGATACTTAATAATATGTCATGTCTAGATATAGGACTTATATCTAATAAGACAGTCATATGTTTATGTGTTATATCCAATAAGTCAGTCAGTTCTCCTCGTTTCTCACATACTCAATCACTGAAATAATTCAATCTCAATCTATGCACGTCCATTTTGCCTACTTACCTACATGGTTTTGGGGTACCTCTGACAGTCTGTATGACAAGGGCTGGAATCCTGGGAAAAAAAGGCATAAAAGAGCCTGAGAATCAAAATAACAGAACAGAATAAACAAAGTTTCTGAGATTCAGATTTTCCCAGACTATTGCACAGGAATCCATTGTTAAATTCAAGATAAATGTACAAACAGGAGTTACTTGCGGCTAAGGGAGAGCTGAATGAAAGAAACAATGATCTTGTAGTTCTGACCAGTCATCGCAGGATGTTTCACACTCTGTACTTGATATCTTTCTTCTGACGTTGGTGTACAAGTTTTTATTTGAAAGCTTCCCTCCCCAGTTTTTGTTTGTTCTTTAAAATTTATTTTTTTCATTTATTCACTTTATACCCCTCACACTGTCCCCCTCCTGTTCACTTGCTCCCACAATCCTTCTTCTGCTATATGCACTCCCCCCCATCTCCTTCACTTATAGAGTGGCATTTCCTTGGTTATCTCTTCACCCTGGCTCTTCAAGAATCTGGGAGTCTAGGTGCTTCCTCTCCCTCTGAGGCCAGTCAAGGAAGCCAAGTTAGAAGAACATATCCCACATACACTCAACAGGTTTGGGGATATCCTCATCTCCAGTTGTTTAGGGTCTCACATGAAGATCAATCTGCATTGGCTACATATGAATAGAGCAATCTTAGGTCTAGCCTGTGCATGTTCTTTGGTCAGTGGTTCCTTGTGGGAAGATTTAAAATCTTCATAGAGGTTCTCCACCAGCCGAGCAAGATGCCCAAAGGAAAGAAGGCCAAGGGGAAGATGGTGACCCAGCCAACCCCACCCCACACCTTCCTCAATAAACAGGAGGCTAAAAAGGTGGTCAATCCTTTGTTTGAGAAAAGGTCTGAGATGTTCGACATTGGACAGTACAGCCAGCTCAAAAGTGATCTAGCATGCTTCCTCAGGTAGCCCTGCTCCAGGGCCTGCTACAGGCTGCAGTGGCAAAGAGACCTCCTCTAGAAGCAGCTACAGAGCCTGCTATTAGGCCTGCTACAGTGCCTGCTACAGGCTGCAGCAGCAAAGAGCCATCCTCTAGAAGTGTCTCAAAGCACTCCTGTCATCAACCAGTTCATCTGGGCCCAGGCAGGCAAACGGCTTCTAGGCTGCTTAAGGTTGCCCATAAGTACAGGCCATCTTGGTGGAGAACAGGAAGACTCAGCTAATGGTGATTGCCCATGACGTAGATTCCTCTGAGCTGGTTGTTTTCCTGCCTGTGCTGTGTGGAAAGATCAAGTGCCCTACTGCATCATCAAGGAAAAGGCCAGGGTGGGGTGCCTGGTCCACCGGAAGACATCCACCACTGTTGCCTTCACACAGGTTATCTTGGAAGACAAGGGTGCTCTGGCTAAGCTGGTGGTAGCTATTAGGACCAATTATAATGATAGATATGATGAGATCCGTCGCTTTGGGGAAGCAATGTCCTGGGTCCTAAGTCTGTAGCTGGCATGGCCAAGAAGGAAACAACAAAGGCTAAAATTTACCTGGGTTAAATGTACACTGCTGTTTTCTATACATAAATATAATTACAAAATTAAAAAAGCCTTTCTTAGATATGTGTTTACAAAATCAATTAAAATTCTGATGTTTAATCATGACAATAATGTCTTGATACTTAATAATATGTCATGTCTTAATCTATAGGACTTATATCTAATAAGAGAGTCATATGTTTATGTCTTATATCCAATAAGTCAGTCAGTTCTCCTCATTTCTCACATACTCAATCACTAAAATAATTCAATCTCAATCTGTCCACGTCCATTTTGCCTACCTACCTACATGGTTTTGGGGTACCTCTGACAATCTGTATGAGAAGGGCTGGAATCCTGGGGAAAAATGGCATAAAAGAGCCTGAGAATCAAAATAACAGAATAAACAAAGTTTCTGAGATTCAGATTTTCCCAGACTATTGCACAGGAATCCATTGTTAAATTCAAGATAAATGTATGAAGCAGGAGTTACTTGGGACTAAGGGAGAGCTGAATGAAAGAAACACTGATCTTGTAGTTCTGACCAGTCTTGGGGGATGTTTCACAGGCTGTACTTGATAGTTTTATTCTGATGTTGGTGCACAAATATTTATCTTAAAACGTTCTATTCTCCATTTTATTTTTACTATAGTTCTCAAGAGTCACAGAGATCCCAAATATCTCCCTGTTGAAGTTGTCTGTAATTCAAATAACTTCCTAAAATCTATGGAATGAATATAAGGCCCATTGTCACTAAATATTATGATATACCAAATGCGGACCCTCAGAGCTTATGCAGGTAGTAGACCATCAAAATACAGAACCAAAAATTCCCTTTTTTTCCATTAGTAAATTTCAATGTAAGAAAACATTTGAATAGACATTTTCAGGGTAATAATGTACTAATTGTGATGGTTAGGTAGATAGGAGAGCATCCATTAGGTCATTACGTTTCTTTATGTTGGAAGTGAACCATCGAGAAGTTTACATATTTTATTACAGCCAGTATACATTTTTCAGTTCTGCCACTTAGTCACTGTACAATTCTAAATGTCTTGTTTAATTCTAACAGGCATTAGTTCATTCATTAATAAAATATATGCAGGTGTAATATGCACCTTTAAAGTTAACAATGTTCAAAGCAATACCTGAAGTCAAAATTATTTGCTGTAACCATATCTATAGCCTTTCTGTGTAACCCAAGCTTCCCTTGAACGTAGTATGAAGTACAAGCTAGTTTAGAAGTCGCAGCAACACTCTTAACTCAGTGTCAAAACTGCTGGTATTACAGGTGTGAACCAGCAAGCTGTCCCAGAAAGGATGCATCGGTGCGTTTCTAGGTCTGCAACTGTTTCTTATGCCTTTTATTGGTCTCTATTTCTTCTGCTTGTTTGTCTTATCCTACTCTGATGTTTTTGTGTTATATTATTATATTATATTACATCTCTTTGGAGCCTGCTTTTTTTTATTTATTGAGAGATAAAAACACATTGGATCCAGATGGGAGGGAAGGTGAGGAGGAACTGGGAGGAGTAGAGGGAGAGAAAACTATAATCAGGGTATATTATATGAGAAAAATGTATTTTCAATAAAAAGAAAAATAAATAGGACACCATGAAATCTTTAAAAAACGAATAATTCCAACTCCCTTGTATGAAAGCTGATTTCAGGGTAGATCGATGTAGAATTGTTGGATTCATGACATGGTCCTGATTGTTGTTCTTGGCTCAATGGGCTTTCAAAGAGGTTGTACTAATTCATAGTTCCATGTGTTATGTTAGAGTCCCCCCATGTTTCACATCCCCAACACTTGCTCATGTCAAACTTTAAAATTGTTGCCAAGCCAATGGGTATAAAATGGCCTTTCTATGGTTGAATCTTCAATTCTCTGCTTGTAAATGAGAGAGATGGGAGTGTTCTTGCTTGGTTTATTGGTCATTTGTCTTCCTTCCTTCCTTCCTTCCTTCCTTCCTTCCTTCCTTCCTTCCTTCCTTCCTTCCTTCCTTCCTTCCTTCCCCCTTCTTTCTTTCTTCCTTCCTTCCTTTCTTTCTTTCTTTCTTTCTTTCTTTCTTTCTTTCTTTCTTTCTTTCTTTCTTTCTTTCTTTCTTTCTTTCTTTCTTTCTTTCTTTCTTTCAAGTTAGTCACTGCCTTATTTGCCAGTGCTTCTACTGGTTCATTTGTAGGAGGTCTTTATATATTCTGGGTATGAATCCTTTGTCAGACTATGGCCTGTCTGGTGTCTCATAACAAACAACATTGATCTACTTGGTAATTTCTCTTGACAATTTGTTCTAGGTATTGAACACCGGGGGACAACATGAAATAATCATAAAATGAGTAAGTACAAACTTTGTAGAAATCATAACTCTAATAATAAAAAAAACAAGCCTAAGTAGTTAAGTCAAACTGACTTAAAATACTTCTTACGGAAAGAGATAAAAAAAAAAAAACTGGCTAAACTAAGGAATGTACAGGCTTTCTATTCTCTGAAATTCAGCATCTCTGAAATAGCTTTCCCTACCCCGGCTCTGGCTCTAATGTCTATCAACTTTGTTTCATGCTTTCTTCTTAGGTGTTCCTATTACACAGCATTCTTGTGGATTTAACATTTTTATCTCAAGTCTTAACATTTGCTACTTGACTGCACTGTTTTTATCTGATAGTCAGCATGTACCGTGCTGCCCAATCTTTAGTCACAGCTGCCAAGAACACTATGTGTTCAAGACTTTGTGAAAGGATGATTTTTTAATTACTACAGAAATCTACCTTTTAATATAAGCATTTCTAGTTGCAAAATTTCTAGTCATTCTATTTCAATATTTCAATACATTTTCTTTCTGGAATACTCTTTGCAATTTATGCATGCATGCGTGTGTGTGTTCCCAGGCTGCTGAAATAATAAATTATGGCACTGCTAGGGGTAAATTTATCTAGCTCAAAGTTGTGTCAGGTGTTATAACCCTGAGTCACAGGCCAATAGCCAACACTGGCTTGAAACAAACAAACAAAAAAAAAATAGGACCATCAGAATGCACACTGACTAAATGTGAAGCCACTTTAAGTTCAAGAACAAGGAAAAGTTAGAAACCAAGGAAAGCAACCAAGAGAATCCACTTGGTTAATGTATCACTTCCAGAGGCAAATGGGGCCAATGAATCTCAGTCAAATATGCATAAGAAGACAGATGAATTCCCAAGAGAATCCTCCAGCACATGGTTCACTGGGATGCAAGTTTGAATTTGTAATATTTGGTAGGGTTGTTTTTCTACATTGATACTAAAAACTCATCCTCTGCCAGTAGTTAGTGCTCCTATAAGTTAGACTGCTCTGGGGTACTGTTAGATAACACAGATTTTATTTGAAATATTCTTAACATTGTTGAAAAGGTAACAAGTGCAATATCATAGTGCATTGGTAATTGGCAAACAAAAGCCATAGCTCCTGCCAAACTCTGAGGTCACAGATAGTGCCAAACAAACCAAGCACATTATTGCATCCCATGTTTGCTCATCTTGGGGATTCTAAGGCAAGGAGCCATATGCTATTCCCTACAGTACTCATAACATGAGGGCCAGGCTTTCTGCATTACTTATTTTCTTTATTTAATTTGAATAGATAAAGCAATTGTTTTCTGGTGAGGATGTATAAGACCCTATTCACAAGGCCTTCAGTTTAGATATTTATAAAATGCTAGCCTTCCTGTATGACAACGTCCCATTCTTGACCCTAGTTGTGACATCTTATGTTCTATGAATTTTGCAGACGTAGGTTTCATCTTCTTTAATATATGATTCATCCTAATAACTATTTGTTAGAGTTGAGCGAGCAATTAAATCAGTATTGTTGTCCATGTAAAAAAAATCAGTCATATATGAAATTCAAGAAGCTTGTGCAAGGGCAGTGTAAGGAAACTAATACTACCATATATGAAGTCATGTTAAATGACATATAGAAGGGATGTATGAGATTAACTTACTTAGCTATAGACAAGAAACAATGAAGGCATAGTACAGATGGGAGGAAAGAAAAATAAAATAAAAAGATTAAATAATAAGGGTTGTTTGAGATTATTTGTGACCCACCGGGGTGTGTGTCAGGTTTCAAGCTTGGGACATATGGCTGAGGTGCCTATTTAACATACCAAAGCGGATGCTGACTTTCAGGTTCTCCCAGTACCCCTCAGTTCCTGTCTGTTACAGGTTCCTCCTGCGTGGCATTCCCTGCCCCTACCATAAACTTCTCCAGTGCAGTCTCTGGGTTTCTCTTCTCCAGTTGCCCTTCCCTATATAGTACAATCATTTTGGATCCTGGGCCTTTTCATCTATCTTCTTTTGGGCCTCCTGATTGCTGTACCTGGTTCCCCTCTCTCCTCACATGGCTTGGGGTCCTGTTGACTCTGGACCCTCCCATGTGTCCTTGCCTCTGGCTTTACTCTCCTGTGTATCCACAATAAACTTTCTCTCCAACTAGACCTAGGGATAGCCATGTCTTTTCCTTTTTATTTCTTCTTTTCATTCATCTGGTGCCTAAACCTGGGACCAATCATGTTCAGTTTCTTTTTTTCATTCACTCTACAATTTGGTGAAACCTTACATCGATGGCTTGCCATTCATTTCTTCTCTCTTAAGGCTGTATTTTTTTTGTAAGTATCCACTGCTTAATAATCTCATCTTTGAATTGCCTGATCTTTTCCTGCTGAAACATGAAATATTGAGTGGTCTCGACTTGGAGATCTTAATGTAAGAACAAGGACACAAATGAAGAACCCACAAAGCAATGCTGTATGTCAAAGAAGGGACTGGCCAATGAGAATGTAGTACAAATGAGAATAAATAGAAAGCAATGGGGCTATACAGAGTAGACCTCAAACTTAGACTGTGCTTAAAGGGAGATGTGGTGGTTATAACCTAATACCCTAAAACTAATGTATTCCCCTTATTGTTAATTTATTTTAAGACACATGTACATACATTTACACTCATATATGTGAAGAAATATAGATATTACTGTCCTCAGTACCAAAGCAGATAAGTACCTTAAAGTTGTAAGAATGCAAACAGGACCTTCCATTGTTTCTCTGAGAGAGTCAGGAGGATGCAGATGCCTAGGCTGCCAGAGCATTTCTGAGTTCCCACCCCAGCTAGTGCCTTTCTCTGGAGCAGGAACACAGGAGATCATGTTTCTCCGGAGGAAATCACACTCTGTTAAAGAGCAGCCAATTTTTCCTGGACCCTGCTGCCATAGTTCTAAAAGTCACTGAAAGGAGAGAGGGGTGGAGGGGACAGGCAAGACAGGCAGACAGACAGACAAGACAAGATGGATTGAAGCAAATCAAAAATAATAGCTTCCCTCTTTCTGCCAACTCCCAATCTTGTAACAATTAAGTCTCCCATTGAAATGATCTAACAGTGCTGGCAAGAGACTCTGAGCAAGACAGGCTTTGTCACTTAGACTATGGAAGGCTGTGAGAAAAATGGAAGTCAGCTGGCTGGAGTCCTTCTGCCCAACTCACATAGAAATCAGGAGTAGGCGAGGACAAGCTCTTCTAGTGTTGGCTGTCCCAAGCCTCTGAGTACACAAGGCCTAATTACTTACAGTTCCAGGCAAGGGGATCCAGGGGCCTGTTGTCCTAGATTTTAGCAGACAGAGATTTATGGCTCTAGGCAAGAAGGTTGGAGGTTTATTGCTCTGGGCTTTAACCACAGGAACTGTAGCATTTGGCCACAGTTTTAATCCTCAGGTTCTAACAGCAGTGAGCAAGCAGCAGCAGCAGCAACAGCAGCAGTAACAACAACAAGCAGTAAGCAGCAAGCACTGCTTGCTATGCTTAGCGTTCCCCGATGGGTCTGAGATGTTGGAAACTTCACCCCTTCTAGCAGTGGCTCTCAACCTTCCTAATGCTGTGACCCTTTAATAAAGTTCATGTTGTGGTGACCCACCCACCCCTCAACCATAAAATTATTTTTGTTGCTACTTTGTAACTGTAATCTTGCTACTGTTATGAATTGTAACGCAAATATTTGCTATGCAGGATATCTGATATACAACCTCCGTGAAATAATCATTCCACTCCCCAGGGGTTTGCAACCCACAGCTGGTTGAGAACTCTTAACAGCGTCTCAGCTCCTTGGCTTAGCGTTCCCGGATGGGTCTGAGATATTGGAAACTTCACCCCTTCTAGCAGTGGCTCTCAACCTTCCTAATGCTGTGACCCTTTAATAAAGTTCCTCGTCCTTGGCTCTTTATAGTCTTCAGTATTAATTACTTTTCTCAACTGCTGAGACAAAAAAAAATACCTGGTATGAAGTAACTTTAAGATGTACGGGTCTATTTTTAGTTCCTAATTCTAGAGGATGCGGCTAATTCTTTTAGGGAAGCCATCCTGGCACTAGTGGGAAGGACCTGATCACATCGCGTTCCCAGGAAACCAAGAAGTCTGAATGCTTGTGCTCACTTTCTTCTTCTTTTTATTCAGTCTGGGACCTAAGCCCATGTTACCATTTCCATTCAAGGTAGAATGCCTTCTCTCTTCAGGTGAACTTCTGGAAACACTCTCAAAGCTAGACTTACAGGTAAATTTCATGGTGATTTACCCCCAAGTGAACAATAAACATTAACTGTCCTAAGTCAACCATGTTTTAAATCGACAACTGAAGTTTAACATCATTGTAATCTACTTCTGACTCCCGAAGTCCTACCTTCATATCATAATGCAAAATGTATTTAGTCCATCTTTAACTTCTCTTACTTTCTCCCAGTCCCAATTCTGTACAGAAGTCTAAAGTCTGTCTGAGCTAACTCTGAGACTCACTTCAGTCTTCTATTTGTGAGCTTCTACAAATTTTAAAAGAATTACATTACTCACTTTCCAAGATGTCTCCTTTATTCATATCTCAATTTAGAAATTTCCAATAGAGGCACTTTGCATACAATAATTTCTCACAGAAGCTCTTTAGGAGCTTTCCTGTTAGAGACTTGCATTAAGCACAAACTCTAGTCACCATCAGGCTTTCTTTGCTGTCAGCTTGGCTAGACCACAATACATAGATGTTTGGTCAAACATTCTTCTGCATGTTTCTGTTAAGGTAAGCTTAAGATTTTCTACCAGGAGACTTTGAATAATGTAGGGCTTGCTTAGGAAATTGAAAGCAGCAGAAAAAACAAAACCAAAACCAAAAAAAAACTCCTTCATGTAAGAAGAAGAGATTGGGCATGAATTGAGACATAGGCTCTTACTTGAGTCTCCACCCTGCAAATTTTGAAACTTACCACTTTACATGATTATATTTGCTGATCTGTTTCTATGTGTTTGTCTCTGTCTGTGTGTCTGTGCATTTGTGCGTTTGTCTCTGTCTGTGGACTATTTGCATTTCTCTCTCTCTCTCTCTCTCTCTCTCTCTCTCTCTCTCTCTCTCTCTCTCTCTCCTCTCTCCCTCTCTCTCCTCTCTCTCTCTCTCTCTGTGTATGTGTGTGTGTGTGCCTGTCTGTTTCTCTGAAAACTCTTATACATATATAAGAAAATTTGTATTACAGTGTTAATATTGTTCTAGTTAGGGTTTCTACAGCTGTGATGAAACACCACAACTAAGGAAGGAAAGGGCTTATTTGGCTTACACTTCCACAGCAATGTTTATCATCAGAGGAATTCAGCACAGGAACTCAAACAGGGCAATAACCTGGTGGCAGGAGCCTATGCAGAGGCCACGGAGGGGTGCAGCTCACTGTTTTTTTTTTTTCTCATGGCTTGCTCAGCATGCTTTCTTGTAGAACCCAGGATACCCAGCCTAGGACCACCAGCCTGTGGATGCCATCACCCACAAGGAGCTGAGCCCTCTACTATATCAATCACTAATTAGAGCTTATGTGCTTACAGTGCCTCTTCTGGAGACATTTTTCAATTGTGGTTCTCTCCTTTCTAATGACTATAGTTTCTACTCCTAATAAAACCAACTATCACACCAGATACTGGTACATTGCCATATTTATACTACTCCCAATCATTGCTCATCTCCCCAGATATTCTGTGTTAATTGGCAGAATGTATTTTCATACTTTTTAACATATTGATTAAATACATTCATCAGCCTCAAAAATAGAATAAGATTGATTGCATCCTGGGTTTTGCTTTGACATGAAACACCCATCTTGACAAATTTTTACATAAATTTAGATATAGAAACTTTTTAAAGTAAAGATACAATTTTGTCTCTTATGGATAGGCTATTTGCAATTTTGTGTATATATTTCTAAAAATTTGTATGTTTGAATTTAAACCCCTGTGTGATAATATTAAGAGGAAACGTCATTTTAGAAATTGAATAAGTCAAAAGCTTTCTACAATATGAATGGTGTTGGTGATTTTATAAATGAGGGGTCCTGATTACCATTTGATATTAGTGATACATGTAGCATTCATCAGAAAAGCTTCTTAATGCAGCAGGCTGCAGTTAATGCAGAAATCCATAACTGGCCAAGGTGAAGAGATTAAATGATGGTAGAACACTCAGCCCAAAATGTGACAGGTTCATTGCACTCATCAAGACTCAGAAAATATCAAAAAAATATAGAGTTGGAGAGCTAGAGAGAAGGCCCAGAGGTTAAGAGAGCTTGCAGTTTCTCCAGAGAATCTAGTCCCAACATCTGAACTGTTCGCTGCTCACAACTCTGCAACTCCAGTTCTAGGGGATCTGCTGCCCTCTTCTGGCTTCTTCAGGCACTGCAGACATGTGGTGCACAGACACATGCAAAACACTCCTACAAATAAAATAAAGTGTCTTACACACACACACACACACACACACACACACACACACACACACAGACACACACACACACACACACACACAGAGAGAGAGAGAGAGAGAGACAGAGAGACAGAGAGACAGAGAGACAGAGACAGAGACAGAGAGACAGAGACAGAGAGACAGAGACAGAGAGACAGAGAGACAGACAGAGAGACAGACAGAGACAGAGACACAGAGAGAGATGGGATCTCAGTATGTAGCTCTGGCTATCTTAGAACTATCTCACTATGTAGTCCAAACTGATCTCAAACTCACAAAGAACCAGCCACCTGCCTGTACTTCTCGTGTGCTGGGATTAAAGGCATGTACCACTATGCCTAGCAAACCTTTGTTAGCTTATTTGATTGTTTGTTTGGGGATAGGGTCTTAATGTAGGCTCAGCTGCTTTCCGTGTAGTCTCCTGCCTCTACCTCCTGAGTGCTTGGATTGCAGCCATATACCAGGTTTTTATTTATTTTTTTATGAGATGTTGAGGATTAAACTGAGGGCTGCCTGCTCACAAGGCAGAAACTCTACCAACTGCGCTATATCCCCGCCTCTTATTGGTGTTTGAGTCAGAATGGTGAGGAAGAACTTTATATTATCTAGAAGTTACCAAAATGCAGGTTACAGTTGTAGGCTGAGGCAAAGAAACTATCTTAGCGTTTCATCACTTGCTTTGTAAAAACAGCCTTATTGAAGGAAAATGGACATGTGATAAATAAGCTGCATATATTTCTTGGAGAAGTCGTAATGCTGTACATTCTGACATAAATGAATGATTTAAATGACCACCACAATCAAAATCACGTACTCTTCCCACATTCTCTCCTAAGAATTCTCTCTTGAGTTTTTCTCTCCATTTATTTGCTTTCTGTCAGTACACAAATGCTTCCCCTCCACATTTTATGTACGTGAATTTGTACAGTTAATGATTTTCATCGCCATTCTTTACTCAGAGATTCATTTTGAAATTAATTACTGTTGTTATATGTATTAATAGTATATTCTTTTTTATTACTATTGAATACTACATTAAATGAATATGCCACCATTTTTTCATACATTTAAGTTCTAATTCCAAGTTTTGGAGTTACAAATAAAGCTGTCACAAATATTCATAGTCAAGTCTGTGATGTATGAACACAAGTTTTTTTATTTAGGATAAATAGCTCAGCGTAGAATGAATGCATCATCTGGTAGTTTTATATGTATCATTTTAAGAAACTGTAAAACTTTTCACTATAATTACAATACTTTGAATTATCATTAGAGGTACATGGGTCAACTCTTCAGATCTTTACCAGTAGTTGGTACACAGTATGAATATATTCTATTAAATATTCAGTGGTTCTGATTTATATTTCTTAATTACAAATGATTATTAGATATCATATGTATAGATAAACTTGTTTGCCTTATGTGCTTATTTGTCATTTGTAAACCTTTTCCTTTAATATTTGATTAACATATTTCCCAGTGTTTGCCTTTAAATATTACCCATTAGCAAATATACAAAACTACAGATTCAGACTTGGGACATATTTATGAGGGGCACGTGCAATGTTTATTGTGTCAGGATAAACATATCTAGCTTTTCAAACATAATTTCTTATGATGAAAATACTATAATCTCTTCTCTTTTGAAATCCATAGTACATTATCATTATGTATAGTCATTCTACTGAGCAATAGCACACCATAATTTCTTATCTCCATCTAAGTACATCATCACACTCATTGTTCAACCTCTTTCTAACCCACTCCTTATTCTTCCCAGCCTCTGATTACCACCATCATTTTCTATGAAATTAATGTTTTTATAGTCCAGATGTGAATGAGATCATGTGGTACATGTCTTTCTGTGCCTAGATTATTTAATGATTTCTAATCCCATTCATGTTGCTATAGAAGCTGTGATTTCATTTTCTTCCTAATATAGCAGGGTATTATCCTATTGTATGGATTATATTCATTAAGAGTAGAGCAGTGTGTTAAGCTCAGAACTTTGTTGTGGAACTCAGTTTAAGACTGAGAAAAGGAACACTGGACAGAAGTTGATGGCCTCAACTCCATACAAATCACTGCAGATGGACTTTCTGGAGAAGTCCATCCATCAATCACATTTCTATGCTAGCCAGCATCCCTTGTGACTTGTGGAGGATTGGAGCCAACAAGTAAGATGTACCAACTGCTTTATAAATGTTACTAAGGCATGTTTGTACTACACAGTAAGAAGTGAGCCCCACAAAAATTTAGGGACTTGCATCTTTGATGCATTTTCTAGGTAGTCAGAGGTCTACAACATGTTGAAATTATTTCTTCTAAGGAAATTGTAAGTTTTGTCTGCTCCTACTACCAGACCTGACACTTCCTGGACTTAGTTTTTTTTTAAAAAAATTATTAGATATTTTCTTTATTTACATTTCAACTGCTATCCCAAAAGTTCCCTATACCCTTCCCCCTCCCCACTCCCCTACCCACCTACTCCCGATTCCTGGCCCTGGGGTTCCCCTGTACTGAGGCATATAAAGTTTGCAAGTCCAATGGGCCTCTCTTTCCAGTGATGGCCGACGAGGACATCTTTTAATACATATGCAGCTAGAGACAAGAGCTCCGGGGGTACTGGTTAGTTCATATTGTTGTTCCACCTACAGGGTTGCAGATCCCTTTAGCTCCTTGGGTACTTTCTTTAGCTCCTCCATTGGGAGCCCTGTGATCCATCCACTAGCTGACTGTGAACATCCACTCCTGTGTTTGCTAGGCCCCAGCATAGTCTCACAAGAGACAGCTATCTTTGGGTCCTTTCAGCAAATGCTTGCTAATGTATGCAATGGTGTCAGCGTTTGGAGGCTGATTATGGGATAGATCCCTGGATATGGCAGTCTCTAGATGGTCCATCCTTTCGTCTCAGCTCCAAACTTTACTGTACTTACTTTTTATTGTGAAAGAGTCACATATGCCTTTGGGATTGGATCTTGTAGACATTTATTGAGTAATCTAAAAGACATCCACTTTTAAATGTGGCCAGAACAAGAAAATGCTCTATAATAGCTCCAGACAACCATGCAAAATGCTGTGTCATTTGGTCATTGTGGCCCAGCAGATTCAATGGCACTGGCGATGATGAGCAAATCAGCACACATGTTGCAAGCTTCTGTAGGTAACAGATCAGATTATAGTTTCTATTTTTTCTAATTGTTCATGTGAAATATAATAATTTTGGCTAATACTGTTTTTAAAAGCTTTAAATCACATTTAAAAATTAATACATACACATGTGTATATATGAAGACACTTGAGTGCTGTCATACATGTGAAAGTCAGAGGACAATTTGTTCTCTCCTCCATCATATGGCTCTCAGAGATCAAACTTAAGTGGTTAGCCTTGACAGCAGGTACTGTTACTCACTATCTTGATCAGGCTGACTTTGAACTCACAATTTTGCCAGTATCCCAAGTACTAGGACTATAGGCATACCTCTGCTGCTTATTCATTTATTTCTAGTGAAGGGCTTAAAGATGCCTCTAGATACCAGCAGGCACATTTAGACAATTTTCTAGCTTTGTTAGTCTCTGTTCTATGTGAAAATTAAATTGCAAAACTCCACATTGCTTTTTTTTTAATTACGTATTTTCCTCAATTACATTTCCAATGCTATCCCAAAAGTCCCCCATACCCTCCCCCCCTCCCCTACCCACCCACTCCCACTTCTTGGCCCTGGAGTTCCCCTGTACTGAGGCATATAAAGTTTGCAAGTCCAATGGGCCTCTCTTTCCAGTGATGGCCGACGAGGACATCTTTTAATACATAATGCAGCTAGAGTCAAGAGCTCCGGGGGTACTGGTTAGTTCATATTGTTGTTCCACCTACAGGGTTGCAGATCCCTTTAGCTCCTTGGGTACTTTCTCTAGCTCCTCCTTTGGGGGCCCTGTGATCCATCCAATAGCTGACTGTGAGCATCCACTTCTGTGTTTGCTCGGCCCCGGCATAGTCTCACAAGAGACAGCTATATCTGGGTCCTTTCAGCAAACGCTTGCTAGTGTATGCAATGGTGTCAGTGTTTGGAGGCTAATTATGGGATGAATCCCTGGATATGGCAGTCTCTAGATGGTCCATCCTTTCATCTCAGCTACAAACTTTGTCTCTGTAACTCCTTCCATGAGTGATTGTTCCCAATTCTAAGAAGGGGCAAAGTGCTTTTTTTAAAAATAATTTCAGTCTATGTATAACTGGAGAGAAAGCAAATAAGGTAGGAACTAACAGTTCAGGTCCAAGGCTTATCAGAGGAAGCAAGATGTCATTTGGAAAGTTTGTGCTGATCCTAAGGGACTCTCTATAGTTATGCCTGATTCAGCTGATGACAAGTAGCCTCCATGTAACTATTTTCATTTGGTAAAAGAGCAGAAGCCTTGAGTCCAAGAAACTACATAAAAGGTGTGGCAAAAGGTCAGCTCCGTGTTAGAGGGGATGGATGTGGTTGGGAGTGGGCAGAGTAGCAGGATGGTTGGTTATAGCCATGCCCACACTAGAGCTGTATGTAGGTCCATGCCCTACAGAAAGAGGGACTATGAGACCAAAGTGAAGATTCCCTTTCTAAACCCAGGGACAGTGTTGTTTCTATGTTTAGGTGACAAAGTATAACAGAAAATGAAGAAGGCATAAGGATAATCAACCAAATATGTAAATAGAACCACCTACAATTTGGATAATATTTGAAAGGTTCCCAGTAAGAGTTTGTTGTAAGCCAACATGTGATATATAAAAATATCTGAAAGGTTTAAATCAACTCCTACACTATTAAGTGTCTTCCCTTTATTATCATGATGAATATGACTTTCTGTCAACCTGAAAGATCAGATTTCAATTTATAATATTCCTGTGTTTTCGTTTCATTGTTTTTTTAAAATTAAACTCTCTCTCTCTCTCTCTCTCTCTCTCTCTCTCTCTCTCTCTGTCTCAATTAAGTTTTATTATGGTGTTTTCAAACAATATTTGTGTTGGTCCATCCTAACCTCACCATTTACCTCTAATACCCACTTGTGCCTTCCACCCCTGTAGTCTCCTTTTGAAGTTATTATGCATGCTCTTTTGTCTGCTGCCCCTTTCTCTCTTTTTAAAAATATTTATTTATTTATTTATCTTATGTATATGAGTACACTGTCTCTGTCTTCAGACATAGCAGAAGAGTGCATCAGATCCCATTACAGATGGTTGTGAGCTGCTATGTGGTTGCTGGGAGTTGAACTCAGGACCTCTGGAAGAACAGTCAGTGCTCTTAACCACTGAGCCATCTCTCTAACCCTGATGCCTCTTTCTTATCACTTTCCCTCACCTCTTCTTATAGAACCCATTCTAATTTCATAGCTTATACCCATGGTCTGTCTCTCTCTCTCTCTCTCTCTCTCTCTCTCTCTCTCTCTCTCTCTCTCTCTCTCTTACACACACACACACATACACACACGCGCGCATACACAATAAATATATAAACATTAAAATCGTGAGTGCATGTTTTTTCTTATTTAATTTGCTAAGAAAATTTAAAATCATAAGACTTGCATTAACAGTTACATATCAAAAATAGTTGGACAATAGTTTACCCTACATGTCTAGAGATCTGGTGACTCCGAGGCTGCCCTCTGGTAAGCCCTACATATTCTTTTCTATTGTTGCATGACAAAATACAAAGGATCTCTCTAGAAATAAGCAGTAAACTACTTTCTTAGCCAGATGTGATAGGGTAGGACTGTAACCTCAGCACTTGGGAGGTGGAGGCCGGAGGGACAGAAATTCAAGGATATACTCAAGTACAGTGTGAACTTAGGACCAGCCTGGACTCCATTAGAACCTGTTCCCAAAACAAACAAACAAACGAATGAACAACAAACTGAACAAACCAAAAGCAAAAACCCAAACCAGGTCTCACCATTCCTTCATCCCCATAAGCTACACAGCTTCCTGATTAGCATCATGAAAAAACAAGACAATATGTCTCCCACAAAGAACATCAATCTTGTAGCAAATGCCCCTAAAAAGAACAACCAAAGAAGAAACTCAGGCATAGATAGAACTCCAAAATATAAATAAAATGAGTACAAGATTTCAAAGAATTCAAAGAAGGCACAAATAATTGCATGAGCTTTAATAGGAATGAATGAACTCATGTTGGAAATATGATAAAACACAATCAAATGGCTGAATAAAAATATAAGGACAAGTCAGAAAGGCTTCCACTGGCAGACACCCACACACCACAGCCAAACATCAGGCAGAGAATAAAAGCCCAAATTGGAGATCTCCTTTGGCTTCTGCCCCTTGAAGCTTGAGGAATCCCATGGAAGAGAGGGAAGAAAGACTGTAGGAATTAGAGTGATCAAGGACACCAGGAGGACACAACCCACAGAATCAACTAAGCGGAGCTCATAGGAGCTCACAGAGACTGAAGCAGCAATCATGGAGCCTGCATGGATCTGTACTAGGTCCCCTGCATATATGCTATGTTTATGTTGCTTGGTTTTTGTAGGACTCCTAACAGTGGAGGTGGGGGTCTCTATGACTCTGTTGTCTGCTCTTGGAACTCTTGTGCTCCTATTACGTTTTATTGTAACTTGCTCTTCAGTGTTTGGTTGATATCCTGGGACTCCTGCTATTTTCTGAAGGGAAATAGAGGAGGAGTGGATCTGGGGAAGAGGGAATGTTGGGAATGGAGAACTGGGAGGAGTGGAGGGGTGGGGAACTGTAGTTAGCATGTCTAGAAAACAGTAGATAGATAGATAGATAGATAGATAGATTAATAGAGGAATAAAAATAAGGACAATTCATGATATTGATATTGAATTCAATAACAACTTGAAAATATTGAAGAAAAACAAAGCTGAGGTGTACCTAGAAATGAGGAACTCAGTAAATCTAATAAACATTTAGTGAAATATGATGGAAGATAGATGATGTCAGGACAATAGATATTCAACTTAGGAATAAAAAGTCACCACAAAATCAACAAACTGATATAAATTACGATGTACCTTTCAATAATAATAATAATAATTTGGAATATTAAAGGCCCAATTTTCCAATGAAAAGATGCAGTTTGGCTAAATGGATTAGAAAAAAGAATCATTTTGTTATCTACACAAAGTACAGCTCAAGTTAAAGGATAGATACTATCTTAGAGTTAGCTTTTCCATACAATATATTCTGAGTATGATTCTTCTCTAATTCCTCCTAGATTCTCCCAACCCCAAGCATACTCAAACAATGCATGTTCTTCCTCTTATTAGAAAACAAACAGGCATCATAAAATAAAATAATGTAAAACAAAAACAGTCTAACCAAGGTAGAACAAAACAAACAGGGAAAAAAGCCAAATAATAAGCACAAGAATCACATACAAACACAAAGAGACACATATTTTCACACATAGAAATCCCATGAAAACACAAATTCAGAAACCGTAATATATAAGCAAAAGACTTGTGAGATAAAAAGCCCAAGCATTTGAAATACATATCCCCCAAATACCACGGGGTTTGTTTTGTGTTGGCCATCTACTTCTGAGTCATGCCCTTATGTTTGATTTGTATACCTAGTGAGACTCTGTTGGATAAAACTATTTTTTTCATTTGTGAGTGATTATCGATTGGAGACAATGTCTGCTCTAGGATAAGGGGCTTATGTTCACTTCTCTATCAGTGCTGTGGCCCTACCTTGGTCACATCCCTACTAGATCTTATAATCTTTCCACCTCTTCTTCCTCAGGCTTCCCTAATTCCTGAGGAGAGGGATTTGATGCAGATATCCTATTTAAGAACTTTGGGTTTCTGTATTTCTTCCCATCTACTCCTGAAGGGAGCTTCCCTGGTGTATGAATTCTTATTGATATATGCACATAACAGAATGTTGTTAGGACTCATTTTATGGCTAGGTTCCTTTAGCAGAACCGTAGTATTTGGTTTTCCCAGGCCCATGGCCTATCTAGTTTTATGTTCATGGCCACCTGAGCACTGTTAGGCATGGATTTCATCTCAGGTAATGGGCCTTAAATACAAGCAGATAGTGGTTGGTTACTCCCACAACTTTTGTACCACTATTGTACCCACAAATCTTGTAGGCTGCTCACCTCTGTAGATCACAGGGTTTGTAGTTGGGTTGGTGTTCACCTTTCTCCTTTAGCATCAATTAAAGTAGCTTCCAGTACTATAAACAACAGTCAGTAGGGATGAAGGCTCTAACTAGGTACTAGGCCCTAGGTAGTCTCAACTTCTCTGTGTTTAATGAGTTCGTAGGTGGTATCTTTAAGAATGGAGCTTTACCGTCAGTTTGCAGAGAACAACTAATAGATTTAGAAATAGCCTAGGTGACTTGAGAGTTTACATGTTCTCTGTTGGCTAATAGCTCAATTAGATATAACCCACTGGAGGTTTCACTTGGTGGTGAGAGATACCTAGATGTGGCTTTGTCTCTCCAATTATTTGATGACTGACTCATTTTAGATTTATTTTACATGTTTATGTATTTTTAAAAAGCTTCTGCTATATTAGGATTCCCTATGATGCATGAAATGGCAATTAGTTTTGTCTGTCTTCCACATATTCCCTCACATACTCCTCTCTTTCCCTGACTTGATCCTCCCTTCCCCTGCCCCTCCATCCATCCATAACTATTTATTCTATTTCTCCTTCCTAGGGAGATTCTTTATTCACCCTTACTCCCTTATTCTATGACAAACCTCTGTGATTATATGTGTAGTAGTAGCCTGTGTATTGAAGACATCCACACATAAACTAATATGTGCTATACTTGTCTTTCTCTTTTGGTCTGGTCACTTAAGATGAATTTTTCTGTCTCTATACATTTACCTGCAAAATTCATGCTTTCATTTAAAAAAAAGTCAGGTAACATTTAATTATATATGCATCACATTTTATCTTGGCTGTTTCCAATTTCTAGCTATTATGAATGGAGTAGCAATGAACATGGATGAGCAAGTATCTCTGTAACAGGATGTAGAATCCTTTACATATATGTCTAAAAGTGGTATAACTGGCTTTAGAGGTAGATTTATTACCAGCTTCAGGAGGAACTACCATACTGATTTCCATAGTGGTTAGATTTCAATCCAAAAGCTAATCAAAGATACTCACTTTATTCTGATTAAAAGAACATTCCAACAAGAGGATAATCCATATGCACAAAACTTGTGTGCACCCAACTCTATAAAACAAATACCAGGGGATATTAAGGATTTTATTAGCCTCAATATGCATGTTTGGGCTTGTCACTCAGTGTGAATAGTGACAAAGGACTTAAAGTGTGTCTCTGTGCCATTTGCCTGCCATAAATATGTCAAGTTCCTAATAATGTGTACTGTGTAGATTATATTATCTTTAGTTTAGTTTTAATGAATGTGTAGTTGTATTTATTTGTGAAGTATAGTGTCATGGTTTGACAAATGTATTTATATACAATGTTTCATGATGAATTCAAGGTAATTCACACTATCAAACATTTGAATTTGTATGGGTTAGAAACCTTAAAACCTTTCTCCTTTAGTTTTTTTTTTTAATATGTGAGCATTTTTTAAGAGTATAATTACCACGTTGTGCTATATAGCACTATAATGAATTCTTTCTATTTATGTTTTAGTGATTATTATACGATCACTGATAATGTGTTTTTAAATGTCAATGTTGGTGACCAAATATGCAATTCTGTGTGCATTAAGTAAAATGTTCAGTAAACTTTGTTTTGGTAAGAAGTGTTTATCACATATCTACCAAGTGGAAAACACAATGTAGGTGCTTTAAGAAAGATGCATGCTAAGTAAAACTTTGAAAATATCCTAACAATTTAGAAACTTGACCTCTATAGAAAGACTTAGGTATATATGCAGATAATGCTGCTCAGTGTTGCATGATTAGAATATGCTTCTATACACTGGAAGCAATTATAGCAAATGAACACCCAAGCAGCTTGAAATAGCAGTAGAACAAGGCTTTTCACCTTCAAAATCCTGCCATTTGAAGAATCAGAGCACCTATTCCACTCACATCCAAGTGTACTTTCTTCCTTAAGCTGATTCTAATTGTTGAGTGTTTTTTTTTATTCTTATTTTTTTTTCTTTCAAGAAACACTGCTAATCTACACACAGGTGTAGTGATAACTTACATATATACACCGATGAGCTAACCTAATGGGTATGTTATGATATAATTGAAGTTCACCATGTACCTCTACCTAACTTTTACCCCATTCTCTTAAAAAAAATCTAGTAATAATAGGTATTTTCATTCTCATAGATTTTCTGAATGCTACATAAGCATGCATCATACAAATTCACTTTGTTTACATATATGTATACATATACATGTTTATATATCTACAAGTATATATATATTATATATATACTTGTAATATATATGTATGTATATATATACTTGTAGTTATTGTTTTACATATTTTTAAACTTTATATGTATGTTATAAAGTATCCAGACATTACTTTTTCTGTTATCTAGTTTTCCCCCACTATACCTTCCAATATTTGTGTTTTTAGACCTTTCTCTCTGTCTTAGACCTCTCAGAACTGTTGTATCTCCCTGCACCCACCACCCCTCATCCAGTATCCAGTATTTATTGTTTTATTCAATTTATTTGAAAGGGTCTCAATTCAGCAATCTAATGCTGTCCCAACTGTAGTGAAGCACTACTCTAAGTCAGCAGTTCTCAAACTATCTTGATATTAAGACTAAAGGGGCTCAGAAGCTGCCAGATCAATATGAGAATTTATTATTTAGTAAACCTTGAATGGTGCTAGAGTTCACATTGCTAACAACTTCCCAGGTGCTGCTGCTGTTGTTGCTGCTGCTGTCCCATGCGTCAAACGTTCTCATCTTGTTTCCAGACAAACTGGACCACTTGACAGTTTCTGTGCATAAAATTCAGATTATGCTAGGCCTCCATATCTGTTTTTATAAATGGTTAAAACTTACTAATGCAATTTATTGAAAGTGTAATAAGAGGGTGTAAAATAGTTAAAAGTGATCTGCTCCAATGACTGGCAGGCTAAAACAAAATAAATATACATTAATCAACTTGAGTTAGTATTGATTATAAAAAAACACCCTCACCCATTCATTCATTTGAAACAATTTTATTTTTGATTTAATAATTAAACATATGGGGAAGTCTTCAGTAAATGGATGTGGATGAAGAATTTTAGAATAGGACGATCATCAATTTGCCGTATGGTAATGAGTGTTAGATGATCTCCTATTCACGATGAACCAATTCCTTGATTCTATCTTCATCCATAGCTTCCTTTGCCTTCAATCTGTAGGAAGAAGAAATAATTAAGAACTGTAAAACATATAACATGAAAAATTTTTTAATTGTTAAGAAAATTAGTCTATCCTATGTTTTCTTATCAAAAGTATTTTCCTTTTGTAACTTAAATACTGTGTTCCAGGATATCTCATATAACGTAATGTCTTCAGTCAGCTGACCATAAAAGGTTCTCTAATACCATAAAGGCCTAGTTTTTTGGTGATCCTATAACCTTGTAAAGATACAAATCAGTTATTCTATGTTAAAAGATTCTGTCCACTAATAAACTGTATTAAAAAAATTCTCCTTAAAGACATAGGCAAACAAAATCCAGCCGTGTAGACAACTTCTTAGTGATAGATGTATTTATGAATTTCCTATATCTGCTGCTTCATGGTTTTCTTTAGGATGACTTCCCTCTTTTCCAATAGCTTATACATCTTGTCCTCTTCCTCTGGGTTGTACAATGAACCTTGGGATACACTTTGGGGCGTTATACAGGGCAGCCATAGTGGAGGTAGCTCCTCCTGTTAGGCATTCACCCTCCCAATTATATGCTTCTTTGCCAGGTTCTGGACTTCTCAGAGAGCCCTCCATTCTCCTAGATCTGTGTGCTCCCAGAAACTAAACTTTACTACTCCTCTTGCCTGGGGTGAAGCACAAAGTGGTCATTAATAACATATATACACACTTTGGTACTACCACGGGCTATTTACGAGAAACAACACTTCTCTAGAAACCTACACCCACATAGGGGAACTCACAGGCACGCAGGATAATCTCCCCCTGATCTTCATTATCTTCCCCTTCGTTGTCATCCTCATCCTCTTCATCCTCATAATCATCCTCATCATCTTCGTACTCATAATCATCCTCATCATCTTCGTACTCATAATCATCGTCATCCTCGTCGTCATCGTCATCATCATCATCATCGTTTTCCTCCTCTCCTTTCTTATTATAATCCCGTTGGTCTCCAACTTGCCTCTGATCCTCATCATTCTCCTGGTCATCATTCCAGATGTACCAGCCTTCCTCAACATCAGGCCAGACCTCTTCAATTGCAGGCCAGATATCTTCAATAATGGGCCAGACCTCTTCCACAGGTGGCCAGATCTCCTCAATATCAGGCAGTAACTCCTCCTGCCCGCCCTCTTCCTCTGCGATGGCTCTCACCACTGCCTGTGAAACCAGAAATGCTGCGGTTCCATCGATGTCAGCAGCAGCTTCTTCAATTGGCAGCACATGCAGGACAATTTGTCTGGAGTCGTCCCCCATCCCACCACCATCTCCCTCTTGGTCAGGTAGTCCAGGCTCCTGTGCTGCAACAGCAGACATGAAATAACCTGTCAGATATTTCTTACAGTTGCTAGGAGCTTTGAAGGTGTTGGTTGAGATGGGGCGTTGTTAGGGCGACTGCCACCAAGAAGAGGGAAGATGTTGGTCACAAGTTCCTCTTAGAAAGCAGTGAGAGCAGTAGAGAAGATTTTCCACGGGTCAGCCGATGGAGTTGGTAAGTATAGAGTACCTAAAAAGGGAGGACCGCACAGCACCCAGCTGAGCAGCCTACCGAGACTGGCTACAAGATGGCGATATACCAAGCACAAGTGGGCGGAGCCTTGAGGAGTAATAATGCTCCTCTTCATACGTCACTAGAGCTATAATCTCATTGGCTGAGACAAAGTGATTGACATGCATTATATCCAATGCATGTCTATCACTTTGTAAAGGTCCTTATGTTCTAGGGATTGCTCAGAATCTTTTTTTTTTTTTTTTCTTTTGTGGCATTACTATCTTGGGATACCTTTAAAGGCCATAGAAAACATGTCTTTTAAATTTAATATTGTCAGAAAATGATAGTTTGTCAATATGGATGAACATATTTGACTGATTTTATTTTACATGAGTTATACCAGAGTTAGAAAACAGTTTTAGAAGGGGCTGGAGAGATGGCTCAGAAGAGCGCTTACTCTTCCAGAGGACCCAGGTTCGATTCCCAGCACCCAGTTAACAACCATTTATAACTCCAGTTCCAGTGGATCTTGTGCTCCTGCTCTCTTTGGGCACTAAAGCACATATAGACATACAAAATAAATATAAGTAAAAAAAAATTTAAACCCAATCATTGTGTAGCTCAGATTTCAGCAGTGGAAGACACACACACAAAAAGATGGGGAGACAGAAAAGTTGAAATGCTGAAATAATACAATAAGAACAGTTGAAAGTGAAAAAACAGTTAAAACAGAACCTGGAAAGCATTTAGTTCACACTACCTAATGCACACACACAAAAAAAGAGGAAAGCTGTGTCAGAAATTAGAAGGATGAACTAACCAAACTAAGACCTCCTGTTTCATTCTTTTCCAGTTAGACAAAAATAAAGAATTCCAAAGTATAAAGTATAAATATTGTTCTTTGGAGAAATCAAATGCCTTTTTATACTTATAGTTGATATCTTTAAATATCAAAATAGTACATTTCTGGAAAGTGACAACCTCCATTCTCTTTAATCACTTCCACAAAATTTAGGGGTTAGTAACAATTTGCCATACTCCCCCAGATCAAAAAGGGAGCAGGGTGTTTTCATAAAACACACAAATATCCAAGAGAATGTATAAAGGTTAATTGGCCAAGTACAATAAAAAAATTCCACGTCCTTCAGGGAGCCCAACAAGACTTTCTCCACCTCCGATAAGAGAGTGTTAGAAGTTGAAAAGCTTGCTGTGGAGCCAAGGTGGAACTTGAACTAGTCTATGGTGAGAGGATTGTTACATGTTCTATATTGCCTATACAATATCACAATGGTCTCCTCTCACACATAACGAGAGTTGTAAGCTCACTTGTCGAGACATAATGATCGACATGCATTGTGTCTCTTCTCTGGGGAACACTGTTTATCCCAGTTCTTGACCCTCTTTAGTTGCTTGTGGTTAATTGTCTAGTGTTAGATACAAATAACATTACGTGGATTGAGCAGATTGAATGTAATATACTTAGGATTACATATCAACAATTGCAAAGGAGGCCCTGATTATGAGTGATAGCAAGATCGGGTATATATGGGATGGGCTAGAAATGGGGGAAATGATGGGATTATGTTTTCATTTTAAGTAATAAACAATTATTTGAAAAAAATCGGGACAGAGTAACAGTGAGTGGGATATAGAATTGAAGACTAAAGTTAGACTTCAGAACAAGCTAAACACAAGGCTCACTCCAGCCTCTTCAAAATTTGCTTGTTGTACTTGATTCACTGTTGTGGCCTGAATGTATCTTCCTCCACCAAAGTTCATATTGAAGCTTAGTTATCAACACAATATTGATTGTCACATTAATAAGTTATGATATCATAAGGACTCCCCTATAATGAAAGTTTATGGCCTTATAAAATGAAGACTTGGTTCACTCTGGGAGATGCAGCAGATATACCTTTATATGGCATAACCATTATAACTTATTCTTTGATTCCCAGCTACCAGAATACTAAGAAATAATAAATAAAATATCATTATTTATAAATTACCTAGACTGTGGCATCCTGTTATAACATCACAAATGGGCCTTTTCTCTCTTCAAGGAGTAAATCACCGTGGATATTTTACCCCATACTTTAGTTGGAACTAGGAAAAATAATATTGCTATAGCTGCTTATTTAGAAGCCAGCGTGAGCCTCTACTCACAGGACATAGTGTCAGGAAGGAAGACTGAATATGAAATGGAGGAATATAAGGAGAATGAGACATGCAAAATGGAGACTCACTCACAATAACAGGATAATTTCCAAGTTCCACAGGAGACATGTTTGTATGACCCCACAGCCTCCAACCCTGAACCTGGCAAATAAATTGAAGAATCTGGGATCAGGAGCTTTTGATACCTTTGAGCCACAAAGGTAGCTCCTACCACTGGCACCAGGGTAGACAAGCAGAGAGAAAAGAGGACTCTGGACCGACATCATCCTTGAAACAAAGCAGGGCTACCCTGACACTTCTGCTTTCCAAAACTTAGAAAAATTTCTGTTCTGAGCAACCCTTATGAGAAACATCTAAGGAAAGCTACCTGGGTCCTGTAGTTGAGCTTAGCCAGAGTGACAGTGTACCATTGTTTCACAGAACAGCTTTGTAAACATGGCACACATATGCACAATTTTAATGCATATTTCATTTTCTAGCAAAGGAAAATCATCCTACTTCTCAGGATGCCACCTTCCCACATGCCACTAGAAATGTAAAGACAAAACAGGCTATGAAGTCCCAGTTTCATTCTGTGTGTTTGTGTTCTCTTAAAATTTACTTTGAAATCCTATTCCTTGAGGTGACAATAGTAAATGATGCATCCCTAGCATGGGTATAATAAGGTCATGGTGCCTAACCCTCATGAAGGGGACCAGTGCCATTCCAAACGAGGTTGTGGACAAATACAGAAGACATCATGAGGACATAAAGAGAGGACAATATATTGAACCTGAAAGTATTTTCTCTCAGACACTGAATCTTTAATCATCTTCAACTTGGTCTTCTCATACTGTAGAGCTCTAAGAAGTACATTTTTGTTGACTAAAAAGCCCCAGGCAATGGCATTTCGCTTGGCATCATGCCTCCTTCAAGACTCCAAATTTAAATGAGACACCAGTAAACTGGTAAAGTGTCACTTTGGCTAAGCTCAACTACAGATCCCGGATATCTTTTTTTAGATGTTTTTCATTAGGGATGCTCACAACAGAAATTTTTCTAAGTTTTGCAAAGGCAAAATGACAGAGTAGCCCTGCTTTGCAACCCCTCCCATGTATCCCACTTTGTCCTCACTCAAATCCAGGGCCTCTGGTCCCCTTTTCTTTAATTTATATGTCAAATATATAAATACAATCTTCTTAGTGTTTTCAATTCTGATTATTTGGTATTAAATAATCAGTTGGTGTATTCAACCACGGGAAAGACTAGTTCTTCCTCTCTCAATATTCCTTAGCTGCCTGGAGTTCTTTGTCTAGTGTCGATGCCCTGTGACATGTTGCCCTTCCATTTCAGTATGCCTATTGGTTTTGTATCTGTCAGTCTGAAGGTTTGGAGCTACTTGGGTAATCATAATTATTCTTTTTAAGCCTCCCTTTCCCATAATTATCTTTTTCGACTATCCCATTCATCTTAAATCAGTGGTTCTCAACTTCCTAATGCTGTAACCCTTTAATGTTATTTTTTTTTTCTGATGGTCATGCCCCACAGGTTGAAAACTACTGTTCTGGTGCATATGCCATAATACTGTCCATTGTAACTAAAGTAAATGAGGGTTCCTGAACATTATCTCTAGGGCAAAAATGTTGATCCTAGAAAATATTAATCATATTGCTATAGTACTGATATAGAAGTCAACGTATCATTCTGGATTGGACAGTCCTCTTAGTGGTTCAAGAAGAGGTTCAAGGTATAATGCTATTATCAATAATGAAAAAGAATGATGTAGCCGGACAGTGGTGGTGCATGCCTTTAATCCCAGCACTTGGGAGGCAGAGGCAGGTGGATTTCTGAGTTGGAGGCCAGCCTGGTGCACAGAGTTCCAGGACAGCCAGCTCTATACAGAGAAACCCTGTCTCAAAAACAAAAACAAACAAACAAACAAAAAATGAAAAGCAAAAAAGAAAAAGAGAGAATGATGTATGTTACAGATGCCATTCAAATTGACAGTGTAAATCTGTGCCCAACTCTACACAGTGAAAGGATATCTAGTTTGAGAGTAATTGTTACATTTGATTAGGGTCAACTCTACATTTGTTTGGTGGGCCATACTGATACTATTCCAGAGATACAGAACATACAGGCAGTATAATATATTCTAATGCTATTCGGGCATCAGGCAAACATGATTTTCCCTAGAAAGCAGAGAAGAATGACAAAATCAGTAACATGACAAATACTTGCTTTTGCCACTTAACTAAAGTCAACTATAGGGTGTGTTACCATGCTGGGGTAGTGGAGTCAAGAGACAAATGAAACAAATCAAAGGACAACAACAAAACAACAAGAAAACACATTAATTTCTTACCATTTTACAAACTTCCCATGCTCCACAGATCTTTATCCCAGGTGGTAGGGTAGTGTATTAAGTCAGCTTTGTATAACTGTGACAAAATACTTGAGACAAATACTTAATAAGGTTTACATTTATGAATATTTATTTTATTAATAGTATTACTAATATTAATGAATATATCCTAATGAATATATCCTAATGACCTATGGTTTTAAAGGCTTCAGTCCATGTTTTTGGGCCTGTGGTGAAGGAGTAAATCATGTTGAGGGTCTGTAATGGAGTAAACCAGTTCACCTTAGTATGGCCAAGAAGCAAAGTGATAAAGTAGAAGGTGTCTATTCCTAATGACTTAAATTCCTTACTGTATGCCCAAACCAGTAATAGTTCTCTAGAATTCCAGTACTATCATAGGCTAGGGACTAAGCCTTCAGCATATGAGTCTTTTTTTCTTCTGTTCATAATATCTTTTTATTGTTTTCTATCTACTTAACATCAAAACAAGAACAAATATTCATGACTTTGCTGTCTCCAAAGAAAGCATAAAAGGGGAGTATAATGAACTAAAGGAACCAGCTCAGCTTGTAATGAAATTCTGCACTGTTTTTTATTGTATATTTTATTTATTTACATTTCAAATGTTACCCCATTCCCAGTTTTCCCTCCACAAGCCTCCATCCCATTCCCCCTCCTTCTGCCTCTATGACGGAGCTCCCCCACCCACCTACTCACTCTTGCCTCAGCTGCCTAGTGTTCCCCTATTCTGGGTCATCAAACCTCCACAGGAACATGGGCTACCCTTCCCAGTGATGCCAGATAAGGCCATCCTCTGCTACAATATGCTGCTGGAGCCATGGGTAACCCCTGTGTACTCTTTGGTTGTTGGTTTAGTCCCTGGGATCTTTGAGGGGTCTGGTTGCTCTTTCTATGAGGTTGCAAACCCCTTCAGCTCCTACAGTCCTTGCCCTAACTTCCCCATTGGGGTCTCCATGCTCAGTCCTATGTTTGGCAGTGTACATACACATTTGTATTGGTCAGGAATTAGCAAAGCCTCTCAGGGAACAGTTATACCAGGCTCCTGTCAGTAAGCACTTCTTGATATCAGCAATAGTATCTAGGTTTGGTGTCAGCAGATGAGATTGATCCCCAGGTGGGGAAGTCTCTGGACAGCCTTTCCTTCAATTTCTGCTCTACTCTTCTGGAACACTCCTCCATTGCTGGTAGGATTGCAAGCTGGTACAACTACTCTGGAAATAAGTCTGGTGGTTCCTTAGGAAACTGGAAATAGTTCTACCTGAGGACCCCGCTATACCACTCCTGATCATATATCCAAAAGATACTCCAACATATAACAAGGACACAACATATAACAAGGAACATGCTCTGCTATGTTCATAGAAGCCTTATTTATAATAGCCAGAAGCTGGAAAGAACCCAGATGTCCCTCAACAGAGGAATGGATGCAGAAAATGTGATACATTTATACAATGGAGTACTACTCAGCTATTAAAAACAATCACTTCATGAAATTCCTAGGCAAATGGATGGAACTAGAAAATATCAACCTGAGTGAGGTAACCCAGTCACAAAAGAACACACATGATATGCACTCACTGATAAGTGGATATTAGCCCAGAAGCTCAGAATACCCAAGATACAATTTGCAAGACACATATAACTCAAGAAGAAGGAAGACCAAAGTGTGAATACTTGGATCCTTCTTAGAAGGGGGAACAAAATTTCCCATGGGTAACCCCTGTGTACTCTTTGGTTGGTGGTTTAGTCCCTGAGATCTTTGAAGGATCTGGTTCTCTTCCTATGAGGTTGAAAACCCCTCAGAGACAAAGAGACAAAGTTCAGAGTAGTTTTTATCTTTGAGTATATATCTATCTATCTATATATATATGATTACATTGATGGATTTCCATATATTTAACCATCTCTACATCTCTGGGATGAAGCCTACTTGATCATGGTGAATGATTATTCTGATGTGTTCTTGCATTTGCTTTGCAACAATTTTATTGAGTATTTTTGCATCAATATTCATGAGAGAAATTGGTCTGAAGTTCTCTTTGTTTGTTGGGTCTTTGTGTGGTTTAGGTATTAGTATAACTGTGGCTTCCTAAATGTATTAGGTAGTGTTCCTTCTGTTTTTATTTTATGAAATACTTTGAGAACTATTGGTATTAGGTCTTCTGTGAAGGTCTGCTAGAATTCTGCACTGAAACCATCTAGTCCTGGGGATTTTTTGGTTGGGAGACTTTTAATGACTGCTGCTATTTCCTTAGGGGTTATGAGACTGTTTAGATGGTTTATCTGATCCTGATTTAACTTTGGTTCTTGGTATCTGTCCACAATTTTTTCTGTCTCATCTAGATTTTCCAGTTTTGTTGAGTATAGGTTTGTTAGTAGGGTCTGATATATATATATATATATATATATATATATATATATATATATATATATATATATATATATATATATTTAAATTTCTTTAGTTTCTGTTGTTATATCTCCATTTTCTGATTTTGTTAATTTGGATACTCTCTTTCTGGCTTCTGGTTAGTCTGGCCAAGGGTTTATATATCT
This sequence comes from Mus caroli, assembly GCF_978045245.1. Taxonomy (NCBI): domain Eukaryota; kingdom Metazoa; phylum Chordata; class Mammalia; order Rodentia; family Muridae; genus Mus; species Mus caroli. Next base: position 30,954,037 of record NW_028227260.1, read on the forward strand.
TATTGGTTTTCTCAAAGAACCAGCTCTTGGTTTTGTTGATTCTTTGTATAGTTCTCTTTGTTTGTACTTGGTTGATTTCATCCTTGAGACCATTTGCCCGGAAAAAATTTTCCAGCCTTTTACTTTGAGGTACTTTTTCACTGAGATGTGTTTCCTGTATGCAGCAAAATGCTGAATCCTATTTATGTATCCAGCCTGTTAGTCTATGTCTTTTTATTGGGAAATTGAGTACATTGATATTGAGAGATATTAAGGACTAATGATTGTTGCTTCCTGTTATTTTTGTTTTTCTAGGTAGAACCATGCTTTTATGGTTCTCTTTTTTGGATTTGCTGTGAGAAGATTACTTTCTTGCTTTTTCTAGGGTGTAGTTTCCCTCCTTGTGTTGGAGTTTTCCTTCTATTATCCTCTGTAGGGCTGGATTGGTGGAAAGGTATTGTGTAAATTTGTTTTTGTCATGGAATATCTTTGTTTCTTCCTCTATGGTAATTGAGAGTTTTGCTGGATATAATTGCCTGGGCTGGAATTTTTGTTCATTTAGGGTCTGTATGACTTCTGCCTAAGATCTTCTTGCATGTATAGTCTCTGTTAAGAAGTCTGGAGTAATTCTGATGGGTCTCCCTTTATATTTTACTTGACCTTTTTGCCTTACTGCTTTCAATATTCTTTCTTTGTTCTGTGCATTTGGCTTTTTAATTATTATGTGATGGAAGGAATTTCTTTTCTGGTCCCATCTGTTTGGTGTTTTGTAGGCTTCTTGTATGTTTATGGGCATCTTTTTCATCAGGTTAGGGAAGTTTTCTTCTATAATTTTGTTGAAGATGTCAGCTGGCCCTTTGAGTTGGAAATCTTCACTCTCTTTTATATCTATTATTCTTAGGTTTAGTCTTTTCATTGTGTCTTGGATTTCTAGAATTTTTGAGTTAGAAGCTTTTTGCTTTTTATATTTTTTGGCTGTTCTGTCAATATCTTCTAGGCTTGAGATTCTCTCTTCAGTCTCTTGTATTCTGTTGGGGATGCTTGCATGTGTGACTCCTGATCTCTTTCCTAGGTTTTCAATCTCCAGGGGTGTCTAACTTTGTGTTTTCTTTAATGTTTCTATTTCCATTTTTATATTCTGGACGGTTTTGTTTATTTTTTAAACCTGTTTGACTGTGTTTTCCTGTATTTCTTTAAGAGATTTATTTGTTTCCTCTTTAAGGGCTTCTACTTGTTTACCTGAGTTCTTCTGTATTTTTTTTTTTGAGTTATTTATGTCCTTCTTAAATTCCTCTATCATATTCATGAGATGAGATTTTAGATCTGAATCTTGGTTTTCAGATGTGTTAGAATATCCAGGGCTTGGTGTGGTGGGAGATCTGGGTTCTGATGTTGCCATACTTGTAAATTCTAATCATTATAGTTTTGAAATATAGATCATAAGTTAGTACAAAATCCTTCCAGTCTGAACCTTCACCCAGAGCAGACCTGAGGTGCATTGGTTTCTGTTGTTTATGTTCTTGCACGTGCCTCTTGCCATCTGGTTATCTCTAGTGCTAACTGCCCTTGCTGACTCTGACTGGAGCCTGTCCCTCCTGTGACCCTGGTTGTGTCAGAATTCTTCAGAGTCCAGCTGTTGCTGTGAACCTGTGATTCTGTGATTCTGTGATCCTGAGATCCTGTGTGTGTCAGAGTTTCTGGGAGTCAGGCTGCCTCTGGGATCCTGAAATCCTGGTGTGACCAAGTTCCAGAGATCCTATTGTGTCAGAGCTTCTGGGAGTCAAGATTTTTCTGGGTGTTGCAGGAGTGGGTGCAGAGACAGCATCCCAGGTCTGTTCCAGGCACAGGTTCAAACTGGAAGCCACTGGCTTGATGGGAGTTCCTGTGTCCCTGGATCCTGAGGGGTTCCAGTTACTCTGGGTGTTGGGGAAGATGTTGTGGCCTCACTTTTGATCTTGGGCATTTCAGAGCGCTTGGGAGTTGGGCTCCCTCTGGGTGTTGTAGGAGGGTGTGCAGAGCCAGCACCTCAGGTCTGCTCTGGGTGAAGGTTCAGACTGGAAGGATTTTGTACTAACTTATGATCTATATTTCAAAACTATAATGATTAGAATTTACAATATGTAAATGTTTCTGTGTAAATATGTTAAATGAAAGACTGTAAGACGTTGTTAATGAAGAATAAAGATGTGCAGAAATGAAGCCAGTTAGAGGAAAAACCCTCAAAGAAATATTCTGTACAATGCTGATGACTAAATTTTGACTTCCATAGATCAAAACAGTAAGAGAATACATGCCTCTGCTTCTATTGGAGAACAAGTATTATTTAATTGAGGGCAGTGAACATTTTATTATTATTATTAGTATTATTATTATTATTATCCACATTATATCCCACTCATTACCCCCTATCCATTCACCTCCCTCCCACAGTCCTTCCCCAATCTCCCCTTCTCCTCTGAGAGGATGGGGTCTCTGTGGGTATTATTCCCTAAACCTGGCATATGAAGTCTCTGTGAGATTAGGCTCATCCCCTCTCACTGAGGCCAAACAAAGCAGCCCAGCTAGAAGAACATATCCCACAGACAGGCAGCAGCATTTGGGATAGCCCCCTACCTCCTCCAGTTGTTCAGGACTCACATGAAGACTAAGTTGCACATCTGTTACATATGTGAGGGGAGGCCTAGGTCTAGTCTGTGTATGTTCTTATGTTGATGGTTCAGTCTTTGAGAGATCCAAGGTTTCAGGTCAGTTGACTCTAACATGACTGTTAGAAAGGCATTAAGGAGATAAACTATATCTGTCTAGTCTCCATCTTAGCTACATAGTCTATTTGAACTAATCTGGTAACCATTACTTTTCCCTTCACCTACCTATAGCCGAACATGTCCAGATGAGTAAGTGATCCTTGTGACTAGGGCACAATGCGACTAGGTTTAATGGTGCATAATGCCTTCCATTACTTAAATTGCCCTCTGTAAGCTTTTTAGGTTATTATCATTGTGGTTTGTAGTGAAGCATAACAAACAACCAAAACCAAATGACAGGAATAGGTTTTATCTACCTATCACTAAACTGCTTCCCAAAGTTGATGACAGTTTTTTACATTTTTGAATAAACCTTATAACATTTCTCTTTTTAAAATTCTACTGATCTCTCTTTCTCTCCCTCCCTTCACCCTTATCTCTCTCATTGCTGTATTTATTGCATTCTCTATTGATTTTATAGATTATTTTACCCAATAATAGGTCTTTGGTTATATTGATTTTGTTTTATTTTTAAATACAGAATTGTTAAATTTATTTGCAGATATATATATATCTGCAAATAAATTTAAATATATATAATATATATATATATATATATATTATATATATATATATATATATTATATATATATAATATATATATATATATATATATATATATATACATGTGAGCACTAGATTGCAAGTACATGGCATATATCCAATACCTGTTTTAGGGATTGAACTTGAATCCTCATGCTTTACAAGGCAAATCTTTCTCAGGCTGAATTACTTCCTTATGTTCTGTTTCTATTAATTATGGTTTAATTGCTTTTGCTTTAGTTAGAGCTTTCTTTAATTTTTTTAGTATCATAAAATGGAAGGTTCAATAATTGTTTTGAGGTCTGTCTCTTACTATAGCTATTTAGAGCTATAAACTATCCTTTAAGTACTATTTCCCTTATAATTGATAAGTTTGGGTATGTCATGTTTTGCTTTCATGTATCTTAAAATGCTTTCTAATTTCTTTTCTGACCTTCATCCTTGATTCTTAATACTTTAAATATGTGTTGTTTATTTTGCACTTATCTGTGACTTCCCAAAATCTGTGGCTACTTTCATTATAATAATATTCCTAATTCTGTTCCATGTTACAGTAAAATAACATATTTGTGGTACCTTTTTTCATTCTTGTAACTTTATTAAGGTTAGTATTATAGTATATCATAAGATTTGTCTTTTAGAATACTCCAGAAGTGCTTGATAAGACTACTTTATGTTTTTGGTGTTTTATAGATGTATTAGGCCTAGTTGTATTTCCCTTTTTATTTATTTTATTATGTGCATAAGCTTTATAAGTTATTATCATTGTGGTTTGTAGTGCATATAAATGTTTGTCTGCACATACTTATATATCATGTGTAAACTTGGTTACTACACAGGCCAGAAAGGGGTGTAGATCCCCCGAAACTGGCATTACAGGAGATTGTGAGCTGCCATATTGTTACTGAAAAAATTAAACCTGGGTTCTCTGGACACAGTGCTCTTAACCATAACCATTTCTCCAGACTCACCCATTTTGCCTAAATATTTATGTTTTTACCGATATTTTGAGTAATTATACTACTCAGTACTTAAATGTTAAGTTCTTCAAATATTAATGTTGATATTTATATTTCTCCCCTAATTTTTGTCAGAATTTACTTCATGTATTTGCTTTTTCTTGAAAATAGATTCTTCTCTTATACAATATATCTTGACCTCAGTTTCCCCTCCCTCTCTCCTCCCAGCTCTCTCCCACATCCACTCTTCCCTAAATGTACTTCCTCTCCCCTTTCCTTCAGAAAAGAACAGGCCTCCAAGAGACAACAGCCAAACAGGACAAAAAAGTTACAATAAGATAAGTCAAAAGCAATCATTCTGAGGCTGGACAAGGGGATCCAATAGGAGAAAAAGAGTGCCAGGAGCAGGCAAAGGAGTCAGAGACACATTTGCTTCCCCTGTTAGGAGTCCCACAAACAACAAGCTAACAGCCATAATATATATAGAGATGACCCAGTGCAAACCCTTGTGGGCCCGGTGCTTGCCACTTCAGTCTCTGAGCCTATAAGATTCAGTGAGTTTAGTTGATTCAGTGAGCCACGTTCTCTTGATGTTCTTGATCCCATCTGACACCTACAATCTTTGCTCCCCATCTTTGGTGAGGTTCCCTGAGCTCCAGGGGGAAAGAACTAAGAGAGATTTCCAATTTAAACTTTCTCCAAATAATATGTGGTGGTGGGTCTCTCTGCACTGGCTTCCATCTGCTGCTGGAGGAAGCCTCTCTCATGAGCACTGGACAAGGTACTTATCTGTGGTTATAATAAAATATCATTAGGAATCATTTTATTTATTCATTCATTCATTCATTCATTCATTCATTCATTCATTCATCTATTCATTTAGTGAGTCAGTCATTGGCTGGCCATATTTGGTTCTACCCTAGGTCTCTGAGCTAACCAGTCTTTTGGTTCCTGGCCATATGAGCAGAGCAGGGCATGGACTCTCTCTCATGGGGTGGGCCTCAAGTTAAATCTGATATTGAATGGGAACTCCTACATGTTTTGTGCCACTGTTGCCCCAGCACATCTTGCAGGCAGGGCAGAGTTGTGGTTGGGTTGGTGTCAAGGTTTTTTTTTTTTTTTTTTTTTTTCTTTCTACAGCTTGCAGAGTATCTTCCCACACCAAAAAGATTGGAACATAGGAGTAAACAGGCTCCATGCAATCACCAGCTTACCCTCTCTCTGTGTGGATGTTGTTCTTCTGCAATGGGGTCCCCTCTGTCAGTTTTCAAAGAGTGACCCTCAGTCTAAGCATCAGCCTGGGTTGTTTAGGAATCACAAATTTAATCCAGTCCCACCACTAGAGACCTTGCCTTGCCACAAAAGATGGCCAGTTCATACTCAGTATCATAATTACTAGGAGTCCTCATTAGGGTCATCCTTATAGATTCCAGGAAGTTTCCACTGTACTAGGCTTCTACACTACCCTCCAAATGCCTACAATTCCAGCTGTCTCTACTACATTGTCTGTCCAACCTCATCCTCTGCATCTCCTTCTTCTCCCATCCCCACCTGCCCCCAGTCTACCTGCAAAATCTCCTCTGCTTTCAGTTCCCAGGGAGATTCGTGTGCCCACCCCAGAGCCCATCTCTGTACCTAACCTGTCTGGGTCTGTGGATTGTAGCTAATTATCATTTACTTGAGGTAGATTGATTCCCAATTTTCTCAAAAACTGCCATATTGATTTCCAAAGTGGCTGAATGAGTTTATACTCCAACCAGCAATGGAGGAGTATTTTCCTTGCTCTACATCCTTGCCAGTATGAGCAAGCACTTTTGTTATTTATTGTAACCATTCTCATGGGTGTAAGATGGAGTCTCAAAGTAGTTTTGATTTGTATTTTCCTGCTGGCTAAGTATGTTGAACATTTCTTTAGTTGTTTCTCAGGCATTTGAGATTCTTCTTTTAAAAAAATTTCTCTTTAGATCTGTACCCCATTTTAATTGGATTATTTGTTTTTTTTTTAAAATCATTTTCTTCAGTTATTTATATATATTTTTGGAAATTAGCCCTCTGTCAGATGTGTAGTTGACAAAATCTCTTCCTCTTCTGTAGGCTGACATTATGCCCTTTACCTTACAGAAACTTTTCAGTTTCATGAGGTTCCATTTATTAATTGCTGATATTAGTGGCTGCACTGTCAGTATTCTGTTCAGAAAGTCATCTCCTGTGCCAATGCATTTCATGCTATTCCCCACATTCTCTTCTATCAGGTGCAGTGTACTTTGTTTTTCTCTTGAGGTCTTTGATTAACTTGGACTTGAGTTTCTGGAGGGTAACAAATATGGATCTGTTTGTATTCTTCTACATGCTGACATCCAGTTAGATGAACACCAGTTGTTGAACATGCTTTTCCAGTGTTTATTTGTGGCTTCTTTATAAAAACAAAATGAAACAAAACAAAAAACAGGTGTCCTCAGGTGTGTGGATTTCTGTCTGGACTTTCAATTCAGTCTCAGTGATCAATGTGTCTCTGTTTATTCTAGTACTATACAGTTTTTATTACTATAGTGCTGTAGTAAATCTTAAAATCTGTCATGGTAGTACCCCCAACAGTTCTTTTACTGTACAGGATTGTTTTAGCTGTCCTTTTTTTTGTTTTGATTTTTTTTCCCCATATGAAGTTAATTCTTGTCCTTTTGTGTTCCTTGAAGAAGTATGTTGGAATTTTGATGGGGATTGCATTGAACCTGTAGATTGCTTTGGTAAGATGGCCATTTTACTGTGTTTATTATACTAATACATGAGCACTGGAGATTGTTTATCTTCTGATATTGTCAATTCCTTTCTTCAAAGACTTGAAAATTTTATAATATAGGTCTTTCACTTGCTTTGTTAGAGTTACCCCAAGACATTTTATATTATTTGAGGCTATTGTGAAGGACGTTATTTCTCTGATTCCTTTCTTAGTCCATTTATCATCTTCATATAGGCAGGCTACGGATTGTTTTGAGTTTATTTTGTATCTAGACACTTTGCTGAAAGTGTTTCTTAGCTCTAAAAGTTTCCCGATGGCATTTTTAAGGTAATTTTTAAAGGTATTTTCCTCAATTACGTTTCCAATGCTATCCAAAAAGTCCCCAATACACTCCCCCCCAGTCCCCCTCCCACCCACCCCCACCCCTTGGCCCTGGTATTCCCCTGTACTGGGGCATATAAATTTGGCAAGTCCAATGGGCCTCTCTTTCCAGTGATGGCCGACTAGGCCATCTTTTGATACAAATGCAGCTAGAGTCAAGAGCCCTGGGGTACTGGTTAGTTCATAATAATGTTCCACCTATGGGGTTGCAGTTCCCTTTAGCTCCTTGGGTACTTTCTCTAGCTCCTCCATTGGGGGCCCTGTGATCCATCCAATAGCTGACTGTGAGCATCCACTTCTGTGTTTGCTAGGCCCCGGCATTGTCTCACAAGAGACAGCTATATCTGGGTCCTTTCAGCAAAATCTTGCTAGTGTATACAATGGTGTCAGCGTTTGGAAGCTGATTATGGGATGGATCCCTGGATATGGCAGTCTTTAGATGGTCCATCCTTTCTTCACAGCTCCAAACTTTATCTCTGTAACTCTTTCCATGAGTGTTTTGTTCCCAATTCCAAGAAGGGGCACAGAGTCCACACTTTGGTCTTCGTTCTTCTTGAGTTTCATGCGTTTAACAAATTGTATCTTATATCTTGGGTATCCTAAGTTTTTGGGCTAATATCCACTTATCAGTGAGTACATATTGTGTGAGTTCCTTTGTGAATATGTTACCTCACTCAGGATGATCCCCTCCAGATCCATCCATTTGCCTAGGAATTTCATAAATTCATTCCTTTTAATAGCTGAGTAGTACTCCATTGTGTAAATGTACCACATTTTCTGTATCCATTCCTCGGTTGAGGGACATCTGGGTTCTTTCCAGCTTCTGGCTATTATAAATAAGGCTGCTATGAACATAGTGGAGCATGTGTCCTTCTTACCGGTTGGAACATCTTCTGGATATATGCCCAGGAGAGGTATTGCTGGATCCTCTGGTAGTATTATGTCCAATTTTCTGAGGAACCGCCAAACTGATTTCCAGAGTGGTTGTACCAGCTTGCAATCCCACCAACAATGAAGGAGTGTTCCTCTTTCTCCACATCCTCGCCAGCATCTGCTGTCACCTGAATTTTTGATCTTAGCCATTCTGACTGGTGTGAGGTGGAATCTCAGGGTTGTTTTGAGTTGCATTTCCCTGATGATTAAGGATGTTGAACATTTTTTCAGGTGCTTCTCTGCCATTCGGTATTCCTCAGGTGAGAATTCTTTGTTCAGTTCTGAGCCCCATTTTTTAACGGGGTTATTTGATTTTCTGGAGTCCACCTTCTTGAGTTCTTTATATATATTGGATATTAGTCCCCTATCTGATTTAGGATAGGTAAAGATTCTTTCCAAATCTGTTGGTGGTTTTTTTGTCTTATTGATGGTGTCTTTTGCTTTGCAGAAGCTTTGCAGTTTCATGAGGTCCCATTTGTCAATCCTCGATCTTACAGCACAAGCCATTGCTGTTCTATTCAGGAATTTTCCCCCTGTGCCCATATCTTCAAGGCTTTTCCCTACTTTCTCCTCTATAAGTTTCATTGTCTCTGGTTTTATGTGGAGTTCCTTAATCTACTTAGGTTTGACCTTGGTACAAGGAGATAGGAATGGATCAATTCGCATTCTTCTACATGATAACTGCCAGTTGTGCCAGCACCATTTGTTGAAAATGCTGTCTTTTTTCCACTGGATGGTTTTTGCTCCCTTGTCAAAGATCAAGTGACCATAGGTATGTGGGTTGATCTCAGGGTCTTCAATTCTGTTCCATTGGTCTACTTGTCTGTCGTTATACCAGTACCATGCAGTTTTTATCACAATTGCTCTGTAGTACAGCTTTAGGTCAGGCATGGTGATTCCACCAGAGGTTCTTTTATCCTTGAGAAGAGTTTTTGCTATCCTAGGTTTTTTGTTGTTCCAGACAAATTTGCAGATTGCCCTTTCTAATTCGTTGAAGAATTGCATTGGAATTTTGATGGGGATTGCATTGAATCTGTAGATTGCTTTTGGCAAGATAGCCATTTTTACAATGTTGATCCTGCCAATCCATGAGCATGGGAGGTCTTTCCATCTTCTGAGATCTTCTTTAATTTCTTTCTTCAGGGACTTGAAGTTCTTGTCATACAGATCTTTCACTTCCTTAGTTAGAGTCACGCCAAGGTATTTTATATTGTTTGTGACTATTGAGAAGGGTGTTGTTTCCCTAATTTCCTTCTCTGCCTGTTTATCCTTTGTGTACAGAAAGGCCATTGACTTGCTTGAGTTAATTTTATATCCAGCTACTTCACCGAAGCTATTTATCAGGCTTAGGAGTTCTCTGGTGGAATTTTTAGGGTCACTTATGTATACTATCATATCACTTGAAAAAATTGATATTTTGACTTCTTCTTTTCCAATTTGTATCCCCTTGATCTCCTTTTGTTGTCTAATTGCTCTGTCTAGGACTTCAAGTACAATGTTGAATAGGTAGGGAGAGAGTGGGCAGCCTTGTCTAGTCCCTGATTTTAGTGGGATTTCTTCCAGCTTCTCACCATTTACTTTGATGTTGGCTACTGGTTTGCTGTAGATTGCTTTTATCATGTTTAGGTATGGGCCTTGAATTCCTGATCTTTCCAAGACTTTTATCATGAATGGGTGTTGGATTTTGTCAAATGCTTTTTCAGCATCTAACGAGATGATCATGTGGTTTTTGTCTTTGAGTTTGTTTATATACTGGATTACATTGATGGATTTTCGTATATTGAACCATCCTTGCATCCCTGGGATGAAACCTACTTGGTCAGGATGGATGATTGTTTTGATGTGTTCTTGAATTCGGTTAGCGAGAACTTTATTGAGGATTTTTGCATCAATATTCATAAGGGAAATTGGTCTGAAGTTCTCTATTTTTGTTGGGTCTTTATGTGGTTTAGGTATCAGAGTAATTGTGGCTTCATAGAATGAGTTGGGTAGAGTACCTTCTGATTCTATTTTGTGGTTTAGTTTGTGAAGAACTGGGATTAGATCTTCTTTGAAGGTTTGATAGAACTCTGCACTAAACCCATCTGGTCCTGGGCTTTTCTTGGTTGGGAGACTATTAATGACTGCTTCTATTTCTTTAGGGGATATGGGACTGTTTAGATCATTAACCTGATCTTGATTTAATTTTGGTACCTGGTATCTGTCTAGAAACTTGTCCATTTCATCCAGGTTCTCCAGTTTTGTTGAGTATAGCCTTTTGTAGAAGGATCTGATGGTGTTTTGGATTTCTTCAGGGTCTGTTGTTATGTCTCCCCTTTCATTTCTGATTTTGTTAATTAGAATACTTTCCCTATGCCCTCTAGTGAGTCTGGCTAAGGGTTTATCTATCTTGTTGATTTTCTCAAAGAACCAGCTCCTCGATTGGTTGATTCTTTGAATTGTTCTTCTTGTTTCCACTTGGTTGATTTCACCCCTGAGTTTGATTATTTCCTGCTGTCTACTCCTCTTGGGTGAATTTGCTTCCTTTCGTTCTAGAGATTTTAGGTGTGTTGTCAAGCTGCTAATGTGTGCTCTCTGTAGTTTCTTTTTGGAGGCACTCAGAGCTATGAGTTTTCCTCTTAGAAATGCTTTCAATGTGTCCCATATGTTTGGGTATGTTGTGGCTTCATTTTCATTAAACTCCAGAAAGTCCTTAATTTCTTTCGTTATTCCATCCTTGACCAAGGTATCATTGAGAAGAGTGTTGTTCAGTTTCCACGTGTGTGTTGGCTTTCTATTATTTATTTTGTTATTGAAGATCAGTCTTAGTCCATGGTGATCTGATAGGATGCATGGGACAATTTCAATATTTTTGTATATGTTAAGGCTTGTTTTGTGACCAATTATGTGGTCAATTTTGGAGAAGGTACCATGAGGTGCTGAGAAGAAGGTATATCCTTTTGTTTTAGGATAAAATGTTCTGTAGATATCTGTCAGATCCATTTGTTTCATAACCTCTGGTAGTTTCACTGTGTCCCTGTTTAGTTTCTGCTGCTTCCATGATCTGTCCATTGGTGAAAGTGGTGTGTTGAAGTCTCCCACTATAATTATGTGAGGTGCAATGTGTGCTTTGAGCTTTACTAAAGTATCTTTAATGAACGTGGCTGCCCATTTATTTGGAGCATAGATATTCAGAATTGATAGTTCCTCTTGGAGGATTTTACCTTTGATGAGAATGAAGTGCCCTTCCTTGTCTTTTTTGATGACTTTGGGTTGGAAGTCAATCTTATCAGATATTATAATGGCTACTCCAGCTTGTTTCTTCCTACCATTTGCTTGGAAAATTGTTTTCCAGCCTTTCATTCTGAGGTAGTGTCTATCTTTTTCTCTGAGATGAATTTCCTGTAAGCAGCAAAATGTTGGGTCCTGTTTCTGTAGCCAGTCTGTTAGTCTATGTCTTTTTATTGGGGAGTTGAGTCCATTGATATTAAGAGATATTAGGGAGAAGTAATTGTTGCTTCCTTTTATTTTTGTTGTTAGAGTTGGTGTTCTGTTCTTGTGGCTGTCTTCTTTTAGGTTTGTTGAGGGATTACCTTCTTGCTTTTTCTAGGACGTGGTTTCCGTCCTTGTATTGGTTTTTTTCTGTTATTATCCTTTGAAGGGCTGGATTCGTGGAAAGATAATGTGTGAATTTGGTTTTGTCGTGGAATACTTTGGTTTCTCCATCTATGGTAATTGAGAGTTTGGCTGGGTATAGTAGCCTGGGCTGGAAATTGTGTTCTCTTAGTTTCTGTATAACATCTGTCCAGGCCCTTCTGGCTTTCATAGTCTCTGGTGAAAAATCCGGTGTAATTCTGATAGGCTTGCCTTTATATGTTACTTGACCTTTTTCCCTTACTGCTTTTAGTATTCTATCTTTATTTATTGCATTTGTTGTTCTGATTATTATGTGTCGGAAGGAATTTCTTTTCTGGTCTAGTCTATTTGGAGTTCTGTAAGCTTCTTGTATGTTCATGGGCATCTCTTTCTTTAGGTTTGGGAAGTTTTCTTCTATAATTTTGTTGAAGATGTTTGCTGGTCCTTTGAGTTGAAAATCTTCCTTCTCATCTACTCCTATTATCCGTAGGTTTGGTCTTCTCATTGTGTCCTGGATTTCCTGGATGTTTTGAGTTAGGATCTTTTTGGATTTTGTATTTTCTTTGATTGTTGTGCCGATGTTTTCTATGGAGTCTTCTGCACCTGAGATTCTCTCTTCCATCTCTTGTATTCTGTTGCTGATGCTCGCATCTATGGTTCCATATTTCTTTCCTAGGGGTTCTATCTCCAGCGTTGCCTCAATTTGGGTTTTCTTCATTGTCTCTACTTCCCTTTTTAGGTCCTGGATGGTTTTATTCAATTCCATCACCTGTTTGGTCTGGTTTTCCTGCAATTAATTAAGGGATTTTTGTGCTTCCTCTTTTATGTCTTCTACCTGTTTAGCAGTGTTCTCCTGCAATTCTCTAAGGGATTTTTGTGCTTCCTCTTTAATGTCTTCTACCTGTTTAGCAGTGTTCTCCTGCAATTCTTTAAGGGATTTTTGTGCTTCCTCTTTAATGTCTTCTACCTGTTTAGCAGCGTTCTCCTGTATTTCTTTAAGTGTGTTATTAAAGTCCTTCTTGATGTTCTCTACCATCATCATGAGATATGGTTTTAGATCCGGGTCTAGCTTCTCCGGTGTGTTGGGGTGCCGTGGACTGGGCGAAGTGGGAGTGCTGGGTTCTGATGATGGTGAGTGGTCTTGGTTTCTGTTAGTAAGATTATTATGTTTACCTTTCGCCATCTGGTAATCTCTGGGGTTAGTTGTTATCGTTGTCACTGTTTAAAGATTGGAGCAGACGCTGTGTTCCACTCACCAGAAGTCTCAAAATCCTGTGGCGGGTGTCGTGGGTAGCTGGCGGGTGTCAGCTGACCCTGCCCCCTAGCTACCCCGGTGCTGGTCTGACCTGAAGAGGCTTGTGGCCCTACTCAGGCTGGTTTTCTGCTTCCCTAACTAATGCAGTCTCAGGTCCCACGCGCAATTGGATTGGAACAGAAGCTGTGTTCCACTCACCAGAAGTCTTAAGATCCTGTGGCGGGTGTTGTGAGTAGCTGGAGAGTGTCAGCCGACCCTGCGCCCTAGCTACCCGGTGCTGGTCAGAATGGAAGAGGCCCGTGGCCCTACTCAGGCCGGGTTTCTGCCTCCCCAACCAAAGCATTCTCAGGTCCAGCGCGATTGGACTGGAGCAGAAGATGTGTTCCACTCACCAGAAGTCTCAAGATCCTGTGGCGGGTGTCGTGGGTAGCTGGCGGGTGTCCCTCTGTTTTTATTTTGTGGAATAATTTGAGAACTATTTGCATTAACTATTATTTGAAGGTATGGAAGAATTCTGCACTAAAACTCTATGACCCTGAACTTCTTTTTGGTTGGAACTTTTAAATGACTGCCTCTATTTTACTAGGAGTTATAGGTATATTTAAATTGTTTATCTGTTCTTGTTTAACTTTGGTTGGAGACCTATCAAGAAAATGATCTATTTATTTTAGATTTTCCAACTTGATAGACTACAGGTTTTTAAAATATGTCCTAAAGAGTTATGTGATTTCATCAGTTTCTGTTGTTATGTCTTCCATTTCATGTTTTATTTTACTAACTTGAATATTCTCTTTGTTTTTGGGTTAGTTGGATAAGAGTTTGTCTATCTTGTTGATTTTCTGAAAGAAGCAACACTTTGTTTCATTGATTTTTTTTTTTTGGTTAATTTGTTTCATGGATTTTTTTTTATTCTCTTTGCTTCTATTTTATTGATTTCAGCACCCAGTTTGATTATTTCTTACCATATACTCCTCTTGGGTGTGTGTATTTCTAGAGCTTTCAGTGTGCTGTTAAGTTGCAAGTATGATATCTCTCTAATTTTTTTATGAAGGCACTTAGTGCTATGAACTTTCTTCTTAGCAAAGATTTTATTGTTTTCCATAAGTTTGGGTATGTAGTGTATTCATTTTCATTGAGTTATAGAAAGTCTTTAATTTCTTTCTATATTTTTGTAGTGATCCAGTAGTCAATCAGTAGACAGTTTTTCAGTTTTCATGAATTTGTATGCTTTTTGTCATACTGGTGTCATTGATACTCAGCTTCAATCTGAAGCAGAATTCAGGGAATTATTTTAATTTTCTTGTACTTACTGAAACTTGCTTTGTTTCCTAGTATGTGGTTAATTTTAGAGAAAGTTCTGAGAGACACTGAGAAGAAGGTACATTCTTTTGTTTTAGGTGGAATGTTCTGTAAATATCTGAAAGTTTCATTTGGATTATGGTATCAGTTAGCTCCAGGATTTCTCTGTTTAGTTTTCTTCTGGGCGACATGTCCATTGGTGAGTGTGATATATTGAAGTCTTCCACTATCTTTATATGAGGGTCAATATGTGATTTAAGTGGTGTTCCATTTAGAATACCCTGTGTTTGAGGCATAGATATTAATAATTAAATTGTCACCTTGTCATTTGATGAGTATGTAGTGTTCTTCCTCATCCCTTATGTATAATTTTGGTTTGAAGTCTATTTCATTAGATATTAAAATAGCTACACCAGTTTGCTCCTTAGGGACACTTGCTTCGAATGTCTTTTTCCAACCCTTTACCCTGAGATAATGTCTGTTGTCTTAGTTAGGGTTTCTGTTGCTGCAACAAAAATACCATGACTAAAAAGCACACTGGGGAGGAAAGGGTTTATTTGGCTTCCACTTCCAGATCAGAGTACATCATTGGGGCAAGAATTTAAGAAGAACTAGAACCTGGAGGCAGAAACTTATTCAGAGTCCATGGAGGGGTACTGCTTATTGGCTTCCTTCACATGACTTGCTCAATCTGCTTTCTTATAGAACCCAGGACTACCAGCCCAGGTATGGCATCTTCCCCATTTATCACTAATTGAGAAAATGCCTTACAGATGGATCTCATAGAGGCATCTCCTAAACTGAGGCTCCTTCCTCTGTAATAACTGTAGCTTTTGTAAGTTGAAACACAAAACCAACCAGTACATCTATCCTTGATATTGAGCTGTGTTTCTTTCTTTTTTAAATTTAATTTCATTCTTTTACTTATTTATTTTACATCCCACTCACTGTCATCCTCCCAGGCACTCCCTGCCACAATCCTTCCTTCACCCCCCTCTTCTCTTCTCCTCTGAGTGGGTGGGTCCTCTCACTGGGTATCCCTCCTCCAGGACCCAGGCTTCATGTCTCTGCAAGGCTCAGCACAATCCCCTCCCACTGAGGCCATGCAAGGCAGCCCAGCTAGTAGAACATATCCCACATTTAGGCAACAGCTATTGGGATAGCCCCCATTCCAGTTGTTTGGGACCCACATGAAGGCCAAGCTGTACATTTGTTACATATGTGTGGGGAGACATGGGCACAGCCTGTGTATGTTCTTTGGTTGGTAGTTCAGACTCTGAGAGCCCCAAAGGTCCAAGTTAGTTGACTCTGCTAGTCTTCCTGTAGAGTTATATCTCCTTTGAGGCCTGTAATCTTTCTTCCTATTCTTCTATACAAGTCCCCAAGCTCCATCTACTGTTTGGCTGTGTGTGTCTGTATCTGTCTGAGTCAGCTGCTGGGTGGAGCCTCTCAAAGGACGACATGATCTTGTCTGCAAGCATAACAGAGTATCATTAATAAGGTTAGGAATTGGTGCTTACTCACGGGATGGGTCTCAAGTTGGGCCAGTTATTGGGTGGCCATTCATTCAGTTTCTGCTCCATCCCATGTGCCTGCATTTCCTGTAGACAGGATAAATTTTGGGTTGAAAGTTTTATGGGTGGGGTGGTATCTCTATTGGTCCACTGTGGTTCCTGTCTGGCTACAAAAGATGGTCTCTTCAGGTTACATATCCTTAATGTAATGAGTCACAGCTAAGGTCACCCCATAGATTCTTGGGCGCCTCCCTTATCCCAAGGTCTGTGTCTCATCCTTGGGATGTCCCTACCTCCTTACCCCCATCAGTTGCAGATTTACATGCATTTTTCATTTGGCTGCAAAATTCATGTCTCATTTTTTATTTTTATTTATTTTTTAAGTTTTTATTGGACATTTTAAATTTACATTTCAAATGTTATCCCCTTTGCTGGTTTCCCCTCCAAAAACAAACAAACAAACAAACAAAAACAAACAAACAAAACAAAACAAAAAACAAAACAAAACAAAACAAAAAACCAAAAACCAACCTCCCCTTATCACCTCCCCCTCCCCTGCTCACCAATCCACCTACTCCTGGCTCTGGCATTTCCCCACACTAGGATAGAGCCTTTATAGGACAAAGGGCCTCACCTCCATTTGAGGTCCCACTAGGCCATCCTCTGCTGAATATGCAGCTGTAGCCATGAGTCCCACTGTGAGTACTCTTTGGTTGGTGGTTCAGTCCCTGGGAGCTCTGGGGGTACTGGCTCATTCATATTGTTGTTCCTCCTATGGGGCTGCAAACCCCTTCAGTTCCTTAGGTCCTTTTTCTAGATCCTTCACTGGGGACCCTATGCTCAGTCGAATTGATGGCTGTGAGTATCCACTTCTTCATACAGATCTTTTACTTGCTTGGTTAGAGTTACATGAAGATATTTTATATTATTCATGGCCTTTTTAAAGGGTGTTGTTTACCTAACTTCTTTCTTGGCCCATTCATCATTTGTATAAAGGATGGCTACTGATGTCTTGTATCTAGCCACTTTGCTGAGGGTGTCTATCAGCTGTAGTTCTTTGGTAGACTTTTTGTGGTTGCTTATGTATGCTATCATATCATCCACAAATATTGGTAGTTTGATTTCTTCCCTTCTGATTTGTATCCCCTTGATCTCCTTTAGTTGTTTTATTTCTTTGGCTAGAACTTCAAGTACTATATTGAATAGATAGGTAGAGAGTGGGTAGCCTTGTCTTGTCCTGGTTTTAGTGTAAATGCTTTAAATTTCTCTCCATTTAGTTTGGTGTTAGATATTGGCTTGTTGTGTATTACTTTGATTATGTTTAGGTATGTGCTTTGTATTCTTGATCTCTTTAACACCTTTAAGATGAAGGAATGTTGGATTTTATCAAAGGCTTTTTCAACATCTAATGAGATGTTCATGTGATTTTTCTGAGTTTGTTTATACGGTGGATTACATTGTTGGATGTTTGTATATTCAGCCATGCCTGCATCTCTAGGATGAAGCCTGCTTGATCTTGATGAATGCTGTCTTTGATGTGTCCCCGAATTTGGTTTGTGAATAATTTATTGAGTATTTTTGCATTAATGTTCATAAGAAAAATTGGTCTGAAGTTTACTTTCTTTGTTGAATCTTTGTGTGGTTTAGGATTTGGGATGACTATGGAGTCATAGAATGAGTTTGGTAGTGTTCCTTCTGTTTCTATATTGTAGAATAGTTTGAGTATTGGAACTGGCGCTTCTTTGAAAGTCTGGTAGAATTTTGCACTAAACCCACCTGGCCCTGGGCTTTATTTTATTTTTGGTTGGGAGACTTTTAGTGACTTCTTCTATTCCTTTAGGAGTTACGGACTATTTAAATAGTTTACTTGTTCTTTTCTTAATTTTGGTAAGTGGTATCGGTGTAGAAAATTGTCCATTTCATTAAGATTTTTCAATTTTGTGGAGTACAGGTTTTTGAAGTAAGACCTAATGCTTCTTTGAATTTCCTCAGTGTCAGTTGTTATATCTTCCTTTTCTTTACTGATTTTGCTTATTTGGATACTGTTTTTCTGACTTTTGGTTAGTTTGGATCAGGGTTGGTCTGTCTTGTTGATTTTCTCAAAAGAACCTGCTCTTGATTTCCTTGATTATTTCTGTTGTTATCTTTGATTGCAGCACTGATTTCGATTAGTCCCTCCCTTCTTTGGTATGCTTGATTCTTTTTTCTAGAGCTTTCTGGTGTACTTTTCAATTGGTGATATGAGAACTTTCTAATTTCTTTATGAAGGTACTTGGTGCTATGAACTTTCCTCTTAGCACTGCTTTTATTGTGTCTCACAAATTTGGGCATGTTATGCCTTCATTTTCATTGAATTCTAGAAAGTCTTTAATTTTTTTCTTTATTTCTTCCCTGATCCAGAGATCATTGAGTAGAGACTTGTTTACTTTCCATAAGTGTGTAGGTTTTACAGTGTTTTTGTTGTTGAAGTCCAGCTTTAATCCATGATGGTCTGATAAGATGCAAGGCATTATTCAATTTTCTTTCATTTGTTGAGGGTTGCTTTGTGACTGACTATATGGTCAATTTTGGAGAAGGATTCATAACGTGCTAAGAAGGTATTATATTTTTGTATTTGGGTAAAATATTCTATAGATGTATGTTAGGTCCATTTGATTCATGATGTCTGTTAGTTTCATTATTTCCCTTTTAGTTTTTTGTCTAGATGTCCTGTCGATTGGTGAGAGTGGGGTGTTGAAGTCTCCCACTATAAATGTGTGGGTTTCAATGTGCAATTTCAGCTTTAGCAATGCTTCTTTTAGAAATGTGGGTGCCCTGTGTTTAGGACATAGGTACTCAGAATTGAGATATCATCTTGGTAGATTTTTTTCCTTTGATGAGTGTGACATGTCCTTCCCTGTCTGTTCTGATTAATTTTGGCTGGAAGTCTATTTTATGAGATATTAGAAGAGCTGCTCCAGGTTGTTTCTTGGATCAGTTTGCTTGGAAAACATTTTTAAAGCCCTTTACTATGAGGAAAAATTTGTCTTTATGGTTGAACTGTGTTTCTTGGATGCAGTGTAGTTTCATATATATATATATATATCCTGTTTTCTTATCCATTCTGTTTGCCTGTGTCTTTTTATTGGGGAATTGAGTCCATTGATGTTGAGAAATATTAGTTACCAGTAAAGGTTAATTCATGATATTTTTATGTTGATGGTGTTGTGTGTATATGATTCCCATTTTTTTGCTAGTGTGAAATTTCTTATTTCCTTAGTTTTCTTGCATATAGTTATCCTCTTTTTGTTGAAGTTCTTCTTCTAGTGTTTTCTGTAGGGCTTGACTAGTGGATTGAGATTTTGAATTTGGATTTATCTTGAAATACCTTGTTTTTTCCATCCATGGAGATCAGGACTTTTGCTGGGTATGGTAGTCTATGCTGGCACCTGCGGTTTTATAGAGGTTGCAGCATATCTGTCCAGGGCCTTCTAGCTTTTAGAGTCTCTGTTGAGAAGTCAGTGGAATTCTGTTAGGTCTGCCTATGTAAGTTACCTGGACTTTTGCCTTGATGCTTTTAATAGTCTTTCTTTGTTCTGTAAATTTTGTGTTTTGATTATTATGTGCCAGGATTTTCTTTTCTGATCCAGTCAATTGATGTTCTATAAGTTTCTTATACGTTTATAAGCATCTCTTTCTTTTTTTTAAATATTTTTTTATTACTTATTTTCCTCAATTACATTTCCAATGCTATCCCAAAAGTCCCCCATAGCCTCCCCCCTACTTCCCTACCCACCCATTCCGATTTTTTGGCCCTGGCGTTCCCCTGTACTGGGGCATATAAAGTTTGCATGTCCAATGGGCCTCTCTTTCTAGTGATGGCCGACTAGGCCATCTTTTGATACATATGCAGCTAGAGTCAAGAGCTCCGGGGTACTGGTTAGTTCATAATGTTGTTGCACCTACAGGGTTGCAGATCTCTTTAGCTCCTTGGGTACTTTCTCCAGCTCCTCCATTGGGGGCCCTGTGATCCATCCAATAGCTGACTGTGAGCATCCACTTCTGTGTTTGCTAGGCCCTGGCATAGTCTCACAAGAGACAGCTATATCAGGGTCCTTTCAGCAAACGCTTGCTAGTGTATGCAATGGTGTCATCGTTTGGAGGCTAATTATGGGATCAATCCCTGGATATGGCAGTCTCTAGATGGTCCATACTTTTGTCTCAGCTACAAACTTTGTCTCTGTAACTCTTTCCAAGGGTGATTGTTTCCAATTCTAAGAAGGGGCAAGGTGTCCACACTTTGGTCTTCGTTCATCTTCAGTTTCATGTGTTTTACAAATTGTCTCTTATATCTCGGGTATACTAAGTTTCTGGGCTAATATCCACTTATTAGTGAGTACATATCATTTGAGTTCTTTTGTGATTGTGTTACCTCACTCAGGATGATGCCCTCCAGGTCCAACCATTTGCCTAGGAATTTCATAAATTCATTCTTTTTAATAGCTGAGTAGTACTCCATTATGTAAATGTACCACATTTTTTTGTATCCATTCCTCTGTTGAGGGACATCTGGGTTCTTTCCAGCTTCTGGCTATTATAAATAAGGCTGCTATGAACATAGTGGAGCATGTGTCCTTCTTACCGGTTGGGACATCTTCTGGATATATGCCCAGGAGAGGTATTGCTGGATCCTCCGGTAGTATTATGTCCAATTTTCTGAGGAACCACCAGACTGATTTCCAGAGTGTTTGTACAAGCTTGCAATCCCACCAACAATGGAGGAGTGTTCCTCTTTCTCCACATCCTCGCCAGCATCTGCTGTCACCTGAATTTTTGATCTTAGCCATTCTGACTGGTGTGAGGTGGACTCTCAGGGTTGTTTTGATTTGCATTTCCCTGATGATTAAGGATGTTGAACATTTTTTCAGGTGCTTCTCTGCCATTTGGTATTCCTCAGGTGAGAATTCTTTGTTCAGTTCTGAGCCCCATTTATTTAATGGGGTTATTTGATTTTCTGGAGTATACCTTCTTGAGTTCTTTATATGTATTGTATATTAGTCCCCTATCTGATTTAGGATAGGTAAAGATCCTTTCCCAATCTGTTGGTGGTCTTTTTGTCTTATTGATGGTGTCTTTTGCCTTGCAGAAGCTTTGAAGTTTCATGAGGTCCCATTTTTCAATTCTTGATCTTACAGCACAAGCCATTGCTGTTCTATTCAGGAATTTTTCCCCTGTGCCCATATCTTCAAGGCTTTTCCCCACTTTATCCTCTATAAGTTTCAGTGTCTCTGGTTTTATGTGAAGTTCTTTGATCCACTTAGATTTGACCTTACTACAAGGAGATAGGAATGGATCAATTTGCATTCTTCTACATGATAACCGCCAGTTGCACCAGCACCATTTGTTGAAAATGCTGTCTTTCTTCCACTGGATGGTTTTAGCTCCCTTGTCGAAGATCAAGTGACCATAGGTGTGTGGGTTCATTTCTGGGTCTTCAATTCTATTCCATTGGTCTACTTGTCTGTCACTATACCAGTACCATGCAGTTTTTATCACAAGTGCTCTGTAGTAGAGCTTTAGGTCAGGTATGGTGATTCCACCAGAGGTACTTTTATCCTTGATAAGAGTTTTTGCTATCCTATTCATCCTATCCAGATGAATTTGGAGGTTGCTCTTTCTAATTCATTGAAGAATTGAGTTGGAATTTTGATGGGGATTGCATTGAACCTGTAGATTGCTTTTGGCAAGATAGTCATTTTTATAATGTTGATCCTGCCAGTCCATGAGCATGGGAGGCATCTCTTTCTTTAGGCTGGACAAGGTTTCTATGATTTTTTGTTGTTGTTGTTGTTGTTTTTGAGAACATTTTCTGGGCCTTTGAGCTAGGACTCTTTATAAAGATTAATGAATAAATCCCTTAAAGACATACAGGAAAATACAATTAAACAGGTAAAGAAATTAAACTGTGCCTTACCTGAAACTAGTAATAGAAGCAATAAAGAAAACATAAACTGAAGAAATCCTGGAGATGAAAAGCCTAGGGAAGAGAATAGGAACAACAGATACAATCATCACCAACAGAATAAAGGAGATGGAAGAGAGAATCTCAGGCAGAGAAGATACAGTAGAAGAAATTTATGCATCAGTCGAAGAAAATGTTAAAGCTAAGAACTCCTGACAGAACACATCCAGAAAATCTGGGATACCATGAAAAGACTTAACCTAAAAACAATGGGAATAGAAGAAGGTGAAGGTCATTTTGTTGCGTTTTGGTTGTGTTAGGATATCCAGGGTTTGCTGTAGTGGGGTAGCTGTGCTTTGTGGCTCTTGTTGACTGTATTTTTTTTTTTTTTATGAGGGCTCTTAGCCCTTTGGATGGTTTGGTTCCCTGGATGTTTTTGTGGTAAGTATTGGGAAGGGTGTGAACCTCAGTGGTCATGATGTGGCAGGCCTCTGATGGGTATCCTTGGGCTGTATGGTTCTGGACCTACAGTTCTGTATATTTCAGGAGCCTCTAGTCCAGTAAATGTTAGCAAAGAGCTGGCCGGAGAATGGACGTCCCTTGGCAGGCTGCTCGGAGCAGCTTGACTTGGTCCAGAGGGTTCAGAAAGCAGGGAAGGTGGGTGAGGGAAGGAAACTTGTCTGTATGATTCAGGAGTCTGATGGAGGTGTTTGAGAGGCAGTGGGAGAATGGAAGTCCCCCTGGGACAGCAGGCTGCTCAGGGTGAGTTTTGTTTCTTGTATGCATCAGAAGGATGGATCCTGTTTTTGCAACCATTTGGTTAGTATGTGTCTTTTCGTTGGGGGTAATTGAAACAGTTGATATCGAGCTATATCAATGATCAATGAGTTAATTTCTGTTATTCTGTTATTGTTGTTGTTGTTGTTGGTAGTAGTTATTGTTGTTAGTGGTATGTTTGTGTATGTGTGTGTAGTGGGACTGTTTATTTCCTGTATTTTCATGAGTGTAGTTAACCTCCATGGTTTTGAGATTTCCTTCTAGTAACTTCTGTAGGGCTGGATTTATAGGTAGATAATGTTTATTTGACTTTGTTATGGAGTGTCTTATTTTTTATATCAATGGTGATTGAATATTTTTGCTGGCTATCATAATCTAGGCTGATATCTGTGGTCTCTTAGAGACTGTAGCACATGTGCCCAAGTCCCTTTGGCTTTTAAACTCTCCATTGAAAATTCTAAAAGATCTGCCCTTATATGTTACTTGGCATTTTTCCCTTGCAGGTTTTAATCTTTCTTTGTTCTGTATGTTTAGTATTTTGATTATTATGTGGTGAGGGGACTTTATTTTCTGGTCCAATCTTCTTGTGTTCTATATACTTATTGTACTTACTGAAAATAAGCAGCACAGTCCTTAACCAATCACACCTTGCACCAGATCTCCCATGGGAGGTTTATTGGGAGAGAGTCAGAAGTGGCCTCTTCGAGAGGGTGGAGGGAAAGAGAAGAGGGGCAGGGAAGACATGCATGCCTAGTGGAGGCAAGGGTATGGTGTATATACAAAGAGACAGATGCACGATGGACACTGTCATGCCTCCTTGCAGGGTCCCTGAAATCTGGCTGTAAAGATGTCTGATTGCTGTGAAGTCACGTCCAGCTGTGCACGGATATACCATCCCTGATGCTAACATTACCTTTCTAAGTATCTCCTTCTTTAGGTTGAGGAAACATTCTTCACTGATATTGTCGAACACAATTCCTGGGCCTCTGAGCTGGGATTCTTCTCCTTTCTCTATTCTTATTATTTTTAGGTCTTTGTCTTCATAGTATCCCAGATTTCCTCGAAGTTATATGTTAGAAAATTTTTAGATTTAACATTTGCCAGATACTCCCTTTTCTCTTAATATATCTTCAATGCCTCATCTCGTCTCTTCTATTTTTTGTATTGTGTTCGTGAAGATTTTCTCTGTAGCTCTTCTTTGCTTTCCTAATTAATCTCATTTCCAGAATTCCCTCAGTTTGTGTTTTCTTTATTGTTTCTATTTTCTTTTTTAAGTCTTGAACCTTTTTGTTTCCTTTATGTTATTTTCTTTGCTTCCTTGAATGGATTTATTAATTTTCTCCAATTGTGTTATTCTGGATTTCTTTAAGGGATTTTATTCATTTCCTCCTCCAGGAACTCTGTCATCTTCATATAGTTAGTTTTATGGCCTTTTCCTTATGCTTCAGCTATGTTGGGATACTTATGACCTGCTGTGGTAGAATAGATAGATAGATTCTAGCCATTATTTATTGTGTTCTTATGCTGGCATCTACACATCTGGGTTTGGGGTGATTATAGGTCTACATGGTGATTTCTGGGCTTGTTTTTGTTGGGTGTGTGATTTGTTCCTTGGTTTATGTTTCCTTTCTGGGTTTTCAGGGTGTGTGTGTGATGTTTGTGTGTAGCCTGTCTCACTGGCCCCGCTGGACCCTTGTGTTTAAGGAAAATGCTTGCTAGTTTTGGAGGTTGGGGGAAGGGAGGCCAGGGAAAGATAGTTTGTTGGAGCATTAAGGGCAATCCTGAGGTTTGCTTTTAAGGGAACAGAGTTTGGAAAAGGTTCAAGGGAAGACTGCCTGGTTTTCTGGCAAATGTGGCCTGGAGTCTGAGTTGGCCACTGGGACACAGGATGGGAGGGAGGGGAGCCTCTGGGGGAGGACTATAGTCTGTGTGATTCACAGGAGGCCTGGAAACAGGAGATGGGATGCTGTAGATGATGTTCTGTTGCAGCACTAGGGGCAGGGGCAACCCTGAGCATTTGGTTTGAGGAACAGAGAGGCCTTTATGTACTTTTGATCTGTTCACAATTATTATACTTTTTTAAATGAGCTTTTCCTTTTCAGTTACATTTTAAAGCAAAGTTAGGTTTTTATAACAGAAATAAAGGTACTGTAAGAGAGAAAGTAAGTGTGCACAATAGGAGCCAGGACTTCTGAACATGGAGTTGACTCCAAAAATAGTTTCTTTTGTATAGCTCTTATCATTTTGTTACATTTTCTATTTGTATGACTCATCTGTATTTTGTTATTCTCATCTATGTGTATCTTTAATTCTAAACTCTGCTACAGATAACATATGGTTAGAATGTGTGTTTTTATTCAGTATTAGAGTCACTGCCTTGTGATTGAAATATTACATTTAAATTTAATGTTTTTTATTGATATTGTTGATATATATATATATATATATATATATATCCATCATGATCTGTATGTTGTGTGTTAACACTTTTCTTTAGTTTTTGATTCAGTAACTTCTGATATCATGTGGCTATTTTATAATGGCATTTCATTTCTCTTAAGGATTGTCATGTTAGGAACTTAGCTGTCATGGAGAGAGTATTGGACTCCTAGGTATCAGAATAGCTGATGATGACAATAAGCTAAAATTAAAGTAACTGTATATGCAAGAACCAAGTTATATTCCTCTATTCTGTTTTTCCCTGTAAAGTGACCTGAGTCAAAGTGCAAATGTATCAGTCTCTTCATGAGAAAAGTTTCAGTATTAAGGGCACCCTGAACAAAATCCTTGGAGACAAGGGGATGGGGAAAGAGAAATGCTAGCAGTAGAAAAAAAATATTAATTAAGGAGCCAGAATTGGGAAATAGTAGAGATTCTTCATCCTTTTTTTCCCATTTTTTAATTAGGTATTTAGCTCATTTACATTTCCAATGCTATACCAAAAGTCCCCCATACCGCCCCCCACTCCCCTACTCACCAACTCCCCCTTTTTGGCCCTGACGTTCCCCTGTACTGGGGCATATAAAGTTTGCAAGTCCAATGGGCCTCTCTTTCAAGTGATGGCCTATTAGGCCATCTTTTGATACATATGCAGCTAGAGACAAGAGCTCCAGGGTACTGGTTAGTTCATATTGTTGTTCCACCTATAGGGTTGCAGTTCCCTTTAGTTCCTTGGGTGCTTTCTCTAGCTTCTCCATTGGGGGCCCTGTGATCCATTCCATAGCTGACTGTGAGCATCCACTTCTGTGTTTGCTAGGCCCTGGCATAGTCTCACAAAAGATAGCTATATCTGGGTCCTTTCAGCAAAATCTTGCTAGTGTATGCAATGGTGTCAGCGTTTGGAAGCTGATCATGGGATGGATCTCTGGATATGGCAATCACTAGATGGTCCATCCTTTCGTCACACTTCCAAATTTTGTCTCTGTAACTCCTTCCATGGGTGTTTTGTTCCCTATTCTAAGAAGGGGAAAAGTGTCCACACTTTGGTCTTTGTTCTCTTGAGTTTAATGTGTTTAGCAAATTGTATCTTATATCTTGGGTATCCTAAGTTTCTGGGCTAATATCCACTTATCAGTGAGTACATATTGTGTGAGTTACTTTGTGATTGGGTTACCTCACTCAGGATGATGCCCTCCAGGTCCACCCATTTGCCTAGGAATTTCATAAATTCATTCTTTTTAATAGCTGATTAGTACTCCATTGTGTAAATGTACCCCATTTTCTGTATCCATTCCTCTGTTGAGGGACATCTGGGTTCTTTCCAGATTCTGGCTATTATAAATAAGGCTGCTATGAACATAGAGGAGCATGTGTCCTTATTACCAGTTGGAACATCTTCTGGGTATATGCCCAGGAGTAGTATTGCTGGATATTCCAGTAGTGCTATGCCCAATTATCTGAGGAACCGCCAGACTGATTTCCAGAGTGGTTGTACAAGCTTGCAATCCCACCAACAATGGAGGAGTGTTCCTCTTTCTCCATATCCTTGCCAGTATTTGCTGTCACCTGAATTTTTGATCTTAGCCATTCTGACTGGTGTGAGGTGGAATCTCAGGGTTGTTTTGATTTGCATTTCCCTGATGATTAAGGATGTTGAACATTTTTTCAGGTGCTTTTCTGCCATTCTGTATTCCTCGGGTGAGAATTCTTTTTTCAGTTCTGAGCCCCATTTTTTAATGGGGTTATTTGATTTTATGGAGTCCACCTTCTTGAGTTCTTTATATATATTGGATATTAGTCCCCTATCCGATTTGGGATAGGTAAAGATCCTTTCCCAATCTGTTGGTGGTCTTTTTGTATTATTGACAGTGTATTTTGCCTTGCAGAAGCTTCTTCATCCTTTTAAAGAATGTTTTGGCAAAAGTAGCAGAGGCTACTATGTTGAAGGCTTCCAATAAAGAAGCTTCCAAGTGAAGGTACATAAAAGTAGGCCTGAGTCTGACCACAGCTCCTTTCAGAAATTGCTGTTTTGTTTAGGAATTTTCCCCTGTGCCCATATTTTCGAGGCTTTCCCCCCACTTCCTCCTCTATAAATTTCAGTGTCTGTGGTGTTCTGTGGAGTTCTTTGATCCACTTAGACTTGAACTTTGTGCAAGGAGATAAGAATGGTTCAATTTACATTCTTCTACATGCTAACCATCCATTTGTGCCAGTGCCATTTGTTGAAAATGCTGTCTCTTTTCCACTGGATGGTTTTAGCTCCCTTGTCAAAGATCAAGTGACCATAGGTTTGTGGGTTTATTTATGGGTCTTCAATTCTATACCATTGATCTACCTTTCTGTTGCTGTACCAGTACCATGCAATTTTTAATCACAATTGCTCTTTAGTATAGCTTGAGGTGAGGTATGGTAATTCTACTAAAGGTTCTTTTATTGTTGAGAATAGTTTTTGCTATGCTAGGTTTTTTGTTATTCCAGATGAATTTGAAAATTGCCCCCTCTGACTCAGTGAAGAATTGAGTTGGAATTTTGATGGGGATTTCATTGAATCTGTAGATTGCTTTCAGCAGGATAGCCATTTTGACTATAGTAATCCTGCCAATCCATGAGCATGTGAAATCTTTCCATCTTTTGAGATGGAAAGATTTCACCATAGTTCCTATTTTGGTCTATTGTATAGTCCACCTTCCCCTTAGGCCATTGTAAATATGTGTGTATGGGTGTAACTCAGCTATAGTCTTAGAAGCCAGGTGTGAGGTCTTTACCCTCTTAGGGCAAGGGCTTTCACACCCAAGTCATGGTTCTAACTAGGGAGTTTCATTCTAGCTAACTATCTCATGAATAATGCAATACTCTAAAACCACAGCCCAATCTACTTCCTAAGCCATTGTAAATTCCTGTATATGGGAGCGACTTGGCTTTTATTGATAGTGTAATACCAGAGGCTATTCTGAATGTCACTGTCTAGCTCAAGGACATTCTAGGACTGTTGGAACACTGGCGGAAGGCTTTAGCTATGGCAGAATTCAATCTTAAAAAGGCACTTATAATAAAGAGAGCACGTGGATCCATCCACTAGACTAACACGGGAATGGAAAGTTTAGAGAGCACTTCAGACTCCAGGAGCGAGTTTCCGTGAAACTCTTTTGCCTCGAGAGGCTTGCCTCTTTCAAGCCTCTTTCAAGCCTCTCCACTTGTCAAGCTGACTCAACCAGAGCGCATGGCACAGATCCACGGTATCCAGTGACAGGCAACTTTCCTTATGCACAGACCAACCTAAGACATGGGGCCTGGAGGCGATAGGGTAACCCTAGGACAGGTAAGGCTGTGACATGAAAGGATTGGCCTAAGACAGGAGCCGTGGCCGATGGACAGACTTGCCCAGACCTAGTCCAGCATCATATTATTAAACAAAAAAGGGGGATATGTAGGCAGCCAGCTCCTAAAAGATGGTGCTGGAGTGCTACACCTTCACCGTAAACAACGCCACTACGCAGGCACTAGCCCGAATCTGGTGCCAACCCCTCCCGAGCAGGTGCATACAAATTAAAGTGCCGGAAGACTGACCAATCCCAGGAGGACACATAGCCTTCCCCAGTGCTGGGGTGTATATAAGCAGTTCTCCCTGGGTTCCGGGAGTTCCCGTAGCATCGAGGTGTTCCTGAAATAAAGCTGTTGAGAAGAATCCGATCGTGTTGCCTTTTTCCTTGCCGGACGAGGTGAGCGCAACAATGGTCGTTTTGATGTGTTCTTGGATTCAGTTTGCGAGAATTTTACTGAGTATTTTTTGCATCGATATTCATAAGGTAAATTGGTCTGAAGTTCTCTTTCATTTATTGGGTCTTTATGTGGTTTAGGTATCAGAGTAATTATGGCTTCATAGAATGAATTGGTTATAGTACCTTTTATTTCTATTTTGTGGAAGTTTGAGGAGAATTAGAATTAGGTCTTCTTTGAAAGTCTGATAGAACTCTCCATTAAACCCTTTTGGTCCTGGCTTTTTTTTTTTTTTTTTGGTTGGGAGACTATTAATAACTGCTTCTATTTCTTTGGGGGATATAGGACTGTTTAGATCGTTAATCTGATTCTGATTTAACTTTGGTACCTGGTATCTGTCTAGGAAATTGTCCATTTCTTCCAGGTTTTTCAGTTTTTTTTGAGTATAGCCTTTTGTAGTAGTGAAAGATCCTGACAGAATGTAAAAGGACACAGAAGCCCTGAAATTGTCAAAATAGATTTCATTGTTAGTAGAACTAGCTTCACTGATTTAGAAAAATAGGGGTGCACAATGCTCTGGCCGCTCCTCGAACCTGTGTGTCTGCCAATGTTCTGACCAGGTGTGTGCCCACTGATGAAGCCCATTGCCAGGTGTTTGTGATATTGGTTGCTGAGAAAGAGTCAGAAAATCTCCCCAGCAACCACAGCCTGGCCAATCCTGAGTTGCTACACCTGGACCAGACTCTTTCCTTGTACCCCTCCCATACCCATTTCTTGAGAATAGACATTGTTTAGATCTGGAAATCCCCTACTCTCCCCCTTCTCCTTTCCCCCCTGAGGGCCTATAAAAACTGGGACCTTTTTCCCCTCGAGGTGGACTCCTCTACCCCTGCATGGGATATGAGTCATCCCCAGAGCTCTGGGGTTTACAACAAGCTCGGTCTATTGTGAGTTCTTGGGTGTCCGCTATTGTCCTGAGGCCTGAGAGTGTGGCTCCTCTCGGAGTCTTTCAGTAGGATCTGATGATGTTTTACATTTCCCCAAGTTCTGTTATTATGTCTCCCTTTTCATTTCTGATTTTGTTAATTAGGATACTTTCCCTGTGCCCTCTAGTTAGTTGCTAATGGCTTATCTATATTGTTGATTTTCTCAAAGAACCAGCTCCTGGTTTGGTTGATTCTTTGAATAGTTCTTTTTGTTTCCACTTGGTTGATTTCAGCCCTAAGTTTGATTATTTCCTGCTGTCTACTCCTCTTGGGTGAATTTGCTTCCTTTCGTTCTAGAGCTTCTAGGTGTGCTGTCAGACTGGTTTGTTGTCAAGCTGCTAGTGTGTGCTCCTCTACTTTCTTTTTGGAGGCACTCAGGGCTATGAGTTTTCCTCTTAGGACTGCTTTCATTGTGTCCCATAAGTTTGGGTATTTTGTGGCTTCATTTTCATTAAACTCTAAAAAGTCTTTAATTTCTTTCTTTATTTCTTCCTTGACCAAGGTATCATTGAGTAGAGTGTTGTTCAGTTTCCACGTGAATGTTTGCTTTCTATTATTTATATTGTTATTGAAGATCAGCCTTAGTCCATGGTGATCTGATAGAATGCATGGAATAATTTCAATATTTTTGTATCTGTTGAGGCCTGTTTTGTGACTGATTATATGGTCAATTTTGGAGGAGGTACCATGAGGTGCTGAGAAGAAGGTATATCCTTTTGTTTTATGATAAAATGCTCTGTAGATATGTTAAATCCATTTGTTTCATAACTTCTGTTAGTTTCCATGTGTCTCTGTTCAGTTGCTGTTTCCAGAATCTGTCTATTGGTGATAGAGTGTGGTGTTGAAGTATCCCACTATAATTGTGTGAGGTGCAATGTGTGCTTTAAGCTTTACTAAAGTTTCTTTGATGAATGTGGCTGCCCTTGCATTTGGAGCATAGATATTCAGAATTGAGAGTTCATCTTGGTAGATGTCTTTTTGATAACTTTGGGTTGGAAGTCTATTTTATTCGATATTAGAATGGCTACTTCATCTTGTTTATTCAGACCATTTGCTTGGAAAATTGTTTTCCAGCCTTTCACTCTGAGGTAGTGTCTGTCTTTTTCCTGAGTTGGGTTTCCTGTAAGCAGCAAAATGTTGGGTCCTGTTTGTGTTGCCAGTCTATTAGTCTATGTCTTTTTATTGGGGAATTGTGTCCATTGATGTTAAGAGATATTAAAGAAAAGTAATTGCTGCTTCCTGTTATTTTTGTTGTTAAATTTGGGATTCTGTTCTTGTGGCTGGCTTCTTTTAGGTTTGTTGAAAGATTATTTTCTTGCTTTTTTTAGGGTGTAGTTTCCGTCCTTATTTTGGTGTTTTCCCTTTATTATCCTATGATGGGCTGGATTCCTGGAATGGTATTGTGTGAATTTGGTTTTGTCATGGAATACTTTGGTTTCTCCATCTATGGTAATTGAGAGTTTGGCTGGGTATAGTAGCCTGGGCTGGCATTTGTGTTCTCTTAGGGTCTGCATAACATCTGTCCAGGATATTCTGACTTTCATAGTCTCTGGTGAGAAGTCTGGTGTAATTCTAATAGGCCTGCCTTTATATGTTACTTGACCTTTTTCCCTTACTGCTTTTAATATTCTATCTTTATTTAGTGCATTTGTTGTTCTGATTATTATGTGTCAGGAGGAATTTCTTTTCTGGTCCAGTCTATTTGGAGTTCTGTAGGCTTACTCTAT
The DNA here is from genome assembly GCF_978045245.1 of Mus caroli. NCBI lineage: Eukaryota > Metazoa > Chordata > Mammalia > Rodentia > Muridae > Mus > Mus caroli. The sequence continues at coordinate 30,985,643 of NW_028227260.1, forward strand.
GTTCATTGGCATCTCTTTCTTAGGTTTGGGATGTTTTCTTCTATAATTTTGTTGAAGATATTTGCTGGCCCTTTAAGTTGAAAATCTTTGTTCTCATCTACTCCTATTATCTGTAGGTTTGGTAGGTTTGGTCTTCTCATTGTGTCCTGGATTTCCTGGATGTTTTTGAGTTAGGATCTTTTTGCATTTTGCATTTTCTTTGATTGTTTTGTCCATATTCTCTATTGTATCTTCTGCATCTGAAGATTCTCTCTTCCATCTCTTGTATTCTGTTGCTAATGCTCACATCTATGGTTCCAGATTTCTTTCCTAGGGTTTCTATCTCCAGAGTTGTTTCCTTTTGGGTTTTGTTTATTGTTTCTACTTCCCTTTTTAGGTCTTGGACGGTTTTGTTCAATTCCATCACCTGTTTGGTTGTGTTTTCCAGTAATTCTTTAAGGGATTTTCATGTTTCCTCTTTAAGGACTTCTACCTGTTTAGCAGTGTTCTCCTGTATTTCTTTAAGGGATTTTTGTGCTTCCTCTTTAAGGTCTTCTACCTGTTTAGCCGTGTTCTCCTGTAATTTTTTAAGTGAGTTATTAATTTCCTTCTTAAAATCCTCTACCAGATCATGAGATACGATTTTAAACCTGAATCTTGCTTTTCGGGTGTGTTATAGTATCCAGGACTCACTGAGGTAGGAGTTCTGGGTTCTGATGATGGTGATTGGTCTTGGTTTCTTTTAGTAAGATTCTTTAGTTTGCCTTTTGCCATCTAGTAATCTCTGGAGTTAGGTGTTATAGCTGTGTCTGGCTGGAGCTTGTTCCTCCTGTGATTCTGTTAGCCTCTGTCAGCACTCCTAGGAGTTCAACTCTCTCCTGAGTCCCAGTGGTCAGAGTACTCTCTACAGGCAAGCTCTCCTCTTGCAGGGAAGGTGTACAGAGATCTGGTGCTGAGATCTGCCTCCTGGCTGAAGATGAAGGCCTGAAGCAGGGCCTGTCCCAGAAGCTATGCTGCTTCTGCAGTCTGCATGCTTTCCTGAACAGACTGGTCTTTGTGGGACTGCAGATACAAGATGGCTCTTTCACCTGCTTTGGTGGTCAGAACCCTCCCAGGTGCCACCTCTCCTCCGGAGGGGAAGGTATGCAGATGTCTGGAGCTCAGATATGCTTCCTGGCTGAAGATGGAGGACTGAAATGGGGCCTGTCCCAGAAGCTGTGTTGCTTCTGCAGTCTGTGTGCTCACCTTCCCATGACAAGTTTTAATAAGGGCTTGGGTAGCATATTTTTGGAGATAATGCATATTATTTCATACTCTTCTGTCATTTTAGCAGCAAAAGCCATTCAATATGTGCACATGCTTTTGAAGTCTTTTTGCTTTCTCATTAAATATATTTTACACAAGTTTAGTTAATTGATATAATGTATTTGGATTCAATTGAACCAAAATCCCTCCCCTTATTCCTGCTCTACCGCTCTACTTATCCCATCACAACCTCATTTAGTTTTTTAATTTTTTAGCGGTTTATTCTTATGTCATGAGTGTTAGCATTTGCCTGCATGCATATGTGAACATCACTGGTTACAGAGAGTTGTGAGTTAACATGTAGGTGTTGGGAATCAGGAAATGATGACTTATCAACCCAGCTCTATGGCATGCTCTCTTCTTATTGCTACTTGCATGTGTATAAGTGTAGGACTATCTACTGAAGCATGAATTGCGTCTTAGTGCTTGCATCTCCAAGACTAGCTCTCCCTCTTCCAGTCATTAATAGCTTTTCAGATAAAAGTAGGGCTTCATGAGACTCTCCCCATCCATCCTTTGATTTTGGCTGGCATGATCTTATGTATGTCTTTTGCATGAAGTCCTAGTCATCACGATTTCATATGTGTCACTGCAGAAAAGAGTGCCTTCTACACACTCTTTCGTACAGACAATCTCTCTCTCTGAGTCTTACAGTCCAATATTTCTGCTGCCTCTGTTGGTTATGATTCCTGAGCCCTGGAAGGGGCGTGTGATATAGATGTTCTATTTAGATCTGAGTCTCTTATTTTCTGCAAATCAACTGGTTGTTGGTCTCTGCATTATTTGCCATCTATCTCAGAAACAAGATTTTCTGATTAGGGATGAGAAAAGCTAAGTACCAGGTATAAGTTACCCCTTTTCACGATGTTTGCCAATGAGCTCTCATCCCTATCCCCATCCTCATTACAGGCTGTTGCCATGGGTCTTGGTTACCCTCCATAATGTTACGGTAAGATGCTGAAGATCTCCTCACACAGCTTGATGCCTGAATTTTTACTAGATATTCTTGCATGGAGTCAGAAGGGGTTAGGGTCACACATCTATTTGTTCCTCTGTATTTAGTTATCAAGCCCATTCTGCTCATCAGCTGTGTTTCACTGTCAACATAAATGTTTTGGTGTGCATCTGCATGGGGGAACAAAGCATCTTATTAAGGACAGAAATTATTTTTTTCTTAATTGTCCCACCAAGCAGGTTTGTCTTATTTTCCAGCTGAGGCATTCCAGTGGCCTGGTCAAATGGCCAAGACATTATTGACTAGTGAGTTATACAAGTTTATAATTTCCATGTATCACTTAAAGTGGCCTTATACCAATTCTCATTCGGATTTAGGAGTGGCTTTTCAGAACCTACATGTAAGATATTTTTCTTTTTTTTTAATTTTTAATATTTTTATTACATATTTTCCTCAATTACATTTCCAATGCTATCCCAAAAATCCCCCATAGCGCCCCCCCACTTCCTTACTCACCCATTCCCATTCTTTTGGCCCTGGCATTCCCCTATATTGGGGCATATAAAGTTTGCAAGTCCAATGGGCCTCTCTTTCCATTGATGGCCGACTAGGCCATCTTTCGATACATATGCAGCTAGAGACAAGAGCTCCGGGGTTCTGGTTAGTACATCATGTTGTTCCAACAATAGGGTTGCAGATCCCTTTAGCTCCTTGGGTACTTTCTCTAGCTTCTCCATTGGGAGCCCTGTGATACATCCAATAGCTGACTGTGAACATCCACTCCTGTGTTTGCTAGGCCCCGGCATCGTCTCACAAGAGACAGCTATATTTGGGTCCTTTCAGCAAAATCTTGCTAGTGTATGCAATGGTGTCAGCGTTTAGAAGCTGATTATGGGATGGATACCTGGATACGGCAGTCTCTAAATGGTCCATCCTTTCATCACAGCTACAAACTTTGTCTCTGTAACTCCTTCCCCGGGTGTTTTGTTCCCAATTCTAAGAAGGTGCACAGTGTCCACACTTTGGTCTTCATTCTTCTTGAGTTTCATGCGTTTAGCAAATTGTATCTTATATCTTGGGTATCCTAAGTTTTGGTCTAATATCCACTTATCAGTGAATACATATTGTGTGAGTTCTTTTGTGATTGTGTTACTTCACTCAAGATGATGCCCTCCAGGTCCATCCATTTGGCTAGGAATTTCATAAATTCATTCTTTTTAATAGCTGAGTAGTACTCCATTGTGTAAATGTACCATAATTTCTGTATCCATTCCTCTGTTGAGGGACATCTGGGTTCTTTCCAGCATCTGGCTATTATAAATAGGGCTGCTATGAACATAGTGGAGCATGTGTCCTTCTTACCGGTTGGGACATCTTCTGGATATATGCCCAGGAGAGGTATTGCTGGATCCTCCGGTAGTATTATGTCCAATTTTCTGAGGAACCGCCACACTGATTTCCAGAGTGGTTGTACAAGCTTGCAATCCCACCAACAATGGAGGAGTGTTCCTCTTTCTCCACATCCTCACCAGCATCTGCTGTCACCTGAATTTTTGGTCTTAGCCATTCTGACTGGTGTGAGGTGGAATCTCAGGGTTGTTTTGATTTGCATTTCCCTGATGATTAAGGATGTTGAACATTTTTTCAGGTGCTTCTCTGCCATTCAGTATTCCTCAGGTGAGAATTCTTTGTTCAGTTCTGAGCCCCATTTTTTAATGGGGTTATTTGACTTTCTGGAGTCCACCTTCTTGAGTTCTTTATATATATTGGATATTAGTCCCTTATCTGATTTAGGATAGGTGAAGATCCTTTCCCAATCTGTTGCTGGTTTTTTTTGACTTATTGATGGTGTCTTTAGCCTTGCAGAAGCTTTGTAGTTTCATGAGGTCCCACTTGTCAATTCTCGATCTTACAGCACAAGCCATTACTGTTCTATTCAGGAATTTTTCCCCTGTGCCCATATCTTCAAGGCTTTTCCCCACTTTCTCCTCTATAAGTTTCAGTGTCTCTGGTTTTATGTGAAGTTCCTTGATCCACTTAGACTTGACCTTAGTACAAGGAGATAGGAATGGATCGATTCGCATTCTTCTACATGATAACAACCAGTTGTGCCAGCACCATTTGTTGAAAATGCTGTCTTTCTTCCACTGGATGTTTTTAGTTCCCTTGTCGAAGATCAAGTGACCGTAGGTGTGTGGGTTCATTTCTGGGTCTTCAATTCTATTCCATTGGTCTATTTGTCTGTCACTATACCAGTACCATGCAGTTTTTATCACAATTGCTCTGTAGTAGAGCTTTAGGTCCGGCATGGTGATTCCACCAGATGTTCTTTTATCCTTGAGAAGAGTTTTTGCTATCCTAGGTTTTTTGTTATTCCAGATGAATTTGCAGATTGCACTTTCTAATTCGTTGAAGAATTGATTTGGAATTTTGATGGGGATTGCATTGAATCTGTAGATTGTTTTTGGCAAGATAGCCATTTTTACAATGTTGATCCTGCCAATCCATGAGCATGGGAGATCTTTCCATCTTCTGAGATCTTCTATAATTTCTTTCTTCAGAGACTTGAAGTTTTTATTATACAGATCTTTCACTTCCTTAGAGTCACGCCAAGATATTTTATATTATTTGTGACTATTGAGAAGGGTGTTGTTTCCCTAATTTCTTTCTCAGCCTGTTTATTCTTTGTGTAGAGAAAGGCCATTGATTTGTTTGAGTTAATTTTATATCCAGCTACTTCACTGAAGCTGTTTATCAGGTTTAGGAGTTCTCTGGTGGAATTTTTAGGGTCACTTATATATACTATCATATCATCTGCAAAAAGTGATATTTTGACTTTATCTTTTCCAATTTGTATCCCTTTGATCTCCTTTTGTTGTCGAATTGCTCTGGCTAGGACTTCAAGTACAATGTTGAATAGGTATGGAGAAAGTGGACAGCCTTGTCTAGTCCCTGATTTTAGAGGGATTGCTTCAAGCTTCTCACCATTTACTTTGATGTTGGCTACTGGTTTGCTGTAGATTGCTTTTATCATGTTTAGGTATGGGCCTTGAATTCCTGATCTTTCCAAGACTTTTATCATGAATGGGTGTTGGATCTTGTCAAATGCTTTTTCAGCATCTAACGAGATAACCATGTGGTTTTTGTCTTTGAGTTTGTTTATATACTGGATTACGTTGATGGATTTCCATATATTGAACCATCCCTGCATCCCTGGGATGAAACCTACTTGGTCAGGATGGATGATTGTTTTGATGTGTTCTTGGATTCGGTTAGCAAGAACTTTATTGAGGATTTTTGCATCAATATTCATAAGGGATATTGGTCTGAAGTTTTCTATCTTTGTTGGGTCTTTTTGTGGTTTAGGCATCAGAGTAATTGTGGCTTCATAGAATGAGTTGGGTAGAGTACCTTCTGTTTCTATTTTGTGGAATAGTTTGTGAAGAACTCGGATTAGATCTTCTTTGAAGGTCTGATAGAACTCTGCACTAAACCCATCTGGTCCTGGGCTTTTTTTAGTTGGGAGACTATTAATGACTGCTTCTATTTCTTTGGGGGATATAGGGCTGTTTAGATCATTAACCTGATCTTGATTCAACTTTGGTACCTGGTATCTGTCTAGGAACTTCTCCATTTCATCCAGGTTCTCCAGTTTTGTTGAGTATAGCCTTTGGTAGAAGGATCTGATAGTGTTTTGGATGTCTTCAGGATCTGCTGTTATGTCTCCTTTTTCATTTCTGATTTTGTTAATTAGAATGCTTTCCCTGTGCCCTCTAGTGAGTCTGGCTAAGGGTTTATCTATCTTGTTGATTTTCTCAAAGAACCAGCTCCTTGATTGGTTGATTCTTTGAATAGTTTTTCTTGTTTCCACTTGGTTGATTTCGCCCCTGAGTTTGATTATTTCCTGCTGTCTACTCCTCTTGGGTGAATTTGCTTCCTTTTGTTCTAGTGCTTTTAGGTATGTTGTCAAGCTGCTAATGTGTGCTCTCTCTAGTTTCCTTTTGGAGGCACTCAGAGCTATGAGTTTTCCTCTTAGAAATGCTTTCATTGCGTCCCATAAGTTTGGGTATGTTGTGGCTTCATTTTCATTGAACTCTAAAAAGTCCTTAATTTCTTTCTTTATTCCTTCCTTGACCAAGGTATCATTGAGAAGAGTGTTGTTCAGTTTCCACGTGAAGGTTGGCTTTCTATTATTTATTTTGTTATTGAAGATCAGCCTTAGTCCATGGTGATCTGATAGGATGCATGGGACAATTTCAATATTTTTGTATCTGTTGAGGCCTGTTTTGTGACCAATTATGTGGTCAATTTTGGAGAAGGTACCATGAGGTGCTGAGAAGAAGGTATATCCTTTTGTTTTAGGATAGAATGTTCTGTAGATATCTGCCAGATCCATTTGATTCATAATTTCTCTTAGTTTCTCTGTGTCCCTGTTTAGTTTCTGTTTCCATGATCTGTCCATTGGTGAAAGTGGTGTGTTGAAGTCTCCCACTATTATTGTATGAGGTGCAATATGTGCTTTGAGATTTACTAAAGTTTCTTTAATGAATGTGGCTGCCTTTGTATTTGGAGCATAGATATTCAAGATTGATAGTTCCTCTTTTAGGATTTTACCTTTGATGTGTATGAAGTGTCCCTCCCTGTCTTTTTTAATGACTTTGGGTTGGAAGTCAATCTTATCAGATATTAGAATGGCCACTCCAGCTTGTTTCTTCATGCCATTTGCTTGGAAAATTGTTTTCCAGCCTTTCATTCTGAGGTAGTGTCTATCTTTTTCTCTGAGATGAGTTTCCTGTAACCAGCAAAATGTTGGGTCTTGTTTGTGTAGCCAGTTTGTTAGTCTGTGTCTTTTTATCGGGGAGTTGAGTCCATTGATATTAAGAGATATTAAGGAAAAGTAATTGTTGTTTCCTGTTATTTTTGTTGTTAAAGTTGGCATTTTGTTCTTGTGGCTGTCTTCTTTTAGGTTTGTTGAGGGATTACCTTCTTGTTGTTTCTAGGGCGTGGTTCCTGTCCTTGTATTGTTTTTTTTTTTCTGTTATTATCCTTTGAAGGGCTGGATTCGTGGAGAGATAATGTGTGAATTTGGTTTTGTCGTGGAATACTTTGGTTTCTCCATCTATGTTAATTGAGAGTTTGGCTGGGTATAGTAGCCTGGGCTGGAATTTGTGTTCTTTTAGTGTCTGTATAACATCCGTCCAGGATCTTCTGGCTTTCATAGTCTCTGGTGAAAAATCTGGTGTAATTCTGATAGGCTTGCCTTTATATGTTACTTGGCCTTTTTCTCTTACTGCTTTTAGTATTCTATCTTTATTTAGAGCATTTGTTGTTCTGATTATTATGTGTCAGGAGGTATTTCTTTTCTGGTCCAGTCTATTTGGAGTTCTGTAGGCTTCTTGTATGTTCATGGGCATCTCTTTCTTTAGATTTGGGAAGTTTTCTTCTATAATTTTGTTGAAGATGTTTGCTGGTCCTTTGAGTTAAAAATCTTCATTCTCATCCACTCCTATAATCCATAGGTTTGGTCTTCTCATTGTGTCCTGGATTTCTTGGATGTTTTGAGTTAGGATCTTTTTGCATTTTACATTTTCCTTGATTGTTGTGCCGATGTTCTCTATGGAATCTTCTGCACCTGAGATTCTCTTCCATCTCTTGTATTCTGTTGCTGATGCTGGTATCTATGGTTCCAGATTTCTTTCCTAGGGTTTCTATCTCCAGTGTTGCCTCATTTTGGGTTTTCTTTATTGTGTTTACTTCCCTTTTTAGGTCTAGTATGGTTTTGTTCATTTCCATCATCTGTTTGGATGTGTTTTCCTGTTTTTCTGTAAGGACTTCTACCTGTTTGATTATGTTATTCTGTTTTTCTTTAAGGATTTGTAACTCTTTAGCAGTGTTCTCCTGCAATTCTTTAAGGGATTTTTGTGATTCCTCTTTACTCTCTTCTACCTGTTTACCAGTGTTCCTTTGTATTTCTTTAAGTGTGTTATTAAAGTCCTTCTTGAAGTCCTCTACCATCATCAGGAGATATGCTTTCAGATCCGTGTCTAGCTTTTCCGGTGTGTTGGGGTGCCCTGGACTGGGCGAAGTGGGAGTGCTGGGTTCTGATGATGGTGAGTGGTCTTGGTTTCTGTTAGTAAGATTATTACGTTTACCTTTCGCCATCTGGTAATCTCTGGGGTTAGTTGTTGTCATTGTCACTGTGTAAAGACTGGAGCAGAAGCTGTGTTCCACTCACCAGCAGTTTCAAAATCCTGTGGCGGGGGTCGTGGGTAGCTGGCGGTACCCCGGTGCTGGTCCAGCCAGAAGAGGCCTGTGGTCCTACACAGGCCGGTTTTCTGCTTCCCTATCTAATGCAGTCTCTGGTCCCGCACGCAATTGGATTGGAGCAGAAGCTGTGTTCCACTCTCCAGAAGTCTTAAGACTGTGGCGGGTGTTGTGGGTAGCTGGCGAGTGTCAGCCGACCCTGCGCCCTAGCTACCTCGGTGCTTTCCTGACTGGAAGAGGCTTGTGGCACTACATAGGCTGGATTTCTGCCTCCCCAACCAAAGCAGTCTCAGGTCCCGTGTGATTGGACTGGAGCAGAAGCTGTGTTCCACTCACTAGCAGTCTCAAAATCCTGTGGCGGGGGTCGTGGGTAGCTGGCGGGTGTCAGCCGACCCTGCGCTCTAGCTACCCCAGTGCTGATCCGGCCGGATGAGGCCTGTGACCCTACTCAGGCCGGTTTCTGCTTCCCTAACTAATGCAGTCTCAGGTCCCGCGCGCAATTGGATTGGAGCAGAGGCTGTGTTCCACTCACCAGAAGTCTTAAGATCCTGTGGCGTGTGTTGTGGGTAGCTGGCGAGTGTCAGCCGACCCTGTGCCCTAGCTACCCTGGTGCTTTTCTGACCGGAAGAGGCTTGTGGCCCTATGTAGGCCGGATTTCTCCCTCCCCAACCAAAGCAGTCTCAGGTCCCGTGTGATTGGACTGGAGCAGAAGCTGTGTTCCACTCACCAGCAGTCTCAAAATCCTGTGGCGGGGGTCGTGGGTAGCTGGCGGGTGTCAGCCGACCCTGCGCTCTAGATACCCAGGTGCTGATCCGGCCGGATGAGGCCTGTGACCCAAGATATTTTTCAATGTCAGGCTTCAGGAAAATAGAGATTTGCAAGGACCCCAAATAAATCACTTATAATTGGGGTTGTGTGTGGATCTTTAGGATGGTGCCTTTAAACTCTAAAAGATAAGCTACTTCTTATTTTCCCTTCTCTTAGTATAGGAGTTTTAGGAATCACAATCACCTATACAAGAACACATAGAAGGCTTAGAAGGTTTTGTTGGACCTTATAATCTGCCCCTAGACTTACAGAGAGGGGCACAAAGATCCAGATCTGCTTCAGTCACAGGTGCTGCCCATCTGTGAAACCAAGTGGGGCCAACTGGCTCCCTTTGCAGAGATGGAGTAACAGGACAAGCAACAGAGGCAAGCAGCTTTTTCTTGGCTGGAACTGGTGAGTCCATGCAGAGAGAACAGTTGAAGTGGAGCCTAGATTTCCCTGGAGGGGAATGTACCATCCAGATGGCTACAGCTGCTCTTCCACTACTGTTTGCATTCTGTTGTCATGACTAAAGTTGCTGTTAGGGCAATATAAAGGAGGGCGTTGCTAGCAACATTCACACTCTCATTAACTTTAGCAGGATTATTTCTTAAGGGATTAGAGGGGATCAAGTAAAGTCTCTAACCTCTCTTCAGGGCTCTTGAGTACTACAGGACTCCCCCCTCCAAAGTTCCGTAAATTTGCTTATTACAATGTGTTTATTTGCAGCAGACACAAAATTAGTTACTTAGACTGTGAGGGAAACTGCACCCTTACCTATTTCTAGCCCCACAATTTTTATCTTATACAGGATTTGTGACACTGCATCACTGACTGTTTTTTTTTTTTAATTTTTTTTTATTTTTTTTATTACATATTTTCCTCAATTACATTTCCAATACTATCCCAAAAGTCCCCCATAGCGCCCCCCACTTCCCTACCCACCCATTCCCATTCTTTTGGCCCTGGCATTCCCCTATATTGGGGCATATAAAGTTTGCAAGTCCAATGGGCCTCTCTTTCCATTGATGGCCGACTAGGCCATCTTTCGATACATATGCAGCTAGAGACAAGAGCTCCAGGGTTCTGGTTAGTACATCATGTTGTTCCAACAATAGGGTTGCAGATCCCTTTAGCTCCTTGGGTACTTTCTCTAGCTTCTCCATTGGGAGCCCTGTGATACATCCAATAGCTGACTGTGAACATCCACTCCTGTGTTTGCTAGGCCCCGGCATCGTCTCACAAGAGACAGCTATATTTGGGTCCTTTCAGCAAAATCTTGCTAGTGTATGCAATGGTGTCAGCGTTTAGAAGCTGATTATGGGACGGATCCCTGGATACAGCAGTCTCTAAATGGTCCATCCTTTCATCACAGCTACGAACTTTGTCTCTGTAACTCCTTCCCTGGGTGTTTTGTTCCCAATTCTAAGAAGGTGCACAGTGTCCACACTTTGGTCTTCATTCTTCTTGAGTTTCATGCGTTTATCAAATTGTATCTTATATCTTGGGTATCCTAAGTTTTGGGCTAATATCCACTTATCAGTGAATACATATTGTGTGAGTTCTTTTGTGATTGTGTTACTTCACTCAAGATGATGCCCTCCAGGTCCATCCATTTGGCTAGGAATTTCATAAATTCATTCTTTTTAATAGCTGAGTAGTACTCCATTGTGTAAATGTACCATAATTTCTGTATCCATTCCTCTGTTGAGGGACATCTGGGTTCTTTCCAGCTTCTGGCTATTATAAATAGGGCTGCTATGAACATAGTGGAGCATGTGTCCTTCTTACCGGTTGGGACATCTTCTGGATATATGCCCAGGAGAGGTATTGCTGGATCCTCCGGTAGTACTATGTCCAATTTTCTGAGGAACCGCCAGACTGATTTCCAGAGTGGTTGTACAAGCTTGCAATCCCACCAACAATGGAGGAGTGTTCCTCTTTCTCCACATCCTCGCCAGCATCTGCTGTCACCTGAATTTTTGATCTTAGCCATTCTGGCTGGTGTGAGGTGGAATCTCAGGGTTGTTTTGATTTGCATTTCCCTGATGATTAAGGATGTTGAACATTTTTTCAGGTGCTTCTCTGCCATTCGGTATTCCTGAGGTGAGAATTCTTTGTTCAGTTCTGAGCCCCATTTTTTAATGGGGTTATTTGACTTTCTGGAGTCCACCTTCTTGAGTTCTTTATATATATTGGATATTAGTCCCTTATCTGATTTAGGATAGGTGAAGATCCTTTCCCAATCTGTTGGTGGTTTTTTTGTCTTATTGATGGTGTCTTTAGCCTTGCAGAAGCTTTGTAGTTTCATGAGGTCCCACTTGTCAATTCTCGATCTTACAGCACAAGCCATTACTGTTCTATTCAGGAATATTTCCCCTGTGCCCATATCTTCAAGGCTTTTCCCCACTTTCTCCTCTATAAGTTTCAGTGTCTCTGGTTTTATGTAAAGTTCCTTGATCCACTTAGACTTGACCTTAGTACAAGGAGATAGGAATGGATCGATTCGCATTCTTCTACATGTTAACAACCAGTTGTGCCAGCACCATTTGTTGAAAATGCTGTCTTTCTTCCACTGGATGTTTTTAGCTCCCTTGTCGAAGATCAAGTGACCATAGGTGTGTGGGTTCATTTCTGGGTCTTCAATTCTATTCCATTGGTCTATTTGTCTGTCACTATACCAGTACCATGCAGTTTTTATCACAATAGCTCTGTAGTAGAGCTTTAGGTCCGGCATGGTGATTCCACCAGAGGTTCTTTTATCCTTGAGAAGAGTTTTTGCTATCCTAGGTTTTTTGTTATTCCAGATGAATTTGCAGATTGCACTTTCTAATTCGTTGAAGAATTGATTTGGAATTTTGATGGGGATTGCATTGAATCTGTAGATTGCTTTTGGCAAGATAGCCATTTTTACAATGTTGATCCTGCCAATCCATGAGCATGGGAGATCTTTCCATCTTCTGAGATCTTCTATAATTTCTTTCTTCAGAGACTTGAAGTTTTTATTATACAGATCTTTCACTTCCTTAGTTAGAGTCACGCCAAGATATTTTATATTATTTGTGACTATTGAGAAGGGTGTTGTTTCCCTAATTTCTTTCTCAGCCTGTTTATTCTTTGTGTAGAGAAAGGCCATTGATTTGTTTGAGTTAATTTTATATCCAGCTACTTCACCGAAGCTGTTTATCAGGCTTAGGAGTTCTCTGGTGGAATTTTTAGGGTCACTTATATATACTATCATATCATCTGCAAAAAGTGATATTTTGACTTCATCTTTTCCAATTTGTATCCCTTTGATCTCCTTTTGTTGTCGAATTGCTCTGGCTAGGACTTCAAGTACAATGTTGAATAGGTATGGAGAAAGTGGACAGCCTTGTCTAGTCCCTGATTTTAGCGGGATTGCTTCAAGCTTCTCACCATTTACTTTGATGTTGGCTACTGGTTTGCTGTAGATTGCTTTTATCATGTTTAGGTATGGGCCTTGAATTCCTGATCTTTCCAAGACTTTTATCATGAATGGGTGTTGGATCTTGTCAAATGCTTTTTCCGCATCTAACGAGATGACCATGTGGTTTTTGTCTTTGAGTTTGTTTATATACTGGATTACGTTGATGGATTTCCATATATTGAACCATCCCTGCATCCCTGGGATGAAACCTACTTGGTCAGGATGGATGATTGTTTTGATGTGTTCTTGGATTCGGTTAGCAAGAACTTTATTGAGGATTTTTGCATCAATATTCATAAGGGATATTGGTCTGAAGTTTTCTATCTTTGTTGGGTCTTTTTGTGGTTTAGGTATCAGAGTAATTGTGGCTTCATAGAATGAGTTGGGTAGAGTACCTTCTGTTTCTATTTTGTGGAATAGTTTGTGAAGAACTGGGATTAGATCTTCTTTGAAGGTCTGATAGAACTCTGCACTAAACCCATCTGGTCCTGGGCTTTTTTTAGTTGGGAGACTATTAATGACTGCTTCTATTTCTTTGGGGGATATAGGGCTGTTTAGATCATTAACCTGATCTTGATTCAGCTTTGGTACCTGGTATCTGTCTAGGAACTTCTCCATTTCATCCAGGTTCTCCAGTTTTGTTGAGTATAGCCTTTGGTAGAAGGATCTGATGGTGTTTTGGATGTCTTCAGGATCTGTTGTTATGTCTCCTTTTTCATTTCTGATTTTGTTAATTAGGATGCTTTCCCTGTGCCCTCTAGTGAGTCTGGCTAAGTGTTTATCTATCTTGTTGATTTTCTCAAAGAACCAGCTCCTTGATTGGTTGATTCTTTGAATAGTTTTTCTTGTTTCCACTTGGTTGATTTCACCCCTGAGTTTGATTATTTCCTGCCTTCTACTCCTCTTGGGTTAATTTGCTTCCTTTTGTTCTAGTGCTTTTAGGTGTGTTGTCAAGCTGCTAATGTGTGCTCTCTCTAGTTTCCTTTTGGAGGCACTCAGAGCTATGAGTTTTCCTCTTAGAAATGCTTTCATTGCGTCCCATAAGTTTGGGTATGTTGTGGCTTCATTTTCATTGAACTCTAAAAAGTCCTTAATTTCTTTCTTTATTCCTTCCTTGACCAAGGTATCATTGAGAAGAGTGTTGTTCAGTTTCCACGTGAAGGTTGGCTTTCTATTATTTATGTTGTTATTGAAGATCAGCCTTAGTCCATGGTGATCTGATAGGATGCATGGGACAATTTCAATATTTTTGTATCTGTTGAGGCCTGCTTTGTGACCAATTATGTGGTCAATTTTGGAGAAGGTACCATGAGGTGCTGAGAAGAAGGTATATCCTTTTGTTTTAGGATAGAATGTTCTGTAGATATCTGCCAGATCCATTTGATTCATAATTTCTCTTAGTTTCACTGTGTCCCTGTTTAGTTTCTGTTTCCATGATCTGTCCATTGGTGAAAGTGGTGTGTTGAAGTCTCCCACTATTATTGTATGAGGTGCAATGTGTGCTTTGAGCTTTACTAAAGTTTCTTTAATGAATGTGGCTGCCTTTGTATTTGGAGCATAGATATTCAGGATTGATAGTTCCTCTTGGAGGATTTTACCTTTGATGAGTATGAAGTGTCCCTCCCTGTCTTTTTTAATGACTTTGGGTTGGAAGTCAATCTTATCAGATATTAGAATGGCTACTCCAGCTTGTTTCTTCATGCCATTTGCTTGGAAAATTGTTTTCCAGCCTTTCATTCTGAGGTAGTGTCTATCCTTTTCTCTGAGATGAGTTTCCTGTAAGCAGCAAAATGTTGGGTCTTGTTTGTGTAGCCAGTTTGTTAGTCTATGTCTTTTTATCGGGGAGTTGAGTCCATTGATATTAAGAGATATTAAGGAAAAGTAATTGTTGTTTCCTGTTATTTTTGTTGTTAAAGTTGGCATTTTGTTCTTGTGGCTGTCTTCTTTTAGGTTTGTTGAGGGATTACCTTCTTGTTGTTTCTAGGGCGTGGTTCCTGTCCTTGTATTGTTTTTTTTTCTGTTATTATCCTTTGAAGGGCTGGATTCGTGGAGAGATAATGTGTGAATTTGGTTTTGTCGTGGAATACTTTGGTTTCTCCATCTATGTTAATTGAGAGTTTGGCTGGGTATAGTAGCCTGGGCTGGAATTTGTGTTCTTTTAGTGTCTGTATAACATCCGTCCAGGATCTTCTGGCTTTCATAGTCTCTGGTGAAAAATCTGGTGTAATTCTGATAGGCTTGCCTTTATATGTTACTTGGCCTTTTTCTCTTACTGCTTTTAGTATTCTATCTTTATTTAGAGCATTTGTTGTTCTGATTATTATGTGTCGGGAGGTATTTCTTTTCTGGTCCAGTCTATTTGGAGTTCTGTAGGCTTCTTGTATGTTCATGGGCATCTCTTTCTTTAGATTTGGGAAGTTTTCTTCTATAATTTTGTTGAAGATGTTTGCTGGTCCTTTGAGTTGAAAATCTTCATTCTCATCCACTCCTATTATCCGTAGGTTTGGTCTTCTCATTGCGTCCTGTATTTCTTGGATGTTTTGAGTTAGGATCTTTTTGCATTTTACATTTTCCTTGATTGTTGTGCCGATGTTCTCTATGGAATCTTCTGCACCTGAGATTCTCTCTTCCATCTCTTGTATTCTGTTGCTGATGCTCGTATCTATGGTTCCAGATTTCTTTCCTGTGGTTTCTATCTCCAGTGTTGCCTCATTTTGGGTTTTCTTTATTGTGTCTACTTCCCTTTTTAGGTCTAGTATGGTTTTGTTCATTTCCATCATCTGTTTGGATGTGTTTTCCTGTTTTTCTGTAAGGACTTCTACCTGTTTGATTATGTTATCCTGTTTTTCTTTAAGGATTTGTAACTCTTTAGCAGTGTTCTCCTGCAATTCTTTAAGGGATTTTTGTGCTTTCTCTTTATTGTCTTCTGCCTGTTTAGCAGTGTTCTTCTGCATTTCTTTAAGTGTGTTATTAAAGTCCTTCTTGAAGTTCTCTATCATCATAAGGAGATATGCTTTTAAATCCGTGTCTAGCTTTTCCGGTGTGTTGGGGTGCCCTGGACTGGGCGAAGTGGGGGTGCTGGGTTCTGATGATGGTGAGTGGTCTTGGTTTCTGTTAGTAAGATTATTACGTTTACCTTTCGCCATCTGGTAATCTCTGGGGTTAGTTGTTATCGTTGTCACTGTTTAAAGATTGGAGCAGAAGCTGTGTTCCACTCACCAGCAGTCTCTAAATCCTGCGGCGGGGGTCGTGGGTAGCTGACGGTACCCCAGTGCTGGTCCAGCCGGAAGAGGCCTGTGGTCCTACACAGGCCGTTTTTCTGCTTCCCTAACTAATGCAGTCTCTGGTCCCGCGTGCAATTGGATTGGAGCAGAAGCTGTGTTCCACTCTCCAGAAGTCTTAAGATCCTGTGGCGGGTGTTGTGGGTAGCTGGTGAGTGTCAGCCGACCCTGCGCCCCAGCTGCCCCGGTGCTTTTCTGACCCGAAGAGGGTTGTGGCCCTATGTAGGCCGGATTTCTCTCTCCCCAACCAGAGCAGTCTCAGGTCCCGCGTGATTGGACTGGAACAGAAGCTGTGTTCCACTCACCAGCAGTCCCAAAATCCTGCGGCGGGGGTCGTGGGTAGCTGGCGGGTGTCAGGCAACCCTGCGCTCCCGCTACCCCGGTGCTGATCTGGCCGGATGAGGCCTGTGGCCCTACTCAGGCCGGTTTCTGCTTCCCTAACTAATGCAGTCTCAGGTCCCACGCAATTGGATTGGAGCAGAAGCTGTGTTCCACTCACCAGCAGTCCCAAAATCCTGCGGCGGGGGTCGTGGGTAGCTGGCGGGTGTCAGGCAACCCTGTGCTCCCGCTACCCCGGCGCTGATCAGGCCGGATGTGGCCTGTGGCCCTACTCAGGCCGGTTTCTGCTTCCCTAACTAATGCAGTCTCAGGTCCCGCGCAATTACTGACTGTTTTTTTTTATTAACATTTTTTGAACATCTTTACTGGATTTCGTCTCTAACTGATCTGTAGAACTGTGTGCATAACTTCTCTAACTGGCTAGTAGATCTATGCTAAAGTGTCAAAGATTAAAGAAAAAAATCTAAGTCTCCTTTGGAACTGAAATGTTATACAAACATTTGGTAGCACATTTGAATGTACCATAGTATCCTCTAATAGTTTCTAAGGTCATAATTATAGCTAGTAAAATGGCCCATGGAACCGTCACACTCATGGAAACCAAATCCCTTAGCACCCTCTTGGGATGCTCTACAGATTACAACCCTTCCCAAAGATCATTTTCTGAATGATAGTGAAGTTAATTGACTACCCAGATCATTGCACCCATTTTTCAATGGGTGTAGCAGAGAGAGCTGAGCTCCAGAGGTGTCAGAATACCAGTGTGAAACTGAAAGACCCACAACGTGAGGACTCCCCCACGTTCTGACTCAGGGGAGGTGACACCCCAGATCACTCACAAGAAACGGTCTTGCTGCAATCTGCAAGAGGATTTTTATTCAAGAGCGCTCTCGGGCCATACACCACGCAGGGGTAGAGGACCGTGGTGCCCCGAGTAGCTGGGTGAGGGGGTATTTAAAGGAAAAAAACCCACAACTCAAGGAAGTGGGGAGGGCATTGTTGGAAAATACCAAAGATACCAGTTAAGAGAACCAAGGAAGTGCAAAGTCACAAGAGTCACAAGGAATACCTGGTAATTGTGCAGGTTATCTCTCAAAACAGTTTTTTTTAAATTAGGTATTTTCCTCAATTACATTTCCAAAGCTATCCAAAAAGTCCCCAATACACTCCCCCCCAGTCCCCCACCCACCCACCCCCACCCCTTGGCCCTGGCATTCCTCTGTACTGGGGCATATAAAGTTGGCAAGTCCAATGGGCCTCTCTTTCCAGTGATGGCCGACTAGGCCATCTTTTGATACAAATGCAGCTAGAGTCAAGAGCTCTGGGGTACTGGTTAGTTCATAATAATGATCCACCTATGGGGTTGCAGTTCCCTTTAGCTCCTTGGGTACTTTCTCTAGCTCCTCCATTGGGGGCCCTGTGATCCATCCAATAGCTGACTGTGAGCATCCACTTCTGTGTTTGCTAGGCCCTGGCATTGTCTCACAAGAGACAGCTATATCTGGGTCCTTTCAGTAAAATCTTGCTAGTGTATGCAATGGTGTCAGTGTTAGCACATTTGCATAGCAGTTTCCGGCAATGGTCAGGGTGACTTTCTTTTTTTTTTTTCTTTTCTTTTTAAATTTAATTTTATTTGTAATTCATGTTTTACACTCAATATTCCATTCCCTGCTCCTCCCAATCCACCCTTCAACTGCTCCACATCCAACACCTCCTCCTCACCCACCCCATCTCCATGTGGATGCTCCCACCCCCACCCCACCTGGCCTCTAAACTCCTTGGTGCCCCCAGTCTCTTTAGGGTGAGATGCATCATCTCTGAATGAACACAGACCTGGAAGTCCTCTGCTGTATGTGTGTTGGGGGCCTCATATCAGCTGGTGTATGTTATCTGTTTGGTGGTCCAGTGTTTTACAGATCTAGGGGTCCAGATTAATTGAGACTGCTGATCCTCCTACAGGATCACCCTTCTCCTCAGCTTCTTTCAGCCTTCTCTAATTCAACAGCAGGGGTAAGCAGCTTCTGTCCATTGGTTGGGTGCAAATATCTGCATCTTACTCTTTCAGCTGCTTGGGTCTTTCGGAGGGCAGACATGATAGATCCCTTTTTGTGAGCATTCCATAGCCTCAGTAATAGTGTCAGGCCTTGGACCTCCCCTTGAGCTGGATCCCACTTTGGGCCTGTCACTGGACCTTCTTTTCCTCAGGTTCCTCTCCATTTCCATCCCTGTAATTCTTTCAGACAGGAACAATTATGGGACAGAGGTATGACTGTGGAATGGCAACCCCATCCCTCACTTGATGCCCTGTCTTCCTACTGGAGGTGGGCTCTGTGAGTTCCCAATCCCTACTGTTGGGCACCTCATCAAAGGTCCCTCCCTTTGAGTCCTGGGAGTCTCTCATCTCCCAAGTCTCTGGTGCATTCTGGGAGGTTACCCCAATCTCCTATTTCCTGAAGCCTGTTTCCATTCTTTCTGCTGGCCCTCAGGGTGTCTGTCCTTTTCCCTTACCCAATATCAGATCACGTTCCCCTCTACCTCCCTACTGCCCAGCCACCTTGTTCACATTCCCTCCCAAGTCCCTCCCTACATCTCTGCCCACTTGTGATTGCTTTCTTCTCTCTCCCAAGTGGGACAGAGGCATCCTCCCTTGGGCACTTCAGCTTGTTGAGCCTTTTGAATTCTGTGGACTGTATCTTGCATATTCTGTATGGGGTCTTTCTTCCTTTCTTTCTTTCTTTCTTTCTTTCTTTCTTTCTTTCTTTCTTTCTTTCTTTCTTTCTCTCTCTCTCTCTCTCTCTCTCTCTCTCTCTCTCTCTCTTTCTTTCTTTCTTTCTTTCTTTCATCTTTTTGGTTAATATCCAATTATCAGTGACTGCATACCATGCATGTCCTTTTGGGTCTGAGTTACCCCACACAGGGTGAAGTTTTCTAGTTCCATTCATTTGCCTGCAAAAGTCAGGATGTCCTCTTAATAGCTGAGTAGTATTCCATTGTGTAAATGAACCACACAACTGAGAAATCTTGAATGGCTGAGAAACACCTAAAGAAATGTTCAAAGTCCTTAGCAATCAAAGAAATGCAAATCAAAACGACCCTGAGATTCCATTTCACACCAGTCAGAATGACTAAGATCAAAATCACAGGTGAGAGCAGATGCTGGCGAGGATGTGGAGAAACACTCCTCCATTGCTGGTGGGATTGCAAACTGGTACAACCACTCTGGAAATTAATCTGGAGTTTACTCAGAAAACTGGAAATAGATTTACCTGAAGACTCAGCTGTACCACTCTTGGGAATATAAACCAGAAGATGCCCCACCATGCCATAGGGGCACGTGTTCTACTATGTTCATAGAGGCCTTATTTGTGATAGCCAGAAGCTGGAAACAACCCAGATGTCCCACAATAGAAGAATGGATAAAGAAAATGTGGTTCCTTTACACAAAGCAAATTTTATTTTCAGTGCATGATTCCTACTTAAGCCAGTCCCTAACTCCTGACAGATGATTGCACTTTTGACAGGGGTGCCTCCTATTGTTGATTATTATGTTTACATTCTTGATTAATTTCACCTTTCAACAGATAGCCTGGCTTCATTTCTCTCACCTTTATACTGCTATGTAATTTTTTTAAAGCCAGTTTAGTTAATGCAGGTAACCACAGAAAGGGACTCACCTTTTCTTTCTTTCTTTTTTTGTTTGTTTGTTTGTTTTTATTTAATTTTTTAATTTATTACTTTTGGGACTCAGCTTTTCTAAGATGCTAACTTGGATAAATGGTCAGGGGAGAAAAAGAGCTGGGAGATTATGCAAACCAATTTAGCTTTCTTTTATGGAAAATGTTTTTTTCTTTTTTTAATATTTTTTATTACGTATTTTCCTCAATTACATTTCCAATGCTACCCCAGAAGTCCCCTATACCCTCCTCGCCACTACCCTACCCACCCATTCCCACTTTTTGGCCCTGGCATTCCCCTGTACTGGGGCATATAAAGTTTGCATATCCAAAGGGCCTCTCATTCCAGTGATGGCTGACTAGGCCATCTTCTGATACATATGCAGCTAGAGACACAAGCTCCAGTGGGTACTGGTTAGTTCATAATGTTGTTGCACCTACAGGATTGCAGATCTCTTTAGCTCCTTGGATACTTTCTCTAGCTTCTCCATTGGGGGTCCTGTGAACCATCCAATAGCTGACTGTGAGCATCCACTTCTGTGTTTGTTAGGCCCCGGCATAGTCTCACAAGAGACAGCTTGTATGCAATGGTGTCAGCGTTTGGAAGCTGATTATGGGATGGATCCCCAGATATGGCAGTCTCTAGATGGTCCATCCTTTCGTCACAGCTCCAAAATTTGTCTCTGTAACTCCTTCCATGGGTGTTTCATTCCCAATTCTAAGAAAGGGCAAAGTGTCCACACTTTGGTCTTCGTTCTTCTTGACTTTCATGTGTTTAGCAAATTGTATCTTATATCTTGGGTATCCTAAGTTTCTGGGCTAATATCCACTTATCAGTGAGTACATATTGTGTGAGTTCCTTTGTGATTGGGTTACCTCACTCAGGATGATGCCCTCCAGGTCCACCCATTTGCCTAGGAATTTCATAAATTCATTCTTTTTAAGAGCTGATTAGTACTCCATTGTGTAAATGTACCCCATTTTTTGTATCCATTCCTCTGTTGAGGGGCATCTGGGTTCTTTCCAGCTTCTGGCTATTATAAATAAGGCTGCTATGAACATAGTGGAGCATGTGTCCTTCTTACCAGTTGGAACATCTTCTGGATATATGCCCAGAAGAGGTATTGCAGGATCCTCCAGTAGTACTATGTCCAATTTTCTGAGAAACCACCAGACTGATTTCCAGAGTGGTTGTACAAGCTTGCAATCCCATCCAACAATGGAGGAGTGTTCCTCTTTCTCCACATCCTCGCCAGCATCTGCTGTCACCTGAATTTTTGATCTTAGCCATTCTGACTGGTGTGAGATGGAATCTCAGGGTTGTTTTGATTTGCATTTCTCTGATGATTAAGGATGCTGAACACATTTTCAGGTGCTTCTCAGCCATTCAGTATTCCTCAGGTGAGAATTCTTTGTTTAGCTCTGAGTCCCATTTTTTAATGGGGTTATTTGATTTTCTGGAGTCCACCTTCTTGAGTTCTTTATATTTATTGGATATTAGTCCCCTATCTGATTTAGGATAGGTAAAGATCCTTTCCCAATCTGTTGGTGGCTTTTTTGTCTTATTGATGGTGTCTTTTGCCTTGCAGAAGTTTTGCAGTTTCATGAGGTCCCATTTGTCAATTCTCCATTTACAGCACAAGCCATTGCTGTTCTATTCAGGAATTTTTCCCCTGTGCCCATATCTTCGAGGCTTTTCCCCACTTTCTCCTCTATAAGTTTCAGTGTCTCTGGTTTTATGTGGAGTTCCTTGATCCACTTAGATTTGACCTTAGTACAAGGAGATAGGAATGGATTGATTCACATTCTTCTACATGATAACCACCAGTTGTGCCAGCACCATTTGTTGAAAATGCTGTCTTTCTTCCACTGGATGGTTCAGGGTGACTTTCTTTGAATGAACACTTTTTGAACCCAGGAAGCGGGTGGGTGGAGGAATGTCGCTATCTGTTTTATGATTAGCATACCTTGGAGCATTAAGTCATAGAGGTCACATTCTCAAGCCTGGGCCTAAAGGCTTAGAATTTTGTTTTTACATTATACTTTCAAAACAATGAGCCAAAATAAAGAGAATGGTCCAGGTTTTAATTGCTTACTTACTGCAATGAGCAAATCACTAATGTGAAGAAAGTTTTGGCTCCTCTGTGTTTTTTTTTTTTCCCACAGAACAGCACCAGTTGAGGGTTGGATGGATGAACCAATGAACGAAGACATGCAGTTTGTTTCACTGATGCCACAAGAAATCATCAGAACAGAATGCTGGAGTACAAAGGTGAGTGCTAACTTAGAAATGTGAAAAAAAACCAAACAAACAAGAAACAAAAACAAAAAACCAAAAAAACCAAAACCAAACCAAAACAAAACAAAACGAAACAAAACAAAACAAAACATGTTCCTTTTCAATCTCTCACAAAAGGTTTCACCAAAGGTCCTTGACAACATTAAAAAAAAAAAAAAAAGCAGCTGCCAAATATACCTGAGAGAGAGGTTACTAAATCCAGGCAAGGAGGCTGCAGAGGCAGCTATGTGGGAGAGCATAGTGGGTCAGGTCTTTGGCTGGCTGACAGCAACTCCTTTCTGGAAGGACAATGCACCAGTTGTACAAGGCTGCTGCATGAGGGACCTTTTTTCCCATGAGGTCTACTAAGTAAAAACCGTTTCTAACAATCTATACTAAAGGAAGAAAAACCAAGTTTTGAACCAGGAATCACACCCACACCCACACTCTACTTTGTCTTTCTTCTGTCTCTCTCTGTCTCTATCTCTGTCTCTCTCTCTATCTCTCTCTTTCTCCTTCTCTTCCTTTTCTGTTCTCTTTCTTTTTCTTTTCTTTTTAATTTATTGCAAATACTTCCCCTGTTTCTTTAGGTTAGCATACAAACGGAAGTGTTTCATTTTGATGTACACAAATGCCTGTATTTGGTCTTATTCCTCTTTCCTCCTCCTGCCCTGCTCTACTCTCCCGTCCTTACTTCTTGCTGGTTCCCTTCCTTCCTCTAAGTACCCCCTTCAAATTAACGTATAATGTATATTACATTAGTCTCTCTTTTTCCCATCCCCTTCCATTTATGGCAACTTCCTTTACATTCATAGCTTTCTTTAACCTTCATAGTATTTCCACCCATGTGCATAGATATAATATATAAATCAAGGTCTGGCATATGAGAGAAAACGTTTGCTTTTCTAAACTAATAAAGTATGATATATTTTGGTGAAGTCTTTTTGAGCTGGAGTCCCATATATTCTTGACTTTCCTTAAGCCTGCTATGTAATCAAAAATGACTTTAAACTTTGGCTCTTTTGACTTGTTTCTTGAGTTCTGGGATTATAAATTTACATCCCCAACCAGCTTGAAGATCCAGTTCAGGGCTTTGTACTGGCTAGGGAAATACTCCAGCCACTACACAACATCACCAGTACCTTGAAAATTTTGTTTTTATTATTATTTTACAGATTTCTCTAAGATGTACCATGGGCTTAATTTTTTGAGAATCAGCTTCAGATTTATACTATTACATTCCAGTTAGGTCTAGAAATATCACGTACTCTCTTTTCATTAGAATATATTGGTTGTACAAAATAATGACTTATATAATTGAATAATGAAATATTATCTTACATGGGTCCATATGATTCTATTTGTGTAATACTATTACATGTTATAATACCTATTATATATTACAAACAAATGATATATTATTATATATATTACTTTACGTACTTTTATGTCTTTTAATAAAGATATATCAAGAACACTCCAGAGCAGGCCTCATGACAAGGAGTAATTTCTATTTTGACCAATACCAAACAGATTCTGGTTTTTATGTACTTTTCATTTTGGTATTTTAGTATTATTGTTTTATTTTTGTGTGTGTGTTGATGTTGTATTTTCTTCTGATAATTACATTTTTATTAGAAATTTTTTAGTTTACATTTCAAATGTTATCCCAGTTCCTGGTTTTCCTTCTGAAAACCCAATATCCCCTTCCCTTTCCCCCTCCTCACCAACCCACCCATTCCAGATTCCTGGCCTTGGCATTCCCTAAACTAGGGCATCGAGCTTTCACAGGACCAAGGGCCTCTTCTCCCATTGATGTCCAACAGGGCCATCCTCTGCTACATATACAGCTGGAGCCATGTGTCTAACCATGTGTGCTCTTTGGTTGGTGGTTTAGTCTCTGGGAGCTCTGGGGGTACTGGTTGATTCATATGGGGCTGCAAACTCCATTCATCCCCTTGGGTCCTATCTCTAATTCCTCCATTGGGGACCCTGTGCTCAATCCAATGATTGGCCAAGAGCATGCACCTCTATATTTGTCAGGCACTTGAAGAGCCTCTCAATATACAGCTATATCAGGCTCCTGTCAGCAAGCACTTCTTCTTTTTTTTTTTTTTTTTTTTCTTTACATCCTGGACTTTCTTTTTTTTTTAAATTTTTAATATTTTTTATTACGTATTTTCCTCAATTACATTTCCAATGCTATCCCAAAAGTCCCCCGTACCCCCCCCCCCCGCTTCCCTACCCACCCATTCCCATTCTTTTGGCCCTGGCATTCCCCTGTATTGGGGCATATAAAGTTTGCAAGTCCAATGGGCCTCTCTTTCCAGTGATGACCTATTAGGCCATCTTTCGATACATATGCAGCTAGAGACAAGAGCTCCGGGGTACTGGTTAGTTCATCATGTTGTTCCCCCTATAGGGTTGCAGATCCCTTTAACTCCTTGGGTACTTTCTCTAGCTTCTTCATTGGGAGCCCTGTGATCCATCCAATAGCTGACTGTGAGCATCCACTTCTGTGTTTCCTAGGCCCCGGCATAGTCTCATAAGAGACAGCTATATCTGGGTCCTTTCAGCAAAATCTTGCTAGTGTATGCAATGGTGTCAGCGTTTGGAAGCTGATTATGGGATGGATCCCTGGATATGGCAGTCTCTAGATGGTCCATCCTTTCATCACAGCTCCAAACTTTGTCTCTGTAACTCCTTCCATGGGTGTTTTGTTCCCAATTCTAAGAAGGGGCACAATGTCCACACTTTGGTCTTCATTCTTCTTGAGTTTCATGCGTTTAGCAAATTGTATCTTATATCTTGGGTATCCTAAGTTTTGGGCTAATATCCACTTATCAGTGAATATATATTGTGTGAGTTCCTTTGTGATTGTGTTACCTCACTCAAGATGATGCCCTCCAGGTTCATCCATTTGGCTAGGAATTTCATAAATTCATTCTTTTTAATAGCTGAGTAGTACTCCATTGTGTAAAAGTACCATATTTTCTGTATCCATTCCTCTGTTGAGGGGCATCTGGGTTCTTTCCAGCTTCTGGCTATTATAAATAAGGCTGCTATGAACATAGTGGAGCATGTGTCCTTCTTACCGGTTGGGACATCTTCTGGATATATGCCCAGGAGAGGTATTGCGGGATCCTCCAGTAGTACTATGTCCAATTTTCTGAGGAACCGCCAGACTGATTTCCAGAGTGGTTGTACAAGCTTGCAATCCCATCCAACAATGGAGGAGTGTTCCTCTTTCTTCACATCCTTGCCAGCATCTGCTGTCACCTGAATTTTTGATCTTAGCCATTCTGACTGGTGTGAGATGGAATCTCAGGGTTGTTTTGATTTGCATTTCCCCGATGATTAAGGATGTTGAACATTTTTTCAGGTGCTTCTCTGCCATTCGGTATTCCTCAGGTAAGAATTCTTTGTTCAGTTCTGAGCCCCATTTTTTAATGGGGTTATTTGATTTTCTGGGGTCCACCTTCTTGAGTTCTTTATATATATTGGATATTAGTCCCTTATCTGACTTAGGATAGGTAAAGATTCTTTCCCACTCTGTTGGTGGTTTTTTTGTCTTATTGATGGTGTCTTTTGCCTCAGCAAGCACTTCTTGGCATCTGCAATAGTGTCTGGGTTTGGTGTCTGGATATACGGTGGATCTCCACGTGGGGAAGTCTCTGGATGGCCTCTGATCCACACTTAGTCTCTGTATCTCCTCCCATGGGTATTTTGTTCCACCTCCTAAGAAGGACCTAAGTATCCACACTTTGGTCTTTATTCTTCTTGAGCTTCATATGGTCTGTTAATTGTATCTTGGGTATTCTGAGCTTCTGGGCTAATATCCACTTATCATTGAGTACATACCATGTGTGTTCTTTTGTGATTGGGTTACCTCACTCAGAATGATATTTTCTAGTTCCATCCATTTGCCTAAGAATTTCATGAATTTATTGTTTTTAATAGCTGAATAGTATTCCATTGTGTAAATGTACCACATTTTCTGTATCCATTCCTCTGTTGAGGGACAAGAACTTCAAATCTCTGAAGAAAGAAATCGAAGAAGATCTCAGAGGATGGAAAAATCTCACATGCTCATGAGTTGGGAGGATTAATATAGTAAAAATGACCATCTTGCTAAAAGCAGTCTACAGATTCAATCCAATCTCCATCAAAATTCCAACTCAATTCTTCATAGAGTTAGAAAGAGCAATTTGTAAATTCATCCGGAATAACAAAAAACCCATGATAGTGAAAACTATTATCAACAATAAAAGAACTTCACCTTCCCTGACCTCAAGCTGTACTACAGAGCAATCATGACAAAAACTGCATGGTACTGGTACAGTGACAGGAGGTTGATCAGTAGAATAGAATTGAAGATCCAGAAATGAACTCACACACCTATGGTCACTTGATCTTTGACAAAGGGGCTAAAACTATCCAGTGGGAAAAAGACAGCATTTTCATCCAATTGTCTGGTTCAACTGGTGGTTAGCATGTAGAAGAATGCAAATTGATCCATTCTTATCTCCTTGTTCAAAGCTCAAGTCCAAGTGGATCAAGGACCTCCACATAAAACCAGATACATTGAATCTAATGGAAGAGAAAGTGGGGAAGAGCCACGTGAACACGGGCACAGGGGTAAATTTTCTGAACAGAACACTAATAGCTTATGCTCTAAGATCAAGAATTGACAAATGGGACTTCATACAATTGCAAAGCATCTGTAAGGCAAAGGACACTGTCACTAGGACAAAATGTCAAACAACAGATTGGGGAAAGATCTTTACCAATCCTAAATCCTATAGGGGGCTACTATCCAATATATACAAAGAACTCAAGAAGTTAGACTCCAGAGAACCAACATACAGAAGTGGATGTTCATAGCCATCCATTGGACCGAGCACAAGGTCCCCAATGGAGGAGCTAGAGAAAGTACCCAAGGAGGTGAAGGTGTCTGAAGCCCCAAAGGAGGAACATCAATATGAACTAACCAGTACCCCCAGAGCTTCTTGGAATTAAACCACCAATCAAAGAAAACACGTGGTGGAACATGTGGCTATAGCTATATATGTAGCTGAGAATGGCCTAGTTGGTCATCAATGGGAGGAGAGGCACTATATCCTGTGAAGGTTCTATGCCCCAGTACAGGGGAAGGCCAGGACTGGGAAAGGGAGTCGGTCGGTTGGGGAGCAGGGTAAGGGCAGAGGTGATAGGGGATTTTTGGAGGGGAAACTAGGAAGGAGGATAACATTTGAAATGCAAATAAAGAAAATATCTAATATAAAAAGCTAATCTAAACTGACCTTAGGGAAAAAAGTAAATAAATGCAGGATTATAAAAAAGAAAAAACAAACAAACAGAAAAACAAGAAAAAACCAAAAACAAACAGAGAACCAAATAACCCTGTTAAAAATGGGTTACAGAGCCAAACAGAGAATTCTCAACTGAGGAATCTCAAATGGCTGAGAAACACTTAAAGAGATGCTCAACATCCTTAATCATCAGGGAAATGCAAATTAAAACAATCCTTTTTTTTTTTTAATATTTTTATTACATATTTTCCTCAATTACATTTCCAATACTATCCCAAAAGTCCCCCATAGCGCCCCCCACTTCCCTACCCACCCATTCCCATTCTTTTGGCCCTGGCATTCCCCTATATTGGGGCATATAAAGTTTGCAAGTCCAATGGGCCTCTCTTTCCATTGATGGCCGACTAGGCCATCTTTCGATACATATGCAGCTAGGGACAAGAGCTCCAGGGTTCTGGTTAGTACATCATGTTGTTCCAACAATAGGGTTGCAGATCCCTTTAGCTCCTTGGGTACTTTCTCTAGCTTCTCCATTGGGAGCCCTGTGATACATCCAATAGCTGACTGTGAACATCCACTCCTGTGTTTGCTAGGCCCCGGCATCGTCTCACAAGAGACAGCTATATTTGGGTCCTTTCAGCAAGATCTTACTAGTGTATGCAATGGTGTCAGCGTTTAGAAGCTGATTATGGGACGGATCCCTGGATACAGCAGTCTCTAAATGGTCCATCCTTTCATCACAGCTACGAACTTTGTCTCTGTAACTCCTTCCCTGGGTGTTTTGTTCCCAATTCTAAGAAGGTGCACAATGTCCACACTTTGGTCTTCATTCTTCTTGAGTTTCATGCGTTTATCAAATTGTATCTTATATCTTGGGTATCCTAAGTTTTGGGCTAATATCCACTTATCAATGAATACATATTGTGTGAGATCTTTTGTGATTGTGTTACTTCACTCAAGATGATGCCCTCCAGGTCCATCCATTTGGCTAGGAATTTCATAAATTCATTCTTTTTAATAGCTGAGTAGTACTCCATTGTGTAAATGTACCATAATTTCTGTATCCATTCCTCTGTTGAGGGACATCTGGGTTCTTTCCAGCTTCTAGCTATTATAAATAGGGCTGCTATGAACATAGTGGAGCATGTGTCCTTTTTACCGGTTGGGACATCTTCTGGATATATGCCCAGGAGAGGTATTGCTGGATCCTCCGGTAGTACTATGTCCAATTTTCTGAGGAACCGCCAGACTGATTTCCAGAGTGGTTGTACAAGCTTGCAATCCCACCAACAATGGAGGAGTGTTCCACTTTCTCCACATCCTCGCCAGCATCTGCTGTCACCTGAATTTTTGATCTTAGCCATTCTGACTGGTGTGAGGTGGAATCTCAGGGTTGTTTTGATTTGCATTTCCCTGATGATTAAGGATGTTGAACATTTTTTCAGGTGCTTCTCTGCCATTCGGTATTCCTCAGGTGAGAATTCTTTGTTCAGTTCTGAGCCCCATTTTTTAATGGGGTTATTTGACTTTCTGGAGTCCACCTTCTTGAGTTCTTTATATATATTGGATATTAGTCCCTTATCTGATTTAGGATAGGTGAAGATCCTTTCCCAATCTGTTGGTGGTTTTTTTGTCTTATTGATGGTGTCTTTAGCCTTGCAGAAGCTTTGTAGTTTCATGAGGTCCCACTTGTCAATTCTCGATCTTACAGCACAAGCCATTACTGTTCGATTCAGGAATTTTTCCCCTGTGCCCATATCTTCAAGGCTTTTCCCCACTTTCTCCTCTATAAGTTTCAGTGTCTC
Organism: Mus caroli; assembly: GCF_978045245.1. Classification (NCBI taxonomy): domain Eukaryota; kingdom Metazoa; phylum Chordata; class Mammalia; order Rodentia; family Muridae; genus Mus; species Mus caroli. The sequence continues at coordinate 31,015,090 of NW_028227260.1, forward strand.
TGGTTTTATGTGAAGTTCCTTGATCCACTTAGACTTGACCTTAGTACAAGGAGATAGGAATGGATCGATTCGCATTCTTCTACATGTTAACAACCAGTTGTGCCAGCACCATTTGTTGAAAATGCTGTCTTTCTTCCACTGGATGTTTTTAGCTCCCTTGTCGAAGATCAAGTGACCATAGGTGTGTGGATTCATTTCTGGGTCTTCAATTCTATTCCATTGGTCTATTTGTCTGTCACTATACCAGTACCATGCAGTTTTTATCACAATTGCTCTGTAGTAGAGCTTTAGGTTCGGCATGGTGATTCCACCAGAGGTTCTTTTATCCTTGAGGAGAGTTTTTGCTATCCTAGGTTTTTTGTTATTCCAGATGAATTTGCAGATTGCACTTTCTAATTCGTTGAAGAATTGATTTGGAATTTTGATGGGGATTGCATTGAATCTGTAGATTACTTTTGGCAAGATAGCCATTTTTTACAATGTTGATCCTGCCAATCCATGAGCATGGGAGATCTTTCCATCTTCTGAGATCTTCTATAATTTCTTTCTTCAGAGACTTGAAGTTTTTATTATACAGATCTTTCACTTCCTTAGTTAGAGTCACGCCAAGATATTTTATATTATTTGTGACTATTGAGAAGGGTGTTGTTTCCCTAATTTCTTTCTCAGCCTGTTTATTCTTTGTGTAGAGAAAGGCCATTGATTTGTTTGAGTTAATTTTATATCCAGCTACTTCACCGAAGCTGTTTATCAGGCTTAGGAGTTCTCTGGTGGAATTTTTAGGGTCACTTATATATACTATCATATCATCTGCAAAAAGTGATATTTTGACTTCATCTTTTCCAATTTGTATCCCTTTGATCTCCTTTTGTTGTCGAATTGCTCTGGCTAGGACTACAAGTACAATGTTGAATAGGTATGGAGAAAGTGGACAGCCTTGTCTAGTCCCTGATTTTAGAGGGATTGCTTCAAGCTTCTCACCATTTACTTTGATGTTGGCTACTGGTTTGCTGTAGATTGCTTTTATCATGTTTAGGTATGGGCCTTGAATTCCTGATCTTTCCAAGACTTTTATCATGAATGGGTGTTGGATCTTGTCAAATGCTTTTTCCGCATCTAAGGAGATGATCATGTGGTTTTTGTCTTTGAGTTTGTTTATATACTGGATTACGTTGATGGATTTCCGTATATTGAACCATCCCTGCATCCCTGGGATGAAACCTACTTGGTCAGGATGGATGATTGTTTTGATGTGTTCTTGGATTTGGTTAGTAAGAACTTTATTGAGGATTTTTGCATCAATATTCATAAGGGATATTGGTCTGAAGTTTTCTATCTTTGTTGGGTCTTTTTGTGGTTTAGGTATCAGAGTAATTGTGGCTTCATAGAATGAGTTGGGTAGAGTACCTTCTGTTTCTATTTTGAGAAATAGTTTGTGAAGAACTGGGATTAGATCTTCTTTGAAGGTCTGATAGAACTCTGCACTAAACCCATCTGGTCCTGGGCTTTTTTTAGTTGGGAGACTATTAATGACTGCTTCTATTTCTTTGGGGGATATAGGGCTGTTTAGATCATTAACCTGATCTTGATTCAGCTTTGGTACCTGGTATCTGTCTAGGAACTTCTCCATTTCATCCAGGTTCTCCAGTTTTGTTGAGTATAGCCTTTGGTAGAAGGATCTGATGGTGTTTTGGATGTCTTCAGGATCTGTTGTTATGTCTCCTTTTTCATTTCTGATTTTGTTAATTAGGATGCTTTCCCTGTGCCCTCTAGTGAGTCTGGCTAAGGGTTTATCTATCTTGTTGATTTTCTCAAAGAACCAGCTCCTTGATTGGTTGATTCTTTGAATAGTTTTTCTTGTTTCCACTTGGTTGATTTCGCCCCTGAGTTTGATTATTTCCTGCCGTCTACTCCTCTTGGGTGAATTTGCTTCCTTTTGTTCTAGTGCTTTTAGGTGTGTTGTCAAGCTGCTAATGTGTGCTCTCTCTAGTTTCCTTTTGGAGGCACTCAGAGCTATGAGTTTTCCTCTTAAAAATGCTTTCATTGCGTCCCATAAGTTTGGGTATGTTGTGGCTTCATTTTCATTGAACTCTAAAAAGTCCTTAATTTCTTTCTTTATTCCTTCCTTGACCAAGTTATCATTGAGAAGAGTGTTGTTCAGTTTCCACGTGAAGGTTGGCTTTCTATTATTTATTTTGTTATTGAAGATCAGCCTTAGTCCATGGTGATCTGATAGGATGCATGGGACAATTTCAATATTTTTATATCTGTTGAGGCCTGTTTTGTGACCAATTATGTGGTCAATTTTGGAGAAGGTACCATGAGGTGCTGAGAAGAAGGTATATCCTTTTGTTTTAGGATAGAATGTTCTGTAGATATCTGCCAGATCCATTTGATTCATAATTTCTGTTAGTTTCACTGTGTCCCTGTTTAGTTTCTGTTTCCATGATCTGTCCATTGGTGAAAGTGGTGTGTTGAAGTCTCCCACTATTATTGTATGAGGTGCAATGTGTGCTTTGAGCTTTACTAAAGTTTCTTTAATGAATGTGGCTGCCTTTGTATTTGGAGCATAGATATTCAGGATTGATAGTTCCTCTTGGAGGATTTTACCTTTGATGAGTATGAAGTGTCCCTCCTTGTCTTTTTTAATGACTTTGGGTTGGAAGTCAATCTTATCAGATATTAGAATGGCTACTCCAGCTTGTTTCTTCATGCCATTTGCTTGGAAAATTGTTTTCCAGCCTTTCATTCTGAGGTAGTGTCTATCCTTTTCTCTGAGATGAGTTTCCTGTAAGCAGCAAAATGTTGGGTCTTGTTTGTGTAGCCAGTTTGTTAGTCTATGTCTTTTTATCGGGGAGTTGAGTCCATTGATATTAAGAGATATTAAGGAAAAGTAATTGTTGTTTCCTGTTATTTTTGATGTTAAAGTTGGCATTTTGTTCTTGTGGCTGTCTTCTTTTAGGTTTGTTGAGGGATTACCTTCTTGTTGTTTCTAGGGCATGGTTCCTGTCCTTGTATTGGTTTTTTTCTGTTATTATCCTTTGAAGGGCTGGATTCGTGGAGAGATAATGTGTGAATTTGGTTTTGTCGTGGAATACTTTGGTTTCTCCATCTATGTTAATTGAGAGTTTGGCTGGGTATAGTAGCCTGGGCTGGAATTTGTGTTCTTTTAGTGTCTGTATAACATCCGTCCAGGATCTTCTGGCTTTCATAGTCTCTGGTGAAAAGTCTGGTGTAATTCTGATAGGCTTGCCTTTATATGTTACTTGGCCTTTTTCTCTTACTGCTTTTAGTATTCTATCTTTATTTAGAGCATTTGTTGCTCTGATTATTATGTGTCGGGAGGTATTTCTTTTCTGGTCCAGTCTATTTGGAGTTCTGTAGGCTTCTTGTATGTTCATGGGCATCTCTTTCTTTAGATTTGGGAAGTTTTCTTCTATAATTTTGTTGAAGATGTTTGCTGGTCCTTTGAGTTGAAAATCTTCATTCTCATCCACTCCTATTATCCGTAGGTTTGGTCTTCTCATTATGTCCTGTATTTCTTGGATGTTTTGAGTTAGGATCTTTTTGCATTTTACATTTTCCTTGATTGTTGTGCCGATGTTCTCTATGGAATCTTCTGCACCTGAGATTCTCTCTTCCATCTCTTGTATTCTGTTGCTGATGCTCGTATCTATGGTTCCAGATTTCTTTCCTAGGGTTTCTATCTCCAGTGTTGCCTCATTTTGGGTTTTCTTTATTGTGTCTACTTCCCTTTTTAGGTCTAGTATGGTTTTGTTCATTTCCATCATCTGTTTGGATGTGTTTTCCTGTTTTTCTGTAAGGACTTCTACCTGTTTGATTATGTTATCATGTTTTTCTTTAAGGATTTGTAACTCTTTAGCAGTGTTCTCCTGCAATTCTTTAAGGGATTTTTGTGCTTCCTCTTTATTGTCTTCTGCCTTTTTATCAGTGTTCTCCTGCATTTCTTTAAGTGTGTTATTAAAGTCCTTCTTGAAGTCCTCTATCATCATCAGGAGATATGCTTTTAAATCCGTGTCTAGCTTTTCCCGTGTGTTGGGGTGCCCTGGACTGGGCGAAGTGGGGGTGCTGGGTTCTGATGATGGTGAGTGGTCTTGGTTCCTGTTAGTAAGATTATTACGTTTACCTTTCGCCATCTGGTAATCTCTGGGGTTAGTTGTTATCGTTGTCACTATTTAAAGATTTGAGCAGAAGCTGTGTTCCACTCACCAGCAGTCTCTAAATCCTGCGGCGGGGGTCGTGGGTAGCTGACGGTACCCCGGTGCTGGTCCAGCCAGAAGAGGCCTGTGGTCCTACTCAGGCCGTTTTTCTGCTTCCCTAACTAAAGCAGTCTCTGGTCCCGCGTGCAATTGGATTGGAGCAGAAGCTGTGTTCCACTCTCCAGAAGTCTTAAGATCCTGTGGTGGGTGTTGTGGGTAGCTGGTGAGTGTCAGCTGACCCTGCGCCCCAGCTGCCCAGGTGCTTTTCTGACAGGAAGAGGGTTGTGGCCCTATGTAGGCCGGATTTCTCTCTCCCCAACCAGAGCAGTCTCAGGTCCCGCGTGATTGGACTGGAGCAGAAGCTGTGTTCCACTCACCAGCAGTCCCAAAATCCTGCGGCGGGGGTCGTGGGTAGCTGGCGGGTGTCAGGCAACCCTGCGCTCCCGCTACCCCGGCACTGATCCGGCCGGATGAGGCCTGTGGCCCTACTCAGGCTGGTTTCTGCTTCCCTAACTAATGCAGTCTCAGGTCCCGCGCAATTGGATTGGAGCAGAAGCTGTGTTCCACTCACCAGCAGTCCCAAAATCCTGCGGCGGGGGTCGTGGTTAGCTGGCGGGTGTCAGGCAACCCTGCGCTCCCACTACCCTGGCGCTGATCCGGCTGGGTGAGCAAATTAAAACAATCCTGAGATTCCACCTCACACCAGTCAGAATGGCTAAGATCAAAATTCATGTGACAGCAGATGCTGGTGAGGATGTGGAGAAAGAGGAACACTCCTCCATTGTTGGTGGGATTGCAAGCTTGTACAACCACTCTGGAAATCAGTCTGGTGGTTCCTCCGAAAATTGGGCATAGTACTATTGGAGGATCCTGCAATACCTCTCCTGGGCATATATCCAGAAGATGTTCCAACCGGTGAGAAGAACACATGCTCCACTATGTTCATAGCAGCCTTATTTATAATAGCCAGAAGCTGGAAAGAACCCAGATGTCCCTCAACAGAGGAATGGATACAGAAAACATTGTCTTTTTAAGGGAGAAAGAATATTAAGTTTGGTGAGTAGGACCTGAAGGAATTGGAGGAAGGGAAAGAATATGATCAAAATATATTGGATCTGTGCGAGGCAGGAGTAGGGGTAGATATTGGGATGTAAAGTGAATAAATAAATAAATAAATAAATAAATAAATAAATAAATAAATAAATTTAATGATAAAATTTGCATAAATTGGAGAGACAGGGACACAGGCAGAGATCAAGAAAATAGGATCAAAGTAGTTTTAAAATTATGTAAAAACTAATACCTAGAAATTTGTAACTTTTCTAATAATATGGTTTCACTTACTTGTAAATGTAAAAGTACCATGTGTAGCTCTACTGGGTGGGAATTGATTTTTTTCAAGATAGTTGGTTATCTAAAATAGTCCCACTAATTATGCACTTTTATTTTTGTGGCTAAAATGTGTGCCTCACCAAGTACCTTGTCTTAATTAGGGTTTCATTGCTGTCAAGAGACACCATGACCATAGCAACTCTTATAAAGACCACACTTAATTGGGGTTGGCTTATAGGTTCAGAGGTAGTTTCATTCCCTAGGCCAAGCATATTCAAACCACCACATTCCACTCCCTGGGTCCACATAGGCTTGTTTAAACACATGAGTCTATGGGGGCCATACCTAGACATAGCATAATGCAAAACACATTTAGTCCAACTTCAAAAGTCCCCATAGTCTATCACAGTATCACTAATGTTTAAAAGCCCAAATGTTCTAAGTCTCTTCTGAGATTCATTCAACTGCTCCATTGTAATCTCCTATAAAGTCAAAATCAAAAGGCACATCACGTACCTCCCATATCACAGGATATATATTACCATTCCAAAATGACATAGAGGGGAGATATGGAACAAAAACATGACCAACTCTGCACCTCCTTGTCTTATGTCTTCAGATATCCAAACCCTTTCTGCGTTTTTTTGTTTTTGTTTTTGTTTTTTTTTTTGAGTACAACACACTTCTTTCTCTTTGGCCAGTTACACTCCCTGTTAGCAGCTTTCCTCAGCAGGTATCCCATGACTCTGGCATCTCTAACATCTCAGGGTACCCAAGGCAACTTCAATTTATAGCTTCTTGTTCCAATGTCTGGGATCCACACATGATCTTCTGAGCTTCTCTCTGCCCTCTGTAGCACTCCGGGGTCTTGTTGACTCCATTTTACTGTTGCTTCTGTTCCTGTGGCCATCCCATGGTACTGGCATCTCTAAAACACTGGGGTTTCTCATTGAAACTACTTCTCACCAATAGCCTCTCTCTCATAGGTTCCCCATATGGTGCTGAGCCTCAGCTTATTTGCATGACCCCTTCAGTTCTGGACTATTAATTGCAACTGAGGGTGCACTTTCTTTCTCCAATGGCTTTTCCTGGCCTCTCATTTTGCAAAAATTCAGCTGTTCTACAGGACTCCTTCATGCTTTTAAAATCCATACTACCTGGGTTATTCTGTTACATTCCCAAGTCCAGCTGCAGCACAAGACACAACCTCGGCTATCTCTGGAAGACAGCTTCTTTGTGCTCTCAGAAAACACTTCCCAGAGGATTTGACCTCAGGAATGCTGCTCTCTTCTTTCTTTTCTTTAGCTAACCAGCATCAATTGTCCCAGTAATCTCCTTTTCCTCTTGACTCGAAAGCCAGAGACACTTGGCTGAAGCTGCCGAGTTCTGCTGCTTGCTGGGGCTGCAACATGCACCACCTTTACTATTACATTATCACTGGCTTTCTGTTTTCCAACTCCTTCACTGCCTATGCCTGGCTGTCCTGGAACTTGTTATGTAGAATGACCATGAACTTCCTGGCTGTTTCCTGAATGCTGGTTTTAAAGGTGTGTTACCACCACAACTGGACCTAAGCTTTTCTCTACTGGGAAATTTCTCTGTCTCAAGCTGGCCTTGAACTCAGAGATATGCTTGCTTCTGTGTCCTAGGATCAGAGGTGTGTACCACCATACCTGGGTCTAAGCTTTTCATGGCCCCTATTCCTCAGATCCCGATCAAAAGCCTGTGTCTTCCAGTCCCAAGATCTGGGTCATAGGTGCTCTCCATTTCTGCATTGTAGTTCATTTCAGATTAAAAGTACAAATGAAAATAATAACCAAGTTCCTGGTTCACCAGAAAAACATAAACAATTAGCTTAGCATGATGAGATCTTGCTTTGAGCTCACAATTCCCTTAATCTGTTTATGTCCTTGAACATAGGATTCAGCTCCATGCTCCTTCATAGTGCCACTTTATTCTTTGAACCATATATTTTGAACATTTCCTTTTGAAGCTTGCTCCTTTTCATCAAAACACTCTTCATAAGAGTAAACTTTAGTAACCACACAACAGAATTTATATGAGGCTGTTTTGAGACTCCTTTGTCAAAGCAATTAATCTAAATTTCTTTACCTTAGCCTCAGGCAGACTTTTTTTTCTGGAAAACGACAAAAAGCAGTCATATTCTTCACTAAAATATCACAAAATAGTGTCTAGGCCACACACTAACATTCTTCTCCACTGAAACCTCTCGGGCCAAGTCTGCACAGTTCAAATCATACTCAGCAGGAGTGTCTTCCATATTCCTACTAAGATGCTCCATTAAGCCCCACTTAAAACATTCCACTGCTTCCCAAATACAAAGTCTCCAAACCCACACTCCTCCAAACATGATCAGGCCTATCACAGCAATACCCTGGTCCCTGGTACCAACTTCTGTCTTAGTTAAGGGTTTTTTTTTTTTTTTTTTTTTTTTTTTTCTGTGAAGAGACACCACAACCATGGCAACTCTTATAAAGAACAACATTTAATTGGGGCTTACTTACGGGTTAAGAGCTTAAGAGGTTTAGTTCATTATCACTATGGCAGGAAGCTTGGCAGTGTCCAGTCAGGCATAGTGAAAGATCCTGACAGAATGTAAAAGGACACAGAAGTCCTGAAATTGGCAAGATAATGTCAGTGTTAGTAGAACTAGCTTCACTGATTTAGAAAAATAGAGGTGCACAATGCTCTGGTCACGCCTCAAACCTGTGTGTCTGCCAATGCTCTGACCAGGTATGTGCCCATTGCTGCACCTTCATTAGACTCTTTCCTTGTACCCCTCCCATACCCATTTCTTGAGAATAGACATTGTTTATACCTGGAAATCCCCTACTCTCCCCCTTCTCCTTTCCCCACTGAGGGCCTATAAAAACTGGGACCTCTTTCCCCTCGAGGTCGACTCCTCTACCCCTGCGTGGGATATGAGTCGTCCCCAGAGCTCTGGCTTTCCCCGAATAAAGCCTCATGTGGTTTGCAACAAGCTCGGTCTCTCATGAGTTCTTGGGTGTCCACTATTGTCCTGAGGCCTGAGCGAGGGGCTCCTCTCAGAGTCTTTCAATAGCACTGGAGGAGCTGAGAGTTCTACCTCTTGTTCTGGAGGCAGCTAGGAGAAGACTTACTTCCAGGAAGTGAGAAGCAAAGTCTCAAAGCCCACTCCCATAGAGACACACTTTCTCCACCAAGGACACACCTACACTGACAAGGCCACACCTTCTAATAGTGCTACTCCCTAGGCCAAGCATATTTAAATCACCACATACCTTAAAGGCAACAACCAGCACAAAGCAAGCGTATGTAGACTATAAATGCTAAAGGAGGAAAAGTAAAAGGAAGTCTATTTCACCATAGGTACTGGCTGATTTTGTGTGTCAACTTGACACAAGCTGGAGTTATCACAGAGAAAGGAGCATATCTTGAGGAATGCCTCCATGAGATCCAGCTGGAAGGCATTTTCTCAATTAGTGATCAAGGGGGAAGGGACCCTTGTGGGTGGTGCCATCCCTGGGTTCTATAAGAAAGCAAACTGAGTAAGCCAGGGGAAGCAAGTCAGTAAGCAGCACCCTCCATGACCTCTGCATCAGCTCCTGACTCCAGGTTCGTGCTCTGCTTGAGCTCCTGTCCTGACTTCCTTTGGTGATGAACAGCAATGTGGAAGTATACGCAGAACAAACCCTTTCCTCCCCAAATTGCTTCTTGGTCATGATGTTTTGTGCAGGAATACAGACTCTGAATAAGATACCATGTGTCTGAGAAACTCCATCATACTATAGAGTTTTTTTGTGCCTCTGGGACATTTTTGTTTTCGAATATGCCCTTCTCTTAGCTTTATCATTATCCCTGGTAACTTTCTCACTCAATCATGTTCTTATCACTGAGTAAAAAATCTTACCATTTCATCTGTTTCATAGGTGAATTTGGGTTTTAAGGTTTTATTCTATATTCTTATTATAGAACCTATATTTTTGCCTTGTGTTATGCCAATTGACTGTATATTTTTTAGCAATACATACTAGAAACAATTTCTCCTAGAATCTCAGAAATGCTTCTCAGAGTGTACATTTGCTCATTGTTGGATATTAAAGGATATCTTGTTAAAAATTTATTACATTCTGTGCATTGCTATTGACAACCAAGAATGTTATTATTGTCTATTACTTGGAAGTAAACTACATTTGTTTCCTGGAGGGAAAAGAATCTGGGAGGAAAAAAATGCATATGACATTATAGATTTTGTTATTAATATTCTACTATCCCTTGAACCTGGAATGTTTCCCAAAAACTTATGTGGAAAAAAAAAAACCTTTTATTCTGAGCAGGATTCAGGGATAGTGAAAGTTTTGATTTGAGGAGCAAATTAATTCACAGGGGACTTGCTCACACAGGGAATTGTAAAATCTTAGTTTATTTTTCTTTCATTTCTTCCTTCCTTTCTTTTGCGATACCAGCCCAAATCCCCAATGTACTTTATGCCGACACTCAGTTGAATAGTTTTAACTGCATTATGGGATCTTGATGAAGATTTGCCATCTCATTATACACATGCAGGACACTTGTCCAAGATCCAGCTAGATAAAATCCTAGTATGGAGAAGGTAGATGAACAAGAAGTTCCCCTACAAGCTGATGTGCTATTCACAATTGATAGTGTCCAGGACAGAAAAAGTCCATTTTTTCTAAGGGTGTGGCTCCTGAGGGCTCAACTACATTCCACTGGAAGGTCAGATATCCAAGAATATATGGGCAATTTAACTTGGACTTGATGGGCTTAAGAAATAAAAGAAAAGGACACGAAGATGAATGTTGCCTTGGTTATTTTTCTACTGCTATGTTAAGACTATATTATATCTTATCAGCAAATAGAGGCAGAGAGAGGGAGAAAGATGGGAATGATGTGGGCTTTTGAAATTCCAAGCCTATCATTAGTGACAAACCTTTTCCCAAGACCACACCTCTGAATCCTTTACAAACAGTCCCACCAACTGAAGACCAAGCATTCAAATATATGATCTTATGGAGGCCTTTCTTCATCAAACTACCACAGGTGGGTAGGGATGGGTGTTGTGTCTGAGAATAGGTGGGTTGTGAGTGAAAATCATCAAAATGTAGTAAATGAAATTCTCAAAAAAGAATTAAAAAAAAATTTAAAAAATTAAAAAAAAAATTAAAAGGGGGTGTGCTATCTCTTTACTGGACCAAAGGAGTGGGGTCAATTAACCATGGACAAAAACATCTGACATTGTTAACTAAATGTATTTAAATGTTTGATTTATCTCAGGTTACTTGTCACAGTAAAAGAAAGTTAATATAACTTCTCTATTTTTAAATATTTTTATTAGGTATTTTCCTCATTTACATTTCAGATGCTATCGCAAAAGTACCCCCACCCCTTACCCCCTCCCCTACCCACCCACTCCCACTTTTTGGCCCTGGCATTCCCCTGTACTGGGGCATATAAAGTTTTTACGACCAAGGGGCCTCTCTTCCCAGTGATGGCCAACTATCCCATCTTTTGATACATATGCAGCTAGAGTCAAGAGCTCTGGGGTACTGGTTAGTTCATAATGTTGTTCCACCTATAGGGTTGCAGATCCCTTTAGCTCCTTGGGTACATTCTCTAGCTCCTCCATTGGGGGCCCTGTGATCCATCCAATAGCTGACTGTGAGCATTCACTCTCTGTGCTTGCTAGGCCCCAGCCTAGTTTCACAAGAGACAGCTATATCTGGGTCTTTTCAGCAAAATCTTGCTGGCATATGCAAAGGTGTCAGCATTTGGAGGCTGATTATGGGATGGATCCATGGATATGGCAGTCTCTAGATGGTCCATCCTTTTGTCTCAGCTCCAAACTTTGTCTCTGTAACTCCTTCCATGGGTGTTTTGTTCCCAATTCTAAGAAGGAGCAAAGTGTCCACACTTTGGTCTTCGTTCTTCTTGAGTTTCATGTGTTTAGCAAATTGTATCTTATATCTTGGGTATCCTAAGTTTCTGGGCTAATATCCACTTATCAGTGAGTACATATCATTTGAGTTCTTTTGTGATTGGGTTACCTCACTCAGGATAATGCCTTCCAGGTCCAACCATTTGCCTAGGAATTTCATAAATTCATTCCTTTTAATAACTGAATAGTACTCCATTGTGTAAATGTACCAATTTTTTTTTTATTCCTTCCTCTGTTGAGGGGCATCTGGGTTCTTTCCAGCTTCGGGCTATTATAAATAAGGCTGCTATGAACATAGTGGAGCATGTGTCTTTCTTACTAGTTGGAACATCTTCTGGATATATGCCCAGGAGAGGTATTGCAGGATCCTCCGGTAGTACTATGTCCAATTTTCTGAGGAACCGCCAGACTGATTTCCAGAGTGGTTGTACAAGCTTGCAATCCCACCAGCAATGGAGGGTGTTCCTCTTTCTCCACATCCTCTCCAGCATCTGCTGTTACCTGAATTTTGATCTTAGCCATTCTGACTGGTGTGAGATGGAATCTCAAGGTTGTTTTGATTTGCATTTTCCTGATGATTAAGGATGCTGAACATTTTTTCAGGTGCTTCTCAGCCATTCAGTATTCCTGAGGTGAGAATTCTTTATTTAGCTCTGAGCCCCATTTTTAATGGGGTTATTTGATTTTCTGGAGTCCACCTTCTTGAGTTCTTTATATATATGGCTATTAGTTCCCTATCTGATTTAGGATAGGTAAAGATCCTTTCCCAATCTGTTGGTGGCCTTTTTGTCTTATTGACGGTGTCTTTTGCCTTGCAGAAGCTTTGCTGTTTTATGAGGTACCATTTGTCAATTCTCCATCTTACAGCACAAGCCATTGCTGTTCTATTCAGGAATTTTTCCCCTGTGCCCATATCTTCGAGGCTTTTCCCCACTTTCTCCTCTGTAAGTTTCAGTGTCTCTGGTTTTATGTGGAGTTCCTTGATCCACTTAGATTTGACCTTAGTACAAGGAGATAGGAATGGATCGATTCGCATTCTTCTACATGATAACCACCAGTTGTGCCAGCACCATTTGTTGAAAATGCTGGATTTTTTCCCACTGGATGGTTTTAGCTCCCTTGTTGAAGATCAAGTGACCATAGGTGTGTGGGTTCATTTCTGGGTCTTCAATTCTATTCTATTTGTCTACTTGTCTGTTGCTATACCAGTACCATGCAGTTTTTTATCACAATTGCTCTCTAGTACATCTTTAGGTCGGACATGGTGATTCCAGCAGAGGTTCTTTTATCCTTGAGAAAAGTTTTTGCTATCCTAGGTTTTTTGTTATTCCAGATGAATTTGCAGATTGCTCTTTCTAATTCGATGAAGAATTGAGTTGGAATTTTGATGGGGATTGCATTGAATCTGTAGATTGCTTTTGGCAAGATAGCCATTTTTACAATGTTGATCCTGCCAATCCATGAGCATGGCAGATCTTTCCATCTTCTGAGATCTTCTTTAATTTCTTTCTTCAGAGACTTGACGTTCTTATCATACAGATCTTTCACTTCCTTAGTTAGAGTCAAGCCAAGGTATTTATATTATTTGTGACTATTGAGAAGGGTGTTGTTTCCCTAATTTCTTTCTCAGCCTGTTTATTCTTTGTGTAGAGTAAGGCCATTGACTTGTTTGAGTTAATTTTATATCCAGTTACTTCAAAGAAGCTGTTTATGAGGTTTAGGAGTTCTCTGGTGGAAATTTTAGGGTCACTTATATATACTATCATATCATCTGCAAAAAGTGATATTTTGACTTCTTCATTTCCAGTTTGTATCCCCTTTTTCTCCTTTTGTTGTCGAATTGCTCTGGCTAGGACTTCAAGTACAATGTTGAATAGGTAGAGAGAAAGTGGGCAGCCTTGTCTAGTCCCTGATTTTAGTGGGATTGCTTCAAGCTTCTCACCATTTACTTTGATGTTGGCTACTGGTTTGCTGTAGATTGCTTTTATCATGTTTAGGTATGGGCCTTGAATTCCTGATCTTTCCAAGACTTTTATCATGAATGGGTGTTGGATTTTGTCAAATACTTTTTCCGCATCTAACGAGATGACCATGTGGTTTTTGTCTTTGAGTTTGTTTATATACTGGATTACGTTGATGGATTTCCGTATATTGAACCATCCCTGCATCGCTGGGATGAAACCTACTTGGTCAGGATGAATGATTGTTTTGATGTGTTCTTGGATTCGGTTAGCAAGAACTTTATTGAGGATTTTTGCATCAATATTCATAAGGGATATTGGTCTGAAGTACTCTATAGTTGTTGGATCTTTCTGTGGTTTAGGATTCAGAGTAATTGTGGCTTCATAGAATGAGTTGGGTAGAGTACCTTCTGTTTCTATTTTGTGGAATAGTTTGTGAAGAACTGGGATTAGATCTTCTTTGAAGGTCTGATAGAACTCTGCACTAAACCCATTTGGTCTTGGGCTTTTTTTGGCTGGGAGGCTATTAATGACTGCTTCTATTTCTTTGGGGGATATAAGACTGTTTAGATCATTAACCTGATCTTGATTCAAATTTGGTACCTGGTATCTGTCTAGAAACTTATCCATTTCATCCAGGTTCTCCAGTTTGTTGAGTATAGCCTTTTGTCGAAGGATCTGATGGTGTTTTGGATGTCTTCAGGATCTGTTGTTATCTCTCCCTTTTCATTTCTGATTTTGTTAATTAGGATGTTGTCCCTGTGCCCTTAGTGAGTCTGGCTAAGGGTTTATCTATCTTGTTGATTTTCTCAAAGAACTCCCCAGGCCAGGAACTCTGGTGCTGCAGTGGACCAGAAGGAACTTGTGCCCCTGATCAGGCCGGGTTATCTGCTTCCCTATTAGTGCAGTCTCAGGTCCTGCGTGATTGGATTGGAGCAGACACTGTGTTCCACTCACCAGAGGTCTTGTGATCCCATGGTGGATCCTGTGTGGGTCCTTGTGGGTGTCCAGAGACTCTGCTGGCAAGGAACCCTGGTGCTGTAGTGGACTGCAAGTGTCTTGTGCCCCTGATCAGGCCGGGTTATCTGCTTCCTTAATTAATGCAGTCTCAGGTTCCGTGAGATTGGATCGGAGCAGATGCTGTGTTCCACTCACCAGAGGTCTTAGGATCCCGTGGGGGATCCTGTGTGGGTCCTTGCGGGTGTCTGGAGACTGTAGGTAGCCAGTGCCTAAAAGATGGCTCCAGCCTCCTATACACTGTCACCGTAAACAACCTCCCTTTTCATTTCTGATTTTGTTAATTAGGATGCTGTCCCTGTGCCCTCTACTGAATCTGGCTAAGGGTTTATCTATATTGTTGATTTTCTCAAAGAACCAGCTCCGTGATTCGTTGATTCTTTGAATAGTTCTTCTTGTTTCCATTTGGTTGATTTCGCCCCTGAGTTTGATTATTTCCTGCCCTCTCCTCCTCTTGGGTGAATTTGCTTCCTTTTTTTCTAGAACTTTTAGGTGTGTTATCAAGATGCTAGTGTGTGCTCTCTCTAGTTTCTTTTTGGAGGCACTCAGAGCTATGACTTTCCCTTTTAGAAATGCTTGCATTGTGTCCCATAAGTTTAGGTATGTTGTGGCTTCATTTTCATTAAACTCTAAAAAGTCTTTAATTTCTTTCTTTATTCCTTCTTTGACCAAGATATCATTGAGAAGAGTGTTGTTCAGTTTACATGTGAATGTTGGCTTTCGATTATTTATGTTAGTATTGAAGATCAGCCTTAGTCCATGGTGGTCTGATAGGATGCATGGGACAATTTCAATATTTTTGTATCTGTTGAGGCCTGTTTTGGGACCAATTATATGGTCAGTTTTGGAGATGGTACCATGAGTAGCTGAGAATAAGGTATATCCTTTTGTTTTAGGATAAAATATTCTGTAGATATCTGTTAAGTCCATTTGTTTAATCACTTCTGTTAGTTTCACTGTGTCCCTGTTTAGGTTTTGTTTCCACGGTCTGTCCCTTGATGAAAGTGGTGTGTTGAAGTCTCCCACTATTATTTTGTGAGGTGCAATGTGTGCTTTGAGCTTTACTAAAGTTTCTTTAGTGAATGTGACTGCCCTTGCATTTGGAGCATAGATATTCAGAATTGAGAGTTCCTTTTGGAGGATTTTACCTTTGATGAGTATGAAGTGTCCCTCCTTGTCTTTTTTGATGACTTTGGGTTGGAAGTCTATTTTATTCGATATTAGAATGGCTACTCCAGCTTGTTTCTTCAGACAATTTGCTTGGAAAATTGTTTTTCAGCCTTTCACTCTGAGGTAGTGTCTGTCTTTTTCCCTGAGATGGGTTTCCTGTAAGCAGCAGAATGTTGGGTCCTGTTTGTATAGCCAGTCTGTTAGTCTATGTCTTTTTATTGGTGAATTGAGTCCATTGATATTACGAGATATTATGGAAAAGTAATTGTTGCTTTCTATTATTTTTGTTTTTAGAGTTGGTATTCTATTCTTGTGGCTGTCTTCTTTTTGGTTTGTTGAGGGATTACTTTCTTGTTTTCTCTAGGGTGAGGTTTCTATTCTTGTTTTGGTTTTTTTCAGTTATTATCCTTTGAAGGGCTGGATTTTTAGAAAGATAATGTATGAATTTGGTTTTGTCATGAAATACTTTGTTTTTTATATCTTTGTTAATTGAGAGTTTGGCTGGGTATAGTAGCCTGGTCTGGAATTTGGGTTCTCTTAGTGTCTGTATAACATCTGTCCAGGATCTTCTGGCTTTCATAGTCTCTGGTGAAAAGTCTGGTGTAATTCTGATAGGCCTGATTCTATATGTTACTTGTCTCTTTTCCCTTACTGCTTGTAATATTCTATCTTTATTTAGTGCATTTGTTGTTTTGATTATTATGTGTCAGGAGGAATTTCTTTTCTGGTCCAGTCTATTTGGAGTTCTGTAGGCTTCTTGTATGTTCATGGGCATGTCTTTCTTTAGGTTTGGGAAGTTTTTCTCTATAATTGTGTTGAAGATGTTTGCTGGCCCATTAAGTTCAAAATCTTCATTCTCATCTACTCCTATTATCCGTAGGTTTGGTCTTCTCATTGTTTCCTGGTTTTCCTGGATGTTTTGAGTTAGGATCTTTTTGCATTTTATATTTTCTTTGATTGTTGTGCCGATGTTCTCTATGGAATCTTCTGTACCTGAGATTCTCTCTTCCTTCTCTTGTATTCTGTTGCTGATGCTTGCATCTATGGCTCCAGATTTCTTTTGTAGGATTTCTATCTCCAGTGTTGCCCCACTTTGGGTTTTCTTTATTGTGTCTACTTCCCTTTTTAGGTCTAGGATGGTGTTATTCAATTCCATCACCTGTTTGGTCGTGTTTTCCTGCAATTCTTTAAGGGATTTTTGTGCTTTCTCTTTAAGTTCTTCTACCTGTTTAGCAGTGTCCTCCTGTATTTCTTTAAGTGAGTTATTAAAGTACTTCTTGATGTCCTCTACCATCATCATGAGATATGCTTTTAAATCCGGGACTATCTTTTCGGGTTTGTTGGGATGCCCAGGACTGGGTGGGTTGGGAGTGCTGCATTCTGATGATGGTGAGTGGTCTTGGTTTCTGGTAGTAAGATTCTTACGTTTGCCTTTTGCCATCTGGTAATCTCTGGAGTTAGTTGTTATAGTTGTCTCTGGTTAGACCTTGTTCCTCAGGTGATTATGTTAGCCTCTATCACCAGACCTGGGAGACTAGCTCTCTCCTGAGTTTCAGTGTTCAGAGTACTCTCTGCAGGCAAGCTCTCCTCTTGCCAGGAAGGTGCCCAGATATCTGGTGTTCAAACCTTCCTCCTGGCAGAAGTTGTGATCCACTCACCAGAGGTCCTAAGCTCCTGTTGAGAGTCCTGTGGAGACCTTGGGGGTGTCTGCAGACTCTGCGCCCAATGTACACTGGTGCTGGCGTGGACCAGAAGGGTTTTGTGACCCTGGTTCTGCTTCCCTAATTAATGCAGTCTCAGGTCCCTCGCGATTGGATTGGAGCAGAAGTTGTGTTCCACTCACCAGAGGTCTTAAGATCCTGTAGGGGGTCCTGTGGGGACCTTGGGGGTGTCCTCAGACTCGTGCCCATGGTGTCCTGGTGCTGGGGTGGCCAGAAGGGACTTGTGACCCTGATCCTAATATATCTTCTTAATTATAGTGGTTGTTTAGTTTTGTTTGTTTCTGTAGATTCAAGTTAGTGTATGGAGCAAAATCCTTATATAATCTCACTCTTACCTATACTTTTTGTGATGTTATTGGCTATATATATATTACACACATATATAATATATTACACATATATATATATGACACACACACACACACACACACACACACACACACACACACACATATATATATATATATATATATATATATATATATATATATATGACATATTTGCCAATAACACCATAAAAGGTATATGTGTGTGTGTGTGTGTGAGTATCAAACTATGTTATGTAAATACTGGATTGTATAATGGCCTCCAATATGATTAAGACAGCCTGAAAAGCTTTATTAGTATTTTTTGGTTGTTTGTATAGCAGAAAGGCTAGTGACAAATATGTAATGTTTTATTTTTCTAGTATGTGTATATTTTATTGGGTATATACAGTGTATTCGTGTGTGTATATGTGTATGTATATGTACACTGTGTGTGTATGTTACATTGTCATGTAGATCTTCAGAGGCCAGATGCTTTCCACTTTTGCTTTCTGCTTTATTACCTTGAGACACTAAACTTGGAGTTTTCTGGATGGATACACACACACACACACACACACACACACACACACAACCATAAATTTTGAGACTGTTCTTTTCATTCTGGGATTTATCATCTGTCTTTAGATTATGTCACTAATTAATCTGATAGTTCTCATCTGCTGTTGAGCTCCTTTAATATATTTTTAATGGTTTGTTTTCAATTACAGGATATGTCCTTGGTTTTTAAAATATAGTTTCTGTCTTTATAATTATATTTACTATTTGATGAGGCATTGTTATAATAAATACCTTTACTTATCTAGCCCATGATTCTTTTAGTTCTTTGAACTTTTAAAGATTTATTTATTTTTATTTATGTTTTTGTGTATGCCTATGTGAGTTAATGTGCACCATATGTATGTAAGTGCCCGTGGAGGTCACAAGATTATTAGATTTCCTTGATTTAGAGTTACAGTACAGTTGTAGTTGCTAGGAACCAAACATTGGGCCTCTACAAAAGCATCAACTTCTCTTAACCACTGAACTATCACTCCAGTCAGCCTTTCAGTATGCTTGTGATAGCTCACTGAAATTAACCAATACCTGGTTTTCCTCACCAATTGTTCCTTTCAAAAAAAGAAGGCAATTATATGGTCCTGGCAAGGTAGTTCAGAAATTTTTTTCCTTGCCCATTACTACCTTTCCGAGATTGGTAGTAAGACTACTGTGAAAGACACCACATTCTTGCATCACCAAAGAAGAAATCAAGCTTGTACTGACCTAACAAGTTTCATCCCTACTGGATAGCTTTCATAGTGCTGGAAGGTTTTTATGCCTACGACCATAGAAGTTAGTCTCATCCATCTGTATTCCCTGCAAACTAGAATAACACATGGTCTGACAAGGCATGGCTCCTGGTGCAATAGTATGGTATGGATGTTGTGGGTATAACCAACTATTTTTAAAATGGGTACAAGTTCTGGTCTGTGAGATAGAGGCCATAGCTTGCACTATTAAAGAGTCCAAGAAATTGTGGCTAGATAAGTCATAGGCACTAGATGAACCCCCAGTACTATAATTCTACTAAATGAACATAGTACTAAAGTGACTCCCAATGAATCACTGCCAGTGCCATAAATTAGAACATCTCTCAAACCTCACCATAAAAGTGTCTCCTTGCTGTAGATGATAAATGACAGAGACTCTCGACTTGTCTACATTTAGAGAATAAGAGAATGGAGTACTGAGCCCTAAATGGGAATTACATATCACACTCTGTACCTCCTAAGGTTTAGGGGTATTCTCAAGAGAAGGAGCAGAAAGATTATAAGAGCCCCTCAGGTGATGGATAACATCAAGGAAACAGTATTTTCCATACACGACAGATGGAGCAGTTGCAGATATGAACTCACAGTGACCGTGACAGCACATAAAAGACCTGCACAAGCTCAAGTCAGACAAAATCCTAGCATAAAAGGGGGAGGGGCACACAATCCCAGCACTAGTTGAGTAGCTACTGGCATTTGATAGCTTCTGGGAGAAGGGGAGTCAGTTTTCTTTAATGAGGTGACCCCTGGTAGGTCAACCACAAGCCAGGGCTGCCCTCACTCACAAGGGTACTTGTATAAAACAACCTCGACTTGATGGGGAAGGAAAAAGAAAATAATTCAAAAGTTGGATGGGAAGAGAAGGGAAGGGGATGAGGGTTGTTATGAGTTGCTTTGAGAGTTGGAGGAGGGGAAAAGATGTCCATGTGGCCAGCTTCTATTCGCCAGATCTGTTCAGATAAGCATCTCAAAGTTACAGAAATTTGGATTTATACTCATGTAGAATACTAAATAAGAAGAAAACAAAACTTTACTTAAATCTCTATTTCAATTACTCAATTTATTGTAGCAGAAAGAGAATATTTATAAACTTTAACTATTCTATACAAACATGCTTTTAACTTACTGTACATATGCAATCTGAAATGGGCTTCTATAAACAAGGGTTATTACTAGAAACCAAAAAGTTAAAAAAAGCAAGAGATGATACAAAACTAAAAATTTAATGGTAATGAGAATATTTATTATTGAAAACAAACAAATTTCCTACAATATATTCTGATCAGGGAGGCTCTCCCTCGTCTACCTCTTCCTAGAGCCACCTCTGCTCTCCATTCACCCAATTTCATATCCTTTCTTTCTCTTGAGAATGTGTGTGTGTGTGTTAGTTCACAAGGCCCTGCATTCTTTTTTCCTTCAGTGATTTTACAAACCTCTGTGCTTATTTTGCGTAAAGCAAAATTTTCAAATGAAATCCATTTCTGGTGCTGAGAGCAAGTATGCACTCAGTTGACCTTGATTGGTCAAAAAGTTAAATCAATTTCAGGGATCCTTGGACATTTTTATCTATAAACCGACTTTCGAGAGGGATTTTCAGAGGATGATAAATAAAGCCTGATTGTGAGTTGCTATTTTTTAATGTGATGTCAGACCTCTTCCAAGTCCTATATGTAGTTCCCTTGTACGCAGTGTTTAGAGAAAGGCTAGTACCCAGCTAGGTACATCTGAGAGGTTTATATACACTGTATCTTGTCTTTGTACAGTCTTCCTTGTACAAATGTGGCTGTTACACACCCGAGGAGTTCATTTAAAGAATTCTTTGACTTATATTCTTAATCTCACATAAACCTGATAAATGATACCTTGTAAAGGCCTAGGGAAAGAAGCCGTGCATCTTCTAGCTCATTTAGATGGACCACAGCACAGTAGTGTTTCTAAAAATAGGCAGAAATCGGCTGTGCTTGTTTTCAATGGAAGAACAGCTTTGCCATTTAGTTGTTTTCTCTCAGTGACGTAACAAGCTTGATGAAATAATAAGTGCCAAATTTCTTTCCATTTTGATTGCCAGGCAGCCTTTTGTATTAGTTAATGAGTACCAGCTATTAAGAGTCAAAAGTAAGGGGTCACAATACTTTCATCTATTTCTTATAAGCTGCTGTCTTTCAACAGCCTAACTTGAGCTGCTCCATTTCAGAATGTGCCGAATCACTGATTCTGCAGCAATAGTAGCATTTTCAGCTGCTGGTTCCATATAAAGATGTTTTATTATCTTTTCAGCCTCCACAGTCTATCCTAGAAACTCGGATCATATTGTCACATTGGTATTCATTAGTTGGAAAATAGTTGATAAGAAAAGGCACAGTCTCCACCAATGTAGGCCTTAGGCGATTACCGGAGGCAGGATTATCTTCTAATTATAACTTTGTGTTATGTGATTTATAATTTAATTATTGTTATTGAGATTGGAGTCATAGCCTGTATTCTAATAAGCCAGTCTCAGCTTCAAGACATCATCTGAAACAGCCAAATTAAAAATAGTGAAAAGCAGAAGAAAGAGATTTAATCAATGTGGCCACATTTCTCACAATGTGGGAAAAAAAGAACAAAGAGATCAATGACTGCTTCTTGACCCACAGGATCCATTTTTGGGGTCCTGAAGTGAGATATAGAATATATAAATAGGGAGCCAAGGAGGCACATATCTGATGAGATGTGTGCCTTTTCAAGGTGTGGTCCTGCCCATTACTGAACCAACTTTGTCTGGGCTCCAGTGTCTCTAGTACAGTGCTCTGACAAGATGTCAACTCTTCACAAAAGATTTTTCTGGGAGGGAAGACCACACTCTGGCTGGCATCAGAATTCAGCCCTTTCTTTCTCCCAGCTGAAAATTCCTAAAGGAGCATTTTCCCCCAATACTCTGGTAGTCAGATTGAGAGACCTAAATGTCTCTTTAGAATATATTTAAAGATTTTTAAAAAGACTCAGAAGGAGGCAATGTGAAGAATTTATTGGCCTTAGAAGAAACATTAGGACAGGCAAGTTTGAGATCTGGGCAGCCTCCCAAGAGGAAAGGGTTGAAAAGGAGAGGAGACTTATACTTTCTGAATTAGAAGTTAAAGAAAGCAGACAGCCTTGGCTTGAAGTGGAAGTCTTTAAGTAGATGGATAAAGGTTGGGCATCCTAAAAGGGTCAATGAATATCAGGGTCATTCAGGTGTTAGTGTACAGAGCAGACACTTCTACTCACACCACAACCCATACAGCAGCAGTTCCTTCTCTTCCACCTCAGCTACTGGCAGACATCGTCTGCTGAATCTCTAATTGTCCAGCCAACTCCCTACATAACTTACCAGGATTTTTCAAGTGAGTTTGCCAGACTGAGACACAAGAGAGCTACTAGTAGTTACCAATGACAACACAATCCCTGACACATGGCTTTTCCTGCTGCACCAAATATCCACGTTTCCTCAAAGACCTATAAGAATAACACCCCCCCCCCCCGCCGACTTCTGCTTCCTGGGCCTGATTCTCCATGGGGCCCTAGACATGTTATCTGTCTTTGATTTTGGGGCCTAAACTCCTGAGTCTCCACTATGCCGTCTTCTGCCTTACTGTGGGGTTGATCACTCTTCTAATAAATGTCTTACTCCCAACTTTTCATGTCCCCTTTGTGTCTAGCACCCAAGAGCTTTCAGTGAGCTAAGATTCTGGCTAGTGCCAGAGATGGGATGGAAAGAGAGGGGAAAGGGGAAAGCTGCACATTCTGAAATGAACTCTGAATATGACCAGGGTTGGCAATGGGAGTGCATCTGCATCAAGGCAAGGGATCTTCTGGGTCTTTAAGCTCATATTTCATTAAGGGGGTTGTTCTTCCTCTCGTGGTCTTACTCTGTCTTTAGGTATATTATATTTCTTTGCAACTTTTGGATTTCTGTTGTAAAAGAGGAGTTTTCTTCTCATTACGGAAGGTCTCTGTCCTCGTGGGCTCAAGGGAAGCACTTGCTGACTATCAAAGAAGCGTATAAATCGTGTGCCAATATATTTGTTAAGAGAATAACAGGCCATAAACCATGCTCTTTGTGTTAGCAGATGCCAACATCTTAATGATCATAGGCACTTATATGTGTGGTCCCAGGACACAGAAGCTTCCCTATCAAGCTGTAAAAGAAAGATTATTGCCAGCCACAGATCAGTAAGTATCATAATTCTGGGAGAGACAGATATTCCTGTTCCCAAATGGTACCTGGAAAACAGATAGCTGCAAATGGTCACCTCTGTTCTGCCTGCCTGCCTATTGTCCCTTATGAGAAGGATCAGAATCAGCTCAGTCTGTTTTTACTATAGAAGCCGCCTCCGCAGCCTCCACATACTCATTGTCCTTGAGTTCAAGGCTTATGTTGCTCTGCATGCCATACCATGGTCTTATTTAGGTCCTTGTGTTTGATTTGAATGGTGCAGTTTGACAGTCTACCTGATGCTGAGTATTAGCTGTCCAGTAATTTCATACTATTTCGGGTGGAATAACTGTAAAATTGTAAGTAGGAATAGATCAGACTCAAGAGTTAGACATTCCTATTTTTTTTTTGCATGTCTATTTTTGGTGGGAAACAACATATTCTAGAAAATATATTGTAGCAACCCAGGGTATTACTTCTTCCCCTTTGGAGGTTGCTATCATCATTGCCATTTTGTTTAATGACTGCTTTGATTATATTGAAAATGTCTCCTGCTCCTTCCCTCGTGGATGATAGTGCCGATGGTATTTGCTTCCAATATATGCCCATGGCCACTCTGGGATGAGAGTTGTTTTGTCATGGCTCAGTTGGATGGTCTCATTCCCTGACCATATTCAGCCACTATTCACTATTCATTGGTGGTTGGGGAATACATTGTTCAACAGATGGATCCAATTAAATTCAGGTTCCCTTGAAGAAATAGTGGTTTCAGCCGAGCTGACCCCAACAGGGAGTCTTCTTAAGTATCTTTATCCTCAATTTGTTTGGCAAGATAGCTTGCCTATTACTTTAGCTTTTATTTGTAATGATTTTTGATTCCTCTTAATTGCTTTTAGCCGCATACTCTATTTATTTTTGAGAGGACCATGAGCTTTGACTTCATACTCTGCTGCAAATAGATTAACTCTCTGAAAGGAAAAGACACAGAAAGCTTGGTCCTGGGCAAGCTTTCTTTGCTTTACTCCCCATTCAAAGTCTTTGTGATGTGGATTTGGATTGGGGGATAGGGGAAAATGGCTAGGAACATAGAAGTAGTCCTTCAAATCCTATCCAGAGTCCATCCTGCTGCAGATACCATTTAGTTTTTCTATGAAACCAAATGCAGCAAAACAGGCTGTTCTTTCCAAGGTTAGACAGAATCTGCCAAGACCAGCAGAGTCCTTGACAAGAGAAAGGACAGAGTACAAGTAAATTTGTAACTCCCAGAGTTTGCTTTTGTTTATGGAATGTGTTATTTGAGCCTATTATTTCATCCTCTGTATTAACACTAGGTAGCGCTCTGAACTTAGGCTTGTAATCCATTCTCTTGTAGACACAGAGCTATATAACTTAGGAACATGATAATGGAGGGTGGAGTGGTTGACCTATTAGAAAAATAACAGCTGTTGTAACCACCCAGTTCTCCATAAGTAGCTCCAAATTAACTCAAGTTACTCAGCAAAATTAACTTCAGTGAGACATTCTTTAGGATGTTTGTACTATTTTAGATTGTGGTCAGATGTTAATTATATATCTCCACCCAAAAGTCATTCAATGGGTAAGTTTTTTAATAAATGACACTTCTACTTTAGGAAGCATGGACTCGTGGATGGATTACTAGAGACAGGAGCTTTGCAACAGAGCCAATAGAAATGAGAACCCAAGCAAGAATGCAGGAATACAAGTAAGGCTGTAATGAAACCTCGAAGGAATGTTTTCATTTGCAAGCAAAAGGGAGACATCTTAGACCAAAGGAGAGATCTTACTGCTCTCTTGAACATCATGAGAGGTGTGATGGAGAGGGCTCTAAGAACTTCAGATGCTGCAGCTTCTCAAAGGGCGTGAGAGAGAAATATAAAGTATTCTCAAGGAAATATAAAGTATTCTCAAGTACTGACTCTCCTAGAAAAGAATCTCTTTACTCATCTGGGGTCCTACTAGTCTCGGCAGTGTTGGAGCCCCGTTAGGGCGTTCATCCTGTGATGGCTGCATGAAAGAAGGACCTGCCTCTACATGGCAGTCACCTGGAAAACAGACTTGGGAAAAAAAGTAGTTTGAAAGAGTATTAAGAACTCTAAGTGTTCCATTCTTTCTAGAAGGATCACTCAAGAGATGGAGGAAGATAAACCTCCATTTTATTGGCTACAACAATCTTGAATCCTCCTGAGAAAAGTAGAAAGAGGGCATGGATGTTGATTGAAATATCACAGTCTTGCATGATTATTATTGAATAACCGTAGCTTTGCTTGAAGCATTACCTAAAGATCACTTCTAGAGAACTCAAATGATTGGATTCAAAGTAATTTTGGAGACTGGGAGACATTTAGTCAGAAAATGTCTTCACACAAAAAGATGAGTACCTTAGTTCAGCCCCTAGTACTCATGTACAAAGGTAAGTGTTTTAACACTCACACAGTATAATTCTGGTGCTGGGGAGGTAGAAAGACATATTGATGATCCCTGGGGCTGTCTGGGTAGCCACTCTGATCTAATTACCACACCCCAAGTCCTATTGAGAGACCCTGTACCCAAAACCAAGATGAACAATTCCTGAAGGACAATGTACTGCATCATATACATGTGCACCAGCACACATAGGATCATGTACACACCCAAACAGCCACATAAAAAATAAACCTTACCAGTTTAAACTGGAGAGAAGAGCTTCCGAGCTCTTAAGAAAAACATACCCAAAGGGTTACTTCTAGAAATCTTACTAATAGATCCTTTAGAAGGCCATTCCATCCTGGAAATGTCAGTAGCACAAATATGAAAACAGATTTTGAAACAACCCTTGATTCTCATGTCTACTAGTATAGCAATAGAAGTTTCTCATCATGAGTAGGATGCCATTGCCTGACTTCAGGTGTTTCAGTTACCAAACATTCTGGCAAAGCTTAGTTCAAAAGATGACTATTATATGGCTAGATTTTGCTACTCACATAGGGACAGCACCTCCATAGATCTATAACTTATTCTTCTGTTGTGACAAGACACCATGCCCAGGGCAACTTATAAAAGGAAGGGTTAATTTGGGCTTACGGGTCCAGCGGGTTGAGTCTATCAGGTAGGGAGGCATGGCATCAGGCCAGCATAGCAGCTGGATGCTCACATCCTCAACCACAATCACGAAGCAGAAAGAGTAAACTGAAAGTGGCGAAGAGCTTTTTAATCTCAAAGCCAGCCTCCATTGATGTTCTTTCCTAGCAAATTGAAACCACCTAGCTCCTCTACCCTGCCCGACAAACAGCACCACCAATAGGAGACCAAGTGTTTAAATACCCTAGAATATGGGGGATCTTTTCTTTTTTCCACAGTCAGAATAATCCAAATAAATTTCAGTTCCTTCGGGACAGCAGTGGTAGCCACAAAAGAGGCAGGAAATCCTTGCAGTTTATTGGTTAGGGATGGGCCATGTCAGTTCCATTACAACCATTGTCTTATATGTTTGTAGCACTTAGGTAGAGTAAGGGAAATTGAACATAGAGGCTATAATTAGGGCATTGATAAAGTGGCAAAGGCACATCTGTTTTCTCTAACCTGTTCATGTGTTTAATATAAAGCAGCACAAAACACAAAGAGAAGCCCCACAGGTCCATGGGGGAAAGAGTAGACTAAATATTTAACATAACCCACCTGTAACATTTGTAAAATTTACAAGGTTCAAAACAAGACTTCAATTGGAGGCCTGCATGGCATCTACATAATTATATGAAATGTTTCAGTCAACTAATTACCCGTTAAATAAAACAGTGTGTATCTGTTACTGGTTTTGCCTGTGGGCTGATTGGTTCCAGGTTCTTGACCTTTTATCTAGAAAAAAAAAAAAAAAACCAAAAAAACAACAACAAAAAAAAAAACCTTGAAAATAAAGGCTCACGGAGATTTGCAGAAGAAGTGACATAACTTTTTATTTTTTTCTGGAGTAAAGCAGTACTACCGATTGGTAGAGGGATATGCTATTAAGACTGACAGCAGGTCACATGAGTGAAAGCATGTCAACGCCCTGGGCTGTCCCCTTCTATATGTCTATGGGAAGTAGAGGATGGTTATAAAGAAGTGTACTTTGCGTGGTTCCCTAGCCTGATCAGTAGTGTTATGAAGTATAATGGTGATGGTGGTGAGGGGGTACCTGGAGGGCCCGGAGCAAGGTGAGCCCCTGAGTAACTATGGCATGCAACAGATCTGGTATAAAGAGAGTTTATTTGGGGGAATGGAGGGGAGCAAGGACCTGGAGCAGTGATAGAGGCAGAGGAGTGGACATGTAGACAGGCAGACAGATGGGGGCAGAACCATGAGAGAAGTGGGGCAGAGAAGGACAGAAAAAGGGAAAGAGAGACCAGCTGGGAATATGTGGGAACAGAGACAGAGCCAGAGTGGTGGGACAGTCCTTTAATTGGCAGCCCACACCTGGGCGGGGGGCAACAGTGATAAGGTAAGCCCTTGCCAGGTCCCCTGGAGGAGCCAATGGAATCACCTGCAAGCTAACAGAAGAGGTTATAGATTCATTTCTCTTCTGTGCATGACCCTCCACACAATGCATTTGACTTAAATCATATTCATACCCACTAGCTTATACCCATAAGATGGTAGGATTCTCCCTCAGAGGTTACTAGAGGACAGAGTTTGCTTTACTGAGCAATTACAAACCAAGCTGAGGCCAGAAGTTCCTCTCTCCTCTCCTCTCCTCTCCTCTCCTCTCCTCTCCTCTCCTCTCCTCTCCTCCTCTCCTCTCCTCTCCTCTCCTCTCCTCTCCTCTCCTCTCCTCTCCTCTCCTCTCCTCTCCTCTCCTCTCCTCTCCTCTCCTCTCCTCTCCTCTCCTCTCCTCTCCTCTCCTCTCCTCTCCTCTCCTCTCCTCTCCTCTCCTCTCCTCTCCTCTCCTCTCCTCTCCTCCCCTCCCCTCCCCTCCCCTCCCCTCCCCTCCCCTCCCCTCCCCTCCCCTCCCCTCTCCTGTCTGTCTTCTCTCCTCCCCTCTCCTGTCTTCTCTCCTCCCCTCTCCTGTCTTCTCTCCTCCTCTCCTCTCCCCTCCTCTCTCCCCTCTCTCTCATCTCCCTCTCCCACTATTTCAGTAATATACTTGAATAGAATTGTGTAAATTTGATTGTTATCTGATCTGTTATAGATCATGGACAGAGAAAGTTACAGTATATTTCAAATTCAATTTAATATGAGTTAGAGGTTGAGGGAGTTCTGAAGCTGCTACAAGCATTATTTGGAAAGGAGTGTCGGTATAGTATGTGTAGAGGAAGTAAGCCTGGCAGGTTAATTCTTACAAGAGGGTATATGTAACCCAAACCCAAGTGGGTAAACTAAACCGACTCATCTGCTTGCCTGTCTCAAGTGGCCCTTGAGGACTGTCACTTGCATGGCAGTCTTACTAGTGCATGCTACTGTCACTTTATCCACCACCCCCATTATCTTGCTCTTTCAGCAAACCTGTCTGAGCTCTTACTTTTAACTCTTTGGATAAGAGACAAAGAACCTGGACATGCAAAGCATGGACCCTATACACTAGCAATACTTCTTATTACATAATAAATTTACTGTATAAAGACCTGAGAGGCCAAGCTTGAATTTAGAATTCTTTGCATCTTGCATTATCAGTGTAGGAAGATCCTCTATCACCTTTCTAGCCCCTTGGCCCCAGGTAAGCCTCTAATCTTTTGTCTCCATCCACCTTTCATCCTTCACAATGACAGGACACATCTATATGCATGTGAGTACTTCAGGCCATGGTTCTACCTGAATACTCCAACCATCCTCTAACGTACAAAAACAATTACAGAGAGAGAATAATGATTAGGGCATTGGTGTTGTGACAAATATATGTCTGTTTCATCTACACCAGTCACATGGGTAGCAAGAAGCATCACAAACTCCTAAAGGTGAATCCCAAAGGCCCACTGAGGAAGTAGACTAAATATTTAGTGCATCTGTATTGATTATTTTTCTTACTGCATTGATAAAATACTTGGTAAGAAACAACATAAAAAGGAAAGACTTATTTTGGGCTCAAAGTATGAGGGGATACAGTTCATGAGGGAGGAGGAACATGGTAGCCTTTGGCTCCACAGGGTAACAAGAGTATGCAACTATCACATGGATAGCTTTTATTATTTGCCCTTACAGTTGACTAATGGTGAAAAAGTAACATGTGCCTTCCATATCACTTGGTGTTAATGCTATATAGTTGTACAATTTTAATGCTCAATACTAATGAGAGAAAAAGATGTGTTTTTCATGCATTTTGTTCATTTCTCTTTAATGTATCAAATGAACACATATGATGGGAAAAGTAGTACTGTGAGAATAAAACGAAGAAATGGTTTTTTAAAATATTTTTTATTTGGGATTTTCCTCATTTACATTTCCAATGCTACCCCAAAAGTCCCCCATACCCTCCCCCCCACTCCCCTACCCACCCACTCCCACTTCTTGGCCCTGGCGTTCCCCTGAACTGGGACATATAAAGCTTGCATGACTAATGGGCCTCTCTTTCCAGTGATGGCCTACTAGGCCATCTTCTAATACATATGCAGCTAGAGACACAAGCACTGGGGGTACTGGTTAGTTTATATTGTTGTTCCACCTATAAGGTTGCAGATCCCTTTAGCTCCTTGGGTACTTTCCCTAGCTACTCCATTGGGGGTCCTGTGATCCATCCACTAGCTGACTGTGAGCATCCACTTCTGTGTTTGCTAGGCCCCTGCATAGTCTCACAAGAGAAAGCTATACCTGCATCCTTTCAGCAAAATCTTGCTAGTGTATGCAATGGTGTCAGCGTTTGGAAGCTGATTATGGGATGGATCCCCGGATATGGCAGTCTCTAGATGGTCCATCCTTTCGTCACAGCTCCAAAATTTGTCTCTGTAACTCCTTCCATGGGTGTTTCATTCCCAATTCTAAGAAAGGGCAAAGTGTCCACACTTTGGTCTTCGTTCTTCTTGACTTTCATGTGTTTAGCAAATTGTATCTTATATCTTGGGTATCCTAAGTTTCTGGGCTAATATCCACTTATCAGTGAGTACATATTGTGTGAGTTCCTTTGTGATTGGGTTACCTGACTCAGGATGATGCCCTCCAGGTCCACCCATTTGCCTAGGAATTTCATAAATTCATTCTTTTTAATAGCTGATTAGTACTCCATTGTGTAAATGTACCACATTTTCTGTATCCATTCCTCTGTTGAGGGGCATCTGGGTTCTTTCCAGCTTCTGGCTATTATAAATAAGTCTGCTATGAACATAGTGGAGCATGTGTCCTTCTTACCGTTTGGGACATCTTCTGAATATATGCCCAGGAGAGGTATTACAGGATACTCAGGTAGCACTATGTCCAAATTTCTGAGGAACCACCAGATTGATTTCCAGAGTGGTTGTACAAGCTTGCAATCCCACCAACAATGGAGGAGTGTTCCTCTTTCTCCACATCCTCGCCAGCATCTGCTGTCACCTGAATTTTAGATCTTAGCCATTCTGACTGCTGTGAGATGGAATCTCAGGGTTGTTTGATTTGCATTTCCCTGATGATTAAGGATGCTGAACATTTTTTCAAGTGCTTCTCAGTCATTTGGTATTCCTCAGGTGAGAATTCTTTGTTTAGCTCTGAACCCCATTTTTTAATGGTGTTATTTGATTTTCTGGAGTCCACCTTCTTGAGTTCTTTATATATAATGGATATTAGTCCCCTATCTGATTTAGGATAGGTAAAGATCCTTTCCCAATCTGTTGGTGGCCTTTTTGTCTTATTGATGGTGTCTTTTGCCTTGCAGAAGCGTGGCAGTTTCATGAGGTCCCATTTGTCAATTCTCGATCTTACAGCACAAGCCATTGCTGTTCTATTCAGGAATTTTCCCCCTGTGCCCATATCTTCGAGGCTTTCCCCCACTTTCTCCTCTATAAGTTTCAGTGTCTCTGGTTTTATGTGGAGTTCCTTGATCCACTTAGATTTGACCTTAGTACAAGGAGATAGGAATGGATCAATTCACATTCTACTACATGATAACCACCAGTTGTGCCAGCACCATTTGTTGAAAATGCTGTCGTTTTTCCACTGGATGGTTTTAGCTCCCTTTTTGAAAATCAAGTGACCATAGGTGTGTGGATTCACTTCTGGGTCTTCAATTCTATTCCATTGGACTACTTCTCTGTTGCTATACCAGTACCATGCAGTTTTTATCACAATTGCTCTGTAGTAGAGCTTTAGGTCAGGCATGGTGATTCCACCAGAGGTTCTTTTATCCTTGAGAAGAGTTTTTGCTATCCTAGGTTTTTTGTTATTCCAGATGAACTTGCAGATTGCTCTTTCTAATTCGTTGAAAAATTGAGTTGGAATTTTGATGGGGATTGCATTGAATCTGTAGATTGGTTTTGGCAAGATAGCCATTTTTACAATGTTGATCCTGCCAATCCATGAGCATGGGAGATCTTTCCATCTTCTGAGATCTTCTTTAATTTCTTCCTTCAGAAACTTGAAGTTCTTATCATACAGATCTTTCACTTCCTTAGTTAGAGTCACACCAAGGTATTTTATATTATTTGTGACTATTGAGAAGGGTGTTGTTTCCCTAATTTCTTTCCCAGCCTGTTTATTCTTTGTGTAGAGAAAGGCCATTGACTTGTTTGAGTTAATTTTATATCCAGTTACTTCAACGAAGCTGTTTATCAGGTTTAGGAGTTCTTTGGTGGAATTTTTAGGATAACTTATATATACTATCATATCATCTGCAGAAAGTGTTATTTTGACTTTTCATTTCCAATTTGTATCCCCTTGATCTCCTTTTGTTGCCAAATTGCTCTGGCTAGGACTTCAAGTACAATGTTGAATAGGTAGGGAGAAAGTGGACAGCCTTGTCGAGTCCCTGATTTTAGTGGAATTGCTTCCAGCTTCTCACCATTTACTTTGATGTTGACTACTGGTTTGCTGTAGATTGCTTTTATCATGGTTATGTATGGTCCTTGAATTCCTGATCTTTCCAAGACTTTTATCATGAATGGGTGTTGGATTTTGTCAAATGCTTTCTTCACGTCTAAGGAGATGATCATGTGGTTTTTGTCTTTGAGTTTGTTTATATAATGGATTATGTTGATGGATTTCTGTATATTAAACCATCCCTGCATCCCTGGAATAAAACCTACTTCGTCAGGATGGATGATTGTTTTAATGTGTTCTTGGTTTTGGTTAGTGAGAATTTTATTGTGTATTTTTGCATAGATATTTATAAGGGAAGTTGGTCTGAAGTTCTCTATCTTTGTTGGATCTTTCTGTGGTTTAGGTATCAGAGTAATTGTGGCTTCATAGAATGAGTTGGGTAGAATATCTTCTTCTTTTATTCTGTGGAAGAATTTGTGGAGAACTAGAATTAGATCTTCTTTGAAGGTCTGATAGAACTCTGCACTAAACCCATCTGGTCCTGGGCTTTTTTTTTTTTTTTGTTGTTGTTGTTGGGAGACTATTGATGACTGCTTCTATTTCCTTAGGGGATATGGGACTGTTTAGATCGTTAACTTGATCCTAATTTAACTTTGGTACCTGGTTTCTGTCTAGAAATTTGTCCATTTTGTCCAGGTTTTCCAGTTTTGTTGAGTATAGCCTTTTGTAGAAGGATCTGATGTTGTTTTGGATTTCTTCAGGATCTTTTGTTATGTCTCCCTTTTCATTTCTTATTTTGTTAATTAGGATGCTGTCCCTGTGCCCTATAGTGTGTCTGGCTAAGGGTTTATCTATCTTGTTGATTTTCTCAAAGAACCATCTTCTCGTTTGGTTGACTCTTTGAATAGTTCTTCTTGTTTCCACGTGGTTGATTTTGCCCCTGAGTTTGATTATTTCCTGCTGTCTACTCCTCTTTGGTGAATTTGCTTCCTTTTTTTCTAGAGCTTTTAGGTGTGTTGTCAAGCTGGTAGTGTGTGCTCTCTCTAGTTTCTTTTGGAGGCACTCAGAGCTATGAGTTTCCCTCTTAGAAATGCTTTCATTGTGTCCCATAAGTTTGGGTATGTTGTGGCTTCATTTTCATTAAACTTTTTAAAGTCTTTAATTTCTTTCTTTATTCCTTCCTTGTCCAAAGTATCATTGAGAAGAGTGTTGTTCATTTTCCACGTGAATGCTGGCTTTCCATTATTTATGTTGTTATTGAAGATCAGCCTTAGTCCATGGTGGTCTGATAGGATGCATGGGACAATTTCAATATTTTTTGTATATGTTGAGGCCTGTTTTGTGAACAATTATATGGTCAAAATTGGAGAAGGTCCTGTGAGGTGCTGAGAAGAAGGTATATCCTTTTGTTTTAGGACAAAATGTTCTGTAGATATCTATTAAGTCCATTTGTTTCATAACTTCTGTTAGTTTCACTCTGTCCCTGTTTAGTTTCTGTTTCCTCGATCTGGCCATTGATGAAAGTGGTGTGTTGAAGTCTCCCACTATTATTGTGTGATGTGCAATGTGTGCTTTGAGCTTTCCTAAAGTTTTTTTAATGAATATGGCTGCCCTTGTATTTGGGGCATAGATATTCAGAATTGAGAGTTCCTCTTGGAGGATTTTACCTTTGATGAGTATGAAGTGTCCCTCCTTGTCTTTTTTGATAAGTTTGGGTTGGAAGTCAATTTTATTCGATATTAGAATGGCTACTCCAGCTTGTTTCTTCAGACCATTTGCTCGGAAAATTGTTTTCCAGCCTTTCACTCTGAGGTAGTGTCTGTCTTTTTCCCTGAGATGGGTTTCCTGTAAGCAGCAGATTGTTGGGTCCTGTTTGTGTAGCCAGTCTGTTAGTCTATGTCTTTTTATTGGGGAATTGAGTCCGTTGATATTAAGAGATATTAAGGAACTATCTTTTTGGGTGTGTTGGGGTGCCCAGGACTGGGTGAGGTGGGAGTGCTGTGTTCTGATGATGGTGAGTGGTCTTGGTTTCTGTTAGTAAGATTCTTACGTTTGCCTTTCGCCATCTTGTAATCTCTGGAGTTAGTTGTTATAGTTGTCTCTGGTTAGAGCTTGTTCCTCAGGTGATTATGTTAGCCTCTATCAGCAGACTGGGGAGACTAGCTCTCTCCTGAGTTTCAGTGGTCAGAATACTCTCTGAAGGCAATCTTTCGTCTTGCAGGGAAGGTGCCCAGATATCTGGTGTTCAAACCTTCCTCCTGGCAGAAGTTGTGATCCACTGACCAGAGGTCCTAAGATCCCTTTTAGAGTCCTGTGGGGACCTTGTGGGTGTCCTCAGACTCTGTGCCCAAGGTGCCCCAGTGCTTGTTCGGACCAGAAGGGACTTGTGACCCTGGTCAGGCCGGGTTTTCTGCTTCCCTAATTAATGCAGTCTCAGGTCCCTCGCGATTGGATTGGAGCAGAAGTTGTGTTCCACTCACCAAAGGTCTTATGATCCCGTGGAGAGTCCTGTGGGGACCTTGGGAGTGTCTGCAGATGCCACCCCAAGGTGCCCTGGTGCTGGTGCGGACCAGAAGGGCAAGAAATGTTTTTAATGTCTCAAATAATGCTTGGGTTGTCTGAAAGTACAGGATTGTAGATGCAGAAACTTAAAAAAAAGTTAATGTGCATATCAACCTGGGAGGAGGGGCTCACAAGGCTCCGCAGGTGGAGGTCCATGGCTGTTGTTGGAGGCACTTTTCTTTGTGGTTATGTCAGTTATAGGTTGCCCTTGCTCAATACACTCTCTAGGAATTTGAAATCACAGAACGGAATAAGCTTGCCTACCTGACAGTCATTTTGTTCATTTTTCCTTTTCACTAGCATTTATTAATTCCACAAAATGATAGATTTTATTATGGAATATTTCATACATCTGTATATTATTCTTTGATCATAGTAAATGTATTATCATACCCTGTTTTCTCTCCCATTGCTCTCCTTCATTTACCTACTTCTCTTTTCATTTTCATGTGCCATCTTTTTTTCTTTTTTATTATTTTTCACATGTGCATACATATAAATATACAAATACAACCTGCTGAGTGCATTTAGTGCTGTTCATTTTTATAGCGTTTGGGGCTGACCCCTTGAGATTGGATAACCAATCAGGGGCTTGTCTCCTGAGAAGACTCATTCTCCCCAACCCAGTAAGCATTGAATGCCTATAGCTATTTGCCTAGAGGTGGGGCCTTGTGAGGTTTCCTGCAGTCATGTCAGCAAGTTAACTGATATTGAGATTGTTCCGATCTTATTGGAAATGACATGTTGATGAGATTTCCTATGTGCAGCTTCTGTCTGTAGGAGGTACTAAATGAGTAAAGTCCTCAGGAAAGGTGTGCTGTTGACATGGTTATGTCACAGACCTCAAAGCTTCATACCCATGGAGGATGGCAAAGTCCATCTACCTGGGGTAATGCTCAGAGAGAACTGTTGAACCTCTCTCAGGGAACGAAGTGCGAGTATTGACAATGTGTGTGCAGAAAATGTCCACCATAGCTTCCTACCCCAGATATTTACGACTTGAATGCTATGCTGGTAGAGAGACTGTTGCTACTGAGAGAAGCTAGCTACCTGCCTCCTTGTCTAGCTGTATACGATAAACACTGACACCTTGTTTAGCTGTAAGCAATATCCCACCTCCCTGTTCAAGTATATATAATAAACTTGCCAAGGTTTCAGAGTACTGTGGTTTCTCCAGTAGAGTTTAGTCCACCAAATCCTTGTTGTTCTGTATTCTGTATGTATGTTTTTTTTTTTTTTTTCATTCTCCTCCCCTCATCAAGTCAAAGCCCCTAGAGTCATGCATGGAAGCACGAATTGTCCTATAAAGAAGACATAACGTCAAAGCAAACATCTGGATCTCTGTCACATACAGACAATATGACTCATTGTCTGCAATATTTCCTACTTCTAGGGCATAGGGATTGTGTTGTAGGTGTATCAACTGAGGGGTCACCCCATGGTTAGTTGCTCTTTATATTTTTACCAGTTGTAGCTTTCTTTAGCGGTTTGTAATTGTTGCAATAGCAATCATCTTTGATGTGGGGGCAGAGCTACACTTAACTGTGAGTATAAAGGTAAGCATTTGCAGTGCAGTTAGAAATTATACTGGTTTACGAAAGAGGCAGAGCTGTAGGTTCTCTAGGGTTCGTGGTCTCACCAGCCATGTATATTTTGCTAGGTTTACAGTACCTTGGACAATTTTCCTATTATTGAACAGCTTTTAAGTACAATTAGAAGGATCTTGATTACCCCCATGATATACATGTAGCTACTGCACCTTTGGAAATATCTTGCTTTGCTGGATATTATGCGGTCCATAGGCTTTACTGCTGTCTAAGACTATTGATTGTTTTTTCTCCCTTGACAGCTTGTATACCTCCTTCTAGCACTAGGGAAGCTAATCTTCACGGTAGAGGATTCCTGGTCAGTTGCAGCTCCAAGCCCTATTTTCAACATCTGTGGTGCATTCAGCAATAGGAGCTTACCCTCAAATCCTGAGAGGATTTGTATCTGAGGGCAATGGCAATAGCCTATCTAGTTTGAAGGGTCTCTTGGACTGCCCTGACTAAAAAAAAAGATAGAAACTGGTTTTTGTGTGTTATTAGTCTATCTTTAGGGGTTGTGTGTGTGAGAGACCACATATGCATATATAACACACATTATGTAGTTATAGGAAAACATAAAATAATACAATATGATTCTGTAGCTTGCCTTTGGCGACTTTGTGGATTCTTTTATTTTCCTGCCCTTCTCCACCCTTTTTCCACCCTTCAGTCCCCTAACACTAGATTGGAGAGAGGAAAGAACAGAGGGGAAAGGAGGTGATATTATCATTAGACTATTTCCTGTTGATTAGGGGTATCAAGTTCCTTGAGGTAAATTTGATCTTTCCTGTCAGTATATCTATTTTTCTTCTTGTTTCTTCTTTACACATGACTACTTAAACACAATGAACAGCAACCAACTATCAGTCCACCTTGCCTCTTGAGGCTCTAGCATTTCTATTCCCTCTGAAAACTCCCTGGAATTCCAAATACCACACAGTGGTAGAAACAGTCAGCAGCTGGCAAAATTATACACCTGCTTGAGCAAGAGGCAAATCTGAGTGAGCTGCTGTGCACAGTCTGAATCTGCCCCATAGCCCACCCCTGAGATGAAAACAAAAATGCAGTCCCATAAGATTTCTGTGTTTTTTCAAAGAAATAAAAATTCTCACTACATGATTCCATGTGGCTTTTCTTTCAAGCATCTTTAGTGTTATCTATCCCTCCTCCAGCCCTACCCCTCTGTGTTATCCTCTCTCCCCACCTTCACAGTTAAAGAGCTTCTTCCTGCTTTTCCCATTTCCACTTTCATTACACTGCCCTGCTATTCCCATCTCAGGAATTCCTTCTCTCCCCACATTGATTCCTTCAATATACCCATTTTCTGGGTGATTGGAGAGGATATAGGAATGGAAGCATCAGAAGGACTCACCCATGGAAAAAGACTGTAGGATATGGCTGAGTGGAGAGACTTTACATTGTGTTATACACAGATATTTAATGAACATAATTTCCATTGTAGGGGAAGTACATGTAGGAACAGCTACTGGAATGCCTTCCCGTCAATGTGATAACCTTTGCAATGTCATTGAAAGTTCATAAATGTGAAGTAACTGATAACATATTTGCTACACTTATATTCATTATTTTTTCTTACTTTGAAGAAAGTAATTCTGGGCTAGAGAGCAGAAACGGAGAAGGCCTTGTACTGGCTTTAAGCAGTGGCCCTGTCATGGCTTCCTTGTATGAGTCTTCTTTTTACCTCGGTTTCCCAGAACTACTTGTAGCACTAGGTCCCACCTCCAGACAATAAGTGGGATCATTCTGATACCACCAGATTAGCAGGCTTAGAGAAACATGAACTCATGATTATAGAAGATGCATCTTGGAAAGACCAACTGTGTCCCAGCATTCCATTTATGTGAAGTATTAATGGGTCCCAAATAACATGACCAATCCTCCTGGCCCTTCTCTGGAAAGGTCTTTTATTCAGTTACTCTAGTGTTTCTTGATCCCCTCCTCATGTAAGCACCACTTTCAGAGGCCTCTGATTGACTCTGGAGCAAATCCATGTTTGCTATCTCAGTTTGGGTCTCTTCTCTTGCAATCATGTTCAACAATGTGAATAATCCACAGGCTGGAGCCCTTTGGCTCAGAAGGTGTTCTGTGAGTCATTGTGCACCCATGACTCACATTTGCATGAGTCAGCTTCAGTCCTTAGCCTCAATTAGGTTTTTGTTTGGGATTATCTATCCAGGAAGTTAGTGGAACCAGCTGAATATGCTGATCTCCCATATTACAGTTTGGCTTGGCTGTAGGAAATCGACAGGATTTTTACCAAAAAGCTACGTTTGAAAACAGGTTTCATTTCTCCATGTCTGTTTTAAGCATTATTTTCAAAAGAATAAGTATTCATATAGATTAAAACGCAAGCTAACCTAGTAGATATGACTTGGAACATTCGTGATTATCTAATAGGACATCAAATTATCATATGATGTTTATTTTGGGGCTATGAGTGTTCTTGATGCAGCACGATTTGCAGTAATGATAAATCATTTTTTAAATACTTTTTATTAGGTATTTTCCTCATTTACATTTCCAATGCTATTCCAAAAGTCCCCCATACCCACCCACCCTCTCCTCTACCCACCCACTTCCACTTTTTGGCCCTGGCATTCCCCTGTACTGGTGCATATAAAATTTATGTGTCCAATGGGCATCTCTTTCCAGTGATGGCCGACTAGGCCATCTTTTGATACATATGCAGCTAGAGTCAAGAGCTCCAGGGTACTGGTTAGTTCATAATGTTGTTCCACCTATAGGGCTGCATATCCCTTTAGCTCCTTGGGTACTTTCTCTAGCTCCTCCATTGGGAGCCCTGTGATCCATCCAATAGCTGACTGTGAGCATCCACATCTGTGTTTGCTAGGCCCCAGCATAGTCTCACAAGAGACAGCTATATCAGGGTCCTTTCTGCAAAATCTTGCTAGTGTATGCAATGGTGTCAGCGTTTGGAAGCTGATTATAGGGTGGATCCCTGGATATGGCAGTCTCTAGATGGTCCATCCTTTTGTCACAACTCCAAAATTTGTCTCTGTAACTCCTTCCATGGGTGTTTTGTTCCCAATTCTAAGAAGGGGCACAGTGTCCACACTTTGCTCTTCATTCTTGTTGAGTTTCATGTGTTTAGCAAATTGTATCTTATATCTTGGGTATCCTATGTTTTGGGCTAATATCCACTTATCCGTGAGTACATATTGTGTGAGTTCCTTTGTGATTGGGTTACCTGACTCAGGATGATGCCCTCCAGGTCCATCCATTTGGCTAGGAATTTCATAAATTCATTCTTTTTAATAGCTGAGTAGTACTCCATTGTGTAAATGTACCCCATTTTCTGTATCCATTCCTCTGTTGAGGGGCATCTGGGTTCTTTCCAGCTTCTGGCTATTATAAATAAGGCTGCTATGAACATAGTGGAGCATGTGTCCTTCTTACCAGTTGGGACATCTTCTGGATATATGCCCAGGAGAGGTATTGCTGGATCCTCTGGTAGTACTATGTCCAATTTTCTAAGGAACCTCCAGACTGATTTCCAGAGTGTTTGTACAAGCTTGCAATCCCACCAACAATGGAGGAGTGTTCCTCTTTCTCCACATCCTCACCAGCATCTGCTGTCACCTGAATTTTTTATCTTAGCCATTCTGACTGATGTGAGGTGGAATCTCAGGGTTCTTTTGATTTGCATTTCCCTGATGATTAAGGATGTTGAACATTTTTTCAGGTGCTTCTCTACCATTCGGTATTCCTCAGGTGAAAATTCTTTGTTCAGCTCTGAGCCCCATTTTTAAATGGTGTTATTTGATTTTCTGGAGTCCACCTTCTTGAGTTCTTTATATATATTGGATATTAGTCCCCTATCTGATTTAGGATAGGTAAAGATCCTTTCCCAATATGTTGGTGGCTTTTTTATTTTATTGACGGTGTCTTTTGCCTTGCAAAAGCTTTGAATTTTATTAGGTCCCATTTGTAGATTCTCGATCTTACAGCACAAACCATTGCTGTTCTATTCAGGAATTTTCCCCCTGTACCCATATCTTTGAGGATTTTCCCTACTTTCTCCTCAATAAGTTTCAGTGTCTCTGGTTTTATGTGAAGTTCCTTAATCCACTTAGATTTGACCTTAGTGCAAGGAGATAGGAATGGATCAATTCGCATTCTTCTGCATGATAACCGCCAGTTGTGCCAGCACCATTTGTTGAAGATGCTGCCTTTTTTTCCACTGGATGGTTTTTGCTCCCTTGTCAAAGATCAAGTGACCATAGGTGTGTGGGTTCATTTCTGGGTCTTCAATTCTATTCCATTGGTCTACTTGTCTGTCACTATACCAGTACCATGCAGTTTTTTAAAATTTTTTAATATTTTTTATTATGCATTTTCCTCAATTACATTTCCAATGCTATCCCAAAAGTCCCCCATAACCCCCCCCCCACTTCCCTACCCACCCATTCCCATTTTTTTTTTTTTTTGGCCCTGGCGTTCCCTTGTACTGGGGCATATAAAGTTTGTGTGTACAATGGGCCTCTTTCCAGTGATGGCCGACTAGGCCATCTTTTGATACATATGCAGCTAGAGTCAAGAGCTCCGGGGTACTGGTTAGTTCATAATGTTGTTCCACCTATAGGGTTGCAGATCCCTTTAGCTCCTTGGGTATTTTCTCTAGTTCCTCCATTAGGGGCCCTGTGATCCATCCAATAGCTGACTGTGAGCATCCACTTATGTGTTTGCTAGGCCCCGGCGTAGTCTCACTAAAGACTGCTATATCTGGGTCCTTTCAGCAATATCTTGCTAGTTTATGCAATGGTGTCAGCGTTTGGAGGCTGATTATGGGATGGATCCCCAGATATGGCAGTCTCTAGATGGTCCATGCTTTCGTCACAGCTCTAAACTTTGTCTCCGTAACTCCTTCCATGGTTGTTTTGTTCCCAATTCTAAGAAGGAGCAAAGTGTCCACACTTTGGTCTTGGTTCTTCTTGAGTTTTATGCGTTTAACAAATTGTATCTTATATCTTGGGTATCCTAAGTTTCTGGGCCAATATCCACTTATCAGTGAGTACATATTGTGTGAGTTTCTTTGTGATTGATCCTCACTCAGGATGAAGCCTTCCAGGTCCATCCATTTGCTTAGGAATTTCATAAATTCATTCTTTTTAATAGCTGAGTAGTACTCCATTGTGTAAATGTACCACATTTTCTGTATCCATGCCTCTGTTGAGGGGCATCTGGGTTCTTTCCAGCTTCTGGCTATTATAAATAAAGCTGCTATGATCATCGTGGAGCATGTGTCCTTCTTACAGGTTGGGACATCTTCTGGATATATGCCCAGGAGAGGTATTGTTGATCCTCTGGTAGTACTATATCCAATTTTCTGAGGAGCCACCAGACTGATTTCCAGAGTGGTTGTACAAGTTTGCAATCTGACCTTTACACTTCTCTAGTCTCATACAAAACTTAAGGCTTCATTTTACCTAAATGCCATATAGATATTAGCCTCATTCCCATTGTTCCTCAAAATTTTTGTCATTATTTTTTTCATTTTGAAATATCTAAGTCTTACCCAATATTATAGAAAAGATAATCATTCTTTAGCAACTGTAAGAGGTTATTTTCATGATTAGCTGAAGGTAATAAACTCCATGCTCTTCCAGTCATATAAAAAGATGTCACACATGTAGCACTTGTATGTAACATGTTATTTATGTTAATTATAATGTTGTATAAATCATTTAAAAAGCAAAAAAGAAATTATATGTGACAAAATTATTTTTCAAACATTTTTGTTCTATAGTTTAATTCATAGATATGGAATCCACATACATGAAATCAATTGTATTTTTACTGTGTACCCACAGCACTACTGAATATATAGGAACAATAGAAGTTTTTTGTTTCTTGTAATGGACTAAATTTCATTCTTTAAAACAAGGAATGTTAAATTCTAATATCTACTACCTATAAATGTTATTTTATTTGGATATGGTATATTTGAAGGCATAACTTACTTAAGAAGTATAGGATGGAATTGTCAGAGATTTCTGCTGTGTCTTAAATTAAATGATGAGTGTTGGCTAAGAGAATGGATAGGGAGCAAAAAGTATGCCATGTATCAGTTTTTTTCAGGAGATGTAAAGAAACATCTACTTACCTTAGATAGATACAGCATTAACCGACCAAAGAACAGATACCATAAAAATACAGCTTGGCCAGCTAATGGGTTTAATGAGGTTATATACAGGAGAATAGGTGATTCATGACCAGCTATGTGAACAACCTATCTGCAGCTATCATCCTGAAGACTCGCATTCACTGCATTAATAACATAGAAAATGCTAAACCTCTGAAAAATCCCATGGGGCACATACTTGGAGCTTAAGCCACCAAAGTCCCACACCTAGCCAATATTCTACCTCCTACACTAATGATGGGGGAAGGAGGAGCCTGGGGAAGATCTGTGAAGGATTTTGAGCCCTATAGCCTCTGTGAATCTATTCCATCCTTCTGCTAGAAAAAGATATATCTGATCTCAGGAGATTTATGGTGTATATTATCACAGATGCTCTGATTTAAGACGGTACTGGACATACCCATTCTGGAGGAAGCAAATCACATGCG
The DNA here is from genome assembly GCF_978045245.1 of Mus caroli. Lineage (NCBI taxonomy): Eukaryota > Metazoa > Chordata > Mammalia > Rodentia > Muridae > Mus > Mus caroli. Next base: position 31,057,947 of record NW_028227260.1, read on the forward strand.
ATATGATAAGAAACTAGAGAAACAAGGAATGATTCTTTTCTAAGCCTAATGAGTGTTCCCAGGCTAGCAACTTAATTTCAGACTGTGGCCTTCAGAACGGTCTATGTATAAATTTCTCTTGTTTTAAGCTATTTGACTTTGTGGTAATACTTAATCACAGGCTTGTAGGACAAAGGGTACCTTCTCCAAATGAATTATCCATCTTTTCTCTGATAGCCATCATCCTAAGGTGTTTATTATTGTCTTATACACCTTTATGTATGCTACACATTCATGTGGCTCTCCTGTGAACCCTTTATCTTATACATGTTTTACTCTGTCATTAGTATATGGTTCTTTCGTACATTATAAAATTTGCATATATGACATCATAAAATTGGTATATTTCTAGGACTAGCTTTCTCCTTTACCCATTTTCTTACTTCTGCAAACCTAATCTTCAAGCTTCCACATTGTTCTCATGTCCCAACTCTGAGGAATTGAAGTCTCATTGTCTGCCTTTATTCCTCTGTTCAATTTACCTAAAAGAATCTCAAGTGAATTCTAAAGTATAACCTTGGCCTCACATTGTTCCAATGTAAAGTTTTTCAAGTATTAATGTGCTTTAGAACCACCTAAAAGACTTATAAAAATTCAGGTTTTGGTTCAGCTTAAACAATTCTGATTCAGCTTGTCTGTAGTGGACTTGTGTAATTGCATTTCTAACAAGTGCATAGATACTGCTGCTCCCATCATTGCTACTTCCCCATGATACTATCTGGCTTTCAGCCAAGTCAGTACATTCATTAGTTTCCTTGAATAGATGCTAGATCTCTTCCTCTCTTGAAATAACTTGTTTAACCCTAACGTTGTAGTAGTTAGGGGCATAACATAGTTGAAAAAGATCCCCTTTAATATCTGCTAAGCCAGGATTTAAAAAAATACACTATCAATATAATTGAGTCAACATTATTTATGCAAAGAATGTTCTGAACTTTCAGAAGACTTTCAACAATGCTTTTCTAAATACAACTTTTGGGTTATAGGCCTTTTGTGTGTGTATATATATATATATATATATATATATATATATATGTGTGTATATATATATATATATATACACACATATATATATATATATATATAAAAGTTATATATATATATATATTTTTATATATATATATATATATATATATATATATATAAAAGTTATATATATATATATATATATAACTTTTAAGGGTGATGAAATGTAAACCAAATCAGTGCTGTTAAAATCCTCGTGTGTTTCATCTTGACACCTTCAGACTGTGGGAAGTAATAAGGGATAATTAGCCATTGTGGGGCAGTAACATGAATCAGCTACTTTTCAAATCCAAGAAAGCAGTCAAGCTAACATGTGTGTGCTGTTTGAACACGATTTTTCTATAACATCTCTCCATCAAAGCCTAGAACTTTGGGTATGAATTACCAACAGAATCTGAATTCATCCCCTTCCTACTGCAGCCACTTCATTTTTTCACTTTTTCGAGCATTGACAAATTCTGTGTTGTTGGTATTGTTGTTGTTGTTTGGTTTGGAGAGACCATTCTGGGATTTTAGTAATTTGCTACTGGAAAAACACAAGCAGCAACAACAAAACTGGGAATGATGATCCACATCTGTAATCCCAGCACTTGAGATGTGAGGGTAGAAAGCTTCTGAATTTGAGGAGAGCTGAGTTATAACACAAGTTCTAGGACAGGGTGGTCTACATTATAACCATATGCTCCATTCATAAATCATACTCTTTTAACCCATAGGTTCTATACTGGTAAAAAGATAAATGAAATGATATAATATGATATAAACTAATGATGAGTTCATCAGGAAAATAGCCTTCCTATGACTCATTTTCTGTTGACTGTTACATGAAATAGAAGTTCAACTAAATGAATACTAAGATACCAATCCCAGTGATTCTAGCTATTATAATTCTAAAAGTCATCGCAAACCCAAACACATTCTTTCCTCTTAAAATAAGAGATTAATGCTGTTCCTACATGATTAGGTCTCAATTACTATATATAAATATTACTTTAGTCACTTGTTCTGGCTAATTGAGTTCTCAAAGTGTCATGGGCTCAACTACCCAGTGTGGCAAATCTCCCACCCATTAGTCCTTATATCATAGCTGAATGAATGGAAATAAAGCCCATTTGGGTTAGGCAGATGGCTTGGTACTTTAAGAGTATTTGCTGCATGAGCATAGGGATCAGGGTTTTCAACCTAGCACCCATGTAACAGGCTAATAATGGCCTCGAGCATTCCTCTAACTCCAGTAATGGAAGACCTAGATGCAGGATCATTATATGTTATATCCAGAAAACCTTGAACTCTGGGTCACAGGGGCAGCCTCAAAGCAAAAGGTGGGGCACGATGAAGTGAAGTCACCCATTGCCATCTTCTGATTTCCTGATTGCATATATATGCATGCATCTCCCATGTATGCATATGCCAGAGTCACAAACATATGCATATATATAAATACTCAAGAGCATACAATTTTAAAAACAAAAAAAGAAACTGAAGAACATTTAAGAACATAGTGTAGTCTGTGCTACATAGTGTTCATTATTAACCTTAAGCTGAATTTAAGAATTGATATTTTAATAGTTTTCATTATTTGTTTTACAATGAAAACAACTAAGCATAACACAAACATACACACCTAATATACACACATAAACACAGTCAGGAATGCTATACACTCCACAAAGATACCTGGATCCTAGTCTTTGTTTTCAGCTGAGTTTGGATTGCTGTCATCTTCCTCCTTCTGATTTTCCTTACCAGTCTCAGCTTTCTCCTCACCTTCAACTTTATTGGGATCAACACAGGTGTGTTCATAGTTATGGTCATTCACTTCAATATGTAAATAAATTCACAGACATTAAGACTAGATCTTCTAAAAGAATTTTCAGTTTATAATCAGCAGGAATATCTAGCGCTGTACCTGCAGTATAGAAGTAAGGAGCAATGGAAACAAAGGAACAAATATATCTGAGTACCTTCCTAGTTTACATTTCCATAGTCATCAGACTTTAGCTGAGGGCTGGACTATAAGTGGCTGAATGTTTTCCCTGACATACTCCTTTCTTTGCAGTAGATCTCACATCCTGTACAGCTACTTATTTCTGACTCATGGCAAAGGATTAACAAAGTCACTTGTCTCTGGTGATATTTGCTGCCCTCTCCATTCATCCCCCCAAAAAACCCATTAAGGAAAACATTCATTTGAATTAGTAGTAAAGCATATTACTTCCTCAGTCTGTGTGTTTTCTCACACAGTCTACAGTGGTGTCTAACCAATGCACAGTCTACATGAGCCCATAAGTCAGATGTGGTCTTTATAATCTGTTGTATGAAAGGACATACCAGATCTCAGTTAAAGTGTCAAAATCCCATTGTAGGTAACTCACCAGTGCCTGCAAAGTATTCAGTACCCTCATCAGTATCTTCATCATCATTGTCCTTCTCATCCTCAATGTGCATGCATCATAGTCTTCTTCCATGGGCTCTACAAAGTATTCTTCATCATACTCTATTTGCTCAGTATGGAAACGGATAGTATCCTCGCCTCCCTCTATCACTGTGAGGTCTTGCACTTCTGTTTCCAATGCAAATGGTATCAAGTTTTCTGGGACTAATGATACATATTCTTCTGACTCCAATCCTTCTTCATCAAAATTCAGATATTGGCTCATATATCTGTTAACCTTATTCTGATCTCTTGGATCAAGGGCTTGGTTTTGATCATTGAATGCTGATATGGTAGGGCACACACCTGTCAAGAAACTTGGTTGGACTTTAGCTATTTTCAAAAGAAAATACCTGATGCTTTTTACTGTGGGTGTGACTAGCTGCTTCCAGTTTCTGTCCCTTGACATCCAAGCAAGCCTTTCCTTGATTTGGCACCTGGAATTGTAAACTAAGTAAACCCTTTCCCCCTTAAAATTCATTTTTTCCCCTTGTGACTTATTTATCACATTATAAGAAACAAAATTAGGGCAGATATCAAATCTTTCAGAACCATAAAATTGGCCTTCCCAGCCTGTGTGATGTTGGAAATACATTTCTGTTGTTTTAAAACAACTCAATTTATGGTAAATTGCTGTGGCATCCTGAATAAATCAAGGTAGCCCTTTCTTTTGTTTCTGGATGGTACTCATTCCTGCTCTGTGTATTGGTTGTCATGCTGAGAAATTAAGTACAATTAAAAGTAGAATATTTAAATATTTAATATTGATGTACTTATATACTGGTACTAACACACTAATTTTCTTCTATTCAAGTTATATTCCTTTTACTATCAACATATACTTTATATGCTTACATTTCCTTATCATCCTTATCTGGCTGTATGACTCATCATTCATTTCTGAACTGTTTGAGCAATCAGCAGGCCTGCTTAGGTAACTATTAAATTCCATTTGCTTTTTAAAAAAAAATCCAAAAAACCAGAACATGGCTAAGAGCCATCTTTGGAAACACCTGTATTACAAAAGCTTTCTTTTTATAGCAAATGGGATTTCTTCATACTCAATACCTACAATTCCAATAATGTAATGTAATCCTTGCTTTCTTGTTTATTCAAACTTATGTTGAAACATGTTGGAACTCGTATTGGGAGCATTTACTTGTTTGAATTAAGAACAGAGGCTGTCTGTCAGAGGGAGAGGACTCAAGAATGCCCCTAGTAGATCAGCAGGGGGAGATGATGAGATCATTCATTATCATTCCTGGACTCTTAGATAGTAGAAAACTGGCAACATATTTTAGGTAATGATAGACATAATATACCATAGTACAGAGCCTATAGGCCAGACTTGCATTATATTTTCCTCTGTCTGGTTCTATAACTCTCTTCTCAAAATGGACTTTTATACTTTATTAGGTTAGTTGATTCAGAGTAATGAGATGTATAGTAAGGCCAGTGAATTTCATGATTATGAGCCTATGATGATATTAGGTGATGAGCCAGAAGAAATTGTGTACAATGTTATGATACCATAGATAATGCAGTTCTGAACTATTTGGAAGGTAGGTTTAGGACCAGCACTGTAGGTACATTAAGATAGTTGGTATGATAAAGTTCTCTGAAAAAAATCAACTTAGTGAAGAAAGGATTTTATTCAGCTTATATTGAGCTGATTATATGGTGCCAGGGAAGCAAGGCAGAAGGAGCTTGAGAGTAAAGCATCTGGTCATACTATGTCCACTGTCAGAAGAAGGGGACTCATCCCATATACAAACACCAAACGCAGACACTATTGCATATGCCAGAAAGATTTTGCTGAAAGACCCAGATAGAGCTGTCTCTTGTGAGACTATGCCGCGGGGCCTGGCAAACACAGAAGTGGATGCTCACAGTCATCTATTGGATGGAACACAGGGCCTCCAATGGAGGAGCTAGGAAAGTATCCAAGGAGCTGAAGGGGTCTGTAACCTTATAAGAGGAACAACAATATGAACTAACCAGTACCTCCCAGAGCTGTGTCTCTAGTTGCATATGTAGCAGAGGATGACCTAGTCGGCCATCAATGGGAGGAGAGGCCCCTGGTCTTGTGAAGATCATATGCCTCAGTACAGGGGAATGCCAGGGCCAGGAAGCGGGAGTGGGTAGGTTGGGGAGCAGGGTGGGGGGTAATAGGGGGTTTGGGGGATAGCATTTGAAATGTAAATGAAGAAAATATCTAATAAAATACACACACACACACACACACACACACACACACACACAAAAGAATAGAGCAATGAATGCATGCATGTTCATGCTTGGCTTGACAGTCCAAGATATCTATTACATACAGTTGATCTAGCATTCAGCTGATCTAACATTTGCCAAATTAGCAAGTAACTCTAACCATGTCAAAACCCTGAAGTTCTAGGCTCAAGTGTTCAAGGCATATAATATTAGGCAAGTAGAATTTCTTGGAATGCACCTGGAAGTCAAAGTATATGTTCTACATTTGATCATGGGGATTGCCAAATTCCAAAACTGCTCATTTTCTCAGAATTGATAAGTCACTTTTATCAAAGTTAGTCAATTACACAAAAAATTTAAGAAATCATGAATGAAAGCATTGGAAGAACTATATAACATTAACTGAGAAAACTACTGAGGCTCCCTTTTTAGCAGTCACAATCTTTTTCTTAGTCTCATGAAGCTGTTTCTCCTTTGCTTAAAGACCCAGGACTTCCATACCTTTAAACCTTCTATAACCAGCAGATAGCTACTTTGCTCATCTTACCATTCCATACCTGTTATTTCCTCTACATCCCAGTCTTTCTCTTAGACTATTTGGGAGGTCAAATATCAAATGAAACCAGGAGGAGAAGTGTAAGCATGAAAGTAACTGAATAAATATTAAACATGTATAAATAAAATTTGGAAGGTATTGTATGGCAATAAATTAGGGTATTTATCAAAATTAATGTACATAATTTTGGATCTTAATGAATTAATTGAAATGTTAACACTTTTAAGTTATGTTCTAGTCACTGTGCTATTGAGATTAGCTTAACACAATGCTAAAACTATATTAAATATAATTATAAGAGGAGAGACCTTAGATTAAATATCCTATATTGGGGAGAGGGAACTTGTAGAGTCTACCTCTAGTAGAAAAACAGGGCATCAAGTGAAGAATGGGTTTACCATTCTACGGTTAAAATCTCTGACCCAGAATTGTTCCTGTCTAAAGGAACCACAGAGACAAAAAGAAGAACCTGTCCAGTGACAGGCCCAAATTGGGGTGCAGCTCAAGAGGAGGCCCCAGGACTTAACACTGTTGCTGATGCTATGGTGAGTTTGCAGACAGGCACCTAGCATGGCTGCCCTACAAGAGGTCCAACAAGCAGCTGAGTCAGATGCAGATACCCAACCAGATCAACACCTAGATAGAAACTGGAGATTCCTGTGGTTGAATTGAGGAAGAGCTGGAAGAAGCTGAGGAGGAGGGTGACCCCATGGGAAGACCAGCAGTCTCAACTAACCTGGATCCCTGAGATCTCTCAGACACTGAGCCACCAATCAAGCAGCATATACCAGTTGATATGAGGCCCCCAACACATATACAGCAGAAGACTGCCTGGTCTGGCCTCAGTGAGAGAAGATACACCTAACCCTCGACAGACTTGGGGCCCCAGGGAGTGGGGAGGTCTGAAGTGGTGGGAGGGTGGAGGGGTTGGGGGCTGGGAGGGTGGGGGGTGAGAGGGTGGGGGTTGGGAGGGTGGGAGGATGGGAGGATGGGAGGATGGGAGGATGGGTACATCCTCTTAGAGAAGGGAGGAGGAGGTATGGGATGGGAGCCGTCAGGGGGTAGACTGGGAGGGGAATGAAGAGTGGACTGTAAAAAAAGGATAAAAGAATAAAAAAATTAACAAAAGAATGTGTTTGCTGAAAGCAGAAGTATAGGTTGTATATTTCAGTGAGAGGAAATCCCAATTTCTGCTGATGAAATGTAAAAGAATTAGGAGTTTTTGAAATCTCAAAATGGGTCAGGTAGGCACTGTGAAATGAGCTTCTGAACAATATTTTTGTATAGTTTCATTATGGTTTCGATGTGTCTGCTAAGAGTTCATGTGTTGAAAGCTTGGTCTTCATCAAGTATTGGTACTGGGAACTTTGTGAAGTAAGGCTTGGTATTAGATTATTGTCCACTTTCCTCAGGAGGGATCAAGTCAGTGCTTGGTGTGTAATTGACTAGGTTCTTTTTTAAATTGGTTGTTTTAGTTTTCTGCTATTTTCTCATTGTGTAACCCACTGGCTTAAAATTCATAATTTGATCTTCCTGCCTCTGTTTCCCTAGTATGTATGTATGTATGTATGTATGTATGTATGTATGTATGTATATATATATATATATATATATATGTGTGTGTGTGTGTGTATGTATGTATGTATGTATGTATATATTATATATACATTTATTATGTATGTTTGTCAGTAGGTAGGTATGTATATGTATGTATGTATTATGTATATATGTATGAATTTATATATGTATGTGTGTGTGTGTGTCCCATCTGATTCCTTAAGTTAATTTTCATTGAAAACCTGAACCTATGCCATTGTCCAAATATGCCACCAGAGGGCACAGGTTTAGAATTTTCTTTTCTTACCTTGTGTCTTCTCCAAGGGTTTACTGGATCTTACAGCACCTGAGAAAACAGAAAATGTGTTGTATTATTAGGGTAGAATTCTAACTGAACTAAAAGTCAAGAGACTCAAACTTGGTATGGTCTTTCTCTGGGACCAGTGACCATCCTGTATGTGAGATGTGACCAACTGAGTTTGGGCAGTGGGGCCATGAGATCATAATGGCCACTATGATGAAGTATGAATGTGCTGTATTAAACTTTAAAATCCTAGTGCTCAATCTGGTGTTTTGTGTACTATAGGGCTTTACTGTATTTGATTGAAAATGCAAATTACATATTATAGTCACCCTTACTGACCCTACTTCCTTTTCTACACCACCCCCAGTATCTTCCCAATTGACTTAAGTTTAAGTGTTTTATATTTATTTTAGATTTCAAGTCCTTCTATAAACTATATGTAGCATTAACTTGAACTAGCTCAGATAGTTCCCTACTCCCTTGATTAACAAATTGTCCCTTAAGGTAGTTCTTAAGGTAGCCATGTGGGAAATCAGGTACTTTGTGTCTTGTCCTGTGCATGGTCAAATAGTAGAGAAGAAGTCACTTTTATCAGTTATCACTATACCTGGAAAGTGACAGAGGCTAAACTGGAGTTTCTGAATGAAATCTGTTTGTTTCATCTGCTTCTTTGTATATAGCACACAGCCAATCTCAGTTAGAAGCTAGTAGTTTTAATTTCACATTCCTGGCCCCATTTGTACTATACTTTGGAGTCCTTGGGTTAGGGGTAGGTGTAGTGGATTTTAGTGATCAGAAGAAATGACTAGTTCCCCTTTGAGCACTAAAAAGCCTAGGATTCGACAACATGTTCTCCACATATGCACAAACCATCCTATAGCACCAATTCAAAAGAGTCCCCAAGTCTCTTGTCTGTACACCTTCTTCTCAAATGTAATCATGGCCTAACATTGACAGGAAGAATTATTTTGAATGAAGTATGCATGCAGAAGCCAAATCTTATCTAAATTTTACCCAGAGTACAAACCTTAATTTTTAAGCCCTTTTTTTCCACTTGGCTTTTGTTTTGTGCATCAGCTTTGTAAATGTCATCCCAGAGTTCATGGCATGGTTAATTTGTAACCAGGAATGCTCTAGTTTTGCAATAGAGGGCATGTTATAAAGACTGAATGGTGTTGCTATCTGACAGATGCAAGTGGCTTCTTGGGCATGTGCTGTAAGTAGTTTTTCTCCTTGGGAACATTGAACATTGCTAGCAAGTCAGAGGCCCAAATATCTGTGAATTTGTTTAGGAGGCAAGAGTGCTCATCTGATATCTGACCCTCTAACCAGCCTTAATGACTTTGATAGGAAGAGTACTCTGGTGATGAAGTAGAGATTTGACCTAAGAGTGGATGAAGGAAGGTTGGAGAGGATAGGAGGCCCTCTGTCCTGCTAGGAGCTGATAAGTTCATTAAGGCCTTAAACTTAGGCAATGGCAAGTGACTGTAGAGATGGAGTGAAAAGAAATTCATATGTATTTAGGCAGTATCCATTGGTCATCATGACCATTAGAGGTGATGAACAAAAACAAAGCAAGCCCTTTTGATCTGGGTCTGCCTATAAACAGTGGTGGAGTATATTGAGATATGGATTGAAAATGAAGGAGTAGGTTCATGAAGTTGAGAGAGAGAGAAGGTGTTTACATTTGGAAACATATATTCCAATGGAGGCTGAAGTATAAGTGGACAAATAGCAACTGGGTAGATGAGTAAGGATTTTGTAAGACAGTATGGATTAGGAGGATTTCTATAATATAGTAGTTTATACCTAGGACAAGGCCTACTCATAAAGAACATGGCAGTCTTAGGAAGGGGTCTTATACTGGCCACATGGATCTCTTCTTTTAAACTACTGGTGTATGATTACTGTGTCTCTACATCTGGCTCTTTGTTTCTTTGTACTGTTTCATGCTTAGAAAACTAATAATTCCAAGATGATATGCGTACTCAGAAGAATAAGATCTGTTAGAAGTGAAAAATGATCCTTCAGTTGGTACTGAAAGAATGAAGTCTCTAAAACAAGAATGTTATACTTTCATTTTCCTCTTGTTTGAAAAATACTCTTGTGGCTCCCATACATTGCACAGGTGCATGAGTGTTGGTTTGTTATGTTGTACATGACTTGATAAACTATTGTTCTTCCAGCCCAACTAGTCATTTCTTGTAGGGGTTGTTCTCATTTTGTCATTTCACAAATGTTACCTTAAGAAAACATCCATTTAAAATACACATACACGCTAACCAGACTTTTAATGTGCATGTAACATAAATAGAGGGAGTGCTTATTCTGCCTAATAATTCTTCACACTCATAAACTGCCTTTAGATCAAATGACAAGCAATTTGTTTTCCAGGAATGTAAATTAGTATCAGTATTTTCACTTGTTGTTACTACATGGTAATGAATTCATGACTTCGTATATCTGTTGCCCAGGCAAGCTATTTCTCCTACTCTTTCTCCCTAGTAGACATGTCACTGGTCTTTAGTGAGGAGAGAGACTACTGCTCCTTGCTGAACACGCCATCAAATACTTGCTTTAGTTTTATAAATCAAGGTGGGTGACTTATGTTTCTCTGAATCAGAAACTGTTTCATATGTCTACACCCCCCCCCAATGGTTATCTCGCTTCATGTTTTGTAGATCATCTTCATTCCAGAATGTCAGTGTTCCTCTATCTGTTTGTCTTGGTATTTGGGCTTCAGGCTACAATCCATTGTGCACCACATAACAGCTCTGAAGGCAAAGTAACGACCTGTCATTTGCCCCAACAAAATGCCACTCTCTATAAGATGCCATCTATCAATGCTGACTTTGCATTCAGTCTGTATCGGAGGCTCTCTGTGGAGAACCCAGATTTGAACATCTTCTTCTCCCCTGTGAGCATATCTGTTGCTTTAGCCATGCTTTCTTTTGGATCTGGCTCTAGCACCCAAACACAGATTCTGGAGGTGTTGGGGTTTAACCTCACAGATACTCCTGTGACAGAATTACAACAGGGCTTCCAGCATTTGATCTGTTCATTGAATTTCCCAAAGAATGAACTGGAATTGCAGATGGGAAATGCAGTTTTCATTGGGCAGCAGCTGAAACCATTGGCAAAGTTTTTGGATGATGTCAAGACCCTCTATGAAACTGAAGTCTTTTCTACTGACTTCTCCAATGTTTCTGCAGCCCAGCACGAGATCAACAGTTATGTGGAGAAGCAAACCAAAGGGAAAATTGTAGGCTTAATTCAAGGCCTCAAACTGAATATTATCATGATTCTAGTGAACTATATTCATTTCAGAGGTAAGGTGTCAAGAGTTGTCACATGTATCACAGTAATTTTTCACTATTGGCTCCTATCTGTGCATTGTATTGGATTATTCCAGGATGACACACAGCTCTGCATGTGAATTCAGGAAATTTCTAGGGAGATAAAACTTTTAGAGATGTGGTTGACAATGTTATGAATGTCCTGATCCTATCAGGCTACATAATTACAGTTTGTAATATATTTAATGAGATGGGAAAAACCTGTGCTTGGGAAGTCAACTGAATTTCTATGTAAGAATAATATGGTCCTTATTTCCTGTGTACATTTGGATACACTGCAAAAATACCTTGTAACATATATTAAGTACCTACTATGTGCTAAAGATTATGCTACAAAAACATACCATTAATAACTTTCAGTGCTTATCCTTCCAAGGAAGAGTGCCTAAACCTAAAGCTGAAGCTATAAGCATCATGGGGCCTCCTTTCTGAAAGTGCTGTTCCCAAATGGTTCCTCTTGGTTCTATAGATCCTGATTTTTTTTTTTTAAAGTTTGGATGAGTGGACTTTTTGGCATCAGTCACATACCTATATATACTTAAAATGGCAGAATAGTGTTTTCTAATTTCACCCATTTTTCTGGACACTCATATATCTTTGCATGGAAGGAGATTCTCTTTCAGGTGGGTGTAGAAAGCATAGTGTTTCTAAATCTGACTGAGGTCCAGCAGCATTGAAAAGGACTTCTGGTTTTCCCATATTGTAGCCGGATGAATATGTCAGCTGACTTTTTTCTCTGATACTCAGTGAGTCACTTGTAGTTTCTTGGAAAACTGGTTAAGAGTAGGTAGTATTAATTATTAGCTGAATGACTAATAGTTTCAAAGAAACATCTTTCCTCTTTCTGTGTTTTAAGCCCAGTGGGCAAATCCTTTCCGTGTATCTAAAACTGAAGAGAGTTCCAACTTCTCAGTGGACAAGAGCACCACAGTACAAGTGCCCATGATGCATCAGCTAGAACAATACTATCATTACGTGGATATGGAGCTGAATTGTACAGTACTTCAAATGGACTATAGTGCGAACGCCCTGGCACTTTTTGTCCTTCCAAAAGAGGGACACATGGAATGGGTAGAAGCAGCCATGTCATCTAAGACACTGAAGAAGTGGAACCATTTACTGCAGAAAGGGTAAATAATTTAGATGATATGGGGATATAAATGTAGGCTTAAGGGTGTAGTTGAGGATGAGTTAAAGGGAAACCTAGAAGTAGGAACATTGCCCAGAAGCAGCTGGCTGTGGCATTATGATTGTTAAAATATGTCCACAATATACAGTGTGCCTGATACTTTCCTGAATACATCCATAGTGTTTCATCTAAGCATTTTGGGAAAACTCCAAAGCTTGTAGTATCATGGATATTTGTAAAATTAGAAATTGTCATAGTTCCCCAAAGTGAGTACACTAGGAAACTGATACGTTTTTAGGGAACAACTAAAATTTTGGGATGCATTAGATTTGATGTTGGGGGTGGAGTGCACTTATGATGAGCTAGAACAGCAAGATGGAAAACCATGAAATTCCTACACACTACCCTTTGATCTTCACCCCGCTAGACCCCTGTCCTTGCTCAATAACATGGAGCTATATTTTTCTGATAATAAGGGTCAGGACACTGTGTGTTGTAGCCCAGTATTTTCTGAGTCTGAGACCACTTCTTCCATACTACTTTCTGTGTTTCTAGTGCCATGTTAATGATTGTCAATGTTTTCCTAACTCCACACAGATGGGTTGAATTGTTTGTTCCAAAGTTTTCCATTTCTGCCACATATGATCTTGGAAGCACACTTCAGAAGATGGGCATGAGGGATGCCTTTGCTGAAAGTGCTGACTTTCCTGGAATAACAGAAGACAATGGTCTAAAACTTTCCTATGTAAGTTGGTGGATTAGTTGTTTACCATAGGATCTAGGAAGGATATTGAGGATCAAGTGACTCACTCATCTCATTTGGTCAATTAGGAATCTCGTGTCTACAGAAGCAGCATGATTTGGTTAGGTCATCAAAAGAGAGTCAGTCATTCTTGAATCAATTTTGAATAATTACTTAAAAATAAGTCATTTTGGAAGTAATTTCTGGGGCTACATTGATGATGGTTTAGCAGATAAGAGCACTGCTTGCTCTTCCAGAAGACCCAAGTTCAATTTCTAGCAGCATCATGGCACTTCATAATTGTCTGTAACTTCAATCTCATGAGATTTTGATACCCTCTTAAGTGGTTTCCACAGGTACCAGGCATGCATGTGATATAAAGACATGCATGCAGGCCAAATACATATATAAATGAAGAAACATAATTTCCACCCCTAAATTTCATGTACAAAGATGACTCTAATATAATGGAAAGTCTTAACAAAGTGATTATTATAAGATACAGTGCTAGAGGATGTGAGGACACTAAAGAGATGGAAGGTGATTGTTAATGAGATGTTACCCAAACAATTTGTACTAAAATCACAGAAAATTATTCACTATACAATGGAATGTTCATACTCAAGGATAATCACCATAATATGCTGTATTTCTTTTTGTACTTCCAACTTACACAAAAACTATTTCAGTAGATCTTCACTGTCTGTTCTTCTCCCACAGGCTTTTCACAAGGCTGTGCTACACATTGGTGAAGAGGGAACTAAAGAGGGAGCTTCTCCTGAAGTTGGGTCTCTGGATCAGCAAGAAGTACCTCCTCTTCACTCTGTTATCCGATTGGATAGAACATTCTTACTGATGATTTTGGAGAAAAGAACCAGAAGTGTTCTCTTTTTAGGGAAACTTGTTAACCCAACAAAACAGTAATTGAGGAAGAGTCCATTGAGTATGTACATATTATAATAGGAAATAAATGGATAGCAAAACTTAATGTACTTGCTATGGACTTGGACTTTATTTCATTTGTGCAAGTGATAAAAGTGGACCTACTCAGAAGTACAGTGGCTGTAGAAGCAGCTAATCCTGTGATCAAACATGCAGATAGTCAATGAGTGATTGTTATCCAAAACTACAAAAAGGATTGATGTTAGTAGGTCTTTGTAAAGCTGGTCATGAGTTAGCTAAGTCTAGAATTTTTGACTGGGGGTACAAATGCTTTTGGATGTATCTTTTGGACAATAGTTGCAATACAGGTCAAGTCTTTGTATTACACTATTCCAATAGTATGATCAATGAACACACAAATGAAGTAGCTTGTATATATCACATTCAAAATAACCTCTGCTCTTTCTACCTGTGATTTTGGCTACTGCTAGATATTTTTTTTAAAAAAAATAAAACTTCTCTTACTATACTATCAAGTCATAAACTGAGTACTTTCAACTAGGGATGTAGCTTTTGTGACCTAACATGTATTCAACAACAAACCAGGGTGAAATAAATTCTTCACACAAGCCCACATCATCACTAGCAGATGCCATTGTGCTAATTCATAAGCTATTGATGAAAGATAGACAAATCATTTGCATCATATGCTATATTCATTATTTTTATATTCCTTTTAAAATATCTTTCTCCTTTCTCTCATGGAAATTTCCTGGTTGTCCTGTTTGGTTTTTTTGTCTGTAGTCCTCAATAAAATAGGATATTTTGTGTTACCAGAACATCCTCTGCCTAGGTATGCCATACTATCTTCACCTACCGAAGTAGATTTAATCTCAAATTTATGTATTCAAGTACCTTGCATTAGAATTTGGAACACAAATAACAAATTGAGAATTAATTATGAAGTAGCCAAATTCTATCCCACAATATTTCACTTACAGAAAATGAGCAACAAACATGTAAGTACTATGTAGGTTTGACTCCATATGAATATAAATAAAATATGTTTGCAAAATAAATATATTTATCAGTTTTTATTCTTTTCTTAGTAGACACATTTGTAAGAGAGCTTGCATATCTTTTCTATAATATCTTGGCTTTGTAGATAAGGAACTGGAAACCCAGATATGGATAATAACTTATGGTACAGGAAAAAGTTCATTCTTTACATGATGTTTTGTTTCACAGAAGTTACATTACAATACTGGTTCTGTTACTTACACTATTTTGTGATCGTGGGCAAAGTACATAAACTCTATAACTTCTTTTCCTCATGTAATATCCATGCTGTTGGAACCTTATCAAATCCTATGAGATGCAGTGAAAATGCAAGATACCCTCAAATAACATAGGCTATTGCCACTGTCATTGGTTACCTTTGAGAAATTCATTGTAAGACTCCATTGCTGAAGATACTGAACACTTAGAGGAACTGAGCTGGAACTGATCTGGAAACCTTCTCCCTGAGAACTAGCACTCATAGTATCCGTGCTGTTATGTAAGCTGCCAAGGGAGAAAGACAATCAATAGTTCTACTACTCAGTTGTAAAGCCTGTGACTCACACCAATGACCAACCTGGTAATGATGCAATCGGGGCACTTTTATCTTTGAAATAATCAGCAGCTGTTTAATTATATTTAAGGCCCACTCAATAGGAGGGAGTTCATGCCAGATATTGTAAAGTTAGCTAATCTTTCCTGGATGGAGAAGACATAGAGAAGACACTGCTACCACTTCCCCCAAAACAATATAATTTCTACCAGTATTCTTTTTTTTTTTTTTTTTGGCTGGAAAACAATTACAATTTTAATGCTACTTTTTCACAGAGGTAGAACAATTATTTTATGTTTACATGATAACATGAAGCATCACAAGGAGTCTAAGCATTTTTGGGCAACAAGAACAAAACTGGAGGTGCCAAACTATCTAACTTCAAAGTATAAAATAAACAATTTTAATCCAATTGGCATCTATTACTGTGAAAATAGATGTCTTTGCAGGAACAAGACAGAAAGCCTGGACACAAAGCTAAATATTCTACCAGTATTCTAATACTTATCCTTACACACACAAGTAAGTGTAGCTCTGTCCCCTCACCAAAGATGTTTCTTTTAGAAAATTATGGAGGCTATTACAAAATCCACAAGTGATTAATATACAGAGGACAAGTGAATGTGGGGTACTCAACCAAAACAGATACATCTACAACACAACCAGTACACAAAAGAGTCAGTGAAAATTGTGGAAAGGGGAGTTGTTCTATGAGTCAGACAACTAGTATGCTTGCTTCTAGATAGTGTCTTACAGACATGATAGGGATGCTACACCCATGAAACCTCAAAAATATGGCTGTCTAACAAGAACTGCATAATGACAACAATAAGGTATTCCAACACTGGTGGGAGAAATTTCTGGAGGCTTCACCCACAGATGAAGAATTATAATTAATGGCTATTGAGAAAGATAAGATATGTTTTCTCTAAGGATGAACCTCCTGATATGTTCCTTAACACCAAGTAGTTAGTTAGTTATAAACACGTCTATATTGGCAATGCTAAATGGATTCAGTAAAGCAGTAGGTGTGTGTGTGTGTGTGTGTGTGTGTGTGTGTGTGTGTGTGTGTGTGACCTTTCTGTAAATATTATAAAATATCATGGCCAGAAGTAACATTAAGAAATTAGAGTTTGTTTTGGCTTATGGTTCTAGAAGAAATGTCTATAATGGCAAGAAAGATATAGCAACAGATGTTCATAGTAGGAAAGTTACCAATCATATTTCATCAAATAGGAGACTGAGAGAGCAAACTAGAAGTTGGATGAGGCTAAAAATGTTCAAAGCCTGCCAATAATTGATGCACTTCTTCTAGCAAGGGTCCACATCCTAAAAGTTCCATACTCCTAACCCCAAATAGCACAACTAACCAGGATCCAAATATTTAAATGTGTGAGCCAATGGGGGAATGATTCACATTCAAACCACCACATTTCACTCCATGGTCCTTACAAGTTCATGGCCATATCACAGTGCAAATTGCATTCAGTCCTACTTTAAATGCCTCCATAGTCTTTCAGTCTCAACAATGTTTAAAACTCCAATCTCTTCTGAGACTCAATGTAATCCCTCACAATGGAGTACTACTCAGCTATTAAAAACAGTGAATTCATGAAATTCTTAGGCAAATGGATGATACTAGAAAATATCATCCTGAGGGAGGTAACCCAGTCACAAAAGAACACACATGGTATGCACTCACTGATAAGTGGATATTAGCCCAGAAGCTTGAAATATGCAAGATACAATTCACAGACCACATAAAGCTCAAGAAGAAGGAAGACCAAAGTATGGATACTTAGATCCTTCTTAGAAGGGAGAAGAAAATACCCATGGGAGGAGATATAGATACATAGTGTGGAGCAGAGACAGAAGGAAAGGCCATCTAGAGACTGCCCCACCTGGGGATTCATCCCATATACAGTTATCAAACCCAGACACTATTGTGGATACCAACAAGTGCTTGCTGACAGGAGCCTCCACACTATTTGTTTCTGGTCTTGCCTGAGTTCCTGACCCAATTTCGATTGTGAACTGAATGCAAAGAAAAAAATAAAACCTTTCCTCCCCAAGTTGTTTTTAGGCAGTATTTTATAACAACATCGGAAAAGCAGGTTAGAAATATATATTTATTTCAGGCCCATGGTGGCCGGGGACTGGCCCTGACCAGAAGGAACCTGAGCCACTGGTCCTGAAGGGATCCCGTGTCTGTGTTCCAGCTGATATAGCTGTCTCCTGAGAGACTCTGCCAGTGCCTGACTAATACAGAAGTGGATGCTCACAGTCGTCCATTAGACAGAGCACAGGGTCCTCCAATGAAAGAACTAGAGAAAGTACCTAAGGAACTTAAGGGGTTTACAGCCCCATAGAAGGAACAGCATGAACTAACCAGTACCCTAGAGCTCTCTTGGACTAAACCACCAATCAAAGAAAACACATGGTGGGACTCATGGCTCTAGCTGCATATGTAGCAGAGAATGGCGTAGTCGATTATCAATGGGAAGAGAGGAGGCCCTTGGTCCCATGAAGGTTCTATGCCCCAGTATAGTGGAATGTCTGGCTCAGGAAGCAGGAGTGGGTAGGTTGGGGAGCAAGGGGAAGGGGTAGAGGATAGGGGATTTTTGGAATGGAAACTAGGAAAGGGGATAACATTTGAAATGTAAACAAAGAAAATATCTAATTAAAAAAAAAGTCCAAAGGGACAATACATATCTAGAAATAAAAAGAAATACATACTTATATAACAATATAGTTATAGAAAAGAAGGTCATGGACTTCAGAAGGGTTAGGGGAGACAAGAGGAAGTGAGTGGTGGAGAATAAAGGGTGGAATTGATGTAAATTTAATATTCATGTATGAATTTATAATCTACTGTGAGAACCTGTATCTAAGAAAACATAGGGAAGCCTTCTGGTGCCCTGAGCAGACCTTGGGCACTAGCTCTGTGCCCAATCCTACAATATCCAGAGGAAGCTGGACTCCCAGGTGCTCTAACATGCCCAGGATCATAGCACTGCAGCCAATCCCACAATACCCAGGGGGATTTGAACTCCCAGGAGCTCTAACACACCCAGGATAATAGGTGAGGAGGCCACAACATCTTCCCCAACACCAGGAGCTACCGGGATCACTGACGATCCAGTGATGAAGGAACCCCCACCCTACAAGTGTCATGGGTTCCTTCCAGTCTACACCAGTGCTCTGAGCAGACCTTGGGTGCTAGCTCCACACCAAGTCCTACAGCACCCAGAGGAAGCTCAACTCCCAGGTGCTCTAACATGCCCAGGATCATAGGATCCTAGGATCCCAGGATTCTGGGAGCTTGGTCACACAAGGATTTTAGGATCCCAGAGGCAGCTTGACTCCTAAGAGCTCTTATACCCAGGATCTCAGGATCACAGAATCATAAAGACAGCTGGACTCTGAGGAATTCTGACACAAGCAAGATAAAAGGAGGGACAGGCTCTAGTCAGAGACAATGAGTACAGGTAGCACTAGAGTTAACCAGATGGAGAGAGGCAAGTGCAAGAACATAAGCAGCAGAAACCAAGGTTACTTTGCATCATCAGAACCCAGTACTTCCACCACAGCAAGTCCTAGATACCCCATCACACCAGAAAAGCAAGATTCAGATTTAAAATAGCTTGTTATGATGATGATAGAGGACTTTAAGAAGGACATAAATAACTCCCTTAAAGAAATACAGGAGAACACAGGTAAACAGGTAGAAGCCTTTAAGGAGGAAACACAAAAATACCTTTAAAAGTTACAGGAAAACACAAACAAACAGGTGAAGGAATTGAACAAAACCATCCAGGACCTAAAAATGGAAGTAGAGACAATAAAGAAACCCCAAGGGAGACTACCCGGAGATAGAAAACCTAGGAAAAAGATCACGAGTCACAAGTGCAAGTATCACCAACAGAATACAAGAGATGGAAGAGAGAATCTCAAGTGAAGAAGATAGCATAGAAAACATTGACACAACAGTCAATGAAAATGCAAAATGCAAAAAGCTCCTAACTCAAAACATCCAGGAAATTCAGAACACACAATGAGAAGAGCAAACCTAAGGATAATAGGTAAAGAAGGGAGTAAGATTTCCAACTTAAAGGGCCAGTAATTAACTTCAACAAAATTATAGAAGAAAATTCTTCCCTAACCTAAAGAAAGAGATGCCCATGAACATACAAGAAGCCTATAGAACTCCAAATAGATGGGACCAGAAAAGAAATTCCTTCTGTCACATAATAATCAAAACACTAAATGCACAAAACAATGAAAGAATATTAAAAGCAATAAGGGAAAAAGGTCAAGTAACATATAAAGGCAGACCTATCAGAATTACACCAGACTTCTCACCAGAGACTATGAAAGCTAGAAGATCCTGGATAGATATCATTCAGACCCTAAGAGAACACAAATGCCAGCCCAGGCTATTATACCCAGAAAAACTCTCAATTTACACAGATGAAGAAACCAAGATATTCCATGACAAAAACACATTTACACAATATCTTTCCACAATCCAGCCCTACATAGGATAATAGATGGAAAAACTCCAACACAAAGAGGGAAACTATACCCTAGAATGGGTGTTGGATTTTGTCAAATGCTTTCTCAGCATCTAACGAGATGATCATGTGGTTTTTGTCTTTGAGTTTGTTTATATACTGGATTACTTTGATGGATTTCCGTATATTGAACCATCCCTGCATCCCTGGGATGAAACCTACTTGGTCAGGATGGATGATTGTTTTAATGTGTTCTTGGATTCCATTAGCAAGAACTTTTTTGAGGATTTTGCATCAATATTCTTAAGGGATATTGGCCTGAGCTTCTCTATCTTTGTTGGGTCTTTTTGTGGTTTAGGTATCAGAGTAATTGTGGCTTCATAGAATGAGTTGAGTAGAGTACTTTCTGTTTCAATTTTCTGGAATAGTTTGTGAAGAACTGGGATTAGATCTTCTTTGAAGGTCTCATAGAACTCTGCACTAAACCCATCTGGTCCTGGGCTTCTTTTGGTTGGGAGACTATTAATGACTGCTTCTATTCCTTTGGGGGATATAAGGCTGTTTAGATCATTAACCTGATCTTGATTCAAATTTGGTACCTGGTATCTGTCTAGAAACTTATCCATTTCATCCAGGTTCTCCAGCTTTGTTGAGTATAGCCTTTTGTTGAAGGATCTGATGGTGTTTTGGATTTCTTCAGGATCTGTTGTTATGTCTCCCTTTTCATTTCTGATTTTGTTAATTAGAATGCTTTCCCTGTGCCCTCTAGTGAGTCTGGCTAAGTGTTTGTCTGTCTTGTTGATTTTCTCAAAGTAGCAGCTCCTCGTTTGGTTGATTCTTTGAATAGTTCTTCTTGTTTCCACTTGGTTGATTTCGCCCCTGACTTTGTTTCCTGCCATCTACTCCTCTTAGGTGAATTTGCTTCCTTTTGTCCTAGAGCTTTTAGGTGTGTTGTCAAGCTGCTAATGTGTGTTCTCTCTAGTTTCTTTTTGGAGGCACTCAGAGCTTTGTGTTTTCCTCTTAGAAATGCTTTCATTGTGTCCCAAAAGTTTGGGTATGTTGTGGCTTCATTTCCATTGAATTCTAAAAAGTTCTTAATTTCTTTCTTTATTCCTTCCTTGACCAAGGTATCATTGAGAAGAGTGTTGTTCAGTTTCCACGTGAATGCTGGCTTTCTATTATTTATTTTGTTATTGAGGATCAGCCTTAGTCCATGGTGATCTTATAGGATGCATGGGACAATTTCAATATTTTTGTATCTGTTGAGGCTTGTTTTGTGACCAATTATGTGGTCAATTTTAGAGAGGTTACCATGAGGTGCTGAGAAGAAGATATATCCTTTAGTTTTAGGATAAAATGTTCTGTAGATATCTGTCAGATCCATTTGTTTCATAACTTCTGTTAGTTTCACTGTGTCCCTGTTTAGTTTCTGTTTCCATGATCTGTCCACTGGTGAAAGTGGTGTGTTGAAGTCTCCCACTATTAATGTGTGAGTTGCAATATGTGCTTTGAGCTTTACTAAAGTATCTTTAATGAATGTGGCTGCCCTTGTATTTGGAGCATAGATATTCAAAATTTAGTGTTCCTCTTGGAGGATTTTACCTTTGATGAGTATGAAGTGCCCCTCCTTGTCTTTTTTGATGACTTTGGTTTGGAAGTCAATCTTATTAGATATTAGAATGGCTACTTCAGCTTGTTTCTTCAGACCATTTGCTTGGAAAATTGTTTTCCAGCCTTTCACTCTGAGGTAGTGTCTATCTTTTTCTCTGAGATGAGTTTCCTGTAAGCAGCAAAATGTTGGGTCTTGTTTGTGTAGCCAGTTTGTTAGTCTATGTCTTTTTATCGGGGAGTTGAATCCATTGATATTAAGAGATATTAAGGAAAAGTAATTGTTGCTTCCTGTTATTTTTGTTGTTAAAGTTGGCATTCTCTTCTTGTGGCTGTATTCTTTTAGGTTTGTTGAGGGATTACCTTCTTGCTTTTTCTAGGGCATGGTTTCCATCCTTGTATTGTTTTTTTTTTTTTTTTTTTTTTCTGTTATTATCCTTTGAAGGCCTGGATTCGTGGAAAGATAATGTGTGAATTTGGTTTTCTTGTAGAATACTTTGGTTTCTCCATCTATGGTAATTGAGAGTTTGGCTGGGTATAGTAGCCTGGGCTGGAATTTGTGTTCTCGTAGTTTCTGTATAACATCTGTCCAGGCCTTTCTGGCTTTCATAGTCTCTGGTGAAAAATCTGGTGTAATTCTGATAGGCTTGCCTTTATATGTTACTTGACCTTTTTCCCTTACTGCTTTTAGTATTCTATCTTTATTTAGTGCATTTGTTGTTCTGATTATTATGTGTCAGGAGGAATTTCTTTTCTGGTCCAGTCTATTTGGAGTTCTGTAGGCTTCTTGTATGATCATGGGCATCTCTTTCTTTAGATTTGGGAAGTTTTCTTCTATAATTTTGTTGAAGATGTTTGCTGGTCCTTTGAGTTGAAAATCTTCATTCTCATCTACTCCTATTATCCGTAGGTTTGGTCTTCTCATTGTGTCCTGGATTTCCTGGATGTTTTGAGTTAGGATCTTTTTGCATTTTCCATTTTCTTTGATTGTTGTGCCGATGTTCTCTATGGAATCTTCTGCACCTGAGATTCTCTCTTCCATCTTTTGTATTATGTTGCTGATGCTCACATCTATGGGTCCAGATTTCTTTCCTAGGGTTTCTATCTTCAGCGTTGCCTCACTTTGGGTTTTCTTTATTGTGTCTACTTCCCTTTTTAGGTCTAGTATGGTTTTGTTCATTTCCATCACCTCTTTGGATGTGTTTTCCTGTTTTTCTTTAAGGACTTCTATCTGTTTGGTTGTGTTTTCCCGTTTTTCTTTAAGGACTTGTAACTCTTTAGCAGTGTTCTCCTGTATTTCTTTAAGTGAGTTATTAAGTCCTTCTTGATGTCCTCTACCATCATCATGAGATATGCTTTTAAATCTGGGTCCAGCTTTTCAGGTGTGTTGGGGTGCCCTTGGACTGGGTGAGGTGGGAGTGCTGGGTTCTGATGATGGTGAGTTGTCTTGGTTTCTGTTAGTAAGATTATTACATTTACCTTTCGCCATCTGGTAATCTCTAGAGTTAGTTGTTATAGTTGTCTCTGTTTAGAGATTGTTCTTCTGGTGATTCTGTTACTGTCTATCAGCAGACCTGGGAGACAGGCTCTCTCGTCTGAGTTTCATTGGTCAGAGCACTCTCTGCTGGCAAGCTCTCCTCTCACAGGGAAGGTACACAGATATCTGGCATTTGGACCTCCTCCTGGCCTAAGATGAAGGCCCAAAACCGGACCTTTCCCAGAAGCAGTGTTGCTTTGGCAGGTCACAGAAGCTGTCAGCTTCTGTGGTGCACACTCTCACCTGTGCAGACTAAGTTCCTAATTTTGGCAGAGTCACAGAACCAAGATGGCTTCTGCCGCTCCTGAGGCCAAGGGCTCTCGAGACGGGTGGACACCTGTCCTCTGGCCGGGAGGGTGGCCGGATGTCTGGAGCCCAAAAAGGGTGCTGCCTCAGAGGATCTGTGGCTCCTGCCAGTCCCCAAAGCTGTCAGCTTCTATGGTGCACACTCTCGCCTGTGCAGACTAAGTTCCTAAATTCGGCAGAGTTCCCAGTCTTCTTCTATATACATGCTGGGGGCATGGTCCAGCCCATGTATGCTTTTTGGTTGGTGGCTAAGTCTCTGGGAGCTCCCAGGGATCAGGATTAATTAATACTGTTACTTGATACTTATGAGACTTCCTATGGGTTGTCATCCCTTAGATTCCTTCACTCTTCTCTTTAACTCTTTCATAGGGGTCCCTGACTTAAGTTCTATGGTTGGCTGTAAGTATCTGCATCTGTCTCAGTCAGCTGCTGGTAGAGCCTCTCAGAGGACAGCCATGTTAGGCTCTTGTATATATGCACACCATAGCATCAATAATAGTGTCGGGAATTGTTGCCTGCCCATGAGAGGGATCTGAAGGTAGCTTTCCCTCAGTATCTGCTTTATTTTTGTCCCTGCATTTCATTTAGACAGTAACAATTCTGGGTCAAAAATTGTGAAGGCCCCCCTTCATTGGGGGCCCTTCCTATCTACTGGAGGTGGAACCTGAAGAGACCACCTCCAGAAATTTCTTTAGGCTTAGAGTCCAAGATCAAGATTTCACTGTGTTTAGTTCCAGTGAGGATTATATTCTAGCTTGCTGATGTTCATCTTTTTATACTAAGTTATATATAATTTACATGCTGGAACACAAACTAGACACTGCTCACATATAGTTTTTAAATGGATGCTAATCTTCATGACTGTTCTACCCTAAAGACCTATGAACTTCTAAGAGAATAGATCTCCAAATACTATCACCTTGGGAAATACAGTGTTAAAACACAAATGGTAGTAATCGTATCATATTTTGATTACTGTAGTAAGTGTAATTGACTATGAAAGGCTATAAAGTTTTAAAATTATACAGCTTTTACACTACTATTGTAGTGTGGGGCTATCTCTTCATGGAAGGTCATAGTCTAGAACTTAGGAGTTCTGTTAGTGGACAACTTGAAAGTTTAGTTCTTTCCAGGGCTATCTTACTTTCAGGGCTGTCAATTCTTTATGGTTTAAAATTGCATTTGTGTAGATATATATGTATATATGTATATCTACATATGTATATCTGTATATATATCTATCTATATCATGTATATATATAGATATAGATATAGATATAGATATATATCATGTATATTTGTGCATGAACCTGTAACAGTACATGACAGAACCATACCCATAAGAAATGGTTAGCTATATTTTGAGCAAATATTACTTTTTTTTTCAATTTTTTATTAAATATTTTCTTCATTTACATTTCAAATGCTATCTCAAAAGTCCCCTATACCTCCCCCTGCCCTGCTCCCCTACCCACCTACTCCCACTTCTTGGCCCTGGCATTCCCCTATACTGGGGCATATAAAGTTTGCAAGACCAAGGGGCCTCTCTTCCCAATGATGGCCGACTAGGCCATCTTCTGCTACATATGCAGCTAGAGACACGTCTATTTCTCATCAAAATTTGGCAAGAGAGTATCAATCACTTTGAGTGTCAAACAAATGCTGCTAGTATCTGTTGTGTAACACAGGCTATTGCCTTTCCTGATTATTGGGATCAATGACCTTTGTCTACATGGAGTAATGGAGAATCTGATTCCAGTTGTTAATAGCTGATTTTATTTAAGTCTCATCTTCACCTTATTTCTTGTGCTTCACATCTGAGATAGCAGATAAGAAAG
Source organism: Mus caroli (assembly GCF_978045245.1). Lineage (NCBI taxonomy): Eukaryota > Metazoa > Chordata > Mammalia > Rodentia > Muridae > Mus > Mus caroli. The sequence continues at coordinate 31,083,613 of NW_028227260.1, forward strand.
TTAATATCTTCTTTATTTTGGTATTAACAGAGGTTCAAATCACATGAGTCCTTTTCTACATATTTGCATACTCAGAGACACTCTATCCAAAAAACCATTAAAGCACACATTTGGGTAATTTTTCTATGGTCTTAAGATGTATTATTCTTTTTTCTAGTTCTTTGATAAAATACCATGACTAAGACAAATTATAGAAGGAAGAGCACTGAGAATGATGTGAGACTTTTAAAACCTCACAGCCTGCCACTAGTGACACACTCCCTCCAACAGGGACACACCTCTTAAGCCTCCCTAGACAGGACCATTAACTAATGGCATTGTACCTAAATACTTGAGACTTTAGAGAACATCTCATTCAAATAGCATAGACACCATTCCTAGATGAGCTTGGGTCTTCTTAAGTCTTCTGAAAAAAAAAAGTTTTATTTTATATGTAATGAAAACTTCACTCCTTTGATATACGGTGATCCCATCTGTATTCATTTCCATGTCAGTCTGCCTATGCTTGTGGCCAAAATGATCAGGTATTCTATTTCCTGCACACAAGCATCCTGAAATATCTAAGCAGGATCCATATCTCATACTCAAATGCTTTCTAGCTAAACTTCATGGGGAAATAGTCATCCCTTAGTTTTTTTTTTTTTAATGATTTATACCCCCCCCCAGCTTAGCACTGTAGAAACTGGAGGTAGAATCCCCCAGTAGGTTATTGAAACTTACTTTTATGTCTATCCATTGTTCCTCCAAGCCCTGGATTCTTCCTACTGTGGACACATAGTCATAGCAGATCATGACTATAGTTAGTTTACTGTAGTTTTAGGGCAGCAAGCCAATATTCAAAGTATCATCATTGAACTGGAACTTCAAGCAAGCCTTAACCAAGTATAGTAGTCAGATTTTCAATTACTGTGACAATGCATCTAAAAAAATAAGTTAAAGAAGAAAATATTTATTTTGGCTTATGGTTTCAGAGGTTCAAGTGTATGGTCACTCCACCCAATTGCGATGAGCTTTTCTTTTTTTTTTTTTCTCTTTAGTAATTATTTTTTTTTATTTTATATTTTTATTACATATTATCCTCAATTACATTTCCAATACTATCCCAAAAGTCCCCCATAGCGCCCCCCACTTCCCTACCCACCCATTCCCATTCTTTTGGCCCTGGCATTCCCCTATATTGGGGCATATAAAGTTTGCAAGTCCAATGGGCCTCTCTTTCCATTGATGGCCGACTAGGCCATCTTTCGATACATATGCAGCTAGAGACAAGAGCTCCAGGGTTCTGGTTAGTACATCATGTTGTTCCAACAATAGGGTTGCAGATCCCTTTAGCTCCTTAGGTACTTTCTCTAGCTTCTCCATTGGGAGCCTTGTGATACATCCAATAGCTGACTGTGAACATCCACTCCTGTGTTTGTTAGGCCCCGGCATCGTCTCACAAGAGACAGCTATATTTGGGTCCTTTCAGCAAAATCTTGCTAGTGTATGCAATGGTGTCAGCGTTTAGAAGCTGATTATGGGATGGATCCCTGGATACGGCAGTCTCTAAATGGTCCATCCTTTCATCCCAGCTACGAGCTTTGTCTCTGTAACTCTTTCCCTGGGTGTTTTGTTCCCAATTCTAAGAAGGTGCACAGTGTCCACACTTTGGTCTTCATTCTTCTTGAGTTTCATGCGTTTATCAAATTGTATCTTATATCTTGGGTATCCTAAGTTTTGGGCTAATATCCACTTATCAATGAATACATATTGTGTGAGTTCTTTTGTGATTGTGTTACTTCACTCAAGATGATGCCCTCCAGGTCCATCCATTTGGCTAGGAATTTCATAAATTCATTCTTTTTAATAGCTGAGTAGTACTCCATTGTGTAAATGTACCATAATTTCTGTATCCATTCCTCTGTTGAGGGACATCTGGGTTCTTTCCAGCTTCTGGCTATTATAAATAGGGCTGCTATGAACATAGTGGAGCATGTGTCCTTTTTACCGGTTGGGACATCTTCTGGATATATGCCCAGGAGAGGTATTGCTGGATCCTCCGGTAGTACTATGTCCAGTTTTCTGAGGAACCGCCAAACTGATTTCCAGAGTGGTTGTACAAGCTTGCAATCCCACCAACAATGGAGGAGTGTTCCTCTTTCTCCACATCCTCGCCAGCATCTGCTGTCACCTGAATTTTTGATCTTAGCCATTCTGACTGGTGTGAGGTGGAATCTCAGGGTTGTTTTGATTTGCATTTCCCTGATGATTAAGGATGTTGAACATTTTTTCAGGTGCTTCTCTGCTATTCGGTATTCCTCAGGTGAGAATTCTTTGTTCAGTTCTGAGCCCCATTTTTTAATGGGGTTATTTGACTTTCTGGAGTCCACCTTCTTGAGTTCTTTATATATATTGGATATTAGTCCCTTATCTGATTTAGGATAGGTGAAGATCCTTTCCCAATCTGTTGGTGGTTTTTTTGTCTTATTGATGGTGTCTTTAGCCTTGCAGAAGCTTTGTAGTTTCATGAGGTCCCACTTGTCAATTCTCGATCTTACAGCACAAGCCATTACTGTTCTATTCAGGAATTTTTCCCCTGTGCCCATATCTTCAAGGCTTTTCCCCACTTTCTCCTCTATAAGTTTCAGTGTCTCTGGTTTTATGTGAAGTTCCTTGATCCACTTAGACTTGACCTTAGTACAAGGAGATAGGAATGGATCGATTCGCATTCTTCTACATGTTAACAACCAGTTGTGCCAGCACCATTTGTTGAAAATGCTGTCTTTCTTCCACTGGATGTTTTTAGCTCCCTTGTCGAAGATCAAGTGACCATAGGTGTGTGGGTTCATTTCTGGGTCTTCAATTCTATTCCATTGGTCTATTTGTCTGTCACTATACCAGTACCATGCAGTTTTTATCACAATTGCTCTGTAATAGAGCTTTAGGTCCGGCATGGTGATTCCACCAGAGGTTCTTTTATCCTTGAGAAGAGTTTTTGCTATCCTAGGTTTTTTGTTATTCCAGATGAATTTGCAGATTGCACTTTCTAATTCGTTGAAGAATTGATTTGGAATTTTGATGGGGATTGCATTGAATCTGTAGATTGCTTTTGGCAAGATAGCCATTTTTACAATGTTGATCCTGCCAATCCATGAGCATGGGAGATCTTTCCATCTTCTGAGATCTTCTGTAATTTCTTTCTTCAGAGACTTGAAGTTTTTATTATACAGATCTTTCACTTCCTTAGTTAGAGTCACGCCAAGATATTTTATATTATTTGTGACTATTGAGAAGGGTGTTGTTTCCCTAATTTCTTTCTCAGCCTGTTTATTCTTTGTGTAGAGAAAGGCCATTGATTTGTTTGAGTTAATTTTATATCCAGCTACTTCACCGAAGCTGTTTATCAGGCTTAGGAGTTCTCTGGTGGAATTTTTAGGGTCACTTATATATACTATCATATCATCTGCAAAAAGTGATATTTTGACTTCATCTTTTCCAATTTGTATCCCTTTGATCTCCTTTTGTTGTCGAATTGCTCTGGCTAGGACTTCAAGTACAATGTTGAATAGGTATGGAGAAAGTGGACAGCCTTGTCTAGTCCCTGATTTTAGAGGGATTGCTTCAAGCTTCTCACCATTTACTTTGATGTTGGCTACTGGTTTGCTGTAGATTGCTTTTATCATGTTTAGGTATGGGCCTTGAATTCCTGATCTTTCCAAGACTTTTATCATGAATGGGTGTTGGATCTTGTCAAATGCTTTTTCCGCATCTAACGAGATGACCATGTGGTTTTTGTCTTTGAGTTTGTTTATATACTGGATTACGTTGATGGATTTCCGTATATTGAACCATCCCTGCATCCCTGGGATGAAACCTACTTGGTCAGGATGGATGATTGTTTTGATGTGTTCTTGGATTCGGTTAGCAAGAACTTTATTGAGGATTTTTGCATCAATATTCATAAGGGATATTGGTCTGAAGTTTTCTATCTTTGTTGGGTCTTTTTGTGGTTTAGGTATCAGAGTAATTGTGGCTTCATAGAATGAGTTGGGTAGAGTACCTTCTGTTTCTATTTTGTGGAATAGTTTGTGAAGAACTGGGATTAGATCTTCTTTGAAGGTCTGATAGAACTCTGCACTAAACCCATCTGGTCCTGGGCTTTTTTTAGTTGGGAGACTATTAATGACTACTTCTATTTCTTTGGGGGATATAGGGCTGTTTAGATCATTAACCTGATCTTGATTCAACTTTGGTACCTGGTATCTGTCTAGGAACTTCTCCATTTCATCCAGGTTCTCCAGTTTTGTTGAGTATAGCCTTTGGTAGAAGGATCTGATGGTGTTTTGGATGTCTTCAGGATCTGTTGTTATGTCTCCTTTTTCATTTCTGATTTTGTTAATTAGGATGCTTTCCCTGTGCCCTCTAGTGAGTCTGGCTAAGGGTTTATCTATCTTGTTGATTTTCTCAAAGAACCAGCTCCTTGATTGGTTGATTCTTTGAATAGTTTTTCTTGTTTCCACTTGGTTGATTTCACCCCTGAGTTTGATTATTTCCTGCCGTCTACTCCTCTTGGGTGAATTTGCTTCCTTTTGTTCTAGTGCTTTTAGGTGTGTTGTCAAGCTGCTAATGTGTGCTCTCTCTAGTTTCCTTTTGGAGGCACTCAGAGCTATGAGTTTTCCTCTTAGAAATGCTTTCATTGCGTCCCATAAGTTTGGGTATGTTGTGGCTTCATTTTCATTGAACTCTAAAAAGTCCTTAATTTCTTTCTTTATTCCTTCCTTGACCAAGGTATCATTGAGAAGAGTGTTGTTCAGTTTCCACGTGAAGGTTGGCTTTCTATTATTTATTTTGTTATTGAAGATCAGCCTTAGTCCATGGTGATCTGATAGGATGCATGGGACAATTTCAATATTTTTATATCTGTTGAGGCCTGCTTTGTGACCAATTATGTGGTCAATTTTGGAGAAGGTACCATGAGGTGCTGAGAAAAAGGTATATCCTTTTGTTTTAGGATAGAATGTTCTGTAGATATCTGCCAGATCCATTTGGTTCATAATTTGTCTTAGTTTCACTGTGTCCCTGTTTAGTTTCTGTTTCCATGATCTGTCCATTGGTGAAAGTGGTGTGTTGAAGTCTCCCACTATTATTGTATGAGGTGCAATGTGTGCTTTGAGCTTTACTAAAGTTTCTTTAATGAATGTGGCTGCCTTTGTATTTGGAGCATAGATATTCAGGATTGATAGTTCCTCTTGGAGGATTTTACCTTTGATGAGTATGAAGTGTCCCTCCCTGTCTTTTTTAATGACTTTGGGTTGGAAGTCAATCTTATCAGATATTAGAATGGCTACTCCAGCTTGTTTCTTCATGCCATTTGCTTGGAAAATTGTTTTCCAGCCTTTCATTCTGAGGTAGTGTCTATCCTTTTCTCTGAGATGAGTTTCCTGTAAGCAGCAAAATGTTGGGTCTTGTTTGTGTAGCCAGTTTGTTAGTCTATGTCTTTTTATCGGGGAGTTGAGTCCATTGATATTAAGAGATATTAAGGAAAAGTAATTGTTGTTTCCTGTTATTTTTGTTGTTAAAGTTGGCATTTTGTTCTTGTGGCTGTCTTCTTTTAGGTTTGTTGAGGGATTACCTTCTTGTTGTTTCTAGGGCGTGGTTCCTGTCCTTGTATTGGTTTTTTTCTGTTATTATCCTTTGAAGGGCTGGATTCATGGAGAGATAATGTGTGAATTTGGTTTTGTCGTGGAATACTTTGGTTTCTCCATCTATGTTAATTGAGAGTTTGGCTGGGTATAGTAGCCTGGGCTGGAATTTGTGTTCTTTTAGTGTCTGTATAACATCCGTCCAGGATCTTCTGGCTTTCATAGTCTCTGGTGAAAAATCTGGTGTAATTCTGATAGGCTTGCCTTTATATGTTACTTGGCCTTTTTCTCTTACTGCTTTTAGTATTCTATCTTTATTTAGAGCATTTGTTGCTCTGATTATTATGTGTCGGGAGGTATTTCTTTTCTGGTCCAGTCTATTTGGAGTTCTGTAGGCTTCTTGTATGTTCATGGGCATCACTTTCTTTAGGTTTGGGAAGTTTTCTTCTATAATTTTGTTGAAGATGTTTGCTGGTCCTTTGAGTTGAAAATCTTCATTCTCATCCACTCCTATTATCCGTAGGTTTGGTCTTCTCATTGCGTCCTGTATTTCTTGGATGTTTTGAGTCAGGATCTTTTTGCATTTTACATTTTCCTTGATTGTTGTGCCGATGTTCTCTATGGAATCTTCTGCACCTGAGATTCTCTCTTCCATCTCTTGTATTCTGTTGCTGATGCTCGTATCTATGGTTCCAGATTTCTTTCCTAGGGTTTCTATCTCCAGTGTTGCCTCATTTTGGGTTTTCTTTATTGTGTCTACTTCCCTTTTTAGGTCTAGTATGGTTTTGTTCATTTCCATCATCTGTTTGGATGTGTTTTCCTGTTTTTCTGTAAGGACTTCTACCTGTTTGATTATGTTATCGTGTTTTTCTTTAAGGATTTGTAACTCTTTAGCAGTGTTCTCCTGCAATTCTTTAAGGGATTTTTGTGCTTTCTCTTCATTGTCTTCTGCCTGTTTAGCAGTGTTCTCCTGCATTTCTTTAAGTGTGTTATTAAAGTCCTTCTTGAAGTTCTCTATCATCATCAGGAGATATGCTTTTAAATCCGTGTCTAGCTTTTCCGGTGTGTTGGGGTGCCCTGGACTGGGCGAAGTGGGGGTGCTGGGTTCTGATGATGGTGAGTGGTCTTGGTTTCTGTTAGTAAGATTATTACGTTTACCTTTCGCCATCTGGTAATCTCTGGGGTTAGTTGTTATCGTTGTCACTGTTTAAAGATTGGAGCAGAAGCTGTGTTCCACTCACCAGCAGTCTCTAAATCCTGCGGCGGGGGTCGTGGGTAGCTGACGTTACCCTGGTGCTGGTCCAGCCGGAAGAGGCCTGTGGTCGTACACAGGCCGTTTTTCTGCTTCCCTAACTAATGCAGTCTCTGGTCCCGCGTGCAATTGGATTGGAGCAGAAGCTGTGTTCCACTCTCCAGAAGTCTTAAGATCCTGTGGTGGGTGTTGTGGGTAGCTGGTGAGTGTCAGCCGACCCTGCGCCCCAGCTGCCCCGGTGCTTTTCTGACCGGAAGAGGGTTGTGGCCCTATGTAGGCCGGATTTCTCTCTCCCCAACCAGAGCAGTCTCAGGTCCCGCGTGATTGGACTGGAACAGAAGTTGTGTTCCACTCACCAAAAGTCCCAAAATCCTGCGGAGGGGGTCGTGGGTAGCTGGCGGGTGTCAGGCAACCCTGTGCTCCCACTACCCCGGCACTGATCCGGCCGGATGAGGCCTGTGGCCCTACTCAGGCCGGTTTCTGCTTCCCTAACTAATGCAGTCTCAGGTCCCGCGCAATTGGATTGGAGCAGAAGCTGTGTTCCACTCACCAGCAGTCCCAAAATCCTGTGGCGGGGGTCGTGGGTAGCTGGCGGGTGTCAGGCAACCCTGCGCTTCAGCTACCCCAGCGCTGATCCGGCCGGATGAGGCCTGTGGCCCTACTCAGGCCGGTTTCTGCTTCCCTAACTAATGCAGTCTCAGGTCCCGCGCAATTGGATTGGAGCAGAAGCTGTGTTCCACTCACCAGCAGTCCCAAAATCCTGCGGCGGGGGTCGTGGGTAGCTGGCGGGTGTCAGGCAACCCTGCGCTTCCGCTACCCAAGCTACCATAATAATGCCTTGACAATCATTCATATAGCTTTTTGGTTAGTAAATATATGTGTACCTTAAATAAACTCAGAGATTATGGCATAAGACCTGTTCAGGTTCAAGCCAGATGGGGTCTTAGTACTTAAAAAGGCAAGGGGATATGAGATTCAATCCCTAACCAAGAAGCTATTTGAAATTGATGTTCACTGACAAATGGCAAATTGGTTTGCTACAATGAAATGTCACTGGCTATATCAGCCACATTCGCCCAGGAACACTTGACCAAGACAAAGACAGACAAACATGGTTTTGTGGATTATTTTGCTTCCTTTTATTATTTTGTTTGTTTGTTTTGATTTTTGTGTGTATTTTGTTTGAAGATAAAGATAGACTGATAGATAGATAGATAGATAGATAGATAGATAGATAGATAGATGATAGATGATAGATGATAGATGATAGATAGATGACAGAGAAATCATGAATTTGGGTGGGTAGGGAGGTGGGAAGGATCTGAGAAGAGTTGGAAGAGAGGAAATATGATTGAGATATCTTATATGAAAAAATATACAGAAAAAGACACTAATAGATAGGAATTAGCTGATTAGAGAATACACACACACACACACACACACACACACACACACACACACACTAGACTCCAATCTCTCTGGAGCAAAATATGGATTCCAGTACATTTTGATTTGCAAATTTATTTTAGTAAAAGCTATTAGAAATCTCTGTTTCCAATGAATCCAAACTACCCACCTGAGTTCTTTGTTTCTTCTTTGGGTTTTTCATTGTCTCTTAAGATTTGTGTGATGTGGGGAATTCCACTCTGATTTTCAGTGTTACTTCTATTTATGGCTATTTTGGTTTTGGTTTTCTACTATATATTATCCTGTTTCTTCTTTTAGTTGATTAAATTGTGCTTTACTTTATATCCTGATTGCATTTCTCTCTTCTCTCCTCCCAGCCCCTCTCACCTACCCTACATCCCCCCCCCCAGTCTACCCCTCTTAACCTCAGATTCTTGGCAATTGTGGAAGCCATCATTTGTCTGTGTACCTAAATCCTCCCATATCTTTAAGTTACTCATTCCATTTTTTTCTCTGATAATCAAAAATTTACCTGTTTGTTGATACTCCCAGCAGCTGCCCTCATGGAACTGACAATATCCCCATAGAATAAACTTAAGTCCAACATTTGACACTGATTGAAAAGGCTCTATTCTGTATGGAATGTTTTTTCTTTAGTCATTATGACCTTTGCAGTTTTCAGATGCCTTTAAAATTTGATTTTAGTAAGTGATCAGACATTAGACACTCATTTTTTTTAGGAACATTGGCTCACCATGAATCACTCTATCTATATCCCAGGGGAGAAAAAAGTTATGTGTTCTCTGAAGTTTCCTGAGTTATTTGAGTTTGTAAACTAGACTGAGTATCACTGTTCTAGAGAAACATTGAACATGTATACTAAGGACATATGCCAGGAATGTTGCAGTAGTAATAATAAGGGATGTTTTCAGATGTCCCAAATACTCACCAGTGTGGAATTGAATACATCATAGTATATTCACAAAGTATAGTGGTGTTTACTCATCAAAAATTATTTACAAACATATATCTAAACAGGAATATAACATACAAAAACACATACTAAGTCTTCAAAAGTAACGATGCCTGATGAAGATAAAGACTAAAAATAAATATGGCACTAGAGTTTTAATAACTCACAAAGTTACATATAAGAACTTCTGGAGACCTATTGCATAGAATCACAGAATCAAAATATTATACTATATACTTGTAAATTGATAGAAAATGCATTTTAAATCTTACTATGATGGTTTACCTTATTAAGTGGTGGTTGTAAGTTCTCCTCCAAGGTCAATTTATGGGAAGGCTTAGAAGTAGGGGAAAGAAAAGAGGGATAGGATGTAATTATATTTTAATTTCAAGAAAAATAAATAACTTAAAATTTTATTGTTATGGTTAATATTGATTTTCTAGCAATCTATCAAAAAATCCAGTTGCATGTGGATTCAACTAAGATGCCTACGTCTAGTAAGATTCATAGGAATATTTCCTGAAAAGATTAACTGAGAAGAGCTTCTGCAAGTGTAGACTATGGAGACCCAGATATAAGGTGACTAGAGGAATAAGCTGTTTATTTTTGTTATTGTTCACTGTGGGGAACTGAGGAAACTTTGAGTGATTATATAAAGAATGGAGGAAGTTCTGAGTAAATGTGTATTGTTTGAGCCTGTCTGCTGATAAGCACATTTGCTTGGCTGCTACTGCTGTTAGTATTACTTGCTGTTATTAGAATTCATTTTCTTTAGACTTCCAATGTACACAGAACATTTAAGGCTCTCCAGGTCTCTGTCAGGCTTTCCTTGCTAGATTGTGCTGCTGAGGCATGTAGCCTTGTGGACTGAGAAGCTCTTGGGTTCTCAGATTCTCCAGGATGCCGATGGCCATTGTAGGATTACCAAATACCTGTCATATAAGCCAATCTAATAAATCCCCTTGAAATATATATGAATTTTATCAGTTCTCTTTATCAACAGAACCCTGAGTATCTGTCAAACAAAAAATGTAAAAAAAATGCTATATGACATACTACCAAAACCAATTTGCAGATTTAATGACAGCTCCCTCAAACTTCCAAACACTTTAAGCTTCAAAACCTAAAAGAAATGGGTGAATTTCTAAATTCATTCAAGACACTGAAATTAAATGATGGAGAAGTTAACAGCCATAACAAACAAAACCATAACAAATAAGGGGATTGAAATGGTAATAAAGTGCCTTCCAGATATAAAGGGGACAGTACCAGATGGCTTCACCACAGAATTTTTCAGGACATTCAAAGATGTACAGTGACCCTTCTTAAACTATTCAAAACAAACAAACAAACAAAAAGCAAAAACAAAAAAAAACAAAAAAAAAAAAAAGGAAAGGAAAAGAGACAGAATGAATACTCCCAAACTGCTTCTATGAAGCAGTATCACTGTAATGACAAACTCAAGAAAACACAATAAAAAAAAGAGCCAAAGACCACCTAACAAAACCATCAATACTAGTCATGAAAAGTTCTCTTTGGAGTTACAGGTCAGGGCTGCCCAGGAGTCTCAAAACAAGTAGCCTATTGCTATTGCTCTTGGTTGCCACCAAGAGGTGGAAGATAAGTCCCTATTGCTGTTGACACAAGGCACTTCAGACACAGGGCTCAGAGCCTCCAGAGCTGGAACTGACCTGAGAGCCTCCCTACTAAGTACCAGTTTTCATAGCACTAAAAAGGGGCATGTAAGCTCTCAAAGGAGAGAAGCAAACATTGTTCCCAGCAATGAAGTCCATTAGTCTCCTAGAACAACAAGAATGACAGAATAACCCTAAGGTTTCAGTAGTGGCACAGATACATTGGCAGTAACTAGCAGGTCTCTAATTGGACTGAAGACCTACTCAACAGGAGAGAAATCATACCTGGCACTGGAAACTTAGCAAACTTCTCAAGGGTGAAGGTCATGGATCATAGACGAGAGCATAAAACCACCACCTTGCTAAACCAGCATAATCTCTAACAAAAACATAAGCATCTGTTCTTATGATCACAAGTAATTGTACTTACTGCCCACCCACCCCTAATCAAGGAAAATTTTGTTTACAACAGAGACCACAACTTATCAAATGATGTTGTGGGGCCCAGTCCTATTGGATACACTTACAAAACACTTTGGCTCCTAAGACTGAAGGAGCATCGTAGAAGATAGAGCAGAAGGATTATGAGAGCCAGAGGATCAGGGAGTTTTCTGTGAGATTATCTCCTGTAAAATCAAAAGCTACACCCACAAAGTCTCACTAACAGGACTGCTGAAACATGAGGTGAGCAAGAAAGACACTAACAGGCACGTAGAAGTAGATGGGAGAAAGCCCATGAGATCTCAACCCTACACAAAGAGCTACAGGCAACTAAGGACTCCTCAGAGTGGCCGAAACAGTCTTCTGCTGGGAAAGGCACATCATTTGGTTATACAATAGCAACTGTTCAATTCTGAATTCACTCATATAAATAACATTATACAGACTGAATAGGATATATATATGTGTGTGTGTGTTAAGCAATTAATGAAAAAAGAGGCCATACATGTTAAAGAGAAAGAAAGGTTATGTGGGAGAGTTTGGAGGCATGGAAGAAATAAGGTAATTTTATTTTATTATAGTCTCAAAAATAAAATAAAATAAAAATAGAAAGTTGTAGATTTCCAAACATCATTTGCTTCTGTTTACCTTTCCTCCATGTCCCTTCATCCAAAGAAAATTTAGTTCAAATATAACCTTTTTGATGAAACACTGTTATTCCAGTATGTAGACTCAGTATCTCCATATAACCTAGGCCTGCACTTTCCTTCTCTGACACCTTATTCTAGTACTAAACACAACCTATTTCAGGAGTTTATTTGCAAGTAAATGAATGGAGCTGGGTATCATGTAAAACAAATAGAGCCAGACTCAGTGAAAGAGAATTTAACAGAAAACAAGGCAGTCAGTAGGACTGTAAGAACATACAAGTTTGAGCAATGGAGGCATAAATTTAACTGAAGTACCCAACATACATGCATAAAAATATGATAATAAACCCACTATACAGGTAACATACATTAATAAAATTTATTTGCACATGTTACTTGTTTCATATGAAAATTTTTTAAAGTCCTTCCTACCCTGGTAGTTAATCTGCTAGATTCAGCTGAGGTAGAGTATTTGGAGACAAGGACTGGCATGAATGTTTAGAAAACCTTGGTGATTCTAAAGCACAGCCTGGTTAAAAAAACATTTTTTTTAAATTTTTGGTTTGAGCTCTCTACAAACAAAGATTCCTCAAGGTTGAGACAAGATAGCCTTTGTTACCATTTGTTTCTAGCATCCAGCAGAAAAACAAAACAAAACAAAATAAAACAAAACAAAAAAACATAAAACTGGTGACTTTGCCTGTGTTAGTCTGAGAAAAACACCTATGCTGCTCCTGTTAATATTAAACTGAGACCATCCATTTCATAAGACTATTAAAGAACAAAAGGAAGTCACTGTCAAATATAGGCATGGTGATAGCTGAGGCTCTTGAAACTGTAAGTTACAGGTTTTCTCCTTATTATTCAAAGTTACAATTCGTTGAAGGTTTGATCTTTGCAGAGAGAACTCATTGGTTTGGAATTTTTGACTGCTTTGCATAAAGCATCACCTTGGAGAAAGGGATGGATTAGACCTAGAAAATCAACTTTAGGTTATTTTCTATGGGCAGAAACTTTATACACTATTGTGTGACATTTTCTTAGTTGAGTGTGATGGGTAATTGAACATGTCAGTTCAGCTTGGCTGTGGTACCTTGATTTTGGTTACCATCCTTGATGCTGCAGTAAAGTTGTGATTTAGATTGGATTTACAGTTCATTAAGATAGTCAGTGACTGCTATGAACATAGTGGAGCATGTGTCCTTCTTACCGGTTGGGACATCTTCTGGATATATGCCCAGGAGAGGTATTGAGGGATCCTCCGGTGGTAATATGTCCAATTTTCTGAGGAACCGCCAGACTGATTTCCAGAGTGGTTGTACAAACTTGCAATCCCACCAACAATGAAGGAGTGTTCCTCTTTCTCCACATCTTTGCCAGCATCTGCTGTCACCTGAATTTTTGATTTTAGCCATTCTGACTGGTGTCGGGGCCTAGCAAACACATAAGTGGATGCTCACAGTCAGCTATTGGATGGATCACAGGGCCCCCAATGGAGGAGCTAGAGAAAGTATCCAAGGAGCTAAAGAGATCTTCGACCCTGTAGGTGCAACAAGATTATGAACTAACCAGTACTCCGGAGCTCTTGACTCTAGCTGCATATGTATCAAAAGATGGCCTAGTCGGCCATCACTGGAAAGAGAGGCCCATTGGACTCACAAACTTTATATGCTCCAATATAGGGGAACGCCAGGGCCAAAAAGTGGGAATGGGTGGGTAGGGGAGTGGGGGGGGGAGAGGGTATGGGGAACTTTTGGGGTAGCATTGGAAATGTAATTGAGGAAAATATGTAATAAAAAAATAGTGACAAGAAAAAAGATAGTCAATGACTACATTTCCTTTGAAGGTCCATGGAAAATTAAGAAATTCTGCCTATAGTCCACTTGGAATTTAACAGTGAAGTGTCAGATTATTCTTTATATTCCAACCTGATGATAAACTGGATTTTCTACTTGCCAGTCCCTTAACACCATATAAGTCAATTATTTAACCCCCTCCTCATATACATATAATATTTCTGTAGATTTTTAATACAAATGGATTATTTCTTTCAAGTAAAATACATTATTTTCCAGTAGCAAACCACATTGAATAATCATAAACATGCAACCCTTTTAATAGCTCATTCATTTATTTAGTAATTCTTAGGCAAATTTAGCCACTTAGGAAGTTTTATTTTTATTTTTTGTATGATTGTATAGTCCAAATAGAAATTGTAATTTGTCTTATTCTAACTACTTCAAGATTTAACTAAAAAGAAAGGTAAGGAGTTGCTCAAAGATTTAGGCAGGGTCTCTTGTGTCCTCAAGCACACATGAGTCAACACTTTTTTTTTGTTTGTTTGTTTTTTGTTTTCTGTTTTTTGTTTTTTCGAGACAGGGTTTCTCTGTGTAGTCCTGGCTGTCCTGGAACTCACTTTGTAGACCAAGCTGGCCTTGAACTCAGAAATCCACCTGCCTCTGCCTCCCAAGTGCTGGGATTAAAGGCATGCGCCACCACTGCCCAGTGAGTCAACACTTCTGTTATTTTTCTAAAATTCTATTCTAATTCATGGCTTTATCTACACTGGTTTTAGACTTTAAGGATGGATAATGTAGTAAAGGAAGATCCTTCTTGCCTGAACTTTCCTAGTGAGATATAAATGAATGTCTATTCACCCCAGATAAGGCATAATCAGATCAAAGAAATAATTCCATCCAAGTCTACATTGGTGAAGCAGTGAACACATGGGGATTACTTAAGAAGCAGAAGTGAAAGGTTACTTACAGGTGTGGGGGATCTTAAAACAGCTAGACCACTAAAATTTTTTACACCAACATGGCTGGTGACCTCCCAAATACTGGATTTAGGGAGGCCCCCTTTCCTAAATCTTTTCCCTTCAATGTAGTGGGCACTTCTGAAGGCCACATGAATGCTGGGATAGACAGATCACAGAAAGGACATGACATCACTCCTTTCTATGATGTAATGTTAAAAGGCCCAATTCTGTGAGGGTAATATTGATGGCAGATATTTCAAAAAGGTAATGTCTATGACTTGCATAGAGGACAGCATTCATAAAGGTTTTGCTTTTCCTTGGGTTTCACATTCATTTTGCCCCCTTCTCCATGTTGCTCCTTGCACATTAGAGAGCTTGATACAGATGTACGTTTACTTTCATCCATTTAGAGATGGATATTGGATAGTTATATCAGTGAAGGACTTATTTTTGTTCCATAGCATTTTGACTACTTATGAGACTTTGCAATAACTGGTGACCATTACAAAAAGACACTCCCCTGACCATGGTAGAGAACACAAATTCTTAGAAGGCAATTAGGCAATTTGACAGTCATATCATTTCTATCAACCAAAACAAGAGCAGCAGTTTCTCTACTAGGGCCAACAACAACACCCCCACCCAATCTACAGTTCATTGTCTTGCAGTACCAAACACTGGGGCTCCTCATGTGGAGAGAGCCTTAAATCTAATTGGAAATTGTTTGTACCCTGAAACAATTATGCCACTATTACACCAGCAAGCATATCTTGGCATGCTGAGGAGACCAAAATGCTATCTGTAGTTGAGAAAGAATATTGGAGACAATTCCTGTTGGGGATGGGCCTGGTGCTGTTTGTATTTTGATGCTAATTCCACTCTCCTGAGAGTGGTTGTGGACAAGGAGTGAGTCACATACTCAGGTGACTTTTTATGAACCAATCCTCTAATGAATAAAGGAAACAAACACTGGGAAAGTAGGCGGCACTTCTGGGTTGGATGAAGGAAGAGAAGGAGGGGAGAGTTAGGGGCTTTTGGAAGGGGGGTAGTGTAAGGGCAAGATGTAGCTGTTAGAGTTTCCTGGTATCATGGCAGATCACCACTTGTAGCTGTTAGAGTTTCCTGGTATCATGGCAGGATTCACCACTTGAGGGATCAGACTTAATAAGGCTTACAAGATTAGGTTCTAGTTTTGTGCCTAGTGAGTGAGTTACCATTGTTCCTGAGCTAAGTGTGGGTGGTGTTTTTCTTCACACAGCGACTCATCTGGGTTCAAGAGAGAAAGGTACAGCTGCCAAGTGTGGGTTTGCCTGATGTGCACCCCAAAGGCCATGGGGGCTTTGAAGCATGGGGCTGACATGGTAACAACCTGCCAGTGGGAACCTAGTAAGCTAGGTGGAGAGATTTTGGAGTTCTAAGTCAGAGTCTCCACAAGATAATAACAGGTTGGCAGTGCCTGCCAGTGCATGGCCAGCCAGACCACTGGGGCACAGAGTGACAGCACAAGCACAGGCTCTTTTAAAATATTTCCTTCAACACATTCCTTAGCAGCCTGCATAGCATATTCTATCTTCCACAATTTACAGATACCAGCCAGCAAAAAGAAAGCTTCCATCTGCCCCACCTTAATTCCTCCATGTCCTGCAACCATAGCATATGGTGTGTCATCTTCATCAATGATGTCTTATTGTTTAGTTCTTGCATGCAAGCAGTCATAGTGACAATATATAGTGTAGCAGAACTCAGAAGCAAGCTTGGCATATACTCCATGGAGATGCAGCACACTCGTGGTATTCAAGTTTTTCATTTAGCACCCTTGTTGTTTCTGGGAGTGCCTTTTTCCATCTGGGCAGGATGTCTTATGTGCTTACATGCCTTAGGTTTTACATTTATGTTTAGAGACGCAGCTATTAGATTTTTCTCAATCATCTAGTCAGCCATGAATGGGATACCTGATTTTAGCTCTTTAGAATCCACACTTTGGCCTCAGTGGAAAAGAATGTGCTTAATCCTGTAGAATCTTGAGCTGCCAGAGAAGGGAGATGCTAGTAGGGTGAGGTGAGAGTGGGTGAGTGGGTGAGGGAACACACTCTTAGAGGCAAAGAGGGGGATGGGATGAGAAATTGTAGAGAAGAAACTAGGAAGGGAGAACATTTGGAATGTAATACATAAAGTAACTTTAAAAAAGCAACAATATAGTATAATTATATATAGTATATTATATATTGTGAACACTATATATATAATAGTATGTGTGCATATTTGTATATATATATATATATATATATATATATATATATATATATATATATTCACACAGATTTAGGTAGGACTTTGCATATACTCTCCCTACATCATATAACATTGTCCTCATGTGTCCATACTTGTTTTAGCTGCTGCTATTTTCCAAAATACTATGTCTAATTCATATATATATATATATATATATATATATATATATATATATATATGCACTATAATATATATGTATATATGCACTATATAATATATATGTGTGTATATATATTTATATACACACACACAAATATCTACACAATATATTGTGTGCATATGTTATGGTGCCTATGAGGTGGTCAGAACATAACTTGCAGGAGTTTCTTCTCTTCTACCTTTTAGGTCTCAATTATCAATATCAGGACTTTGCTCTTAACAACAATTATCTACAACTGTTATGCTGTCTTACTGGAGTCACAATCATTCCTCATGACCTTTCCTACTTACACATCATTAGACATTACCAAAGGTTTCTGAGTAGTTTTATATCTCAAAGTAGCTCTGTCTGACATGACAGCAAAGAGGAACAGGTAAAATTATAAAATGCCTTTCCCTGCTTCAGTTGAGTCTGACAGATTACATGCTGATACTGTGGCAGAGCCTCTGTTTCTCTATTGACCACACCTGGCTGCTAAAGTATACTTGGATGGGTGAACAATCTCTACCTGTAGGAGAGAAATATACACAAGATACTCTGTGGAAATAATTGTACAGCCTTATGCCAAATTAAATCCCTTTAACAACTTTATTTCCATGTCTATTCATGGATAGCCATTGTCATTGTCCTTGATGCTTCCCAAAGGCTGAAAAGCACAACCTGCTCTGGCATTCACCAAAGCCCACATATTCTCTACACTAATAAGGGAAACAATCTATTCACAATTCAATGGCTAGAATAGCTTCCATGTATAAAATTCCCTACCTGTGTACCAACTGCCACAATTAGAGTAACCTCTATGTTTGGTGAACTGTTGTTTTCTGATAAAGCACCAATGATGATCCAAAAAGCAATCCTATTCAAGTCCAGTTTGCACTGAGTTCCCTGAGCTTCCTTCCTACAGCATGGGTGAGGGTTTAAGTACAGGCATATAAATAAGCCCTAAACAGCAATATTATCAAGAAGTTGCATTCTAGCATTGGTGATAACCACTTAAAAGTTTCACAAATGAAGCCATACTCTCCTATGTATTCTATCTTACTCTGAGACTAAGTATACCTAAGTTGGGTTACATGCAACTGGGCAGAAACAGGGGGAGGAGAATGGCTGCAATATCAGGTGCGTGTCTGATCACAATAACCCCTTCTATAAGGGGATATTAATAGGACAATATCATATTTCATGACAATATTCATGTTTAATTTGAATTTAAGATGTTAGCAGTCATGCCATGACTTAGAGGTCAATGCATCATGACAATCCCTAAATATATCTGAAGGTTCCTTTGACCTTTCCATTTAGGTAGAGGACACAATGCACAATGTAGAACTATGTTACACGTTCCTTCATTAGATTCTGATGGACTAATCTGTGCTCCAAAGTAGGTGGAACAAAAACTTCATTTATATACATAGTCTTGTGATTTTTTTGCAATAAGGGAAACATCTTATTCTGGAGAACTGAGTTAAGGATCTCTTGCACATACCTACATGGAAGCTATATTTGATACTCATGTACAGAAGGAGCTAAGAACAAAGGCTTTTCTAAGTCAGTAGGGCCTATCTGAGGAAGCATGCATTATAGGACACAGGCTAGAATAACAATGTATACATACAGTATAAGGACACTGAAATATTAGAGCACTCATCTGAAGAAACCACTTTTTAAAGAAATCAACAGCCTTCCAGAATAATAGTGAAAGTGACCTTGAATTTTATAATCAAATATTGTGTCATGAAGATCTAGATATCCAAATAAAGCACAGATATGCTTTCTTGGTTCCTAGGTTTTATGCATAAAGCCCACTCTGAGTTAATGAATAGAACAAATGATCTTCATTCTGGGTACCAACTTGATTTTGTGTATGTTCATCACAATTCTTTTGAATATGGACTTTAGAAAACCACTGCAAGGGCTAGAGAGATGGTTCAGTGGTTAAGAGTACTGACTGCTCTTTCAGAAGTCTTGAGAGTTCAATTCCCAGCAACCATATGGTGGCTCACAACCATCTATAATGGGACTGGATGCCCACTTATGGTAAGTCTGAAGAGAGTTACCATGTGTATATATATATATATATATATATATATATATATATATATATATATATATATATATATGAAAGAAAGAGAGAGAGAGATTGAGAAAGAGAGAGAAGAAAAGAAAGAAGAAAAAGAAAAGGAGAGGAGAGGAGAGGAAAGGAAAGGAAAGGAAAGGAAAGGAAAGGAAAGGAAAGGAAAGGAAAGGAAAGGAAAGGAAAGGAAAGGAAAGGAAAGGAAAGGAAAGGAAAGGAAACTATCGCAAATTCCTTGAAATAC